>NC_138760.1:67494637-68152092 GCF_965113315.1 Podarcis vaucheri
CTTTTCTGGAGCCAAAACTCGGACACACACCTTCTGGGATGAGGTCTCAGGTGAGTCACATGAAACGTGCCACACTTTTTTCAGCGTGAGATCTCACACTGTTCATTTTTGGGCACCACACAGCCTGAAAATGTGCTTTTGGGAGGAAGTCAAGTGCTTTAAATGTTTGGTGTGGTTGTATTCAGCTTAAACTCTGCCCAAGGCCTGGTCTGAAAGCATGGCAGTTGCTAGTCCTACCTGGAAATGCCAGGAACTGGTTGTGTTCATATTTCCTGTTCAGGCATATAATGTCTGAATAGGCTTATCTTGGGGTAAACCCAACATTGTGGATTTGGCTCAGGTTTACATGCAGTTGTTAGGTGGCTTTAGGCACCTAATAACTCTCTCAGCTACCCCACCTACAATGTGCAAATAACAATGTGAGATACTACCCAGGGCTGTCGTAAAGGAAATATGGGAAACCTTTGGCCCACCAATTTTGGCTGAACTATAACTCCCATCAGTCCCAGCAGGCATGACAAATAGCTATGGATGATGGGACCTGTGGTTCAGCAACCGTTTATGGGCCAACCATTTCCCACGCCAATTATAAATGTGTGAATTGCTTTGAATCCTTTAAAATGCTTTTTATTTCTAGAGAGGGATGTTTCTTTGAGCCCCCTGACCAAGCGGCACGGCAGAACAATATGTTTTGTTCTGCTGTTGCCATGTCATTTCCAACAAGTTGGATGGCTGTTTGCTGTACAGTATTTAACTCCAGTTGCCATCCTGTGTGGGTTTGCTGCAAACTCCACTTGTTCTATTGTGAAAGAAGAAAGTATCCTCCTTCAGTTTCTGAGGAGAGCCAACAGGAAATAATGATCACTGTGTGACCGGAATGTGTGGGGATACTCAGATATAGCAAGGAGCGGTGCAAAGCAGCAAGAGGAGCCTTTTTCCTTTTCAGAAAGGACGTAGTGTGTGTTTGGTTGTACATGGTAATATTGCTTCTATTCATGCTTTTAAAAAAGCCCAAGAGGGGCTATGATATCAAACACATGACATGGCATGAATTTGCATTGGGTCCTGTAGTAGTACTGTACTGTTATGTGAAATCTGTAGTTCTTCCAGAAGGTTTGGAAATTGTCGCTCACTTATCAACATCAGCAAGATTGTCTATGTTTAAATAATAGTAATAGTAGTAGCAGTAGTAGATCCATCTTCTGTATCAGAATGTCTGAGAATTTCGGACAAAGAGTGTTTGGGTGGGTTGACAGGGAGATAATGGCATCGTTTAGATAACACACCAAACCAGGGTTCGGTGTAATATGAATGAGCACAGCTCTTTGGGAAGTCCTCCTTCCTTTGCCTTCCTCCAGCATGGTGAGGAGGAGGATTTTTAGGCCTTTTCTCTTTGTCTTATTTAACAATAGCACCCCATTTTGTGTAAGCACACATCATGGTTTAATAAAACCATGATTAGTTTCAACAAGCCAGCCTAATAATCCATGGTTAGAAATTGGCTTGTCTGGAAACTACCGGTAATTTGTCTCAAATTTCAACCTTCTGGTTTGGACAATACGGGAAGCCGCCATTAACTAAAACCAAAAACAAATGCTTCCATTTAATAAAACCAGAAAAAAATTAATTTTGTTTATGCTACGCATGATGGGGATAAAATCCCAAAGTCCATGCAAGTAGGAGTGATTCCGCAGACCACAGCTCACTCCTCCGCTTTGACCCTGACTCTCCCCCTGAACAAACCCTCCTGCCTCACACCGAGGGTGCTATAACTATGTATTTTGCAGAGCTTCCAGAGGGTCACTCCAGCCTGGTTTGTTGGGGTTCGTAGTTAATAAGCCTGGTCATTCTCCTAGTTGGAAACCATCTTCCAAGGAATCAGTGGTCCCCAGCATCCTGCCTGAAGCAGTCACAGGCCAATAAAATTTGCTGGTGGACAAAGCACAGCAAGCTCCCTGCCTTAAGTACAAAAGCTGCAAACAGCAGGGTGTTACTGCCATTGTAGATAGCTGGGGGGGGGGAGGTGCACCTGTTCTTTTAACTGTGACTGGCAGGTGAGATCTCACTCTCCTGTTTTGCAAAGAAATGATCGCTAAGCATTTCATTTTACCTTCACAGCCAGGGAACAAAGAGGCAGGGAATTTTATCCTCCCACTCTGCCCTTTTATACAGAGGTATTTCCTTCCTTCCCTTAATACTGAAAGCGATGTGAGAAATGTAACCCTTCTATACAATCGCAAGCTGGAAGGTGGGGCAGTGGGGGGGGGGGGAGGAAATAGCCAGGAGGCTCTACAGGATATATCTCTTGAAACACCGGCCTAGTTTCAACTGCAAACAGTTGATTCATGTGTGGTAGATGTCTGACTCGAAGGGCAATCCAGCCAGATGGGTGGGGTATAAAGAATAAAATGGTTATTCTTATTCTTATTCTTAATTCTTACTCAAGAGGGGGCAATGGCATTCATGAAAGGCAGAAGAATGTCCACCCTTCTGCTTAGACTGCCCTTAAACCTTAGGCTGCTAAAAGATTGTCCTAACACATGCAGGGAATCAAGAACTCTGCTTCTTCATTTTTCCCCTGCTGTTGGAGGTCTATACTCTGTTGGACTAGAGCCACTGGCAGGGAACCAGGAGCTCCCGTGTTAACATGTGTTAATTGAAGGAGAGAAGGTACCCAAGGTGGTCAGATAGATGGAGGGAAAGATGGCTCTGCAAAACTGCAGTCCTGTAAATGTCACACACTTTGGGTTCTGGCATGCATCCCCTGACAGATTACAGCCAAGTGAAGGCAGCACTCAGCAAAGAGAAGTCCCCCCACTACTGAACCAGACATACCTTTGCTCTGACATACTGAGTAAGTTCCGAGTTCTCTGGGCTCACTTTATGGCTCCTGTGAACAGGTCTATCACTAGGGGGTTTGCACTGGTAAGTGGGGCACAGGCTTTATCTCAATGGGAACTAATGGGATTATCTCTCTTGAGTGTTTGCTATCAGAACTTTGAGAAGTGAACCCTCTCTCTGGATAAAGTTACAGATAGGTAGCCGTGTTGATCTGCCATAGTCAAAATAAAAAAATTCCTTCCTGTAGCACCTTAAAGACCAACTAAGTTAGTTCTTGGTATAAGCTTTCGTGTGCATGCACACTTCTTCAGATACACACTTATACCAAGAACTAACTTAGTTGGTCTTTAAGGTGCTACAGGAAGGAATTTTTTTATTCTGGATAAAGTGTGAGTGGATGAAGATAAGTCTAGCTGAAAAGCTGAGAGCATCTTGGATGCCTCTGTCTGAAGACCTGAGGTGAGGTAACAGATCTGCTGGTGGGAGTGCACATGCTGCTAACTTGCATTTTTGCTATACTTGTGTGGTAGTGAAATAAACAAAATGTAACATAACCACAGTAATTGTTCACAGCTTTCTCCTCCAAAGGAAGCTAACTCTGCCTCTGGAAATACCCTACTCACTGTTTGGGGAAGTAGAGCGTGCAGAACACAATGAACTTTTTTGGGGGGTGTTGTTATTGTTGGTTATTATGGTATGCATTTTTGTGTTTATATACTGTAAACCTCTCTTTGATCTTCGCATGAAGGGCGGTTTAAAAATGTAATAAATAATTGCATACATAAATAACACTATGTGTCCTGTTTCTAACCTTAAGCACCAATACCGTCCTAAGTAGACATCATTGTCTCTTGGGAACATCAGAAACAATCTGAGACAAGCCAGTGCTTAACAAATATGAATTTATTTGTTTTATTTTTTCTTTTATTGCAAAAAATCTATTTATTTGTGACAACCTGTCTCAGAAACATGGACCCACACCAGAGGAGGAAAAGTCCCATTGCACTAGCAGCAGTCCTTCCATGAGTGCAATTATTTAGTTGAATACCACCCCCAGTTCGCATGTGTGTCTACCCAAGGTACATGTGGGAGAGAAGTATATGGGGTCTCTACTTCACTGTCTGCAGAATACTTTGAGATCATCAGTCCCATATAAGGGATCTGGAAAGAGCCAGAACCAGACAGTTATAAACCTTTCCCTTGCTTTTACCCATCTCCTGTCATATGGACTGAAATGCTAAATGAATGTCTCCTTCTTCCTCAAAGCAACCTCTCCTTCTGTTTGTGCTATTGCAATCTGTCACTATGAAATGAGAGAAAAGAAGGAGCAGCAGTTAGTGTGGAGGAGACAGCCAGAACAGATCCAGCTCTTCTTAAAACTGAAAAGGTACAAAGGGAAATTAGGAGACACTCAGTAAAATGGTTTGACCAAACTGTGGGAGGCAGTGGAAGACAGAAGTGCCTGGCGTGCTCTGGTCCATGGGGTCACGAAGAGTCGGACACGACTATACAACTAAACAACAACAAAGTAAAATGGAACACGAATTTAAGAAAGGAGGAGGTACAATAACTCTGGAGACTAAAGCTACAATCCTACGCACACTTCCCTAGGAGTAATGGGACTCAATGGGGCTTACTTCTCAGTAGGCATGTACAGACTAGCAGCTGTTCAGCACAATCCTCACATACACAAAAGTAAGTCCCACCCTGTTCAATGGGGCGTATTCCCACATAAGTGGATATAGATGCAGCCTTAGTGGTCCAACTAGAATAGATCTGGCCGTCACATTGGGCCCCAGAATCCACACCAGACTGATGCAGAATGGATTATATTTGGTGATAATAATATGTTGTTATGGGTTTGATTTGCTTACCTTTTCAGGGCCAACTCCATACATTACATTTCTAGGTATTGTAAGCAATGCCTACAAACACAATGCCACACAAGCATACTGATCAAGGAGCTTCATATGACTGCTTCTACCTCCTAATGTTGTTGTTGTGATCATTAATTTTGGCCCTCCTCTTCACTGCTGCACACACAAGCAGTTTATAACACATAGATATAAAGCATGATACAAATGTCTCTGAAATTAAAATGGGATGGTTTTAAATGACTAGATTTGAAGCTTTCAGTAAAACCAACATCTGAGACATTTTCATTTTCTTATTTTGATTCAGAATATGTATGCAGTGTCTGGTCAACATTATGAGAAAGGTTGCCTGGATAAAATATGACCCTGAAAGCATGCTCTCAGTAGCAACCTTGGTTTACCTCTGTGTGAAACAGCCCTAAAATATATAGAAAAGCTGTTGGGTGGATACTGAAAACTATTTCCAACATGGTTGCCAGGATACAGAAATCCACGTGACCAGGTTTTCTGTAGCATCTATCTACTTGTGGAGCAAGTTTTAGCACACAACCCACTACCATGCATCTGTGCTAAGAACTCACATGCAGAGAAGTCGCAAGGAAAGAGATCTGTGGAGGAACTTTCCTTTGCATTCCTTAGCATTCATGTCTACTGAGTCTGGCATCCTCTCCAGGCATTGGTACAGGTTTCAGGGCAGCTTCATTTATACCTATTCCTATTCAGCTGGAGTTGCACCTACAGTTAAACTACAGCAACAATCAGGCACTGGCAAACTTAGTTGTCTTAAATATCCCGAAAGAAAAGGAAGAGAAAGCTGTTTGATTTCCCCCCACAATTTCCAGTGCAGAGTCCTGTCAGTGGCTGTAGCACAGAAGAATTCTTCCTTTCTCATCCTCAGGAAAGAAAGGTACCCATACGCAGCACAAAAATGTGGTTTGTATTAGTCTGGAACCATTCATGCTCATCCTTAACATGCTGCTTTCAGTCTAGATTTATCACGTAGATCCTGCCATCCAGACAGGTGGGTGTGCTTACTTGGCATGTGTTTGAAACTCTTGTGATCTTGATATATGCCTACCCACAATGTCACTGGGCAGGTGTGGATACACACACACACCCCATTGCTGGGACCGCCTGCATCTGTTTTCAGATGGGCAAATACAAAATCAATCCGCTATGAGCTTTTATTTTTGGAATGAATCCAGCTTGTCAAGAAGCAATTTTCAAGGCCAAAAAAAAGTGCAACACAACTAGGTAGGAAAGCCAAGTGCTCAGTCGCTCTTCGTTCCAGAATGATGCATGTACAAAGCCTGTCTTAAGTAAAAGAGATGTGGAGGGTAAGCTTCTAGGGAATATTGTTTGTAAAGTCCAGAGCCATGCTTTTGTGCAGGAGCATCCAGGGAACTCCTCACACACCTACTGTTCATGCCTCTGGGCGGGGGGAGTACTTCTAGGGAATCCATCTATTTCAGTGTCTCTCAGTTTCCCATTTCTCCAATCTTAAAATACATTTCTGCATCAGTTTTTGATTTTTTTTAAAAAGTGTTACATCCCCATGAGAATTTGTCAGCATTTTATGTTGTTGATTTCTCCTAATACACACAGTTTTGCAAGTAACTTTCAACATTTTTGTGTTATCTTCACTAATATATTCACTTTCCCCTGATAAAACACATTTTTGTAGGCATTTTTTTGGTTGGGGAACTGCACTGCAAAATTTGGAAGAATAGCTGTGTTAAGCCTACATACTGCACTGGGAAATAAGAACCAGATTGATTTTTCCCCCCTCACATCCCAAAGTGCTTCCTGCATCTTTGGGGAATCATGACTTTAAGATAGATACCTCTTCCCCTATCTGTTGTGTGCTATAGTAATGCCTCCCCCCCCCCTTTTTTTTTTTTACAACATAGACAAGGCACCACTTTTCTGATCTCTTCTGTTCTCTTGTCTTTTTGCAATTCCACATACAGGGTTCAGCAACCTAGCAATTATTCAATCACTCTTCTTTGCAATTGTTCCCATTTAAGTTTCTCTATTTTGACTAAAACCAGATTCTAAATGAGGCCAGAGCTTCTTTGTATAGTGGTATTTAATATATTCTTATTCCCTACTTGAATTGCCACCTTAAGAGTTATAAAATGGCTTATTTTGCTTTAGGGTCTACGTACAGCATATGGCGAGCTGAAACACCCTTCCTTACAGGTACCTGCCCACATCCACCTGCTCAGATAAACACCTGGCACAGTGCTGGCAGTAAACACACTTGCACTTGTGTATAAATACCCCTCCCAGCGTTTCTGCAATGACACACTGTGCCGCAAAGTTGTGCTCACACATATCTATGCAATAAAAAATGCACGTCAACAATTTGAGCAGAATCATTCAATCTAGTTCATACATCGCTTGATTATGCAACAGAATTTCTACAGTTCTCCCACACCTGGCTCACACACTGCATCCATGATGTATGCTTTGATCATATAGGTAAGCACAGATCAAGTACTTCTTGAGAAGGTGTTGATGTGGAAAGCACCCAGTGTGATCCAAGCTGAGGCTACTCATCTGATGCTGATGAGTGCGACGTGGAAGTGGCCTCATGGCAGCAACCATGTTGCCAAGCAGGGTTAGAAACTGGGATAGAAAAGCTAGGAGTCAAATGGCTCCTGGGACCTGGGTTCTGGGCGCCAAAACAGAATGTCTAGTCGTCCTTGGGGGGGGGGCGGAGTGTCGGCAACACTTTTTATTTATTATTTTGATAAGCAATTCACATAAGAGACATATTGTTAGTATCACATTTTTATCAGAAATTGTAGATACGTGTTTAATTTGATGTTTATAATAAAAAATATTTGTACCTTACTTCAGTTTCCAAAACACTCTACTCTTTATTGTTAAACTCCTTAACATACTGTTTATCCTTAACATCTACTGTATTTTTCGCCCTATAGGACGCACCGGCCCATAGGACGCACCTAGGTTTTTCTGGGGGGGGAATAAAGGGGGGAATTATTTTCCCCCCAGGTGCGCTGCGCTAATCCCGAAGCTTGGGGCGTGCGGAGCTCACCGCGTCCCAAGCTTCTGGGTGCCGGCAAGGTCTCCACTAGCTGTGGGAGAGCCGCGCGGCTCTCCCAGGGCTAGCGGAGCGCTGCGCTAATCCCGAAGCTTGGGGCGGGTGGAGCTCACCGCACCCCAAGCTTCTGGGTGCCGGCAAGCGGACCACTGCGCTAATCCCGAAGCTTGGGGCGTGCGGAGTTCAGCGCGCCCCAAGCTTCTGGGTGCCGGCAAGCAGTTCGCTAGCCGTGGGAGAGCCGCGCGGCTCTCCCAGGGCTAGCGGAGCGCTGCGCTAATCCCGAAGCTTGGGGCGTGCGGAGCTCAGCGCGCCCCAAGCTTCTGGGTGCAGGCAAGCTCTCCGCTAGCCCTGGGAGAGCTGGGTCTCCCACAGCTAGCGGAGTGCTTCCTGAAGCCTGGAGAGCGAGAGGGGTCGGTGCGTACCGACCCCCCTCGCTCTCTAGGCTTCAGTGAAAGCCTGCATTCGCCCCATAAGACGCACACACGTTTCCCCTTCATTTTTGGAGGGGGAAAAGTGCGTCTTATAGGGCGAAAAATACGGTATGTCAAAGTTTCAAAGCACATACATTTCAGTAATGCTTGAGTGTCAGCCAGGCACAAAAAATGACACCCAGACTTTTTGAAGTACTCACAAATGGATAATCTTTAGGTGCAAAATTTGCCTGGCGCCCTGCTAATTTCGAACCCTGTTGCCAAGATACTGTATTAATTGGCCCTAAGACACACACACACATATTACAGTCTTTCCTACATCCAATGTCAGTCTCTAACATCAACTGAGACCAGCTACTTGACAGGGACTGTGAGTAGGATTTGCCAGCGATGACAGGTTGTGATTAACCCTAAACCCTTCAGATAAGGCAGAAAAGAAATAAAAACAAAGTAAACGATGAACCCCCTTTCTCAGGAGACTCACCAAATCCCAGCCCAAACATCTGAAATCATTGCAAGACATGGCCACATTCACTGCAACATATGTTTGTGTTTATCTGCAGTAGGACTGGGGCTGGAAGAATTTAGACCATTTCTCTTCCATGCTGCCCTAGTCCAATAGCTAATATCTGATGCTTCCCAGTAATGCCTTAATTTAGAGTTGCTACATAGGGGCAGCTCATACATGCATGCCTACATCCAGCACAATCAGAGGCATTGAAAGGTCTCAAGAACTTTTCACATCTGCATATTCACAAGTACCTATGGATGATAATTCCCTCTTGCTACCAGTCCCTGGACGCGTTAAGAATTTTTTAAAAAACAGATTAAAATCTGTACATTAAAAAAAACAACCAATCCAAACACAAACTGCAGAAGGAAATGGGAAAGGGAGTTTCTAAGTACAGCATGTCACCATGTCCTTTGGCAGGATCTGCACTGGGGGTGGGAGGCGGGAAGAGGCAGGGGGAATCCCTCTTTATTCAAACAAAAGCTGGTGTCACTGTGAAGCATGGCAGGGCAGCAGGGAACCTTCTGCTTATGAATATGTAAAGCTACTGATTTCTGGGTACTGCACATGTCGCTTGAAACAATGGTCTCTGCGTTTGATGGCAAATGAATAATGGAAATATGTGGGGGAGTTTAGTTTTTAAACTAGTCGGCTAATTGAAAAGCCTCCTTTGTTCCTTTACTCAAAACACCCTTTTGACCTGAAAGAAAGGCAAATCCTGCATTTTCCACCTCTCTCCCACTACTTTACTTATCTAAAGCAACACACCTAACCACTCGCTTTCGGCCTTCCTCTCAGCACATCTCTGTCTATGCAGCAACCTATTCACCAGGATGCCTGTTGAAGGTCCAGCACCTCAAAAATAATATTCTAGAGCTGCTCAGAAAGGTGCAAAAAAGAGCAGCCAAAATGATCAAGGAGCTGCAGCAACTCCCAGAATGGTTGCAACATTTTGGGGCTTTTCAGTTTAGGAAGAAACTTTAAGAAAAAGAAACTTTATTAATTTTTAAAATAAAGACAAAATGCAAACGACACTGAATATACAGATATAAATGTGTGGGGAGGGGAGATGTAGAATGGATAAAAGGGAAGAAAAGGAAAAATAATACCCTACATTAATTCATGTGATGCATCTTTTATAATCACAATCCAAGGCATCGAGAAAAAGATGTGTTGGGGTATAAAATTATGTATATTATGGAGACAGTGGACAGAGCACCTTTCCCCCCGCCATCTTTCCTAATGCTGAAATCCAGGCTCATTCAATGAAGCTGAATGGTGGGAGAATCAGGAGAAAAGGAAGTACTGTACTTCTTGACATCAATCAGCTAGATAGCTCAGTTAGTTAGATAGTGGTGCTGATATACTAAGGTTGTAGGTTTGCTCCCCATATGAAACAGCTGCATATTCCTGCACTGCAGGGGGTTAGATTAAATCAGGGGTCTGCAAGCTTTAAGACAAAAAGAGCCACTTGGACCCATTTCTGAAGGAAAAAAAACCTGGGAGCTGCAAAACCATTGCGACATTTAAAGCATGCGCGCCGCTGCCCTCCGATCTGACAGCGGGCGGGAAGGTGACGTCGGGACGGTGCGTGACTAACGCACGCACCGCCCCCATGCGACGTCACAGCCAGTACAGCGCCCGCCACAGTGGGCACACAATGCGCCTCCTCCCCTTGCTAGTATCCGCCCCGGAGCCGCGGCAAAGGTGTAAAAGAGCCACATGCGGCTCCGGAGCCGCGGGTTGCAGACCCCTGGATTAAATGATCCTCAGCACATAGCTGCACATAGCTAGAATGCACTGCCACAAGACATGGTGCTAGCCACCAATTTAGGTGGCTTCAACATGAGCTTAGAAAAACTTGTGGGTGATAAGATGACCAATGGCTGCTCGTTATGATATACTAATTCCAGGATCAGAAGCAGCATGCCTTTGAACACCAGTCACTGAGGAACATGAATGGGAGAACACCATCGCATTCACGTTCTGCTTTTATGGGCTTTCCATAAGCATTTGGTTAGCCATGGTGGGAAGCAGAACAGTGTACCAGATGAGTCTTCTAGTCTGATTCAGCACAAATTTTCATGCATTCATATATGCAAATGTCCTGACCAGTTGAAAGAGGATTGCTCTGAAGAACAGCAGGGTACTGTACAGGATCAGTGAGCAGAATATTCTTATTTTTGTACCCTGCCTTATGCAGGGTTCTGTGGGTCAAATAGGTGTGCCAGGCTATGCTTAAGACAGCACACGCTGTGCATTATAAGGTAGAGTCCATTCCACTGCCTGTCAGATTGCAGCGAGGGAGAGGGTGCTTTGCAGTCTAATTGTGCTGTTAATGGGGCAAGTAAAAAGCAAGGATTTCTTGCTTTCAGGCTTCCCATAGGCACCTGGTTGGCCACTGTGAGAACAGGTTGCTGGACTAGAGGAGCCATTGGCATGAACTAGCAGGACTTTTTCTTACACTGTAATCAGCTACCTTTGAAGCTTGCAATTTACTTGGCTGACTGCTGGACCCTAATGAGAGGGAAGCTGCAGCTGGTGAACCTGGCCTGCATCCCACTCTCTCCCTGACAGCCCAAGCGCCTCTAATGATGCTGTCCCCTTACCTAGTTTCCCAGGTAGCATGCAGAGGCACAGCAATAGCGTAGTAGCGGCCTTGGAGCAGGCTATCCAGGAATATTGTCCTGCCGACTTTAAAAGGATTGCCATGCGTCAATAGCTATTTATCCAAGGTCGTTTGCAAAGTACACTTAAGCCTTTATTCAGACAGTGTTTAGCAGTGTATTTTTCTACTATGCAAATGAACCACAGCAAACTTCAGCTTCTTATTTCCCACCACCTCCCTCCCTCCCTCCCACAGAGAAGTTGATTGGGAACATCCAGTTACAAGTTTTAAACTAATCATAGTTCATTGAAATAGGAAACTGTAGTTTGTAAACTAGGAGTAGTGAAAGCAAGTCTGTATCCGAAACCTAAACCTGTTCTGGGTCGGTCCCCCCCAAAACCCAAAGAGTATATTTAGGAGGTGCACAAGACGAGGAGATGGAGGGGGGAAGTCCAGTTGCATGAGCCAACTCTGTTCCATGCATGCAACAATTTAGTTCAATCCCAGCCCAGTTAGATCCTGGCAATTCTCACTAATCCTGAAGCAAAGTTCTTAACCCGATGTAATATTTCTGGGTTAGCTTAGTCTGTAACCTGAAGCGTATGTAACCCGAGGTACCACTGTAATTATATTTTAAACTACAGTTCCTTGAGTTTGGACATCACCGATAACTGGGGAAATATTTGTTTTCTGCGAATATAATTTCCTGCAGCAATTTTCTAATCCAGTGCATGAAACAGGAGTTGAACGGGAAGTCAAGGCTCACCATGCCTTGTTCACATAGTGAGAAACCATTGTTGCCTGTTTCATCTGAATTGCACCTAAGGCAGCAATCTGAAACAAACTTGCTTGGGGCTAAGCCCCGTTGAGCACAGCAGAATTTGCTCTTGAGTAAATGCACAGAGGACTGTAGATGTTTCTTGCTATAAGGATGTACTCCTGTGAGTCTGAGAAAAGGGAAAGGGGGGGGAGATTTTAAAAATAACGGGGGATGGATTAAGGTGGAGAGGAAAGAAATAATGTAACTCAATCTGTGCTTCCTGAAAGATCTGGAGACTGCTGTGTTTCCTTCCCTTGCCTGCTGCCAACTTGCATTCACATGGAGCATCGAAGCACTCAGTCCTGGAGGGTGCACCCTTCAGAAGAATCACACCATCTGCTCTCAGTAGCAGCAAGTTATCTAAGTCCTGTGCCATAACATTTTGGAAGAAGTTGAGTTAGAAATGAAAAGGACTCGATATGCCAGAGTCTACACACAATATTTTATCAGCCAATAATACTAATAAACCTGTGAAATATGTCGGGAGCGAATGTATCTGCTGGATGTGCAATGCCCAGGTCTAAATGGCTCCTTCAGCCTTCCAGGTCACCAGAACAACCCGGACAAGTGAATCTCTTATGAGTCTAGTACACCTTGTGGCTGGATATGATGAATGTGATACATCATGCAGCAGACACCTGTCCTCTATGGGGTTATAGCATCTGTTTTGCATGCAGAAGGTCCCAATTCAATCCCCGGCATCTCCAGGTACAGCAGGGAACATTCCCACTCTGAAACCCTGCAGAGCTGCCGCCAGCCAGTGTAGACAATACTGAGTCAGATAGATCAATGGTCTGATTTTTATGTCAATGACCACATAGCCCCATGACAGCAGTGAATACACCAACCTCCTCTCTCCCCCTCTCTGCCACCCCTCCACCACCCACATACACTCTTTCTCCTCTTCTTCTGCCACGCCCTCATCCTTTCCAGAAATCTAAACTAATTGCCAGCAGAGGCTTCTCCCTCTTCCAGTGCTCCATCATGCCTGCATTTTTCTCACTTCATTTTCAACATAATCCTGTGTGGCAGTCGGTTTAAGTCTAAGAGTGAGCAACTGGACCAAGGTCACTCAGTGAAGTCCATGGATTTGAACACAGGTCTCTTTTGGTTGCAGTCTAGCATACTTGTTCACTTCACCCCACCGGTTGAAGCGACTTGGGAGGTGGGAGGACCAGGTCGGTGTCTCCAGCAGACTGCAATGAACCAAGGCTGGAAGATCTGCAATGCTGTGGTTTCTGGGGATTGTGTTACACTGGCAGGGCTGTGTGTGGGAAGCCTGCAAAGTACTGTTCTATTTTGGGGTCCTGAAAGTAGCTCCTTTATTTCATTCTTTTTTACCTTTTGGAGAGATGAATAATGGTGTCATGAAGAAACAAAGGGAAAGCTTTGCCCATTTCCAGGCTTCTTATTCACACTAATTAAGTACTAGCAGCTCTGCTGAAGGGAACGCCCCCACTTTGAATTTTCAGAAAACAAAGTCAAAATGAATCCCAAAAGAAGAAGCAGCACACAGGCACCAGCCATTCCTTCCCCATTAACGCTGTCTCTTCATGTGCAATGGGCAGATCTCAAGATGCTTCTTTTGACAGAGAGAAGCCTGGTCACTTTTTGGCAGCTGAGGTCTGCTATGCATGCTGCAGCTCACCTGTGGAGGTGCCCTTGCATTGGCCATCCACAAGGGAGTTGCTATCATGTAATGAGTCGTGAGCTACCTTGCCACATAGATCAGGGATTTTCCCCATGCCACTACAAATAGCTCCCTGGCCCCAATAGATCTGAAATCCAGCTGCACACCAGTGTTTCACTGTGGAGCGGCATCCTCTGTAGTGAAGAAATTTAAAATTCAAAATGGCTTCCATGGGGCAGCCGTGAGATGTAAATGAGTCATCTGATAATCTCGTAAAGTGATATGTAACAGTTGACCAAAAAAATGACATCCCTATACAGTCTCTCCAAAATGATTGACATGGTGTTCATCTAGGCCTGCTCTGAGTTTGAGTGGGGCCTGGGCAAAGGACCCTCCAGTAGGTCCCCTTCTCTTAAGGGAGGCCCTGGCAGATTTCATGGCAATGATGGTTGCCAGAATCAGTGCTTCAAGCAATGTCAGCCATCTGAAGGACACCGTTTAAATTCCCCACAGTTCCTCAGAGCAACACTATGGCAGGGGCATTGTGGGAAATTAAAAATGGCAGCTAGACTCAGTCGCTGGTCTGCTTAGAGCACTCTGACAAGGGGGGCAGAATGAAAGGGAGTCTAGGAAAGGTTTCAGTGGTGGCGACTGTCAAGCTCCAGTTTGGGCACCTAGCTATTACGTTGTATTTACTGAGAGGACAGCCTGTTGCTGTGATAGAGGAACTCCTACTCCTTCCTTTCTGAAGCTCTTTTTATTCCTAGGGCACTTTGATGACCTACCATTGGTTCCTTTTCAGATGTATCACAGGATTATAGGAAGGTGCCTTCTACGGAATCCGACCATTGGTCCATTTAGCTCAGTGTTGTCTTCACTGACTACTAGCAGCCTCTCTCCAGGGTTTTAGGCAGGAGTCTCTCTCTCAGGCCTACCTGCAGATGCCAGGGATTGAACCTGGGTTATTCTGCATGCAAAGCCATCCCACTAAGCCACTGCCCTTCCCCATCTTTCCGCATCTCCCTACTTTCTCCCTTTAAAACATGTATAGAAAGGATTTATGTGCTTTCATTTTGTTGTATGTCATACCAGTGGGCCTGGTGTAAACTGCATTGCATTTCACTGTTTTAATCAAAACAGCACAAGACAATTAAAATCATTAGTTTAATTTGGAGTGGTGGTAGCCATCTCCCAGCTATTTGCTTGACTGCCCCCAACCCAGTGTAATGTATTTCTTTGGTAACAATGCTAAATCTAATTTTACTTTCAGAGTCATGGGCATGCCCTTATGCCCATGTCACGTTCCATTGATATTCATTTATGTGTGGTAACTAAGGCCACCATATTTCAAAAAGTGAACATCTGGACATAGAAGTTGCTGGAAGTTTTTGAGATATTTTTAAGGAAATTCGCCAAAATCTAAACTTGCATCATGACACTTACATATGGCAACCCTAGTGGTGACCCTTCTGTCATTGCTTTAATCTAGTAGTATCTTGGTGATGATGAAATTTCTAGGCAGCCCTGAGAATGTTTCCAGGTACATCAGAAAGATCTGTTGCACCAGGACTACAGGAAGTACAGGCAGCTAGATGTTTTGGCAAATTATCTACCCATGCATTGCCACAGAGGAAACCAGAAGTGGGAAATGGGACAAAATCTCTGCAGAGGAACATGCCACAGATATTTTGAAGCATAAGTTCCATCACACTAGGCTGAAACATAAATATTGCAGCATTATATAAATGTCAGATTTCTATCATGATTGGCTGGCAACTATATACAGTAAATAGGATGTCAGAAAGCCCCCCAGTATGTTTCTCTGATTGTTCAGGTGGGAGTTGAGGAACTTGTGAAAATTATTGGGAGGGAAATAATTGACGGTGCCTTGGGCCAGTCCTTCCATTTGCAAGAAGGAGAGTTTAAAAGCTGCATTTGAGTGACAGCTGCGCACATACAGGCTCCTCTTGTTTGCTTGCACACTTACTGCTCCTACTCACTGCCTTATAAAGTGTATTGGCACCTCGGGTATGAAATGCATTATATAAAGCTCAATTCAGTTTCATATGCTCTACATTGAATGCCATCCAGTTATGAAACACAATGCAGTTCCTCCCAGCTTAGAGCTCCAACCAATAAATCTTCCATAGCTGGAAGGCTTTTGTCCTCTGACTCTCAAACTCCCCCAAAGTTGCATTTAGAGGCATTTCCTTTCTGACACGCAGCCTGCCTGATATTGACAGAAAACATCAAACTAAGCTGCCACAAGAAATGGGTATTGATGGAGTGCTGCTGGGATAACTCCCAAGAGAAATGACTAGCAGCTTAAGCCTGCGGCTCTCAAGTATGCAGAGGTGGAAATCATGAATCTAAACTCCTGGGAATGGCAATGAAAAAGCCAACTTACGGACTGCTATGCTGTAATTTATATAGCACTATAGGGAGTATAGGGCATAACAGCAGTGATACACGCCACCCCAGTCTCTAAGAGCAGTGCAAGATTCCAGGGGCTCCAGGGGCTTACCCAGGGTTTGTGCTTTCTTTTGAGAATAAGGCACAGCAGAGACTATGTAGCAGTTGAGATCCCGATGCAGATCTTTATTTCCCTCTTGTTCCTGATGTAGATCTTCACTCATCTTTTTTCTCTGGAGGGAAGGGGAATGCCATTTTGTGGTTCACCTCAAGTGCCAAAATGTACTGGACCTGGCCAGATTCCCAGCACTCTTAACAGACCACAATACCCAGGATTCTTTGGGTGGAATGTGTTTAAATGTACAGTCGTACCTTGGTTCTCGAAAGGAATCTGTTCCGGAAGTCCGTTCGACTTCTGAAAACGTTCAAAAACCAAGGCGTGGCTTCCAATTGGCTGCAGGAGCTTCCTGCACTGAATCAGAAGCCGCGGAAGCAGTGTCGGACGTTCAGGTTTCAAAGAACGTTTGCAAACCAGAACATTCACTTCTGGGTTTGCGGTGTTCGGGAGCCAAAACGTACAAGTACCAAAGAGTTCGACAACCAAGGTACCACTGTAATTTATATGTATTGCACGCATACAATGCAATAGGAATTAAGCCTACAGTCCTCTCTAAACATTCCAAAAGAAGAAGAAAAGTTTCGCCAAATGCTAATAACAAGTATCGTAATATGCAGCATTTGTAAAGCACTTCCAAGTGTTGAAAGAGCACCACGTGCATTATCATGTTGTACCCTTCACAACAACAACGTAAGGTGAAGGAGTGTTATTATCCCCATATAGTAGGTAGGGTACACTCAAGCTTAGAGAGAATGCCTTGCTAAGGCCACCAAGAAACAGCTGAATGGGCAGCTTCCTGATTCATAGCACAAAAGGAATAAAAGTCACAAGACTGTTGAATAGTGAGTGGATTGAGGAGTGAAACAGCTGTTTTGGTAGCTGAGCAAGTGGAGAGTCACGGAATTCAGTGCTGACAAATACATACTTGTGCTATTCCCTGAAAACAATCAAGTTAACGTTATAGAGTTTTCTGTTAATTTTTCTGATCCAGGTAGAGTGATATGTGTGAAGTGGAAGCCACTGGAATGCTATACTTGATTTTAAACAGAAATAGCATTGGATTCCATTTGGAGGTGACCCATACCTCCATTGGCTTTGTCCTGCCCTTGTATGCTACCAAGACAAGATAGGCCCATTGTACTGGGAACCCATCAGCCTTGAATGCTTTGCGTGGAAACTGTGTATATAACCACAAATGCTTTATGCAAAATCTTTCATTTGCCTTTTCAGAAGGATGAGCTATTGAAGTGGGACAGGGTGGATTCTGCAACATAACAGGAATGCAATAATAATACACTAGTGGGGGACATATACTGGACCAACCACACATAATTCTGCTTTATTGGTTGTTGCAATGCTTCCTCAATTTTGTCATCTAAGAGAAGCACTCTCACGCCGCTATAACACAACAAAAGCAGGACACACACCTCAAAAAACAACAACCCTGAAACATTTCTGGTATGAAAAATTACAGGATTTTAGCAGGAAGTTATGAGACATGCACTGGTTGGAAATGAAGCATTATGTCTGCCCTGAAACTTTTGCAAATGCAAACAGTGTTGAAAGTGAGATCTCGTATAAATGCCCCAATACCATCATGAGCATAAATAATCATAAATGCACAATAAAAATGACACCTGGGCACGCCCACAATCTCTCTGCTCAAACCCATTCAAAAGGATAAAAGGGAAAACCCAGCAATATAAACCATTGGATGTTTATTTCTCTATCCTGCTTTTGATGTGTGTTTGTCAAGTGTCAATCCTGGATAGACTGAGCAACCTATTGGCCTGAATGCCCAAGCCATTGAATTAGGAGATTTCTTTCTAATATTACTGTGCCTTTCATCTCCACTCAGTTTGTTGAGAAAGAGAGGTTTTTTATGTTAGAAATGTAAAATATACAGCCATCCCAAGAAAACAGGTATGAGATTAGTTAGAAATGATATCACTCCATCATCCTGGTTTTGTTGTTGTTGTTGTTAATTCCCCCCCCCCATTCATCTCTTCATATTGGCCTATGTCGCCAACTAGTCCTGTAACCAAATGCATGTACTCCGTGCTTCTGAAACTCAATCCAGAAAATCCAGAAAAATGCATGATTTGGGGAGGATGAAAGTCATACGCAAAGTAAATTCTTAGAAATAACAGCTGGAACCAACAATGGTGAGGTCCAAATGCAGAGTATTTCCACTGAACGCCTGGAGCTTTCCCCACATTGGTGAGAAATAGTTCCACACATTTGCATGGTTCCTGATCAAAGATGGCATATTTTGATGTTGAGAACACAAATTCACATAATTATGTCAAAAACCATGTGAGAGGAAGCTCTGTGTAACAGACTGTCATGGCTTTGTTGGTACAGGTTGATGGGGTTTTAAGATCAAAAAAGGCCACTGTAGGCTTGCTAACCTTGCTTCATAACACAGACTGATAATGTTCCTTCGGTAATTATCACTTTGTCAAGCCCACTCATTTTTCCCCCTGAAGAGAGCTAGAGAGAGTAGTAAATGCAAATTAAGAGGAAAGGCAGAACAAAGGGAGAGTTTATTAGAGTTTCCATTTTCCTTGCTATCCATTGATGTAAAACAAGCTTCAACAGAAGAAAAATAAAATAAAATCTATAACATATGGCTTTTTAAACCTTTGATCAAGCAATGATATTAGCACTATTCAATGAAGTAATATTCCTCTTTTTGCCTATGCATACATTCTGCTCCTGACATGTATAGTTATTATAAGGAACACTTCACAAAATCACCTTAAGCAGGAGCAGACACCTGTGATAGGCTTATTATCCCCTGGCTTGCCTCTCATTAGTTCATTGACTGGAGATACAAGAGAAAGCTCTATAGTCTACAGCAGTTTTGCAAGTAAACAAGCAATAACTGTGGTTCCCAAATGAAAACGATTCCTCAACATTAACTCAATGCTAAACAGCCAAAGGTAGGTGCAGTACACTATCATATGAGTAGTTCTGGCATATTTTAGAATGAGACCATTTCTGTCTACCTGAACTCCAGTTTAGATTAGATGATTTGGAATGGGTTCTATAATCAGCATATGTACAAAGACACCTAAGACATGGCTAAGGACGTCCCTGGCCACCCTTGGCCTCCAGCACATGCCCAAAGGTCTCAGTGCATTAGAAGTCTCAGTTATATCATGCACCCTCAATGAATTGGAGAACTGTTGGAACAGGCACAGACCTGAAATAGTAGTGGGCGGCAACTCCTCAACTTGTTACAAGAGCATCTAATATTTCCAATAGGAGCCAGTCCGTCTGGTCTAGCTAGGGTGGCCACTTACCTATCACTAAAAAAGAGGAAATGCATCACCAAAACAGAAGAGACATGAAATTTGCATGAAATTTGCATGTGCTAATATATACACATTTTTCACGTAATATACCACCAGATACAGTGGTGGTGGCGGCGGCGGCAGCAGATTATCAGAGGGGCTGGCCACTGGCCACCTTCCTCCTTCCTGCACTGCTGCTCCTAACAGCCCAACTTGTCATCCTTAACGGTGGTGGCAGAAGCAGCAGAGCCCCAAGTGGGCTGAGGAGGACGAAGCTGGCCAGCAGCGGTGCCAGTTAGCCTACAGGCATGGATCCTGGAGGCAGGGGCCCCAGGAGTGGCAGGCGAAGGAGCCTGTGGATTGGGGCGGGGGGCGGGAGCTGCTGCAGCCTGTTCTGGCTGTCCCTCCATGACTCATCTCAGCTGCCCATCCACCGCCTTTCATCATACTGTGATTCACAGTGCCACCTTTCTGTGGCTAAGCAAACTGCAGCATGACAGCACTCTTACATTTTTATTATATAATATACAAATTTAGAAATAGGTGCTACAGTTCAAATAGAAATACAATACATCCAGTTGGGAAGACTGACCAGGTGACCTGTGTGTCTGCTAAAACTACTGTCCATTTGCCAACTGTTGATGAACAACTTTCAAGCCCCTGCTGCTTCCCCTTCTTATGGCTCCTTATCTTTAGACTGGACTTGTCTGTACACCTTACAAACAGAAGGCTCCTTCAAATAGAGTACTGTCAGAGTGGGTGTTCAGTTAGAATACAGTCTTCTGCAAATCAGAGTGCCAAAATTAAAATTTGGGGATCTAACTCCATATGGACTTATTTGGGGTATTGGTCCATCTTGCCCAGCAATATTCTCTGACAAGCAGTGGCTCCAACGGCCTCAATAAGCCATCTTTCCCAGTCCTGCAACATGAGATCCTTCCCACCAGAGATGCAGGAAACCGAACACGGGGCTTTCTGAGCACAGAGCGTGTCCTCTAACCATTGAACTACGAGCCCCACCACCTGGGTGCAAATGGCATTTCCTTTTCCCAGTTATCCTTCAGAGTAACCTACTGTAGGTAAAAACTACGACGAGCATGCTTTCTTCAACTTGCACTAAGCATACAAGGCATTGTTTGCACCACTGTTAACTCAGAGTCTCAAATTATGCTTCTCTCACAGGTACAGGGCCCCCAGGTTGTCTCTGCCCTCTGAAGCAAACTCTGCAACTCTTACAGCTGACCTGCCTGCCCTCCACACCCTCTGGTGATCTCTGTCACAGAAACCCCAGAGACCCGGCCTCAGACGGTTTGTCACCCAGCTTCCTCTGACTTCCTCAGTTGCCTTTTGCAGTTCATTGCACACAATCTGGTTCCCTCTCTTTGGCTCCTCTGTCACCTAATTGGCTGGCTGCTGTCCCCGGACTACGCTCTGTGACACAGCTTAAGCCCAGGGCACTGCATCTTTGGCCGAGGAATCTCTTGCAGAAGGATGTTTAGCAATATCTCTCTCCCTGCTTTTCTTCCCCCTAAAGACTGAGGGAAATCTGCTCCATTGCTGCTGAACACTTGCCTGTGCAGAGGTTTATAACCACCGCATTAATTAATCTGTTATGACCTTTTTAAAATATGAGGTTAATACTGATTGACTGTGACTTTTCTAGAGTCAATGCCACACCACTTTAATAGGTTTAAAAGGAAGGTGGTATTTTGAATCCCCTTGACAGCAGGCATGTTTGGGGGAATACATATTAATTAACTGACTAAATAAGTCCTTCCAGATTCCCTCTCTCTGCATGGGGAGCGCAAGGAGCCTGCAGGACGGACAGCCCATCCCACTTCTCCAGGGCAGCACAGAGAGGTAAATGGAGAGGCTTATGACGCTCCCTTACACTGGGCCTTGTTTGGACAAAGCCTTAATGAGCTTTGTTGTTATTTTTATATTTATTACCTACCCTTCACTAGCAGGTCCTGTGGGTGGTTATTAAAAATTTAAAATTCCTATATTAAAAACATCTCAGGTGTCAAAGGCAAGGGCAAAAAAGTATACACGCAACTCCCGGTTTGCATACATTCAAAGATTGCATCGCTGCAACCCAGAAATAGACAGAAAAGGGGGTGTCACAGGGTTGGGGGCAGGCTTACATGCCAATGTGGGGGGGGGCGGTTTCAGGAATGCAACCCCTGTGCAAAATGCTTGTTGCCTGTATATTAATGAGCTTCATGCATCCATGTCAAACTGCTTTGAGGCTCCTTTTATCTGAATGAGCAAACAAGCCACATTTAACCCTAGCTTCCAGTCAGATCTGAACCAGAAAACTATGGTTAACAGCATCCAAACAAGCCAGAATATGAAGCTGGTTTCCAGATCTTGGTTTGTTTGGAAGCCATTAACCATAATTCTAATTCAGATGTAATGGGAAACTATGGTTGAATGTGACTTCCTGGGTTCTTTGCCTACTCAGACAAAAGGAGAAACAAAGGGGCTATGCGCAGGTGCAGAGACATAATATTTTGAGTGTGGCTGCTGAATCAGCCTATCGATCAATATTATTCTATTACTCTGACTGGCAGTGATCCTCATGCAGGGGTCTTTCTCAACATGAGCTTGAACCTTGGACCTCCTGCATGCAAAGTATGATTGACAGATACAGAAGCTGTGGTGGCTACTTCCTTCAAGTCCCATTAGGAAGCATGAGGGAAAACATCATGCTATGCAAATTTATGAGTCCTGTCCTGGGGATTGAATTAGGAAGGGCATGAGGGTGAGCCACCAGCAAGCATTTTGGGCTTGACCGTTCAAAGGGTGGGTTTGAAGACAGGAGCTCTGACTGGCTTTTCTCCTGGAAGGCAGGCAGCTCAGGACATTAACCATCACCAAGGCCATAACTGAGATGCTTGACATTCTCCAAAGCCTCTGCTTACTGACACCGATCCAAGTGGTGATTTCACCATGTAATGCTACTCTGATGCGGCTTGTCTGTATGTTTGCTGTTTTATAAGACAATGTGCTCTTCAAAAATGCCTGGAGGAAAGATGACTTGCTTCTTGTGAGTGTTTTCATACACAAAACCTAAAGCAGCTCTTAAAGCAGGCTTTATGATTATGAATGTAAAACCTATATTCACCAGAATGACTATTTGCATTGCAAATGCTGTCCCTCTGCTCTCTCTGCCACTTAGCAACAATAGCGAGACAGAGGCTCAAAAGTGATATGCGAAAACACTCTTGATTTTACCTAGTTTAAAAGTAATTGGAGAAACTAATAAAAGTTGGATTTTAGCTACAAGAAGCAAGAAGGGCTATCGATTATAAAATTTTAGAGTTGTTTCGCCACAGTAATAGAATCAATAGTTTTGCAAAGCTCCTGTAATTCAGAAACCCTGAACTGATTGTTATAACTGAATAAAGAATCACTTTGGGAACTGGGTGCTGGCTGCTCTTTCTTAGCTGTCTCTTGTGTTGACAGCACAAAATCACAGACCTCAAAAGCCTTAAAGGGGCTGTGTGGCCACTAGTTACTGTGCACAAGCCAAAGCTATGAGTTTATACCTAGCCTCAAAACAAGAAACTATCTGAGCCTCAGTTCTCCATCCATAGAATGGGAAAAGCAACCACCTAGTTGTGGGAAAGCTGGAAAACTAGCCACATAGCATTCTTTGCAGTTCAAATGTTAGATCAGGGATTGTAAGAGATAGTAACCATATATCTCTCTCTAGCAGTTCAAGAAGGCCATTCCCTCTGTCCTATTCTCATTCCATTTCTCCTGTTCACTATGTGTCAGTTTCAAGGAGGTGGGAACGTACAATATCCAAAGGTGGGTTTTTTGCTTTAAATGCTGTCCTGTGGGCTGGGCCTAAGGGATTGAAAGAAGGGTGCAAAGGGGTTGTTGGAGATGGAGCAGCAACGTTGATGTTAAGTATGGCTTTCAGTCACATGCAGGGTTTTGCATGTGGCGGCCACTCTAGTTCTACAGCTGGGCGGGGGGGGGGGGATTACCTTCCTAGGTGCCAGCTGATCCTACACTAAACGGATGGATGAATGGGTAAAAGTAATGGTTCTAGCATGTATGGAAATGTGTGCCTAGACTTGTTCCTTTAAACATGTGCTTGTAGCAATTGTCACCACATCAGTTCCCAAAGCATGTAAAAAGATATAGGCTACTATAAGTGCCGTTCACTGCAGCAGACAGGTCTGAGGAATCCCTTTCCAACATGTAGTAAGACCAGGCAGCACCTACCACGAGCGGAGAGCTTCTTGGTGTTTATGATCTTGGCAGCATATTCTTGTCCTGACAACACCTTCACACACCTCCTGACAATTGAGAAAGCACCTCTGTTGGAGAGAAGAAGAGAAGAGAGGGAGAAACCCCCAATACATGAGATGTTTGCCGAATAAAATCATGTACCCCACATGCCTACATGTTTAAAAGTGGGAATGTTCAAAAGAAGAGCCAGGCAAAAGGCCCGTGCACACTCTAGCATCCTGTTTCCCACAGTGGCCCTCTGGAAAGCCCACAAGCAAGACAAAAAGACAGATGTGTCCTCTGATCCTGGAGGTAGTATAAAGCCTTCATGATCAGTAGTCATTGATGCTCCTTTTTTATTAACAGCACATTAAAACCTAGAGCAGAGGTTTTCAAGCTTTTTGGGTCCACGGCTCCCTTGACCAACTACATTCTTTCTGTGGCACCCCTGTGGGGCTCAGGAGCCCAGTTAGGTCACCCCTTGTCTGCAGAGCTGGCAGCCCCTCACCCCTTTTTGCACACCTTCCCTAGTGGGGAAGCCTCCTCTTTTCTCCCCTCTCCTTGCTGCAGCTGCTGCCCCTGGTCTCTGAGCTACACCCCACCCTGCCACAAAGAGAGGTGCCTCCTCCCACTACCCCAATGGGGCCTGAGAAGCACCCCCTGGCCAGACCCAGAAGCACCATTCACCCTGGGAGCTTGTAGCCAGGGCTACTGCAACCAACAGCTGTGCAAGCCTTTGGGAGGCAGAGATGTGAGAGGGCATCAGAGGAGGGAGGGAAGGGAAGGGAAGAGAAGAGGGACAGACGCCAAGGTTGCCTGCAGCACCACAAGCATCATTCAAGGCACCCCAGCACTCTTTGACACATTCTGAGTGTGACGGGGGGGGGGATGGGAAGAACTGGCTGTTTTACATATGTATCACATTAGTTTCATGACCTTCATAGAATCATAGAATTGTAGAGTCTGAAGGGACCACAGGGGTAATCTAGTCCAGCCCTCTGCAACCCTCTTTTGCCCAAGGTGGGGTTCAAACCCACAACCATGACATTAAGAGTCTCATGCTCTACCAACTGAGCTATCTCAAGCAGATTCCTACAGCAATCCTGTAGGGTAGTTTAGGGTGAAAATGAATGGCTTGCTCAAGGCCACCCATTCAACTTCATGGCTGTGTGGGGGATTTGATTTTGGGTTCCTCACATTCTGGCTCAATACTCTTAAGGCTGAAGTGGAAATTGCTAACTAGCTTGAGTAGAAACACTGGGGTGAGGTGAGGGGTGGGGATTTTCCTAACAGAGAGGTTCAATGTGTATTAGATCCACTTAGGGAAACTTTCCCATTCAAATGGCATTTGAAAGAAAAATCAGCAATGTGGATGTAATAAAGGGGGGAAAAATCCCTGTTATAAAAAGTGACAATTTGTCTCCTTCATTCAAGCATTTGGCATGTTTCGCCTTCCAATTTTTCACATTGTCTTCTCCCCCCTCCCCCTGAATAGTGACTTTTTCCACTGGTGGAAAGCATTAAGCACCTTCTGTCTTATCAAATGTCTCTTGGTACAAATGGCAGTCAGTGCCTGCCAATAATAATGCATTTTAATGAAGGAAAGATTGACACCAATGCAGTTTTTGTGCAAAAGACCCAACTTGAATCTGATGTTGCTGAAATTTTAAAACATGACCTGGTGGCAAAGATTATAGTGACAGCAGCTACAAGGGCTAAAATATTCTCATGTTAAAGAAATAGAAACTTGTATTCTACAGTCTATATAAATTGTGCCAGGTTAAGAAAATTTGAATAGTCTTGCTTATTTCATATAATTTGTTTTGTGCCTGTCAGTCAAGCAGGCCTGGCTGATATATTTTTCTGTCAGAGGCAAAGATGGTGGTGTCCTCCATTCCATGTATGGAATCCAATTGGGCTGACAGCTGAATCCTACTTCAGCACTGGGGATGAGGCAACATCCTCCTCTGTACCTGGGGACAGATATCTAGTTTAAGGTGTGCAAGGAAGGCTTGTCTAGGGGACTCGGGGAGTGGGGGTGCCATATTTCTGTAATTCCCAAATTTGTGGATATTGGGGGTTTGTACTACCTTCTGGCTTAAAGCACATGCAAGTTCAAGCTTTGGAAATAAAACTTGTACCCCACACCATAACCCTAACCACAGGTATACAAAACTTGCTTTACTTTTTGCATCCCTTTGGGATCCTAATTGTTGTGACAACTTCAGTGCACCACAGTCTTTTATGGGACTGGTCGTTTTCATTTATTAGGCTAGTACATCCACAGTGGCTGGAGAAGGAATGCTCCATAGAGAAGCAAGAGCGGGTTAAAGGCAGAGCCCTTTGAGCTCTGCGAAGAAGATGATGATTTGTGATGCCACCAGGCTTCCCACAAGTGAAACTGTATTATGAAACATGCTTCCTACAGGATGCTTCCACACCAGGCATGCAGTTCATATCCTGGTGGATTTGTAGATGCCAAGACTTCATTAAAGCAGAGGTGAAGAAGACTGAAGATGCGTGTCCTTTTCTCCTCTTCATGGGCAGCTACTTTTCAACCAGAAAGCAAAGCTTTGACTTTTTCAACCTTGACCTGACCAGTGCCATCTACCTACAGGGAGAAGTGGCCTGCTAGTTTCTAAAACAGCTTGGCTTCTGTTAATCTGAGCCTCCTCTGCAGAAATAGAAGAATCACCTTACCGAGTAGAGTTAACTACCTCTTGCTAATACTTAGTAGAGGCAAAGGAGGAAATGAGACACGCTGTGAAGGTACGCTTATATTCATTGCCTGGGAAATAAGATTTGCAGCGGGAATCTTGTCATTTCTTGGCTCTGTGGTTCTAAAATTGAATGGTAAGGTGTTTCCAGATGTGAGGTTTAAACTGGTGCTTGCATTTCCCACACAAATATCACTCCTGGAAAACCCTACAGTGACCTGTGTGTAAATTCAGGCTAACCTTCACTCTGTTCCTCTTTATACTTTGCATTAACAATATTCACATGTGCACAAATGGTATGGGAGAGACCCACAGGGACAAGTGCGAGAATGCTCTTAAGGGAAAGAAGACTTTGTGCCTAATTAGATACTTAGCCCTTCTTGTTTTTTATTACGCCTTTCACCACTTATAATAAACAACTTGTTTCAGGCCCTAGCCACTCAGGTGGCAGATATGACATTGCGTTGGATCCTTAGTTTAATTGGATGGGGGTGTCCCCCCCAAGGGATCAGCATATCCCCTTAAGGTGATTCTGGGGAGATGCTTCTGTCTGGATGCCCAGACAGGGGCTGATGGGCCACAGCACCCCCAAATAGTGGTCTTGGAGGGGTTGCCCTGATTTGATGCATGTTATAGGGTGCTACTTAACTTTAGTTAACCTTGCCAAAAATCAACCAGCAGTCAGGCTGGTTAAGTCAAGATACACACCCAATGCCTAGGCCAAAAACTGCTGACACCTGTAATCAATAAAGTTGTGGCCTGTTTAAATCCTATTTTGGTTGTCCTGTGCTTATTGCCTCTACATCTTTCCTTGGCCCCACTGCCTGCAGCTCCACTGCACCTGGGCCTGCAAACCAGATTCCTGATGAATCTCAAGGAGCTCAGAACTGAAGCTATACTTTATGCTTGACTGAGGGAAACTGAGGCATGGCTCATACCAACCAAGGGCATAAAGTAAGCAGTGCTGGGACTAAAACCTGCCTGAGGGCCACAACCGCTGCCTTGCAAGCCCTTCTCCCTAAGCTGAGGTGGCTAGATGTTAGTGCTGTGAAAATGCACCCTTTGCAGAATAAACAAAAACAAAAACCACTCATGGGTCCAGCAACTGATAATGGTGTCACAGAATGAGCCTTGGTGATTCCTGGCTTAGATTAAGCAGTGATGGTACCACAAGAGTATCCTACATGCCATTCACAATGTCTAGGGATCTGCATCCAGGGGGCAATGGAAGGTGTAAGTTGGGGGGTGTTCACAATGCCACTTACTACACTTCCATTGCGCTCCCATGGCTGATTTTTGAAGCCACATCCACACAATCTGTATTGAACCTGTAGTTTGTTGATGAACACTGTTGTCTGATGTGTCCCCCCCCATCTCAAACCAGGTTCAATCCAATTAAAAAAGTGAATGTGGAGTAAGCGGTAATGTGAAATTACCCTAACAGTTGCTGCACTGGCCCAGATGAGCGCAGGCGACAGCTTAATGAACAGCAGAGCTGGAGGGGTGGGGGAACTTAAAAGGTTGGGGGGCATCTGGGGGACACATCCCTGCCAGCTCTCTTACACAAACAACTCTGTGCAAATGTGGCTTGAAATGCAGTGCAGGGTGCAGGAATGACCTCGCTGCGTTTCATGTGGGGGTCTCTCAAGTGGGGCCCTTATGATGCAGAGGTCTCATTCTTCACTCTGGGGGCTGGAGACAGAAATAACTAAAATGGGAGAAGGAGTAAGTCGCTTTTTTAGACATCGTACGCAGTAGGTATAAATCATGGGTCCCCTATTTGAAATACCCCAAGTGTGATGTCTGTGCGTCTTGTCTCCCTAATAGGCCCACATATCAGGGGCACCCTTCTCCCCCCACCCTGCACCCAGTTTCCATTTAGTCGGGAAATAATCATGCTCCTTTGTATCTAGTGCTCTTTCTGCCAAATCTATTCCGCCTGGAGGGGGTGGGCATAGGAATTACAAATATCAAGAGCAATCTCTCCCCACAGCAAAACATATATAGAGAAGGAAAAGAATAAACACAGGAAAGGGGGCTCCAGAGCCTCTGAGGAGAATGGAGAGTAACTGATTTTCCCGGTGGGGTGGAAGGATGAGGGCAATTTGGGCATGAATATGAATCTTTAGTCAAATAGGAAAGCGGCGGGGTGTGAGGAACAGAAGCAAAATGTTCATTGAAATTCACGTAGCAAAGCAAACCCACACACAAAGGGCCCCTGCTGGAAACCATCGTTCTGGGTCACATGGCAGTCAGGCCTGGCAGTGAGCGGGGTTTGGAAAAAGGAGACCCTTCTGGAAGAATTAAGGTAGCTGTACTAACTATACAGAGGGGACTGGGGCTGAATACTTGCCGGCTGCCTTTGCTGTAGGAGCCTGAGAATTATTCTTTGCCTGTGTATGAAGTGGACTATTAATATCTCATTCACCCAGAGGGCCAAGGGCTTAATTTGGACGAAGGGAAATAAATGTTGCATTTCTTCTCCACAGAGGGGCCCACCAATCCATTCTTGGTCCTGAAGATTTTACTTTCATGTTTCCCTTCCCTGGGCTTTTGTCTTAATCGCATCTGCTTTCCCGGCAGCAGGAGAGGGGGATGTGAGAACAATTCCCTGACAATTTCTCCACAACGGGCTCCAGTACCTGGCCAGGGTAGGAGGGCAAGTGGGCGGAAGGAAAGATGGCAATCTTTTAATACCCGCAGAGCCTTTGCAAGTATAATAAGCTGTGCATGAGACTGCAAGTTGCCTGCCTCCATGTTCTTGTCATAGCTGCTTTGCTCCAGTGCAACGCAGCGCTAGGCTTGGCCATGTGAAATTCAGATTCAAATTCCCTCTCGGTTCTAAAGCTCATTGTGGCTGTATACACATGATAGCCTTAAAGCACACGGGAAGCACATTATTTCCCTCAACGAACTCTGGGTCCTGCAGTTAACCTCTCACCGAGTTGCAATTCCAAGCGACCCTTAACAAACTACAGCGGCTGCAAAGCTTTGAGCTTCTCACAAGTATACACACTCTTTCTCTTGGTATCTTCCATGTGTTATAAACACAGTGACCGACCCAGAACTACTGCCCTCCACATCCTGGTGCCCTCCCAATATTGTGGACTACAATTCCCATCCCATCAGCCCCAGCCAGCCTGACCTGAATATAGCAGTTCCAAGTCTCCCCTCCCTCTTCTCTCGCTCAGAATGTTTACAACTGGGGATGCAATGATGCAAAATGATGTTATCATCATGGCACAAGTTCCCCCCACCCGCCCCACTTTACTGGGGAAGTTCGCACAGCTCTAGAGCTATTCTACCCCCCACCTCCCCCATCTCCCAATAGGGTATTTGGCCCAGATATCTAGAACACTGTTAACAATGCAGATAGGATTTCAGCAAATAAAGCTGCATTTACAGAACTGGGGGTGGGGTGGGAGGGGAGCCCCCAACAGCCCATCTGCCACAGGTTTCTCAAACTTGCAGAGAGTCCCCTAGATAGCTGGAGACTAGTTGCTATGGCAATGCAAATTATCACTAAGAAAGAAGCTCTGGTGGAAAAGAATAGTCTTCATCTCTGCTATACAAGATGCTTCCAGGCGGGAGTTTATTGTGGACTCGCTGTTGCTCAACCACATGACATCATTGTCATCAAAATGCCAGCCCCCCTCCCCCTCCCCCCTCCCTCTCTATATAAATGATCTGGATTTCCCCTTACCATGGAAAACCCGTTAAGCAAAAACAATCCATTATATATATGTCTGCAGCCACTGCAGACTCCACCCCCACAGGTGTGAATGAAATTCAGAACGGCATGCTGAATTTTGCTCAAAAAGACACCATTCCATAACACAACAGGTACTGCAGTCTGGAAGGAATGTTAGAAAATGTGACAGAAGCACTAGCATAATAACCAGGAAAGCCAAGACAATATTCCCCACATCGAAATTCATCTGTAGTCTAACCACCATGTATGATTTATGCAAGCAAATCAGGATGGATTCTGAATAAACAGGTCACCCGAAGGTCTCTAGCTCACTCACACTGTGTGATCTCCCAGGCTCTGACACTGCGTGCTCCTCACCATTTCCTCCCACCAAGCTCAGCAACCCATCCATGCTCAAGCCTGCAAACCCTGCCCTGCCTCTAAGCAATGGATCCTTTCCAGGTTTCTGGTATATTTTAAAACATGGGTCTGCACCATGCATTTAAAGTACATTAGTGGTTCAACCCCACCCAGGGACAGCTGTGGGTGGGATTCCTGCATTGCAGGGAGTTGGACTAGATGACCCTCGAGGTCCCTCCCTCTGTGATTCTATGATCTGATGCACATTTAAAGCACATGGCTTCCCCCAAAGAACTATAGTTCATAGACAGAGCTACAATTTCCAACATCCTTAACAAACTACAGTTCCCATGAATCTTTAGGGGGAGTCATGTGCTTGATATGTGCATTGGGTGTACTCTAAATGTATGCTGTAAATCTGTCAATAATACAAACTGTTAAGGGTGTGAATACTACTATAGTGGTACCTTGGGTTAAGTACTTAATTTGTTCCGGTGGTCCGTTCTTAACCTAAAACTGTTCTTAACTTTAGCTAATGGGGCCTCCTTCTGCTGCCACGCCACCGGAGCACGATTTCTGTTCTCATCCTGAAGCAAAGTTCTTAACCCAAGGTACTATTTCTGGGTTAGCAGAGTCTGTAACCTGAAGCGTCTGTAACCTGAAGCATATGTAACCCAAGGTACCACTGTATATTTGAAGATTATTGAAAATTGCTGATGGGGAAACTCCCATACCCTTTAGATCTGTCACGTAGTCACACCTATGCCTACCATTATCCAATTTGTTTAGGTGGGGAGTCACACTGAAAGCTGCTCCTTACTCAAGTAGCATGAAATCAGAGGTGGCAGGTGAAAGGTAGATGTTTGGATGAAGTGAGCACATAGCAATCTGAGCACTGCAGGTGCCTGTTAACAAAGGAACGTGCATGGGTGTATGTGAGGGAGGAGGAAGTGGCTGGCTTAGGAAGCATTCTCTGAGTATTATGTGTATTATGTGTATTTCAGGGGAACCAGTGTCTCATATGGATTAGACAAGACCATGATGTGCAGTACAACTGTGTAACCTTGTTCTATTAAAATGGAGACACACCCCCATGAACAGGTCAGATATAATGAAAGCGATAGGCAAGCTTCATGGAAACTGTAGTTTGTTTGTTTTTTGCATTTCCCCTTCTCTCTGGCTTAACTCCTCTCATTATCACTAAGCATTCAGTGCATGCTACACGTGCAACACACACACACACACACACACACACTGGACTTCTTGTGAGCAATATTCAGCTTACCCTTTTTGTACTGCATGCAGGACCACCTCACAACTTCACAAGTTGCTCAGGAGCAAATGCTTGAGACATCAATGTTCTCAAGGGGCACCAACGAAGGAACCTGTGGCCCAGGCATTCTCCGTGTGGTACCTGTAGGTACACATATATCCACGAAGGCCTTCTGTATTGCCTGGAGGGTCCCCTTCCCCCACTCCTTCTCCCCAATTAGTTCCGAAAGACAACTAATTAGTCTTCTGTTCCACAGCCCTGCTTTACACTTCACCCTCAAGCCAATGGACTAGGACCTGGGAGAGCAGTGTTTGAATCCCCACTCAGCCATGAAGCTCACTGGGGGACCTTGAGCCAGTCACCATCTCTTAAGCTAACCTACCACACAGGGTTGTTGCAAGGATGAAATGGGGAGGAGGAGAACCATGTACATCACCTTGAGACCCGTGGAAGACAAATGTGGTATGTAAATGCAATAAATAAACAAACAAAAATTTGGTTCAGTTGATCGATGTTGCACATATTACGGGTGTTGGCTTGTTAATAAAAGATCTGTTCTACACTGAATCTGGAACTTCATGCTGAAGACAACACGTAGTACAGGGAATGATATACACTGTGTGAAAGTGCTGTAGAATATTTGAGGGCTCTGCATGCTTTATCTATCTCATGTAAGGCAGCTGAACAAAGGAGGAGGAAGATATTTGAGTATGAAGAATGGAGGAAGAGCGGAATGACATTGAGAGGAAAATGGCAGCTTTAAACTTTGTCAGAGGTTTGAGCAATTTAAAACAAGGTTTCAGTACAGCACGAAAGGAACTGGGAAAGAGTCTACAGTATTACGTTAGCTTCTTGATGTTAGTTTCTGTGTTGCATCCATTTCTGCGATTTCTTCTTGTTAAAACTTAAAAAAAACAAAAAAAACCCCTAAAATTCCATATCCATTCAGACCTCTCCCGCCACTTCCCATTCTCAGTGACCTTCCCTTCTAGCTCCCATGCCATGGCCACTACGGCTGGGCAATCTGCCTTCTCTTATGCTCCTCTGCCACACCCTGACTTCACGCAAATCCAGGATTTTGATGTAGCATTGCAAATCCTTCAAGGGGAGCCATGTGGCGACACTCTTACATTTTTATTATATAGTAAGATTGGAACTGTCTTTCTCTTCTCTTTCAAAGGTTGTGTACGCACATGTTCAGGAAGGAACCAGAAGGACATGTGTGCAAGAGCATATTGCGTAGAGTTCTGTGTACCGTGGCTGGGATTCACTGTGTCCATATTTCAGTTTGCATGTAGGTGGTTGAGTGGGTGATGCATCCCTGCTGGCATTCAGACACGCATAAAGTTCGACAGCAAGTAGTGCTCACATGAGCCCCCCCCCCCGCAAATATATCCCTTCATTCAGCCTTCACTACGATCATGCACATTGTACAAAGGCGGTCTGTAAAAGAGAGCAGAGATGAAAGACCAAACTAGATTTGCCGTTAAATACAACTTTGGTTTTGTTCTTTAAAAAAATGCATATGACATCCACTAGGGTGGCTGATAATTATTGGGATCACTACAAGACTATGATTCTATGATAAGTGGAGAGGAGGAGTTTAACAATTTCCTCCCCAGCTGCAGCCCTGAGGAAAATCCATTCTGAACCTGCTATTTGCATTGGGAGGAAATCCCCAGTTGGCACCAAATTTGGCTGGTCCAGAGTTATCCATAAAATCCCCTTCACTCCTATTACACCCACACTTTCCTTCCTCAATATGATTCAGTATGATTCTATGTGAACCAGTTGCCACCATTGCATATAGAGAAAGCATCTTTCACAGCTGATGTAAATGAGCATCTTGGAAGTGCCTCTTCCCAGTAAGTCCAATAGGGAAAATATGTCCATTCTCTCTCTCTCTCTCTCTCTCTCTCTCTCTCTCTCTCTCTCTCTCTCACACACACACACACACACACACACACACACACAGAGTAGCATCTGATTTGCCACTACTGGAAACTGAATGTTGAACTACATGCAGCTTTGGTTTAATTTGGCAAGCGCAGCTTTAGTCATAGTATTGAAAGATAACGTTGGTAATAATCAGCAGTGTTGATCCACTCATACGATTATGGCTCATGTCTCTGCAGGAAAACAGCTCTCTACGACTATGCAAAATAGACACACACAAACACACACACATTCAGCCAATGCTATAAATGCCTTGCTGTTGATGGTGTCATAAATATAAGCCCGTCGTCTGAAAGCAAAAAATGCTTGAAATATATTATTTATACAAGGTCAGGATACCTGCATTTGACTCTCGTGGTTGAATTTCCAAGAAGCAGGTTCATGTGGTGTGGGAAACCTCAGGCCTGTGGCCCTCCAAGCTTCTCTATCTGGTCCTCAGGACTCTTCCCCACACCCTCCCCAGAGTCACCCTCTCCTCTCCAGGGCACCAACACTGCTTTGCACCCTCCTTGACTGGAACGTGTCGTTGAACTGCCTTTTGCCTGCCTGGATTCAGAATAGAGAGGGTGTGTGTGATGAAACCAGCCAGCCTTCTGTACAAAGATAATTTTTACTTCCTTTTTCTGTTCTGACTAATTTTGCCTCTGGCCCTGCCCCCCCCCCCCAGCATGTGGCCTTCAGGACATGGTCCAAAAGGGGATGTGGCTGCAAAAAGTTCTCTGCTCGTGAAGCAAAAGTTTCTAAGGTGTTTGGAAAGTGCTGTTTTTGTATTGGTACCTCTTTGTTCAGGATCAGCAATGCCCATGCAGCCTGCACCCCCATCTTCTCATTCCTGAAACAGGGGAGGTGAGGATGTAAGTGTACCAGCGATGTCTGAGAGGCTCTCCTCAGCTGGGTTACACGTTTCCAGGAGATTCATTAACCAGAATGCCTACATGCTTTGAGGATGTGCAATATATTTCCCTCTGCTACAGTGCAATTTATATTTATATTTACATTTGTGTGATATTTTTACACTGCCCTTCCACCATATTCCTGGGGTGCTTTACTAAAGCGGGGGTAGCCAACTCATTGTTGGACTCCGATCCCCATCAGCCCCAGTCAGTACGGCCAGTAGTGAAGGATGATGGGAGCTGTAGTCTAACAACACCTGGGAGGAACTACCTTGGCTACCCCAGACAAAAAAGAACAAGGCAATGAAAATACTAAATAAACAAATAAATAAGCCATGCAGGACATTTGTTGAAGAACCATACCTGAGAACTGCACCCTCCCATCATCATGGCACAACTTGAGCAAACCAAGGCGACCAGTTACGTGTGCCTTTCTAAGGTGATGGAGGCCACACAGTATATAACTGAAGAACCACTGTGGCCCAGTGGTAGACTAGGGCTGGATCTATACTCAGTCTTTAAACATTCTTAGAACGGTGTTGTTGATATCATTCTAACATAAAAGGCGTCTTGATTACTTATTTGCTTCCTTTTCTACAAGGCCGACCCACTTATTTCATGGGGAGAACTCTACAGCGCTCTCTGGTGTCACATTTTAATAATGCATTATTGACGTTTTAAAAGAACATCGTTATCATAACCCTTTAAAAACTCATTTTTAGTGTTACGAGCGTAGATGAGTCCTATGTCCAGTGGGGACCAGACTCAAGTTTCCACTCAGCTATGAAGCTCACTAGATGAGCTTGGGCCAGCCACTATGTCTCAGTCTGCCCAGCCTCTCAGCCTCTTGTAAACATTATAATGCCAGGGGACAGAAGTCCACCATGTTGAGCACCTTCGAAACAGGAAATAAATGCAAAGAACATGCACTCTGGCTACTGGAAACAATATAACTGAGCTCCCTTTGTCTGAAAAGTGGCAAAGGATGTTTTGGCACACCATGTTCATGAATAAACTTACTTATCAGAAGAGGTTTGGGGGGGAGTAGCCAACTGTCAGTGGGAAGAGAGCAGCTTCTGCCTCAATTTTAATTTCTGAGTGCATGCAGGTCCCTGCCACACAGGCAGCAGCATCCCCGAGGCAAAAAGAGCTTCCTTCCCCACAGTTCTTCACACTTGTGAGCCTGTGAGGCCACCTGCCTGCCTCCCACTCCTCCTATAAACCATTTTCAGGGCTTATCTCCCTTCTAGAAAGAAAAGTGTGGGTTGGGAAATTTCTCCCCTTCTTATTTGTTCAGCAAATCCTTTCTTTTCCCCCTGCAGCTCTGGGAATGAAGGGCCTGATTATATATTGTCACATGATAATTCCACTCAGCCACTTCTTTTGCCTGCTCATGGGGGGGGGTGAACTCAAAGAACTCAGACAGAGGCGTTCTGCTCTTTTTCTTTGCCTCTCCAATTCCCCCCAGCCCTGCCCTCTTCATTTCTATGCCCCTTCTCCATCTTCTTTGCCCCTCCCCAACCCTCTTTGGGACTGAGGATTGTTACAATTCCATGACAAACATTAGGGTGGAAAACATCTGCTTCCATCAGGTATCAGCTCGTGCATTCAGAGCGATCGATCAATGGCATTTCCCCCCAGGAGAACCTAGTTTTCCCTGCCTCACTAATGATAAGAGCTGCCTCTTCCAACCTGCTGCGCTCTGAAATGTTTGGGACTACAACTCCCTGCCCAAATCATTCAAAGGTCACCAGGCCAGGGAACTACTGGGGTTTAGACCATACTATCAAATTTTCAAGTGATGCAAGAAAACTGAATTCTAGAAATTCTGCCTTCACATTCCTGGGATTGGGGGGCGGGGGGCAGTTTAACTAGACCCACTCAGTAATGCCAGTATTGAGAAGGATATTCCTGGTGTGGTGTCAGCTCTTCCCTGCATTTTAATTATCACCATGCCCCAAAGGAAAAAGAAAGTCTTATCTTCTAGTTTTGTTCTAAGGGTGGGAGCAGTGTGACCTTGTGCAATCAAAGGCTCTGCTAAGTGTCAAGATGTATAATAAAAAGTAGTGGCCATCGAAAAGATAATGCTGCCAAACACACCAGTGGATTATTGTAACAGGAATAATTCATTCCAAGTGAATTTCTGTAAACGGGGATTCAGATTGATGTAAAAAAATAATAATCCTGCTGTAAAACATCAAGCAGTTGTATAACGCTTTACGCAATGAAAAACTCCTTGCTGAACAGCGCAAGTCATGGTCTCTCCCCCCCCCCCAGTTATTTCTTAACATAGAGGATATTTGATACAAAAAGGTCATGGATGACATTACATTTTCCATACATGACATTAAGTCAGACCTTACAACCATTTCCCCCCCACACCACAAGTGTAATTTACCGAAACATATCATTTGAATTTAAAAAAACTGCATTGAAGACATAGTTTGTAAAAAAAATTAAACTCTATCATGCATTTTCAAAAGCTAAGAAGTAAAAAAATGATATTACAAATAAAAATGTAACTTCCCCCCGAATATTGTGTTTTAAAGAATCTAAAAGATACTAGATTGTGTGTGTGTGTGTGTGTGAGAGAGAGAGAGAGAGAGAGAGAGAGGGAGAGAGAGAACAAAACCAAATTATAAGGAGCTTCTCCAGGCTCATATTTTATATGTTCTCCAGTTCCTGTCTGAGGCTTCAGTAAATGTTCAATATTACAATGGTAAGTTCTGTTCCAAAACCTTTCAGAGTTTTTAAAGAGCGCCAACAAGTGTGCCAATGGGGTGATCTAGTGCACATTGTTCACTTAGGTTTTCGAAATCTTTTGGACGACGTCCCTCTCCAAAAAGCTGCTGAGAAGGCTTAGCAGTCCTGGGACAGGAGGAGAGGCTCTCCTAGGCTTCAGTAAAGAACCAGAAGCAAAAAGTAGGAATAAATGGACAGTTCCATGCTAGAGATCATTAGGAAAAGGATCAATGAATAAAAACATCAAGATTGCAATGCCTTTAAATAAACCTATGGTGTGACCACCTTGGAATACCGTGTACTACTGTTTCCTGCATCTCACAAAAGTGCATTGTAGAGCTGGAAAAGGCATAGGAAAGGGCATGCAAAATGATCATGAGAAAGGGTTGCAACTTTGGGGGCTCTATAGATTGGGGGGAGGGCAGGAGAGTAATGGAGGAACGCGATAGTTGTGTACAAAGTATGCATAGTATAGAAAAATTATTGTTATTATTATAGAGATATTCCCCACTCCCTTTCATAATGCTAGAACTTGAGGTCATGCAAATGAATCTGAATGTCGGGAGATTCAGGGCAGACAAAAGGAGCTGCTTCTTCACACAGCTCATAGCTGAACTACAAAATTCACTTGCACAATATGTGCTGATGGACGCTGATTTAGATAGCTCTAAAAGTGGATCAGAGAAATGCATGGAGGAAATGGGGATCAATGGCTATTGTTGTCAGGATGGCCATATACCACCTCCAGGTGCCGGTTGCCAAGGAAGAACAGCTGGGGAGCGCTATTGCTCTTAGGTTCTGCTTTTGGGATTTCTATAGTCCTCTGGTTGGCTACTGTGGGAAAGAGGATGCTGAAGAAGCCCTTGAACATAAGGGTGCTCTTGGGTTTTTACAGTAATTTTAATATTGATTTACTGGATAAAAGGTGTGCATTTCTGCTGGTGACAACAACTGGGAGCTAATGATATGGAATTCCATGCTCCTTAATTATCTTGTGCTTTCGTACAGTGCATGTGGACCATTTGGAGCTGGACCATATGAGCATCTAGAAGATGCATGATGCTGGTCTTAACCATATATTGATATTATTGCAAACTGGAACTACAGAGCTTGAAGGGACCGAAGGGTAGTTTCACCACTGCTGGTATAACCAAAGAGGAAGGGATACAAATCTTAAGAAGAGGTATCAACCTGTAGGAGAATTGGGCGCTGCTGGCGCATTTTAGTTTGTGAGCTATCTGTGTTTACTACTCTCTTTGCACCAGCAATGATCAAGGAGGACACATGGCACAATCCCCTTGAGGGGGGTGATGATTCAGATGTGCTGATTCAGCATTCTGAAGACTTGCAGCTCACTATGACCAAAAGCTCTGTGGCAGAACATCATATGCTCAAAGTGTCCCTTACGCCTTTCTAATCTCTCACTGAAAACACCACTGTATACAAATTACTGTTTTCCTAGGAAGTTCACTCCATTACTGATCAGCTCTTAATTTAAAACAATGTTCTGATTGGTTAACTTAAAATGACTTTAAAACCATTTAACACAGCCAGGTAAAGATTGATAGATGGTAGATAGAACGTAATGTTTCTCTACCAACAGTTCTGTTTCATATGGCACTGGAAAAGCTGCCCTCAGAATTTGACGAAGTTATTGTGTGTCTCAATATACTGGAAGCCTCTCCAATGAGTAAAACTGAATTCAAATTTGGATGTTCCTTACCAATGAAAGCTCTACACTTTGGCTACCTTTACTTGATATCGATTCTGAAAATTGTTCTTTCCATGGCCAAACAGTAGGGTTGCTTGGTTCCCACTACTACTACTACTACTACTACCACCACTAATAATAATAATATTATGTTGGATTGGTGGGATTTTTCTTTTGCTTTGATTTTGGACAAAAAAAATTACTTTAACCAAGGGTGCTTCCACACAACCTGTTTACTACACATTCAGCCTGATTTGTTTACGGGGAGGTTAAATGATGTTGCATCCAAGTGTTATTCTGAACTTTCCTTAACACAAAAGGTCTGATCCTTTGGGGAAGTGGTTTTGCAGTGCAAGAGCTCCCAATCAACTCTCACTGTGGAACCTGAATTTGCCAGTATGCAATTGAATCCCACCTGGAGACAGTGATGTTCCAAGAATGATTTTTCAGTTCAATTTAAGACAAACATAAATATCAAACGACAGTATTTTATATGCTGAATATATAGTCACTTTGTTCCCCACAGGACCCTGGAAAGGTACGTAATCGGAGGTATTTCACTCCGTCTCCACCAGGGGCAGCATACTCACAAGTTCCTTTTCATTGCTTGCAGTCTGCCAAAATGTACTTTGCTTTCTCATCCTGGAGTGCCTTTGTCTTATATAACACAAATAGCAACCTCCACACACCACATCTTCCAACTAACATACACTCCATATAGCTAGTGGTGTGTTAGATCTTTCAAACAGCCATGTTTTAGGAGCGCTGTGGGGAGAATGAGAAATGCCAAGTCTACTCCCTTGGTGCTGCCATCTTTATCCTGGTGGGATTTACAAGCCCATTATTTCTTTGCTGTGTGAATCTAGAATATAATAAGCAGGGGGATGGGGGACGTGTTCCCTAAAAGAGCTATATTTTTGTTACACATTTACTCAATATGAGAAGGGTGTGACATTAGGCATTTCCACAAAAACATAATGCATGTTAATAATGCTAACGACGACGTAGCCAAAATTTATTGATAGTAGCCCAGTACTCAAAATAATCTCTTGAAACAAATAATTTGCAAACCAGTGGATCCTCTGTGAGTAGTTCAGTTTGAGGACTAGGACATGAGTTGCCTCAGTAAATGCATGGATAAGCTTTTAAGATGCAAATAACATTCTTTGGGGTTTGCTTGTGTTTGGAAGAAGGTGCCCGCCAAACAAGCCCCTTCATGTCTAGTAAAAACAATCTCTGACAGTGTCCCACATAAGAGTACGCTCTGAAATATCTTAAGATGAAGATATGCATAACCTCGTGCCTCAAGTTAAGCAAAACCTCTCCAGCAAATCCCACTTGTTTTGGCTTTCTTCCTGAGGAAGTGGCCATCTTGCAACCGTGTTGAGTAACATGTAATGCAATATCCAGAAAACATTTTAACAACGTGGCTCACTGCTCAAAGGACTATGGAAAACAGTGGGTGAAGTGTGCTTTGGGCAGATCCGCCAGACAGAGACATGTTCCATGCAACACTTATCCTTTCCTTCCTGCGTCACAGTCAATAACATTTCACAACCAAAGGCACATGCAGCCTTCCATGGGATAATGTGTGACACCAACAATCTCCTCCTAAGCTGTAACAGAGGAAAAATAGAAGTTCTGCCACACCCTTCTGACCATAGGAATGTTTGAGTGAAGTGCTGGGTGAAGTGACAGGGAATGAGCCAGGGCGGGGGGGGGGGGAGTCAGTAATAGATGCTGACCATACCAAACTGTTGTGAGGTAACCAAAGATAGCCAGCTTTTTTATTTTTAACCTGAATTCTCACACTGTTGGAACACTGTGCCCTCTCTTTCTGAGCCAGGTACCATCTAAACGCTGCTCCTTATAAGCTCTCCATCCAATTCAGTGGCTCTTGTGAACACTTCACAGACTCACAGCCATTAGCACCCCTCAAAATAGCGCTTGCATGAGGGCTGGGGGTGATGTTAGAAAGCTTCCCGAAGAAACAGGTTTGAGTCTTTCCCAGGTGTCAATTAAGAAGGAATCACACTCATCTTCTGGACTGAAATAAAGCTTTGCAGAGATCTGGCCACTGACTCATCATTCCGCCACCTATGCATGATTCAACAGCCCAAATGTTTGTGAAAATAAATGCAATGTCTGGTGAACCACATCTAAATATGTTCCCTGCACAAATGCATATGTGCACACACATCAGAGGGGTACATGTACCCTGCTAGTTTAAACGGGTTCAACTTCTGTGGAGTTGACTCTTACTGAATTTATCCCACTTTGTCCTGTTCTCCGCTTTAAATTGCATGTGCTAAACCACATGTGTTAACACATTAGTCTAATTTCCTCTACCACCCCTTCTCGAATCTTGTTTGCTGTGAAGATATCCCCCAGTGCAACTAAATGCATCCAAAATTCCAGGTACTTGCATGCAAACATTTATACGTATGCAAAGTACCACTGTGTGGACTTGGAGAAACACGAATGCCAGCAAATAGACACACCTACATATTCAAATCAGGAGCACATATTCACAATATGTTGCAAAGACAGAAAAATGCCAGCACAAACAAGAGGGTCTCCAACAAAGGATTATTTATACAGACACTTAGGATTGTCAACGTGTGTGGAGAAAAAGCACATAAACACACAAAAATCCATAAATGCTCAGTATTCGAAGATCATTTATAGGAGATATCCTTCCCGTCTTGAACATCTAAATGTGCTCTTATGAACAAGTTACATATCTATAGATATAGATATACAGACACACATATACAAGGCACACTACTGACACATGAAAGATATATGCATTGCCTGATATGCATCTAAGATACTTGATCATGTAAAGTGAATTCTCCCATTCTTTAAAGTGAAGTGCATATGCAAAGTGAAACAGATATATAAATTCACACATGTGGTCATATGCACACAAACATACTCGGAACAAGAGATATGCAAGCTGACTGCAAAAGAGAGGTGCAAACCTAGCTGTGCATGCAAAGATGTGGTTTAATATGCAAAACTATACACTGTCACATCTGTTCATTACAGTCTCAAAAACCCAACTGGCATTCTCTCATTCTGTTTCTATTGCATACCTGTGAGTGTTTTTACACACAGGTTTCAGTGTTCTCTCTAAAACTGTCTCACCTGAAAAGAGGGTTAAGGGAATACAAGCAATGGGGCAACTGCAATCCAGGGCTGCTTTATAAATCACCAGTCCTTCGTTCCCTGGGAAGACAGCGACTTCCCCGGAAAGTTGTGCTTTGCGAGGCAAATCAAGCACATCAACTTCCCCAAAAGGAAAGTGGCACTTGCCATAATTATTTTAACCTGGATCCTAGTGCCCTTACCCTCTTCCGCTGGGTCATCTCAGAACTACAGATAGCAACACAAGTACAGTATACACACACAGCAAGCGCGAACGATGTTAGCAAGCGATTTTAACACGTCCCACACTGATCTCATTGCTTTACAAAAGTGGAGGAATATGGAACCCTTATTTTATCAGCAGACTGAAAAAAATGTTTTGCCAGCTCCAAGACTGGCTCTCCTTTCCTGGAAGCCCCCCTCCTGCCCTCTTTAAAGCCTACATTTCCCTGCTCTCCTGCGAGTTTGTTTTATTGTTCACTCCATTGCCTTTTCTCCCCCCGCTCCCCCCGGGATGCCAGCTGTTCCCATTCTGGCTGATGCCTCCATCCCCCCCTCCGACTCCTCAGTCCAGTACTCTCATTCATTTCCAGTACAATCCCTGCCCCCAAAACACACACACTGTATCTGTCTTAAACTTACTTCCCCAGCTCTTCAAAGAGCTGGTATTCTTCCGTGAACCGGGTGCAGGTGATGGTTGCCATCCTGGATGGTGACTGCCTCCCCTGGCGTGAAGTTTTACACAAACACCTCTCCTCTCTTGAGCACGCACTTTCTCGTTTTCCTCTTCGCTCCTAGCGCTCTCGCCTTCTCAGAGGTAAATAAGCGAATATGTATGATTGACAAGCCTGGAGATAATGATGAGGGCAATTTGTCTTCTCAGCCTCACAAGCCTTCGTCAGCATCCAGTTCTCCATAGCAACCACCTCTGGAACGCCCTGGTTTTGTTGCCTGGGTAACTGCTTCCCAAACACCTGCTTCGCCCGCTACTTTGCAGCTCTCTAACGCCCTGACTCTGTCACTGTGAAAACTGCATCCTTAGCCAGAAAACAGAAGATGACTTGAAGGAGAAGACCATATATATATATATATATATATATATATATATAGGCAAATTAAGTCAAGCAACTGAGAATTAACTGGGGCAAAAAGGTTACTATGGAAACTGCAGTTTCCACATTACAGGATGGTCTCTGGAAAGACAGGATGCTGTTGCCCTGGCAACTGCATCTTATTCTCCAGAAAGACAGGTATTGCTGCGTTGCCCAGGCAACTGCAATACTTTCAAGGTTTAAAGGAACATTATGCTTCCTTCAGCCACAGCTACTTTTGGGGGAAATATAAGGGGCTGCTTCTGAAGGCACCTGTGAGTCTTACTTAGGACCATTAGAATGGGGTGCCTTTAAAGGGATACACCATGGTTTTTGAATAAATAAAGTATAAAGCAGTCTGAATTTTTCCAATTCCAGTAGGGGGAGCAGCTAAAACTAATTCAGAATCTGCAAAACCTTCTGGAAAGCAGCAACAGAGCTTTATTCCCAGTAGGGTGTCTGGCCCAGATTTCATGCACTTTCTGTTTCTGCCATTGGAACTTAGGAAAAGGAAAAGAGGGGAAAAAAACATTTCCTGAGGAGTGGGGGAGGAGAAAGAGAGAGAGAGAAAACAAGAACAGCATGATACAGTAGTTAGTTATATGCAGCTGCTGATGAGGAAAAGCATCCTGATGGAAGGACAGGTTGCCTAGCAGACATCAGTCCTTGTGTGGATGTGATTATGGAGTGTGGGCTGAGTTAAGGATGCCGGAAAAGTATGCCTACATTTTGAGAGCCATATCTTCTGCCAATAACCCCGAAATCCTCCCTCTCTAGCAGTTGGGAATGCAATGAGCCAGCCTTTTCGCATATTAAAAGGCCGCCCACACAGGAACAAACATATTAAATATGTTTAGGCTTTTCCACATCTTTGTAATGCTTGTGAGGACTATTTTATATTAACTATCCTGAGTTGTGTGGCAAGTGCTTGCTTATTTCTAGTTTTCATATTATTATTTTTCAGCATTTCCATCCATGAAGGTGTGTAATCAAAGGATGTGCACACATGGCATTTTATTTTAGAGTCCATGGAAACTGAGCATCCCCCCCCCCCAACTAGTCCACACAAAACCTAGACCTGTTGCTTGTTTTTCCCTCCTAAAAAACACTTCTTGACAAACTGGTTTCATTGCAAAAATAAAAGCTTATTGCAGATTGCTTCTGCATCACAACCCACAGCATAATTGGTAGTCTTCAGCAATGGGGAGTGTATCCTCACCTGCCCAATGATATGGTTGGTGGTCATATACTAAGATTACAAGGGGATAATTTTCAAACGGGGTTTTTTCTATAGTACCCACACCCAACTGTCTGCATAGCAGGATCTCCAGTACAGCCAATCTATACTGAAAGCAGCATGTTGAGAATGAGCATGAATGATTGCATAGCAAGAAAAATGACATTTCTGTGCTACAAATTGGTGTGTACACAGCCAAAGAGCAACCAATGTGGAATTATTTCCTTTTCCTTCAGATACTAAATTCTACTACTGGGCTTCTCATTCTTATACAAATGTTGTATTTTAAAATCAAAGTGCCCCCATTTCCCAGCAAGTTATCTTATTGGCAGGCTTTGAAAGAGACAAGAATTCATCATGCTCAGTGGTAGCCATGCTCCAGCAGAGACTACAGGCATTAAATGTTCCAGATGCTGTACTGCCTACATTAGATCCATTCATTGATCCAGATCAGGATTCCAAAATGCTCTGATCTAAGCAGCATAGACTTGTCCATGCCAGGACTTGCAGAGAATTCTGGAAGGAAGAACACCAGTCTGTATAGGTATAAGCAAGCAAAGCACTGTACTAAAAAATAAACCTCTTCATTGAACAATCAAGGTTTCAGTTTGTGTTCTGATTTCTAAGAGTTCCAGGCCTCTTAACTCAACAGATGCTTGCACATTAAGAAATATTTCTTTTGTAAAACAGTGACACAACAAACTCAGAGATTTATACTCAGAGCTTTGTGGTGTTCACAAGTACCGGAAATGATGGAAAGCATTGTACTGGCTGCAGAAATCAACATTCTGACCTTTAATATTGAAAGAATTTTTCTAGACCTCATGATGTCACAAGTTGAGCTTGAAAATGTGTGGGCAATGTCTGGCGTAATCTTTGAACCCATAAAGGGAACAGTAGAGGTTCTATTATTAGACAGCTTTCCTTGAATAACACCACATTACTATGACGAACAGATACATTATACCTAGTGTGAAGGAGTGCCTTTGCTAGAGGCAATGGAAGTAATCACCCTCTCCTGTTGTCGCTGTCCTGCAACTGCTATTAATGGTGCAATCCTGTACATGTGTAGTCAAAAGGATCTGTCTCTGAATGCAATGGAACTTATTCCTAGGTAAGTGTGTGCATGATTGCAGCCTCAGCAGTATATTGCCTTTGAACTTGCACTGGTAGCTATTAATAATCTTATCTTCCAACCAGATAGCTCAGGTAGAGCACGAGACTCTTAATCTCAGGGTTGTGGGTTTGACCCCACGCAAAAAGATTCCTGCATTGCAGGGGGTTGAACTAGATGACCCTTGTGGCCCCTTCCAATGCCATAATTCTGTGATTCCATGAATTTGCCCAATTCTCTTTCGAAACCATGTAACCTAGCTAGTGGTCATTAATAGACCTTGCAGCAGCAAATTCCACAAAATAAGCATGTATTGTGTGAGGAAGTACTTCTTTTTGCCCGTCCTGGGTCTATTGCCAATCTATTTCATTGGATGATCCTGGGTTCTAGTATCATGTTTTTCTCCACACCATACATACTTTTATAAACTTCCATCCTGTCCCATGCATGAATCATGGAAAATTAGCAAATAGATGCACATAGACATGTTTCATGCTACTTACAGAATTCACCTTTCCTTGGCACGAAATTTTGATCCAAGTTATTTCTTTAAGTGAAGACACACAGAGAGACCTAAAACTAGGGTGAAAGGCAGACAGGCCATTGCAGTTGCAGCCTGATCCAAAATGATTTCATCACTAAGGAAGCATGCCGCTCACATTCCATTCTCAAACATCTGCAGGTGTCATAGTGACCGGAGCAGTTCTGGACAATTTGTTAGCAGCCAGCATTATTCTCAGTAATGCTATGAAGCAAACTACTGCTAGTGTGGACTTGTTGCAGAGATTCCCCTCCACCACCACCACCCCCATTTTAGAGGTTTTGCACCCCATTCTGTAGGTATGGTAAAGAACTGGGGAAAGGCGCAAAACTAACCAGGCTGAAATCAAGTCCCAAGCCTCAGTGCTTTTCTGCAGCAGGGAGAAAAGGAGGTAGAGAGAGTGGACCAGAGTGGGGTGGGGTGCTAAGGTGGATGGAGAAGGATAGTCAGAAAGAATAAGATGGGGGAGAAGGCAATCCTGAATGGCTTTCCATTTAATTGCACTTTTGCCATCTTTGTGAAAACACCTGCTTTTTATTCCTCCACACAATACACTTCAACTCCATCCACCAGCAGATTTCAGTCAGATGACATGTTCCATAGAAGAATCAAGCTCCTGTCCACCAGCATGGGGGGAGAACATTTGACTGAAAAGTGGAGAACTACGGTAATTATTATTTTTAATTGCAAAAGGAGAAGCTGGGGGCAAGATGGGCCGGGCTGTATCAAAACTGCATATATCTAAAGCCAAAAGCAGATTCTGTTTCTCCGCATTCCTGACATTGTTACCTCAGCAGTGACTAACGAATGGTGTTTGTTTAAATGGCATAGAATAGTGTTGAGAACAATTTGTCAGCAAATGGCAGGAGGCCCAGCTTGGAACACAGGTCTTAGAACGTCTAGGAATCTATGAATGTCAGACTTCCTGCGTTAGGTCAGAGCGATGGATCCAGGAGCCCAGCATTCTGTCTACCAACAGTGATTAGGCAGATGCCTCACAAACATGGCATGATGGGGACGTCATGGCCCCTCCTGGAAGAGTTTGTACAGATGACTGTTTTGGCCAGTGACTTTTCCCTTTCTGCTTTGCTCTCTCTCTAGCCCTTCTAGAAACAGTAGAAGACCCTTACAAATATAATGGCTAGTTAATTGCTTTGCTTCCAGGAGGAAAGTGCTCTAAGGAGACAACTTCCACATTGTCCAGGAAGAGAAAACACATCACCATGGCACAGGTTTGCATAAAATTTGCATGTGCTAATTTATATGTACAGATGCAGAATTAAAATAATTACTATAATTTAAATAGAAATACATCTCACTATATTGGGAAGGCTCTGTTTGCTGTCCAGCTGCTAATGATGGTCTCCACTCTTTCTTTCTTTTTACCAAGGACTTGGATTGGACAACAGAGGGTTCCTCGAAAACAGAGGACTCTACTCTGATAGCCTTTCAAATACAGGACTGTCCTCTGTCAAATAAGACACCCTAATTTACATCCAAGTTGTAAAAAATGAATGGGAGGCATATACTCCACCAATAATAATAATAATAATAATAATAATAATAATAATAATAATAAATTTTATTTATATCCCGCCCTCCCCAGCCAAAGCTAGGCTCAGGGCGGCTAACAACAATAAAAGTCAGGAGCACAAATCTTTCTAGGGAGGGAAACTGGTGAAACCACAAGGGGATGGAAAAGAACAGTCTTGCTCCCTCCACCCTTTTAAAGGGATGCAAGAGGGCTTGTGATCCACCCAGAAATGTATGAATCAAGAAGAACTTCTTGGAAAAAAGTCAGGCACATTGGACTGGAGAACAGTGTCTCTTCTTGCCATCAACTTATTTATTTTTATTTGTTTATAACATTGAGATCTTGCTAAATAGCCAAAAAACATGGCTCTCATGAAGACTTCAGTGCCAACAATGTAAAAATACCACATATATCCTAATTGGGTAAAAGCAGATTATAACTACAAACAAGACAACAAATCAGTCATCAACCGCCCCACATAACAAAAATAGACCAGCAACCACATGCAAGACCAAAGGTTTTTCTAAATAAAGATGTTTAGGGCTGCAGTCCTAAACCCTGGTCCTTCCAGCTGGAGGGAATGATTATGTAGCAGACATCCCCATCCACTGGCCTCTGCTAGAGGGAGGGAGGTCCACCAACGCAGAGACTCCTGCTTGGGCTGCAGAAACCGCAACACACTGGACACGTCAACCAACATAGCCGACACAGGACCCCAAAATGGGGGGCTGCAGAGGAAGAATGGGTGAAGTTACTCAATTCCTAGGACAGACCCCATTCCTTTCAACACAAACTAGCAGGGGCAGTTGAGCTGTCACTCCACTCTGGCCAGCTCTTCTTCTGCAAACCACCTTTTCTTTGTAAGAGGGCTAGAGACATGCTGTACTCTGCTTTTTAAATGAAAGCTCAGAGACTGGGACCCCTGCCTGGGGCTGCCAATGGAAGCCTTTGCATCTGAGGCTGCCGTGTTGGTGATCCATACCCACATTGCTGAGGAGAGGGTCTAAAGTAGGGTAGTGCGTGAGAACCCTGCAATATAGACTGCAGGGTTGCTCTTCAGCAGGCATAGGCAAACTCCGGCCCTCCCGATGTTTTGAGACTACAATTCCCATCATCCCTGACCACTGGGAGACCACCAATGAACCATGGTGAATGTATAGCTAAAGCTGTTTCAGATAGGATCACGTGCCTTCAATCTCTTTTTCAACATTTTCACTTTCACAATTAGACAAAAAAACCCAAACCTTGGCGGAGTGAAAGCAAACCACTGCAATTCTGGTCTGCAGACACCTGCCAGAACTAGACCAGGCTCCTCTGCTGTCCCCTTCCACCAAATTGCCGTGTGAAACTTGTAAGGAGCCAGGCAAGCTGATGGATGGAGGCTAGGGAAGTGATTTTAATCATCTTGGGAGAGAGTTTGCCTCGGTCTATACTTTTCTGCTTATACCTTGCCAGATAATTGCAGCCCCTTGCAGAGACACATTATGTCTAATGCCATCAGCGCTAAATCTGAACTAAAGAAGTATGCCATTGCCAGCAGCAAGAGACTGATGGCTGAGCACCTATTGAGGTAGCACAATGGAAATCTAATTGAATCCAGGAGATTGTCCCTTATAAAATGAGGTATGCCCACATTTACACAGGCGCACACATTACAACAGGACACTGGGTCACACACCCCTGCACGTTGATCTGCAAGAGGGAGTCTCTTCCTTCTCTCTTCAAGGCCAGCTAAATATTTGCTCTATACTAATGCTTCTTTTTTTGTAGTAAGGGCATATGTACAGAGACCTTTCTGCTTTTAGAGTTACCAAGGCTGGCAATTTAAGAACTTGCTATGTATTGTAAGGACACATAGACTATGGACATATTAACTTTTCTAGAGATCCCTAGTCACACAATTCTCAAGGGGCCCCTGGAAGGAAGGAAAAGACTACTGCAGGGGTCTGCAACCTTTAAGACAAAAAGAGCCACTTGGACCCGTTTCCGAAGGGGGAAAAAACTGGGAGCTGCAAAACCATTGCGACATTTAAAGCATGCACGCCGCTGCCCTCCGATCTGACAGCGGGCGGGAAGGTGACGTCGGGACGGTGCGTGACTAACGCACGCACCACCCCCAAGCGACGTCACAGCCAGTACAGCACCCGCCACAGTGGGCACACAATGCGCCTCCTCCCCTCGGAGCCGCGGCAAAGGTGTAAAAGAGCCACATGCGGCTCCGGAGCCGCGGGTTGCAGACCCCTGGACTACTGCATCAGTTCAAGTCCGTGCTGTCTGCCTGGAGCTAATCTGGTTTCAGGATACTTTCAAAGGCGGGGTTAGAGCATTGCCCAAAGTGAGAATTATTGCTTTACAGCTGGGGTGGGGAATCTGTGGCCCCTCACGATGTGGTTGAACTCCCAATTCCCATTAGCCCTAGCATAGACAATGGTCAGGGATGATGGGAGTTGCAGTCGGACAACATCCAGAGAACCACAGATTCCCCTTCTTTACCGTTTCCACATTTTGAACCAGTAAAAAAACAGGATGCTGAGGGACCTATGTTTGCTTTAGAAAAAAAAGAGCAGCTGTGATTATCCTCCAACCACCTGATTACACAATTGCCTCCATGTTTGTTGTTTCTTGCTTTTGCAATACCAACCCCAGGAGCCTCTAACAGCCAGGCCCGATTTCATGAAACATAAATGAACACATAATTAGAAAGATGCTTTGAAGGCTGTTTTTCATTGTAAAAGGAGTAAAACTAAGTTATGTAAGCAGCTTCTTGGTATGGGGGAGGGGGTGGGATTTTCAATTCGGCACATTGCCTGCCAAAACTGGCTATGGAGAGACCGGTTGAGGTGAGCGAATGACAGCATGTCTTGTTTCTGATTGAGTGAGTGATGACATGTGTCATGAGAACGCAAGGCAGCGAGGCTCTTCCTGCAGTGCTGGGGAGGGAACGGAGAAGCATTTCTTGGAAATGGGACTGAAAATGAGAGAGCCTCAGCCATTGAGAAAAATTAGGCTAATGAAGAAGTAATGATGGGGAGAATTATTTGATTAATCACACTCAGCAGGCCCAATGAAGCACTGTGAAATGTGAGCGAGATTAGAATACAGAAGATGGTGGGGGGGTTGTGTTTTTTAAAAGGAGATTGAAGCTCTTTGGTTTTGCTTTAATTTGCAGAAGGTGCTGACAAGAAGGCATGGTCCAGATAGATTCTGGAATATACATAGATATATTCAGTTTAAGTTAACCTGAAAGGGGTTCAGTAACAGCACGTGACATCACACTTGGGAGGTGACCATCTCCAGACATAAGAAAAAACGCCTTTATTTAAGCTCCCCAGTGCAGGAGATTTTCAGGACCAAATTTTGAATACAAGCTATTCAACAAAAGAAAAAGAACACACAGAATTTTCTGTGTACAATCCAGGAATAGAAGTCATGCGACTATTGAGTTAAAAAAGCATTACACTTAGCCCACTTCTTCAGGTGGAAAGAAGCTCCTGGGGTGCAGGTACTAACCAAGTACACAGGTTGAGTGTGAGTAGGGGCACGCTTCAAATATTCCAGCACCCAGCCCAAGTCCACTGTTTCCACATCAGGTCTCTAGGGAGATAGTCAGCACCCCAAATCACTGTTGGTTTACAGTGTCCTAAACTCAGCTCTCTGTCTGTCTGCCTCAAATTCCAAATTCCTGTCAGGCGCAGATTACATAATTCGCACCATGGGTGTGGGAAACATGCCCGTTTTCCAAAATGCTCTCCATCTTCTCCTGCCTTTTCCTAGACACATTAAAGAAAGGAATCAGCCAGCTTCCTACTGAAAGGCAGCTACAGTGGTACCTCGGTTTACAAACGTAATCCATTCTGAAAGTCTGTTCTTAAACCAAAGCCATTCTTAAACCGAGGCACGCTTCCCCTAATGAGGCCTCCCGCTGCCGGTGCCCTTCCACTGTTTGGATTCCGTTCTTAGACCAAGGTAAAGTTCTCAAACCAAGACACTACTTCCAGTTTTGCAGAGTTTGTAAACCTAATCTTTCTTGAACCGGACTGTTCTTAAACTGAGGTACCACTGTACTTGATAACTTTGCTAGGCCTACTGAGGCAGTCACCAGCTGTAAGAACCAAAGAAGAGTGTGCTGGATCAGGCCAATGGCCCATCTAGTCCAGCCTCCTGTTCTCACAGTGGCCTATGGGAAGCCAGCAAGCAGGAACCAAGCAGAGGAGCGCTCTCCACTCCTATGGGTTCCAGCAACTGGCATCTAGAAGCATCCTGCTTCCAACCTACCGCAGGTACGAACAATGCACACAAGGCTGTACACGCATAGCCTTTCTTCAGATTTTTAGCTTGCCACTTGGAGGCTGGGAGTAGGGACAGCAGGCATGACACTAATTCTCTCTCACACACATGCGCATGCAAACACACACACACACAACCCACTCGCTAATTGCCTTCACAGGGCTAAAAATCACTCTCTCTCACTTCCTGTAAAGCTGGCTTTATGGAACCATTGCTGAGAATTCATAATGGTTTTTTGTGTTTGCCTACAAAATCCTTACGCCATCTGGATCTTACTCATTGCTGCGCTGAAAGTGAGAAGCACCATGAGAATGATGAAGCTATAGATAACCAAACTCTTTGGGGAGGTTGAAAGTGCAGCGGATGACTTGGTGGAAATTATGCCAGCCTTCAGAACCCATCGCTAGTCTCTCCACTCAACAGAGAAATATTCCATTCTGTAGCTTTGTATGAGAGGAAGATGAGAGGATTGTGCATTGTGTATTTCTCAGAATATTAACATCTGGCCTGGGCTTCTTCTACTTGGAATATAAACAAACAATGAATTTTTAGTATTGGTGCTGTGGATAGGGAACAGTCTCCCAGAGGTGCTTGCCAAGCCACCTCTTAACAAACATTTGAAGCCCTTCTTCGTGTGCCCCTCCACGAGAGGTTTGGAGGGTGGCAACAAGAGAACAGGCCTTTCTACGGTGGCTCCCATTTGTGGAATGCTTTCCCTAGTGAGGTTCGGCTGGAGCCAGGCAAAACATTCCTCTGCAACCAGCCCTTGGGCTGATTAGCATCCTATACCCTTTTAAACTGCATGTCGTAGGGTTATTCTTTTTGTTCGTCACTATGATATGCATTTTTGTGTTTTTATATTGTAAACCGCCCTGTGATGAAGGGTGGTATAGAAAAAAAAACAAGCAAATAAATAAAATTAAGACCACCCTCACCTCCAGGTCATATTCTTCCATTTAATGCCCCCTTCTCACTGCCCAGACAGTTAGTTGGAGCCTGCACCGCCTGCACACAAGATCATTATGCTAATAAGAAGCCTGATCCTTCCTTCACATCACAGCCCTGCTGGTTTTTTGTTTTGTTTTATTAGCTACCAGCTTTGTTCTAGCTTGTACCTTCTGTTCTCTTCTGTCTGTCACTGCAGAGCAGATCTCCATCTATGTGTTGAGAATCACTGGTCCTCCGTGTGCCTTGCAAAGCTCATCCACAATGTACGAGGGCTTCCTTTGCTTTCTGGCTAGTCAGGTTTCCATTACTTCACATGGTGTTTTGCTGCTCACACTCTGCTCTGCCAGTTGTGCTCGAGGCAGATTTCACTGCCTTCGGTAGCGCCTGCATGCTGAGTGAGGCGTTTGAAATAGCTCCTGTGGTGTTACAGCTTATGCCCTAAAGACTTGTTGTCTTTGGTTCATGTGCCCCGGAATTTTGAGGGTTCCCCCTCCACTAGCCATTCATCCTGCTTTGTGATTTATTGCATCTTAATTAAATGTCTTGCTTTAAACAGCGCACAGCATATGGCATTGCTTGCTGCTTTCCAAATACAAAATGGCCATTGCAGAAGACATCTCATTTGCTACACGTCCTTCCAGGGTGCCAAGGAATGTATGTCTAAGCTTGAAATTGCAGACATTCAGAAAGGAAACAAGGGTATTCTGGTCCCCCTTTGTGGATATATGTGTCTATGTGAGAGAGAAAGAGAAAACATGGCACTGCAAGGGCCTCAAATGATGAACTTACAGTCTGGGTTGGTTTATATGGGGAGAGGCAGTTCTTGAGGTATTGTGGTGCTGAGCTGTTTAAGGCTTTATAGGATAGGTCAAAAGCAGCACTTTAAATTAGGTCCAGAAACTAATTGGCAGCTGGTACATGGGTGGCGCTGTGGGTTAAACCACAGAGCCTAGGACTTGCCGATCAGAAGGTCGGTGGTTCGAATCCCCACGACAGGGTGAGCTCCCGTTGCTCAGTCCCAGCTCCTGCCAACCTAGCAGTTCAAAAGCACGTCATGTGCAAGTAGATAAATAGGTACCGCTCCGGCGGGAAGGTAAACGGCGTTTCCGTGCACTGCTCTGGTTCACCAGATGCGGCTTAGTCATGCTGGCCATATTGCAGCACCCTGCTTGTGGTTAACGCTTAGCTGGAATGAAATATTCAACGCAGCAATAGAGAAATTAAAATAATAATTTATTTGTCAGACAAATAAATGAGAGACACAGTGGTATATGGATACCAAAGCTCTGCCCACTCCAGCCCTGATGGCCAGCACTTATATTTCCTCAGCCCAGCCCCCTTGCTCCTCCTTTGGCTGCCTCTGTCCAATCAGCCTGGTTGAAATTCCTATTGGCTGTTTGCTAGAACCAATAATAAAAGATACACCCATTTCCTATTACCTTTTATGGGAGACAAAGAGCTATATTTCCTTCTATCCATAAATGGCAGACAAGTAGCCATATATCTTACATTTGCCTCGACAAGGCACCTTAATTACCAGATCAACTTTGCCCTATTGCCCTATTGCCCTATTCACTCCAAAACAGATGGCTAAAACAGATGGCTCATGGTATTAAATTTTATCTTAAACAGAGATCTTGGGTTCACCTTCTCACACACCATCAATGAAATAAGAATCTAACATAAGAATCTAACATTTCTTACTTTCTAAATCCTTTGCATAATTACATTAAGCCAATATATTTCACACATTAACATATATAGCTTTTTAGAAGAAAAGGAACTTAGTGAAAACAGTTTCAAAAGCTACCTCTTAAATTTACAACTCCCTTTCCCCAGCCAGCTGCTGTTCCCATTAGCTCTTGCCCTTTAACCTTAGGAAAACATGGCTCAAGTCTTCTGTTAAACAATAAATCTTACTATTTACCAACTCTTAATAAGTGCTTTTGCAGCTTGATTGTACTCTGTAATTTGCATGGTCAGTATGACCTTTGCTCTCAGCCTGTAACTTCCCCTTACAACTTTGAGGTACTGCTATAAATCAGGGGGGCCCTTGATCAAGTAGATAAACAACTGCCAGAGTACTCAGCCAGCTGCTTTATGTCTGGCATGAAACATACAAACATTTGCAAATATATTTTTTAAGCTCATTTTAAAATACAGGCCTTGATTAGATGCCTCAATATGACCCAGAAGCTGTACGCTGGCTCCCTCGGCCAATAAAGCGAGATGAGCGCCACAACCCCAGAGTCTGCCACGACTGGACCTAATGGTCAGGGGTCTACCTTTACAGTCAGTCCAGGATTGGTGTTATATGCTAAAACTGTCTTGCCCCGGTGAGCAACATGGCTGCTAAATTTTGCACCAGCTGAAATTTCCAAACCATCTTCAGAGGCAGCCCCACATTTAACACATTGTGGTAATCTAACGTAGAGGTTACCAGTGCTACTTTCATTGTTGGAGAAGGGCACTGACAAGCAAAGATTTTATGGCTGTGCAAAGTGAGGGCATTTTCTCAAGACTTTCAAGTCTAGCTAACAGCTAAAGATGTGCCTTTAACAGGCACAAGGGGGTTTCCAGAAATGAGCTTGGATGGCTTTGGGTTGCTGGTGGCCACAGCTACTTAATGGTGGCGGATGGTTAGAATCGGGTAACATTCCCACCATTCATAAGTCTTCAAGCACATAGCTTCCTCCCCCACCCCTGCAAAAAAAAAGGCCTGGGAACTGCAGCTCTGTGAGGGGGAAACTACGGTTCTCAGGATCCCTGGGGAGAAGAAAGGTGCTTTAAACATAAGGTGTGGGTGTGACCTCAGTTTGGAATGAGATCAGCAAATCAGAAAGAGGTTTGACACTTGTGGGCGACAGGCAAAAAGGAGACTGCAAGGAGGTTTGAAGAGTCAGTGGTTTGCAGCTGAGGCCAGTTTACAGACCAGCACTCTTTGGAGAGGGCTTGCCTGCTCTCCCATCTCCCCTTGTATATCTCAAAGCATGCCCCAAAGGCCACCTTCCCTTCTCACTGACATGCTCTGTATCTGCAAGGAAACTGACCCAAGAATGTCCTCAGAGAAGTGCACCAACCAGTTCATTCTCATTTTGTTAGGAACTCTTCGAAACTCAGAGCCACAAAAGCACAAGAGAGTAAGCTGCGCCAATGCCTTTATCGATATGCGTATTCTAGATACCACTGCAGTTATTCAGCGGAGAGCCAGCACCACCACTTCTACAACTTTATGCAGTCCTGTGTCTCCAGCCTGCGGAGCGTCTCAACAGAAATTCTGCACATGTGCAGATCATTAAACTACTGTTTTCCTTCGGTCTCTTAGGTCTGGTATTCTTTCACGGGAAATTTATAGTTACTCCAAAGCAGCGTAATCCCAGGCCATTTTACTGAAATCATGTTAAATCATGGTTGCACTGACAGAATTATGCATTTGTCAAGCAGCTTGTGTATGCAGACTTGCAATCAATATTGCATAAATCCTTGTTTATCTGGATAGGTTGGTCAGAGATTATTCATCTTCACTCCCCTTATTTTTCCTTTTAAACTGTTTCCCAGGACTCCTTTGCTTCTGGCTCTCTCCTGTCTGAGATGATCCTTTATCTCCTTTGGGACTCCCCAGTCCCTTCACTGCATCCTCCACATGATGGAACATGGTTGGATTTAAATCTGCAGCCCAATCCTAACTATTCCTAACATAGGATATTACTTTGTGAATTATTTAATAATATGTCTATTGCTCTGGGATATTTTTTAAGTAGAAAAGAGATTTATAAATTACTGTATATACTTATAACAGTATATAAATACATAGGCCAAAAAGTCCAGTGGAGACTTTGACTTAAACAGGTTTAACCCTTTGTTGGGTTTTGGCCAGTATTAATGTTTATTTAAAAGTCAATCCAAATAAGTATGTTTAGGACAATAACTTGTGCATATTTTAATTTTTACTAACCTGGATATGTTATCAGTCAGTAAAAGTGCTTAAGATAACAGCCCAGGAGTAAGACCTTTTGAAGTCAACGGGACTTGCCTCTGAATAGACATGTACAGCATTGCACTTTAATTTTGGTCACACACTGACCTCAGTATTTTTCATCTTGCCTTATGCATGTTTTAAACAAAAACTGCTCCCTTTCCTTTATGGGGTACTCAAGAGCCCTTATAGAGTCCTTTGTAGGTTCTCCATCGGTAGGAGAAAATAACAGAGGCCAACCAGAGAATATTGAGAAACAAAACAGCTAGTAAACCTGATCTTAATTAAAGTTGTTGCAACAGGGTGCTCCCCACACACGCAGGAGAGAGGAGGAGGACCCAGGACAAAGGTGTGAAAGCCCTTATATAGACTTTTGAGCTGCCCACCCTGGAGCCCAAGACCACCTCCCAGTACATCATACGTACATCAGAGAAGGGGAAGACTACAACAGAAATCTGAGTGTGTTGTTTTATCCTGTCTGCCAGGTTACCTGGTTGGATTACCTGGGCATCCTGACCACTCTTTTGTTATGATAACTACTCAGTTATTGAATCCAGATTACAGGTTCACCCTATTCATATCTTAACTGTGCCCTTGAGACGGGATTTGTGAGCAAAGAGACAATGGGGAGGCTTCCCATTTCCTTCGACCTTGCAGAGAAATATTTGAGGTCAATTTGGAAGAGACAAATGGTTTCAGGACTTTTTCTGTGGGTCTCAGACATGTGGTCCATACATTTATGTATGTGCTTGGTTGGTACATTTATGAACATTTACTTTATATATATATAAGACCTTAAAATTCTTATAACATGCATGTGCTACCATACCTGCTCATATGCCTGTCTGATTTGCAGCTGTATTGAATTAGGTGTTATTGTAACAATGCCTTGTGTAAATGTTCAAAACAGAGAGAACTGTGGAATTGTAGAATTGGAAGGGACTCAGCGGTCATCTAGTCCAACCCCCTGCAATGCAGGAATCACAAATAAAGAATCCCTGACAGATGGCTATACAATCTCTGTTTAAAAACCTACAGTGAAAGGCAGTGCACCACCTTCTGAGGGAGTCCATTAAGGACAGTGTTTTGCAGTATTTTGCCCCTTCACAGTACCTGATTAATCTGAGTAAGTGAGGTTGTAAGGCACAACTCTATTTATTCCATATTAATCCTGTTCCAATAAATGGGGCTGTTCTGGAGTAAGTAAATTTGGATTATGGCCTGAAATTTCAGAATAGGACACCAGCCAGTCTGGAAAACCATTTGTGATACCATTTTCTTTCCCAAGGAGAACATGGTTGGTACTCCTTTGTCAAAAGATGGGGGGGGATGCAATATGTTCTAACAATGAACTGCTGTCAGTTTCAGAAATGTTTGTAATATTAGTAGCCTGGCTGGCATGAGCAGCATTTCAGGGCAGAGGAATGCAGAGTTCCTGTACTATCTGCAAGCCATTTTATGCTGGGTCAGAGCACTGGTCCATCCAGCTGCCACAGAAAGGCAATGGCTCCCCAGGTTTTCAGACAGGACTCGGTACCTTTTCCAACCCACTCTGGGCATGCCAGGAATTGAACTTGGGAACATCTCCCTGCAAAACATGCACTCAGCCACTGAGCTGCCAGCCTTCCCAAAAGCAAGAAAAGAAACCCACTTAGTGCTGAAATGATTAGGGGGACTTTGTGGGTCTGCGGTGAGCAGGGAAGATTAGGAAGTTCCTCTCAAGGAAAAGAGCACAGAAACTTTTAAACAGTTTTTGAAAGCTACTTAGTTTGAGGAAGAGTTTTGAAGGCTTGGTGGGGGTGGGGCTGCACATATGGATAAATGGCCACAGCTGGAAGGCCAACTGCAAATCTTGTGCAAACCCCAACAAGAGACATCTTTTATCCCAGATGTCACTAGGGGGCGCTGCAACCCTCATTAAAGAGAGGCCAGGATATGGAATTTGTAAATAGGAAATGTCACTCTGATGTATACTGACAGTTTCTTGAAGAGAGAAGGCGGTACAGCAATGTCAAATGTGAAGAATGTGCAGAATACCTGCTGCACCTGATCAAGCCAGGAAGGACCCGCTGAATAAACGCCCAGGTCTTAAGTGGCTGCTCTTCCAACTTCAAGTGATGTGATTGAGGCTTATGCTTGCTATTGCTCAGACTTGATCAGAAGCAGGACAAACTGCACCAGCCCCCAGTGTGTTTTAAGTGGATGTATAAATCTGTCACTAAAGAATACTGTGTCATTCTGCTGTACATTTTATTTATACACTTTTGGCATACACCCCCACCTCACTCCCGGCAAAGTTATAGGAGTACGGAGGAGTTTGTCATGGTAGCAGAGCGAAAGTACGGCTGAGCTGTTAAGAGATGATGTATATGCAGAGAGCATAAAATGGCAGGAGCATCTAAAGGCACACATATACCAGACATAAATTAACACCTGTCGGTTGCCTTGAAACCTATTTTGCACTCTCAAAATATGGAGTTAAAATTGTGGATTTCCTTCCTCACCAACACATACATTTCAGTCCATAGGAGGAGCAGTTAGAATCTGGACAGAACAGCCATTTGCATGGAGACAGAAAGGGTAGTGAATCTGGATTAATTCATCCAGAGTAAAAGGTTGTGCCATCCTTTGTGGTTTCAATTTAAGTACTAGCCAGCATGCGATAAGCTTCTTCCTCTTCAACTCTCTCCTCCTTGGGTAATTGACATAACTGATTGTGTTATACTAACTTGAAAAAAATGAGTGAATTCCCTGTGCACTGCATCCTGCAGCTTCCTGGCTTCACACCTCCTACGTGCAGTGACATTTTTCGTAGGGGAACAGTTAGGGCTAGTTGCCTTGGGAAATTATACTGCTAGATAGTACCCAGTGTTTTTCAAGAATAGCTGCAGGCTCCACCCAACTGTCGGCGTACATCGGAGTTGCATTCACACCATTCCGTGCATCCGATATTTGACAGGTAAAAGTATTAGAACAGAGCTAAGCTTCATACGAATTCCTTTGTTGTGCCAGCATCTTCCATGTCTCAGAAGTAGTGTGCTCTGAATGCCAGTGGCTGGGAGTCCCAAGTGGGGAGAGTATTGATGTCCTCTGGTTAGCCACTGTGAGAAGAGGATGCTGGGCTAGACAGGCCTTTGGACTAACCCAGCAGGGCTCTCCTTTTGCTCATATACCAATTTATAGCATTTGAAGTTCACCTCAAAATACAGCACAGAATTAATTGCCTGTCAGCTCTAGCAGCAAATGATCAGATTCTTTGGTGCTGAAACTGCCAGAAGGACATTCGTATCCTACTCTCCTTCCTATATATTATCAGCTCCACTGCATCTAGATTTCTTAGAAGCTTGTGGAAATAATTCCTCACCAACAGGCATGAAAGAGGGTGATATTCCCTCTCTAGCCACACAGTCAGCCTCTGGTATAAGGAGAGCTTCCTCAGAGAAGCAGAAAGAATGGAGCAGGCTTGGAAACCAAACGTCTGAAAGATGGATGAGAAAGGATCAAACGAAAATGTGGAGGAAAGAGAAAAAAGAAGTCAATCACCCATTATCTTAAGACAAGACAACAATCAGAATGTCTTGTGTTAATTTCAGGAGGGGGGTTGGAATTGCTCACACAATGCACATTTGAGACAGAAATGAAGAAGGTGTAGAGTTGTTGGAAGGCAGAGTGATGATGCTGGTGCAGAATATTCCAGAAGTGGCAACAGCGAGAGGGACAGGCAGGGATACGGCTGCAGTGCATCTTGGGTGATGGCTCTGCAGACTCAAAAGGAGCCATTTCACTTTGAAAAGCTGTATTTCCACAAAGCTCCCTTGAAGTTAATTGTTTTTCTCATTTGCTCTGCCCTTTACTGATTGACACCAGGCAGGAAAGAAATCAGCCACTTTCAGAGACAGCTCCCTTAGGCAATTTCAGACTCTCTCCGAGTATTCAAAGCCTTCCAAGCTCACAGCAGTGATAGTCAGAACAGCTTGTCCAAGATGGGCCTTAATAGGACTATCAGAGACAGTGGCTTAGCCAAGGAGAGACAGCTGCAGTAACACCCATTATCCCACTTTCAGGTTTCCATGCCAAAATCATGTTGCCAAGACCATATTGGCTGTGAGTCTGGGAAGACCTGCTCCCTGCTTTTTTCCACCTGGCCTGGGAGGACAGTGCTCTGACTCTCTCCAGCTGCAAAAGCTGCACTGCTGAACACTCTTGGGCTAAGGTATTGTTTTTTGGGAGGGGGTTGTTGGCGGGGGATTGTTTCTGTTGATTTTTTGTATCTTTATTTTATATTTTGTAGTGATTTATGTTGAAATTGTTCAGTTCGGTTTTGCATTTTTTAAATTTTTTATTGTTTATGTCTACTTTTGTAGTTACGTATTTTACTCAGGCTGTAGGCCGCCTGGAGCATGGTATGAACTGTGAAAAGGCGGCATACAAATAAAATGATGTATGTATGATCAGATGCTGCTCACTGGCCAGATTCCACCATAAGATTCCTCTGTGTGGCTGGGCTGCCTGGTAAATATTAACTCTTTTAAAATATACTTCTAAGTTCCCAGAGATTTAGCAAAAAAAGACTCAACCTTTGTTGGATGCATAAGCCATCCAGAGTGGTTGGGGAAAGCCAGCCAGATGGGCAGGGTATAAATATTATTATTATTATTATTATTATTATTATTATTATTATTATTATTATTATTATTATTATTATTATTATTATCTCGGCCCTGAGTTTCTGATCAGCAGGGCCAGCACAAGACATTTTGGCACCTGAGGTGAACCACAAAATGGCGCCCCTTTCCCACTAGGGAAGAAGGCATGAGTGAAGATCTACACTGGGAACAATATGACTGGATCAAGAACTCTATCAGGATCTGCTGCCCCTATGAATCCTGCCACCTGAGGCCATCGCCTAACCTTGCCTCATGAGTGGGCTGGCACTGCTGATCAGGTGTATATGTTGGGTCAGCACCACATCATTTATACGACTTTTCAGATGAGCAGTATACAACATGCTTACTGCAGAACAGGGTAAGTTGCCACTTAGTAAATGATGGACTGTGTTCACTGCCCCCTCTGAATCTGCATCGATTACCAAGGGCATTTATTCAGAACACCATCAAAAGAATCCACACTTTGCTCAAATGCTCAGAGGCAAACTTAAAGCCACAGAGTATAAATGCTGCCAACTATCACAGCTTTCAGTGACAGATTTTAAATCCATGTTATTTCATTATTATTATTTTTAAGGAAAGGAAAGACAAAGACCCTCACACAACTCATCCAAGAGCTGACAAGTCATAAAAGGGCTTATTTTCCCAGTGACAAAAATATCTATTTTTCAAACTTCACAGCAGGGCTTTCGCCTACACACACTACACCATGTAAAACCTGTGGGGAGAAAATGTAAAATGCATTGTGTAAATGTAAATGCAGCTCACATGGGAAACTGCTTTTAAAGCCTACCCCCGCCTGTGGTGCACATACGGACACAGAACGTGGTCTCCAGACACACAAAAAGGCATACGTGAAAAGAAGCAGAATGGAGAGGCCATGCCAGCCAATGTCGGTTTGCCCCATAAAGTTCCAGTGACGTCTGTCAGATGACGTATGCTACTGTCTTGTAAGTGAGGCTGAGTGAGAAAGCAAGTTCTCATTGCAGTGGTCCAGGAAGTCCCAGAATGATGCAGCCAGGATTACTTAAAGCACCTGCATTCCATAGTTCACTAACCAAAGAGGTGTTCTGAGCTCAGGAGACTCCTGAGCACAATTATTATAGGTTTCCTATCCCTGGAAGCAGTGGTGGAGTTTGGGCTTTCAAATTTCAGCAGCGCCCTGTGCGACACATCAAAAATTTGGCACGCTCTATTCTAAGTCACTGCTGCGGCACCCTCTTGGCTCAGCCAACCAGTCGTGCTCCCCTAAATATGCCTCCACTGGAAGCTGCAGTCAAGTAATACTTGCACTGCTATGTTAAAAGGAACCGATCGATAGCAATCCTCAAAACAGGATAGGACATTCAGCACCAGGCTTCGAAGAGCGATCTCTCATACTATGATTGTTTTCAGTGACACGACAAGGTGAATATCAAAAGCCTGTGTTTGAAACTGCAGCATCAGAAGGAGGGGTCTGCATTGCTAGTCAGGTGCAAGACAACTTTCTTACGCTATGAAGATTAAAGGGTTTTCTCAAGATAACCATCCACAAATATAAAAAAGGAGTTTGTTCTCTCCATAGAGAAGGTAACAGATTCAGTCCCTGAGCTATCATGCTAGGAAAGACAGCAGCCTCAAATCCACTGTAGAGCTAGGTAGACCAGTGCAGTAACCTGGTTCACACATCACATTAAGTCATTGTTTAAATAAATTGTAAGGCAATACAGCATGGGTTAGTGCCTTAACTATGGTTTGTTTGTGAAAAGCCATGGTTTGTTGCTGGCTTGCTGCCCTTAACCATGACTTAGCGTCTTGTATGAACATAGGCACCTCTCTATCTATGGCTTAAGTCTAGATTGTTTCATCGCCCAACAAGCGAGAGCGGCTGTAAAGCAAAGCTGCTCTCAATGCCCAGCTCCTCTAGAGAGCACTTTTCCTAAAGCTGATGCCGCTGCTAACTCCGCAGCACACCTGCATGTGACAAATACACACACACATTTCCTCCCCCGTTTATATCTCATGCAACATCTGCTCCTGATTAGTTTTTTGAAGCTACATTTGTCTCATGCAGTTTTCAAGTAAAGTCCTGGCAAAAAAGAGAGACTTACTGCGTATGTTATATTTCTATGGTTAGGGTGGGGTGGGGTTCAAAAATGTGGATGCTCAGCACTGCAGGGTTGCACAGCTAGGATGAGGCTGGGATGTTACCAGACAGACATGTGCAGCTGGAAAATGTTTGCATTTTAACACAGAGAAAGAAATATAAACACCAAGGGTTGCCCATATGGGTTGCGGAGCAAAGGCACAGAGTGCAAAGTCCTGTTTTGAAAGATGGGGGGGTATTAACTTTCTGCTTCAATCGTGAGGCACAAAACAAAACAAAACAGCAGGTGTTGATAACGGAGGGTGGTGCAAAATAAGGCTCCGATCCTGGCAGTCATTACAACAAATGGTTTAAACTACACACACACACACACACACCCTAGTAGTAGAGGAATAGGGGACAGATAAGCAGTGGCTCCAACATACAGTGGTGCCCCGCAAGACGAAATTAATTCGTTCCGCAAGTTTTGTCATCTAGTGAATTTTTCGTCTTGCGAATCACGAAATCCCATAGGAATGCATTGAAAATCAATTAATGCGTTCCTGTGGTCAAAAAAAGTCCAAACAAAGCCAAATTTGGTACAACAACAGTTTATTAACTGCTCTTTAAAGTCACACATACTGTAAAGAGCAGTTCAAAAATTGAAGGGAAAATAAATTAACTTTATAAACATGACAGAAAAACATTTAAAAATCAACAAAGTGTACAGTACATTTTCTAAGACTCTGGGGGACCACTCGAAGAAGGCTCCTCTTCCACTCTTTGCTTCTTGCTCAAGAACCTGTCCATAGTCTGCTGCTTCATCCGCCTTTTCAGCACCTCCCTGAAAGGCGACATGACCCTTGTATCAAAAGTGTTCGCAAGGTCACGTGCCACGTGCTTGTCAGGGTGGTGCCACTGTGCAAAAGCCTGCACATCCTTCCACTTCAGGCAAATGTTCCTCAGTTCTTTGGAGGACAGCCGTTCCTCAGTTGCTTCCTCCTGGAACTCCGCTGCAAAGTCTTCAGCCGTAGGAACATCAGAACTGGCAGCCTCTCCATGCCTGACCACGCTGTGGATGCCAGATCTTGTCTTGAACTGTTCAAACCAACCTCTGCTTGCCTTGAAGACTTCTGGCTCGCCTGAGGTTCCTGGCTGTTCCCGGATGAGGTCAGCGTGCAAGGCCTTGGCCTTCTCACAAATGACGGCCTCAGACACTGTGTCCCCTGCACGCTGCTTCTCTTCTATCCAGATGAGCAGCAACTTCTCGACCTCCTCCAGAACAGCTGGGCGGTTCTTCACGATCCTGGTGACTCCCTTGGCTGCATCAGTCGCCAGGATCTTCTCCCTCATCTTCAGGATGGTCCCGATGGTTGATGGATTCCTCCCGTACTCCCTGGCGATGTCCGTCACACGCATTCCGCCGTCGTGCTTCCGGATGATCTCCTTCTTCATTTCCAGCGTCACCTTCTCCTTCTTCCTCTCGCCGGCCACCGCAGCAGCAGTCTTCTTGGGTCCCATGGCAGCACAGCTCTTACCTTCGTAAACTCAGAAAAAGAAAAAGAAATCAGTGATGTGCTTCAAATCCAAAAAATTCAAAAGCACCCAGCCACCCACCACACAGAAATTAAAACCCAGAACCAAGTCCTTGAATCCCAAAAACCCCAACCCAAAATCCAAAATCCAAAACCCACCAAAAAAATTTTAAAAGTTTAACTTACCAAATGGATGCAAGAGAAGTTCTGGAAAAGCTTCAACAATCAATCACCAAAGTCCTCAGAAACCTCAAATGGCTGCAAAATAAGTTTTGGAAAAGCTTCAAAAATCACCAATGCCTTCAAAAACCTCAACTGTTCCCACAGACAACCACCCACCCACCACACAGAAATTGCAAACCCCTCCCCAACTGTTCCCGCACCCAGACAAAAAAAAATTTCAAAAAATAACAACATGGCTCAATGGTCCCCGATTCCTGCAGAAACCTCTCCAACTGTTCCCCCAGCCAGCCAGCACTCAGAAATTCAAACTCAGGGGGGAAAATTTAAAAAAACACAAACTGGCCCAGTGGTCACAGAAAACCATCAAAATTCCCAAAAAAGCCCCACAAGCTCCCAGATTCCTGCAGAAACCTCTCCAACTGTTCCCCCAGCCAGCCAGCACTCAGAAATTCAAACTCAGGAAAATTTTTTGAAAAAAAACAAACTGGCCCAGTGGTCACAGAATCATAAAAATTCCCAAAAAAGGCCCACAAGCTCCCAGATTATCGCAAACCCCCCTACAACACCAAGTCCTTGAATCCCAAACACCCCAACCCAAAATCCAAAACCCCCCCAAAAAAGTTTTAAAAGTTTAACTTACCAAATGGATGCAAGAGAAGTTCTGGAAAAGTTTTGGAAAAGCTTCAAAAGTGAGCAAAGTCTGAGAAAAGGCTACAAAACCACGTGCTAACAGTTGCTCCTCGAAGTCAAGTCGCAACTGCAGCTGTTCAAGCTAAGCACCCTTTGTTTTAACGGTTTTAAGAAAAAGGAAACAAAGTCGCGAGACGTTTTCGTCTTGCGAAGCAAGCCCATAGGGAAATTCGTCTTGCGAGGCAACTCGAAAACGGAAAAACCTTTCGTCTAGCGAGTTTTTTGTCTTGCGAGGCATTCGTCTTGCGAGGTACCACTGTACGTGAGGGTTACTAAACTCAAAGCATGAATTCCCAGTAACAACCAATTGTTGGTTGGGGAAAGGAAAAAGCAAAATTAAACCATGGCTTTAGAATGGAGAAGTGGAAGAGAATAGCTTTTAAAAACCACAAACTCCAAAGGGCTGTGGGTGTTTCCTTCTTGGAGGAAGATTCCCACCCCCTCGCTCTCACGGTTGACCAGCGACAAGGGAAATGGTGATGTGATGAGACAATGCCATCAGTTTGGTGCCATGAAGACTTAAGAAATGTTGAGCGGAGGAACAGCTGAAGGGAGGAAGGAGGGCCAAGGATGATGAAACAGGCGAGAGTTACTCTGAATGTCTGTAAGAACAACCAGCTGAATGTCCTTTGCTTTAAGAATGGTTTGTTCAATAAAGAGTGGTTTAAAGTGGGGGTGAGGGACCTGTTTCAGCCCAAAGCCACATATCCTCATGGGCAGGAACCACTGGCCTGTGGTGGATGAGGGCAGAAGCAGAAGTGGGTGGAGCAAGAGAGTATGGCTCTTACCTCTGTATACTGAAAGTCAGGGGTTTCCACATACAGCTATTACCACACATACACTCCCCTTCCTCCACCGTCCTAGCAAGCAATATAAGCATTTTCCCAGTTCAAGGACACAGTCCAGCCAGACAAAGGCACTTGAGGAGGGTGAAGAGCAGGGCCATTGAAGCATGTAGCCTGGGCATAAAAGGTGTGGACTGGGAAGAGGGAGAACCCTAGGAAGAGTCCAAAGGGCCAAAAAGAGAGGTCGGGGGGGGGCACATTCAAGACTGAAGTGTCCCCCCACCCACCCAGGTTAAAATGATGAACAAAGTATAAAGCAGGTGTCCTATGTCTTAATTTTCCTGGAAACCAAGAGCCAAGTTGGGGGCAAGTACTGTTTGGTGAAAGGAGCCTAGCAGAGATTCAAAGTCACAAAATATGCCGCAAAGTGTGGAAATATAGGCCGCTAGACGTTTAAAGCATGTGCCCTTTCAAAACATCCCCTTAAAAAGTTTCTTTCCAAAGTTTCCCTCTTCCCCTGGCATAAGAAAACACGTTTGCTAATACTGTAATAATAAAATATGGTCTACTTACGAACTCTTCAAAGGTCAGATTCATGTGCTTCAGAAAGTTGCCCAGGCAGTAAAACTTAGCTTCATTACAAAGTGGTGGAAGTTCCTAAATTATTGGTATGGGAACCCAAGAGTGGCTTGTGAGAGCCATGTGGAGCAACCAACTCCAGCCTCCTCACACACTGATCTTCTCAGGCTGACTGGGAAGGCCTGATTGCTTAGTTCCTTCCAAGGTGAGGGGAAGGGAACATAGCTAAGCCTGGCAAAACAGCCAAAATCAGGGGCAAGTGTGTCTCAGGGGGGCCAAAAAGTGAACAACCAGGTCCCTGAACTGATTAGCAATCCCTGGTTTGCATGCAAACAGATTCTTAGGTGAAAGAGCAGAACAGTTTAATTTTTGTTTTCCGGTGGTGATTGAATTCCTTTCAGCTGCTAGTGAAGGAAGTGAGGACAGGTGACCCCACCTAGGCCCGAAGTCACCCCCCCTCAATAATCACCCCAGGCCTCAAAACTGTCCAAAATTTCTTTTGTCTTCTAAAAATCCACAGCTAAAGTTTTCCTCTGCTTTTCTCACAAGATGCTGTGCATAGGCAAAAATGTTAATTTTATCAGCATGAGAAGGCTTCAAAAAGCTAATGAATAGGCTCTGTTCAAAGCAGGCCTGAGAACTGACTTTTATCTCATTCAGTTGCAACATCTTGAACACTCTGAAACCCCTTGGCTTCTCAACCCCCCCCCCTTTCCCAAAGACAGGAGCTTTCTGTTCATGCTCAGGAACCTCAACATGGGGCAGGACTCTGGAGGAGGAGGAGAAAGGGGAGGGAACTGGAAGGGGAATATATGCTCTGTGCAAAGGACTGGGAACCCGTGCTTGTTTGTGAGTTATCACACCTGCTCCTTCTACCAGTTCATGGATGGTAGAAATAAAGCTTTATCTCCGAAACTATTCCTTGAGTGTCTGTTGACTCCCATTTTCCCTTTCCCGGGCGCAATATTTTTTCCCACCTGAGGGCAAAGCCTCATAAGGCTTTGATGCCTTCTTTGAATGGGTCAGTGTTGCTCCTTCTGAAATGTTAAGATCAAAAGAATTGTCTTGTTGGAGCAAGCAAGTTCAATCCATGGTGTCTCCAGGCAGGGCTCAGAAAGGCTGCTGCCTTGAACCCTGAGACTCTAATGCCAGTACCAAACCAGTTGGACAAAGGCTATTGGAAACAGGCAGCTTCCTGTGTACCTGTGCTACAGACCAGCAGCCCATCGAGTAGAGCCCGTCTCCCACAATGGTCAATCGAGCACTGCCGCTGGAAACTTGCAAGCAGGGACGGGGGAGAAATTCAAAGCCAAATCTATCCAATTCCCACTTTCTGAAAAAATATGGGCACTGAAGCATAGCCATCCTTCAAAATTTGCACTTATCTTAATTTTGTGATGCAGCTCTCCAGCCAATCCCTGTATACAAAAATGTATATATCAGAGGGAAATGTGCATTAAAATTAATGTATTGGTGAAAAAATAAAATACAAAATGCATTATATGAGGAGAAATTGCTTGCAAAAATATGTTCATACATCAAAACTTCAAACAAAACTGTATTTATTAGAAGAAATTTGCATTAAAATGCTGAATAATTTTCATCAGGATTTTAAAAAAACCACCACCCTGCAAATTGTATGAACTGAATTTAAGATTGGAAAGAAATGGGCAGATCATTCCAACCCTACTTGCAAGTAATACATGATAGTCATTTCCTATTTGCCTTCAACGTCTGCTTGTCTGCTTTCAAATATAGGGGAGTTTATTTTGCTATCACAGCTAACAAGTCCATATTTTTAAAGCAGGCTATACTAGTAGGCATCACTACATTTGTAGCAGTACCGCAAGTTCATTGTGCACTGCAAGGGCATTTTAAAGCAGGGCATTTTTGCTGCCCACAGCACCCAATTTGTGCAGACACCCCAAGCACTGACTTCAAGCAACTGCTCCCAAAGTTTAGCAGCAGCAGGCTTTGTTTAATGATTTTTGAACTAATTATATTTATACATCTTGCTCATGTTACATTTTTTAACACGAGTGGTTTATGTAAGCACTTTTTGCCAACGCTCTTAAGCCCTTGAACTGAAGGATGGAGGAAGAGGAAGAAAATCCTGTGGCGTGCCCAAGAGAAAGAAAACCCGGGCAGTTAAAGGAGCTCCGTAAGAGCTGTGGCTTCCTCTCAATCTCTTGTACTTGGTGGCTAAATAAATAGATGTGGAAACATCTCTCTCTCCATAAACGATGAGGTAGTTGGATCAGTATGTAAATATTGCTCAGTCATTTTACATTTTTTCTGCGCACCGTATGCCTGCAGTGCTCACACACCCTTTACTGATGTCCCTGTCTACGAGATGTTAGGCATTATGTATATTTCGGGTAAAATGCTCACAAGGTTTGAGCTCTGCTTTCTCTCTCTCTCTCTGATAAAAATAACTGTCCTAGGTCTTCTGTATCACCGCCCACATACACTGAAGTGATCGGGGGCGGGGGCTGCAGCCTTGAGGGAGGGGAGAACCTGCAGACGCCTTCCCAGAGCAAAAGCGTTACATAAGTGAAACTTATTTATGATATTTCATTATGCATCCACAGAGCAGCTGCAGACATTTTCAAACACCTTTCAGTGATTTTGAGTACAATTGGTTTGGTCCTTGGGTAGTGGATAAGACCTTGCTCAGCGTGACTACTGCTGGATAGCAGTACTGTATCTAACTATGATACACACGCGTTCATTAATCATGATGACACTTGACAACTGTGGGTTCGGAACATTCTGAAATAAGGAAGGGAAGGGACAGTCTCCAGAACCTGCTGAGGCTAAGCAGGCTCTCAAAGATTAGAGATTACAAGTCCTGGAGGGTTTCCCAGTAAAAATATTCATTGTTGTGGACAGTATCTAGAGTGGAAGAAAAAAGGAGGTGAGGTGGGTTAGGTCAAACTTTATTAAAGGCCCTTCCAGACCGGGATTTCTTTCTGTAACATGTCATTGATGCAATAATAGTACATAAGTGGTGGGTTTATACTGGACTGTTCACGCAACATTCCGCTTTATTAGTGCTTCCCCAATGTTAGCGCATTATTGCCACCTAGAGGGACACTCTTGCACTCTAGCGCAAGAAAACCAAGACCCACACAAAGAAAGAAAACAGAATATTTGTGGATAGAAAGTTGCAGGGTTTCAGCAGGGAGTTATGGGACATGCGCTGATTGGAAACAAAGTAGTCCGCCCACCCCAAAACTATTGCAGGTGCAAACCGTCTTGAAAGCAGGATTGCATATAAGTCCCCAGATACCACCATGAATGCTCAATAAAAAGGCCACCTGGAGGGGCCCTACTTCCACTGGAAAAGAAGTGGACTAGCATCCCAACCCATTTCACGCACCAAGTATGGGGGGGGGGATTAAACTACCCCATGGATTCTATTTGGAACTGCACCCCTTGAGGCTGCGTCTGGCACCATCCCTACTCCCTCAGATGCGGTTGGACATCAGCCTGGTGTTTAGCTTCCGGAAGAAGGAGCGCAGCTTGCAGATCTTGCACTTCTTCTTCCGGTTTTTATTTTTCAGTTTTCCATGTCCTCCCTCCCACACGTCCTCCTCTTCCGTCGCCCAAGGACCCCAGGCGCCACCGTTGAAGTCCGGGTGGGCACGAGGGTTTTCTGCCGGGTATCTGACTGGAATGGCCGTCTGGTTGTAGCGGACGAGTCTAATGAGGAGAGCCCTCACCACGTCGGGCCGCTGGTCCGACAGATCGTAGCGCTCGTAGGGGTCGGCGGTGATGTTGAAGAGCCAGACAGATTTGCGTAGGCCGTCCGTCAGGCGCTCCAGGTTCCACCAGCTCCCTGGGAAGTTGGTCAGAGTCTGTGGTGGGATCCAGTCACTGTAACCAGGGTCTCCGGTAAGAAGCTTCCAGTCTCCTACCCGCACCGAGGCCTGCACTGCCGTATTCCATATGCCAAAGCCTCTCTCCAAAGAGCCATATTTAGCATGGTTATAAAGAGGGTCGATGTTATGCAGGATTTCCATGCGGGGAGACTCTTTGCCCTCGCTGATCGCTGGCCACACATTATAGCCGTCCAAGTTGTCTGCCTCGGACAAGTTGCCCCCGGCCAAGGTCACCAAAGTTGGGTACCAGTCCGTGATGTGAATCAGGGCCCTGCTGGTTCTCCGCTTGCGTTTAATCAGTGGGCTGTGCACGAAGCCAATTCCACGAACTCCTCCTTCCCAGTAAGTCCCTTTGCGGCCTCGCAGAGGCCAGTTGCTTCCCCCAGAGAAGGTCTGCCCGCCGTTGTCAGTGGAGAACACGACCACACTGTTTTCATAGTAGCCGTACTTCTTGAGTGCCCAGGTGATGTTCTTCACCGCTTCGTCCATGCACGTGACCATGGCAGCGTATTTACGCCTCGCAACATTGCCCATGGAGCGGTAGCGGTAGATGTATTCCTTCGGGGACTGCAGCGGTGTGTGCACAGCTTGGAAGGCTACGTAGATAAAGATGGGCTCCTTGGGGTTGTGGGCGGCCAGGATTTTGTTGACTCGCTGGGCATAGAGGAAAGTGGAATATTTGCCACTTTGTTCCCAGGCCACGTTCTCGCCATCGTGAAGGTCGTAGCCGCAAACGCCCGGCCCGTCACAGTTGTCATAGGTGTAGTAATCCACATTCCCGGTCAGCGAGCCAAGGAAAGTATCAAACCCCCGGCGAGTGGGCAGGCACTCTTTCCTGTAGAAGCCCAAGTGCCACTTGCCCACCATGTGCGTGGAATAGCCAGCTTCCTGCAGCTTCTGGGGAAGAGTTACCTGGTTGAAGGGCAAGCAGTTGGGTTGCCGGGGACGGATGATGGAGTGCTGAAGGCCGGTGTGGATTTGGTACCTAGGAGGAGAGGAAAGAGCATCAGAAAGGGAAATTGTTAATAGCTACAGTTCAGTCCTTCACTCGTTCTGCATTTGCAGAGAACCCGTGAGGAAAATCTGCCCTTGCAGGGCATTAGGTGGACTTGAGAGTGTTTATTGACGGTCCCATGGCTGCATATTCAGGATTCTCAAATTGGAGGCACACCTAAATATATTGGGGGCAGATTCAACTAAGTAGTCCCGCCAGTGGAAGCCCGCACAAGGACTTTTGCTAGTGCCGTGGGGCCAAGCTTCCCTTAGCTCAGGGTTGGGGGTGGGAGAGCCCCAGAAGAGCACACAGGTGAGGGAGAAGGCAGAAATGTTTGCACTGGCAGAGCAATTTGCTTGGTGTTACATTGAATGATGATGATGATATTGTAGCCCTAATCACATTGTTATCACACCATGTTATTCACCATGCTGTCCAGGACTAGAAATGCAGATTTGAGGCACCTCAAAGTCCAATAGATTTATTATACCATGAACTTTCATAGACTGGAATCCATCTCATCAGATGCATAAGCTTAGTCTTCAGTCCATTATGCATCATTCAGTAGTTAAGGTGACACAGTACTCTTTGCCTGTTTTTGCTCTAATACCAAGCTTTTGGACCAGGCGTTGGGGACCTCTGTCCTAGGTGCCAAATACATTCCTGCAGGCCTCTCTGTTGAGCCCTCAGGACTCTTTCTAGGCCACATTGTTCCCTCCAGGCCAATCTTTCCCAGATCCTGCTCTGCCCCAGTAGTGTCTAGTGAGGCAGCGTGGGTGGGGCTTGAATGCTCTCCCCTTTTCCCAACACTACAGGGTGCTGGTGGGGTGTAACACATTATGAACTGGGAAACGGTACACGGTAGCAGGAGTCGGCTTAGATCTGTCACCATGCGCCGCGCCATGCCAAGCTTCCCACACCTCGTCTCTCCCCTTTGGGTAAGTGCCAGTGACTCACTGTGTTTACAGCAGTTGAACCTCCCCTGCATGGCCTCCCCAGTCACTAATGCTCTGCACCCTCCTTGAACGTTTTTGCCTGGCTGGAACATGTCCTTGAATTGTGATTGATTGAATGAAGAGATGTGGGATGAGGTGAGGAAGCCTCTGGCTTGTGCTTGGCCAGATTGTAGTCTCTTGTGCAAAGGTAAGAGCCACAGCTATTGATCATCTGACCACACCCACCACTATCATTGGTAGCCAGAAGGGAGAAACTATTGTGCAATGCAATCCTATGCACTTCAAAGTAATTCCCACTGAATGCAATGGGACTTGATCCCAGGTTAATGTGCAGTCAGATTGCATGGGGGGAGGGGGGAGAGACTTGTCCTAGGCATGCAGGCAATTCAAACTGCAGCCAACATGCTAATTATTCACCCAACTGCACTTAAGTATTCTTCCTGTATTTATTCCAGGCAGGTACAAAGAGGATTCCCCTTTTTAACTGGCATTGCTGACTGTCCAATCCCTTGGAAGTAGAGTTAAGTCTTCCCAGGATGAAATCATTGTGACTCACAGTGAGTCTGTTCTATTCACCCTGTTACTCAGTCCAAAATGTAGTCTCCTTTTGAAGGAGTGACCACAGCTGGCTCTGGCCTCTCTTTCTTACCCTTACATTGGTTTGGGCTGCGTAGCCTGGAGAGGTCACACCAGTCCCTTCTGTCTTTGTTCCGTGACTGAAAAGTGCTTGGTTAAATGGGATCAGGGAGGTTTCTTTGCTTCCTGATTTTCACACTGCAGATCGTTTCATAATCATTTGAGGAATGATTACTGTTAGAACATAATTTTTATTCAGAATATTACTTATTTTGGTGGTTTGAGACACTGGCAATACAAGGGAGTGTAGAGTAAAGAGTGTTTGGGAGAATCCTCAGATGGCCTCTTCTGGTGCAGGAAATGGGTGTAGCCAGGATTTATGTTGGGGTGGGGGCAGAACCTCAGCTAGTTAAGTCTTTTTTATTGATTTACTTGATTTAGAGGGGGCAGCTGCCCCCCTTGCCCCCCTCTTGGCTATGCCCATGGAGCAGGATCTGCTACGCTTGTCTTTTATTTGAGTTGCTATGTTACATTTTGATTTTAGTTTTTTATTGACTGTGTTTATTGTCGTTGGATTTTTTTCTATTGTGTTTTTAAGTCGCTTTGAATCATTTTCATGAACAAAGCAACTAACAAATGATGATGATGATTATAATCTTCTCTATCTAGATGCTCTGTTCCAGTTGGCCAAAGGAGTTTTTTTGTTCAGCAAACAATCTCAGTTTGTACAATATACTTTGTCATAATGCTGGATTTCTTCTTCCCTACAAAATACGGTAGGAGCCACTGAAAAGAAGAATGCTGAAGGGAAAATGTCATTCACACACCCATCAATATTGTTGGGGTTTTGATGTCAGGATCCACCTTTCCCTTTCTGTGCCACCCATGGACGTCAGGGCAATGCAGACTGTGAGGCTCTTACTAACGGCACTGAAGTCAACCAGTCAGTAAATTATTATGCCCATTAATTGACCACTAATTCTATCCTCATGTTGCAGACACAGTACAGAAAAGAGCCTGCATTCCCCCTCTCATGAACCAAAATTTACAACAGTCCCTGCATTTATCTGTGGATTTCAATGGACTGTATATCCATGTAGAGAAGCTCAGGAGTGCAACCAAAGGCCCCAGGGGCACATTCCTGATAGAAACTTTTTTTAAAAATTAGTTTTCTTTAGGGTTCTACACAGCTTTCTCCTTCTTGTGTACTGGCAGGCAAGCAATCTTTTTTTCACTTGACATCTACAGTACTTTTCAGCCCAGTATCTTTTCTTATAACAGGAGCCAGATCATGCCTCCAAGTACTTCATAAAAATGAAAGGGGGGAAATAAATCACTCTTACTGCTAAGGGAAATGGAAACATATAAATTGTCCAGGACATAATTAAAAGAGAGAGGTGGGGCATGGTCTTCAAACAACACTGATTTCTCCACCCAAAGAGCTACTGTTTGGAAGGGCTGACTAAAGATATTTTGCTGTCTAAGACTCCACTACAAACACACACACACACACACACACACACACGTCAAGGAGCATAAGATGCAAGGCTGGTCCAGTTATTTTGACACTACAGTGGTACCTCGGGTTACATACACTTCAGGTTACATACCCTTCAGGTTACAGACTCCGCTAACCCAGAAATATTGCTTCAGGTTAAGAACTTTGCTTCAGAAAGAGAACAGAAATTGTGCTCCAGCAGCGCAGCAGCAGCAGGAGGCCCCATTAGCTAAAGAGGTGCTTCAGGTTAAGTACGGACCTCCGGGACAAATTAAGTACTTAACCTGAGGTACCACTGTACAGGCAGAGAATCCTGCAAATGCCTCTATCCCTCCCTGGCAGTGAAAAATACAACAATTATAAAACAAAGAAATAAATAACAATTTGCTGCTGCCCCTCTGTGATAACCCAAAACAGCTGACTCTGAAGCAGCTGCCTTAACTCTGTCTTAGAGGCAGGGTTGGTGCTTTCTCCTGTTACATACTACATCCTTCTGTGGTACTCCTATTGGAAGAAAAGCTTTTCAAACTACATGTATCATTCATCCTAACTGTAATTCTTAGGTCAGCGCGATCCCCGTACTACGAATGAGCTGTGATGACTTGTTTAAAGCCAGCCAATGAAATTGCGCCTTCACTGAACGGTTGGAATGAGTATCCCCTCCCAGTGATCGTCACACTGTCTACACACCAACCACGCCGCATTTCACTATTTTGATAAAGTGATATATTTTACCCAGTTAGGGTTATTGTTTGTGCCCCCACTCCAAAAAAAGAAAAAAGAAAAACAAAGTCCTAGTTTCTTTAGCATCCAGGAAACAAAAGCAAAACTTTAATTGCCTGAAATCTGTTTTTTGTTATTTTAAATCCAGTTGCTCACTTGGCTTTTAAAGTCCCTCTCTCTTATTTTACAGAACGCTGTCGAGTTGCCGCCAGCAAATAGCATGCAGATCTTGCCCCCGGTATAATACCAGTTGTTATTTTATGTAGTGCTGATAATGCCAAGGTTGCAGGTTCGATCCCTGTATGGGGCAGTTGCATATTCCTGCATTGCAGGGGGCTGGACTCAATGATTCTGGGGACCCTTCCAACTCTAGAATTCTATGATTCTAACCCTGGGCATCTTCACCTTACCTTTCGAATTCCGTGTCCTAACACTTGTCAGGTGTTTCATGTGAAATTATTGGAGGGGGGGTACACACCACACCATCCTGATAAGAAGCTGTGTGTTGGTTTTTTTTGGGGGGGGGGGGTCTGGTTGCTTGTCCTCCCCCTCTGCCCCAGAGCCCTTACCTGCCCGTGATGAGCTGGCTCCTGGAAGGGGTGCAGATGGGTTGGATGTAATAGTTCTCCAGCTTCACCCCTTCGGCCGCCAGCCTGTCCAGCGTCGGGGTCTGGATATCGGAGCCGTGGTAGCCCACGTCATGGAAGCCTTGGTCGTCCGTCAGGATGAAGATAAGGTGGGGCGGCCTGGCCAGAGCGGCAGAAGCAGCCGCCGCCGCCGCCGCCGGGAGAGGCTTGGCCATCGGGTCCCCGGGCACTTCGCCCACCAAGCCGGGCTTCATCCAGTCCCAGGAGAGGTAGCCGAAACTCAGCAAGCTGACGAGGGAGAAGCCGGTGAGGGCATACACAGCCATGCTGGACCGAGCCGGCAGGCATTTAAAAGCGGGAAGAAGCGCTTTCTATTGCAGCCCCGGCATCTTCGGCAGCAGGAGATCTCCTCTCTCCGCCTCCCCCCCAAAAAAACTATTTTGCTTCCTGAAGCAACTTTTATGATTTGATTCACAATTTCCCAGCCGATCTAGGGGAAGCCACAAAAGGGATCCTCCTGAGCGATCGTATCAATTGTTAATATCAGCCAAGGTATGAGAGAACGTCGCCCTCAAAAGACTTCGGGGTTTGAAATCCCAAAAAGTTGGGGCTTTGCCGTTATTTATTCTCTCTTCCCCCGCCCCCGCCCCTGTTTGCGGGCTGAGCGTCCCGGAGCCCCTTTGGAGAGACAGGATCTTTCCACGTGCTACTCCTGCCGAAGGTGGCGCGGGAGTTCAGCCCCCCGTCGCCGCTGCGCCCCCTCCTGGCCTGCGGAGCGGGGGCTTCCCTGCCCTCTCCGCGCTTTGCGCTGGTGGAGATGCCTGGCGAGGGCAGAATCGCATCATTAGCCCCCCTTGAGATGAATAATAATAGTAATCTTAAAACTGCCCCGCCTCGAAAATCCACGCAGATCTTTGTCACCGTCCTCCTCTTCCGCGCCCTCCACCCTCCACTGTCCAACCAACCCGGGGGAAACCCAAAAAGGGGGGAGCGCAGCCAGGCAGGAAAGCCCGTCCTGAGCAAACTCTGAAGAATGCAAGAAGTTGTAAAACATCTGACCGGGAGATTGGCCGGTTTATGGGGAGCCTCAAGCGCCGGCTCCTCCCAGGGCTCTCATTGATTCGAAGGAGTCATCCGGGAGGATCTTCCCGGGTCCTAAGAGCGGTTCCTTTTCCAGGCGGACTCAGCAGCGTCTCTCTGCAGAGTCTGCAAGCGGTAAACTGAGCAAGCAGCATTTGCGCGACGCCTCACAGGGGGCTCCGTCCGCGCCCGTTTTTCTTCCCCACCCGCCAAGGCAAGCGCACTATTCCACGCTGTAAATATAACCACGTGGCCCAGTCGGGATCTCCTGGTTGTGGAGGAGCAATAATACACGCGGAGCCCCCTACTCACGTGGTGGGGGCCTGTGCAGGCCCATGACTCGCTTCTTGCATGTTTGTTAAACATATGCATTGTGTCTGTCTGAACGCCACTTGTGAGTCACTCACAGTGCATCCTGACCCTATTCTTCTCTTGCCCCTTTCGCCTTAGAGAGCTGGACAGGTGTCCTTTTTAAGGTATCATTAAGTCACCCATTTCTTTTGAATTATGATGCTGGAGGAGACTCTTGAGAGTCCCATGGACTGCAAGAAGATCAAACCTGTCCATTCTGAAGGAAATCAGCCCTGAGTGCCCACTGGAAGGACAGATCCTGAAGCTGAGGCTCCAATACTTTGGCCACCTCATGAGAAGAGAAGACTCCCTGGAAAAGACCCTGATGTTGGGAAAGATGGAGGGCACAAGGAGAAGGGGATGACAGAGGAGGAGATGGTTGGACAGTGTTCTTGAAGCTACTAACATGAGTTTGACCAAACTGTGGGAGGCAGTGGAAGACAGGAGTGCCTGGCGTGCTCTGGTCCATGGGGTCATGAAGAGTCGGACATGACTAAACAACTAAACAACAAAAAGTCACTCAGTTACCATTGTGCGAGTGGGAAAATATGGCTGCATGCGCTGGCCAAACTCCCACTGGCCAGGATAGTCCGAAGCAGGGAATCTTCCCTACAAGCACTTGATCAGCACATGACTTCGAACCTTGATCTTGCACTGTTCTAAATCAGCAGAGCCAGTCCAAGTCAGGTGAGGCAACTGCCTCAGGCGGCAGGATCCCAGAGGCACCAGATTCTGATCTTCCCCACCCCTTGGTTCACTCACCCATTGCTCCCTGGTGGGGAGGGGAGGGCGCCATTTTGGGGCTTGCCTCAGGTGCCAAAATGTCTTGGGCAATGGTGGGAGGCTGTGCATGCGCAGCAGCAGCAGCTAGCCCTCATAGGGCAGCTAGGAGGTGGGGTGTGCGGCCCATGGGGTCATCTCTGCCCAATAGGGGCTGTAGTTGGTGAACCAGCCGTAACTGGAAATGCACCCCTAGCCACGTGGGCCTCATGTGGCAATGCTGGATCCAGGAGTATCCTCAAGCCAAAAACCTTTTCCTTCTAGGAGAGTGCAGTCTCATCCAGAACAGGCTTTATTTTCACCTCAAGAACATGGAACACATAAGAACGCCTCTGTTTTTTCCTTCCAGGATTCAGCCCATCACTGCCCCCCTAACGCTGGCCTAGCACCTGAGCTGCCTCTTCTGATTCAGATTCCGTTTATCGGTGAGCAATTCACTCCAAAACTCCTGATGACAATTCCTTCATATAGATTGCTTTTTTTAATAAATAAATTTTAAAAGGCTGCAAATGTCTTGCACTAGAAATTTTGTTTTGCCACTATCTTAATTGTATTCTAAATAAGAATGAAATAGCATGAGGGGAAAATGGAACTCTGTGGGACACCACAGGAAAAACCCCATGGTGATTAACAGTGCTCCCCACACAACAACTTTCTGGAAACAGCCCTGGAGGTAAGAGAGGAACCACTGAATTGCAATGACCCCCACCACTTTGAGCTGCTCCAGAAAGATATCATGGTTAATGAAAGCCACTGAGAGGTCCAGAAGAACAAGCAGGGTAGTTCTCTTAGTAAGCCTAAGCGCTCTGTAGCAGGACTCATCCATTATGAGACATCATGCTGATGGCACCGAACTAGAGCTAATGTGAATGTCACGCCAGGGGAAATCCCATTTTTAAAAATCCCCATGAAAGCCCGGGCTTGCTCCATCGGGCAGACAGATTGCTTTTCAGTGTGTGATGAGGTGAGTAACCTTTTTTACTAACCTCACTGCAGGGCAGATTGGAAATCACAACAAAATAATTGAGCAACCCCTGCGGCTCTGCAGCTGGCCAGGAGTGACTTTGGCTTATGCAAATCTGCTCTTAGCAAGCCAGCAAAGGGCTCTCTGCTACTGTGGAGCACCTGAATGGTCCATAAACACATGCATACAATGATACTTTATATCTGAAAAGAGATGGTGTCAGGAGTCAAGCCTCTTGGAAATCATGCCTTTTGCCTTGAAAGCCATTCTTCAAAGCCTTCTAGATGTGGAAGCACCTTCTTTTTCCTTTTTCTGAAGGCTCTGCACTCCGCGCATGTTCCAGTGCACTCTGTTTGAGCTCCGGTGTTGGAAACAGGTTGTGGGGTCCAGTCTTGCTGAGCTCTGACTAAAATTGAATGCTGTTAGTGAAATCCCTGCCACCAGAGGATTAAGAGATGATCTATTTCTAGGGGGTATTCATTCATCCCTGTAAAAATTTGCTCAAAGCCAAAGTGAGAGCATTTGGGTCAAAATTAAGGGAGAGAAGAATAACAGAGACCTCATTGTGGGAGTTTACTATAGATCCCCAAGCCAAACGGAGGACATAGATGATGCCTTCCTGGAACAGATGGCCAAGCATGCAAAAGGAAGGGAGATAGTAGTAATGGGGGACTTCAATTACCCGGATATTTGTTGGACGTCAAACTCAGCCAAGAGCATAAGGTCAAACAGATTCCTCACTGGCCTTGCAGACACCTTCATTGTCCAGAAAGTGGGAGAAGCAACAAGAGGAACAGCCATTTTAGATCTGGTCCTAACCAATGTTGATGACCTGGTTAGTGGGGTAGAAGTGGAAGGATCATTAGGCGCGAGTGATCATGCTCTTCTGAAGTTTACTATACAGCGGAAAGGAGCAGCCAAGCATACTAGGACTCAATTTCTTGACTTTAAGAAAGCCGACTTCATAAAACTTAGGGAAGTGCTGGGTGAGATCCCATGGACAACAATACTAAAAGGAAAGGGAGTTCATGATGGCTGGGAGTTTGTTAAGAGGGAGATACTAAAAGCACAACGTCAGGCAATACCAATGAGACGGAAACATGGAAGGTGCCTAAAGAAGCCAGGGTGGCTATCTAAAGAACTTTTAACTGAATTAAGATTTAAAAAAGGATGTGTACAAAAAATGGAAAAGGGGGGAAACCACCAAAGAGGAATTCAAACAAATAGCCAGCACATGTAGACACAAAGTCAGAAAAGCTAAAGCACAGAATGAACTCAGGCTTGCTAGAGAGGTTAAAAGCAACAAAAAAGGCTTTTATGGGTATGTTCGTAGCAAAAGGAAGAACAAAGAAACTGTGGGGTCACTCAGAGGAGAAGATGGTGAAATGCAAACAGGGGACACAGAAAGGGCTGAACTACTCAATGCCTTCTTTGCCTCAGTCTTCTCCGATAAAGAAAACAATGCCCGACCTGAAGAATTTGGAGCAAATGATTCAGCAAAGGAAACACAGCCCAGAATAACTAAGGAGATAGTACAAGAATACTTGGCTAGTTTAGATGTATTCAAGTCTCCAGGGCCAGATGAACTGCATCCAAGAGTATTAAAAGAACTGGCAGATGTGATCTCAGAACCACTGGCAGTCATCTTTGAGAATTCCTGGAGAACAGGCGAAGTCCCGGCAGACTGGAGGAGGGCAAATGTTGTCCCTATTTTCAAAAAGGGGAAAAGAGAGGACCCAAATAATTACCGCCCAGTCAGTCTGACATCAATAGCAGGGAAGATTCTGGAGCAGATCATTAAGCAAACAGTCTGTGAGCACCTAGAAAGGAATGCTGTGATCACCAATAGTCAGCATGGATTTCTGAAAAATAAGTCATGTCAGACTAACCTGATCTCGTTTTTTGACAGAATTACAAGCCTGGTAGATGAAGGGAACGCAGTGGATGTAGCCTACCTTGATTTCAGCAAGGCATTTGACAAGGTGCCCCATGATATTCTTGTAAAGAAGCTGGTAAAATGCGGTCTTGACTATGCTACCACTCAGTGGATTTGTAACTGGCTTACTGACCGAACCCAAAGGGTGCTCATCAATGGTTCCTCTTCATCCTGGAGAAGAGTGACTAGTGGGGTGCCACAGGGTTCTGTCTTGGGCCCGGTCTTATTCAACATCTTTATCAACGACTTGGATGATGGACTCAAGGGCATCCTGATCAAATTTGCAGATGACACCAAACTGGGAGGGGTGGCTAACACCCCAGAGGACAGGATCACACTTCAAAACGACCTTGACAGATTAGAGAACTGGGCAAAAATAAACAAGATGAATTTTAACAGGGAGAAATGTAAAGTATTGCATTTGGGCAAAAAAAAATGAGAGGCACAAATACAAGATGGGTGACACCTGGCTTGAGAGCAGTACATGTGAAAAGGATCTAGGAGTCTTGGTTGACCACAAACTTGACATGAGCCAACAGTGTGACGCGGCAGCTAAAAAAGCCAATGCAATTCTGGGCTGCATCAATAGGAGTATAGCATCTAGATCAAGGGAAGTAATAGTGCCACTGTATTCTGCTCTGGTCAGACCACACCTGGAGTACTGTGTCCAGTTCTGGGCACCACAATTCAAGAAGGACACTGACAAACTGGAACGTGTCCAGAGGAGGGCAACCAAAATGGTCAAAGGCCTGGAAACGATGCCTTATGAGGAACGGCTAAGGGAGCTGGGCATGTTTAGCCTGGAGAAGAGGAGGTTAAGGGGTGATATGATAGCCATGTTCAAATATATAAAAGGATGTCACATAGAGGAGGGAGAAAGGTTGTTTTCTGCTGCTCCGGAGAAGCGGACACGGAGCAATGGATCCAAACTACAAGAAAGAAGATTCCACCTAAACATTAGGAAGAACTTCCTGACAGTAAGAGCTGTTCGACAGTGGAATTTGCTGCCAAGGAGTGTGGTGGAGTCTCCTACTTTGGAGGTCTTTAAGCAGAGGCTTGACAACCATATGTCAGGAGTGCTCTGATGGTGTTTCCTGCTTGGCAGGGGGTTGGACTCGATGGCCCTTGTGGTCTCTTCCAACTCTATGATTCTATGATTCTATGATTCTAGGGCTAAAGTCCCCATTGAGAGCCATAACCTCAACACATCTCTGCTCCCGACCCTTAATTACTTTCTAGTGTGTGTGTGTGTGGGTGGGTGGGTGGTGGTGGTGGTGGGGAGTCAGATGTCAAAATATGGTTTCAATACTCTTAAAGCTGTGTGACAGATAAATAACATTTCCCTCCTTCTGCACTTGGGTTCAGGGCTGTTGCTATTTTGCAGCTTGATTCTATCATGTGCAATTAAATTCAGGTTGTGCAATCAATTTGATGTTCTTGTGCAACAAACCCTCTTCCAATAAATAAATGAAACTGGACCTCTGTAATAAGGAAAGTGATGGGATGGAATGGAATGGGATGGAAAACACACTGGAGAGTATTGAATACCCATTACTTAATGCAACATTGTATGAGCTCTCCACAGACAAATCCAAATGAATAGTTAATAAATAGTTAATGGGTACTGTCTGAGCTGCCCTCAAACTTTGTTCAATCAGATCAGGATTTGATACCCAATGAACAGGCCATCTGGAAGTGACCTCTGTCATCTCCCCGTGGATACTAGCTGCCAAGTGCTCATCCTTACCATGGCAATTGTTTCTTCAGTCTAGGCCATTTCTCATGGGTGCAAACTGATCTCATTCAGTTGATATCAAAGTTTGCTCCAGTTTAACACCAAAGTGTGAGTTTTCCCTGGGAAATGAGTGGGGCAAGGCACAGGGCAAGCAAAAAAACCACTTGGACTCATTCTTTCTAGGTCAGAAGGGAGATTCTCAACACATTCAGCTTAGCATGCTTAGAAGCCTTCCCATGATTAGGAACCCAGATAGCACAAGGTTTCTGAGCATGAGGCTTCTGAGTGTGTCCAGCTGAATGCACTGAGATTTTCCCTTAAGTTTGTGCTCTCACACATTCAGGGCTCCAGTCTAGAACTGGGACACCCAGATTCAGCCCCTCACTTGCTGAATATGGCTCCCTGGCCATATTCCTTGACTTCTCTGTGTCTCATTTACACTGGAGCTTCACGAACACTTTCTAGAAAGTTAAGTCCTATTGAACCCAGCAGGAAGAACTCCAGGAAAACATGCAAATCCATCAAGTGACCTACACGAGCCTTTTGTAAGAAATCGCTAATGTGTGTAAAAACATACTGAGTTGGTGGTATACCTTCTGTCATTTCAACCTATCCTTAAAGCCACATTTTTTAAATGGAAGAAACTCTACTCCTCGCAATGCATTTCCATAAATGCCTCGAAAATCTGGGCTTTCTCCTTTCAATGTTTTCCTTTTCCTTTTTTGGAAATATAATCTACGATGCTATATCTTTTCTGTTTATTATCAAGCCCGGGAGTTCTTTAAATTGTCTCATTTGTATATCCTTAGGTCATGTAAAGAATTTCCCTTCAGACTGGATTCAACATGACCTGTCTCTGCTGGTTCCAGTTCATCAGTATTTTGCTCTTTGGCTCAGTTCCAGTTCATTCACTATGAGCCATTTTTTATACGTTTCAGACAGACTGAGGATCGCCCTGTCACTCATATCAAACGAATGCAAAGCTTGAAAAAAAAATGTACCGGTATTTTTAAAACATGCTACTATATGTACAAATACCACAACTTCCAGAATCTCATTTTCCACATACAGTGGTACCTCGGGTTAAGAACTTAATTCGTTCTGGAGGTCCGTTCTTAACCTGAAATAGTTCTTAACCTGAGGTACCACTTTAGCTAATGGGGCCTCCCACTGCCGCCACGCAATTTCTGTTCTCATTCTGAAGCATAGTTCTTAACCCGAGGTACAATTTCTGGGTTAGCGGAGTCTGTAACCTGAAGCGCCTGTAACCTAAGGTACCGCTGTATTCCTTCCAAACTGGCTTACATAACAGGAACATGATTTTAGCTAATTTCAGGTACACACCTGCATCTCTCAGATCTTTTCCCCCACCCCAAGACAAAAGGGGAGAGACTAGTTAGATCAAGAGCGCAACTGGGGCAGGCTCAAAAGTTGGCCTGTCAGCCAGGAGCCCCCTGAGTCAGGGACACACAAGCCCCCTGAGCCAGATTTCCCTGAGGAACCTGCCACCCCCTTTACCATGGGAGCCTCACACTCCTCAGTGCCTGTTCAACAGTGCAGGTAATGCACCAGGAACCACCTGAGAGGAGATGGAGGGATGAACTGCAGGCCAGAGGCCTGCTCTTTTAAAGCTCTCTGGAAAGAAGGCAGAGCCTGGGAGAGGTAGAAAAGGCCAAAGAGGAGAGAGAAAAAACCCAAAGCTGGGTTCCAGACTTGTACTGCTTCCAGCCAACCTCCTTATAATGAGCATTCATCCTGGTTTGTTAGTGGAGAGATTAGATAAGGTTTCTGAGCTTCTGATCATTGAACCACTTATTCTGAGTTGGTTGCTGCTTTTACTGTAATTAGGGTTTCACTTCCAGTTCATGTTTAAGTCAACCAAGAGGTTTTTAGCCCAAGTTCACTTCCAGATCACTGAAAAAAAAAGTATTTGAACTGCTGTGATTTAGGCTCAGGATGATGCCTATTCCCTTGATGCTACAGAGGCACAATTTTTTTTCATGGAATCATAGAATTTTAGAGTTGGAAAAAGAAATTCTTAGCATGTATGTTATTGGCATTTGATTCCTTTGATGTAGGCTGATGGTGCCGTGACTTCAGAGACTGGGAAGAATCCCAAAGAAATTTCTCCCAAACAATATTATTATACATTTCATTTTTTGAATTAAACTACCAAGTGGCTTCCCATTGAAATGCGTTATCTGAAGAAGTGACAGCAGTAACATCACCAAATGCATTATAGTACAATGTAAGATTTTCTTTTCAAGGCTTATTACCATTTTGAGGTAACTGAGAAAGCGAGAGGCTCGGTTTGGAGATACGAGATCATAAGGAAGCTGGAAGAGGTTTAAAAATGTATCAAGGCAGGACTATTTCAGACAGCAAGTGGGGGCTCACAAAAATTCACTTTTCCTTCATCCACAGTTCTTCTCCCTCATTGAAAAGTAGCCTGTTGGGGGAGAAGCCGGGTTAGAATCCACCCTGATATCTAATTGTATGAACTGCTGCAGGCTTGGGGTTTAGACAGGAAAAGGACTGCTTAAAATCGGGTGAATCTGCTGGGCAGGTCTGGCCTGGCCTTTGTCAGGCAAAGATAGGTAAATGTGTTGCCATGGGAACTGATTAATTATCCAATTATTTCTTGGTACAGAACTACTTCGAATAGGAATGACCTTTTGAGAAGGGGGCAGGCACACACACATCAGCCCACTAAACATGATGTGATATAGGCAGCTGCTTGTGAAACTGCAGCTCAAGTATGGGCAGAAAGATCCCAGTTGTCATCGATCCCATGGTGCCAAGTGGGATGGGGCAAGTTTGGAAGGATCTGTCAGAGGAGGAGGAGTTTGAGGCATGGGTGGATGTAGCCGCAAGCCAGTCCCTACTCTGCTTCTGGAGTGTGATGGTCCCACTGTAGCTGAGGAGCTAAATGACTGCATCAGAAGCAGAGGGAGAGTCAGTGGGTTAGACTAGAATCCTGTCACTAAGGATGTACCAGCAACTGCACTGGCATGAACAGAGCCACTCTCCCTATAGAAGGGCTCATTTGCAAGCACTGTCTTCTCTCCGTGAAGGAGAGCCATGAAGATGACTGCTCCTGCCCTGTTCCTTTAAAAGCAAAACAGGGGGCAGCATGTCAAGTGCTGGGACAACATCTTTGCTTTGCCTAGCCACGTATTCTAGTTTCTGCTGGTGTACCTTTTGAGCCTCAGAAATACAAAAATAAAAATAAAAAATTGTCCAGTAGCACCTTAGAGACCAACTAAGTTTGTTCTTGGTATGCGCTTTCATGTGCATGCACGCTCATACCGAGAACAAACTTAGTTGGTCTCTATGGTGCTACTGGAAAAATGTTTTTATTTCTATATATATATTTCTACTGCGTCAGACCAATACAGCTACCTACCTGAATCTTTTGAACCTTATAATCTGTATCCTAAGCTAACGCAGAGATCCTGTGCTGATTTCCTGTTCTTTCGTCTGAGGATAGAAGCTGGGACACTGGGAAATAACTGTGTTGTGAGCTTTGTAACTGACACAATTTGGGGATACTGGCTGTCTGGTGTGGATGCAATGGACTTTGGCCCTCTCTTTGAATATTTAAGATGAGCCTCCATCAGTGCTCAACCTGTATATTGTAAATACATTGCCAATATAGCAAAATACAAGCAAGCCCCCAGTGACCTTCCAAAGGGAACCAAATCTAGATAAGTGCTGTGCAAAAACAACTTTTCACCACTTAGAGAAATTGAGTGACAGCAGCAGTGTATTTTTATTGAAGCAATTTGTTATATGAAGGAATATACAGTCATGGCAGTTCCCACCTGCAGTCCAGATTGGTGTAATCCAGAGTCAAACACAAATTCCCCACCTTATTGAGAAGAAGGCTTGGAATATACATTAAATGCAAATTAGGATCTGTTGGTACTACTGCACTGGGAATACAAATGAGGTGGATTTGTAGAAATGGGGTTTCAAAAGTGTCAACATGGGAGAGATACAGTTTTTGTTTTGTGTACTGCACTGGGTAGTTTTCAGAACACGTTTGAGAAGAAAAATTGCAGCACTCCCTGTTATATAACAGTTGCCACCTTGGGGCTGCTTCACACAACCAATAGTTTGCCTAGTTATGTTGTTAGCTCAGTGCTTATTACAGCTGGACACAAAGCAAAACAGCCATCTGATACCTATGTCATGCAATCAAAATGATTACCAACTTGCAATGGGGGTGGCAATGGGAGTGCAGGATTTTCCAGCACACCACAGGCAGTAAATCAATCTAGCAATGGGATGAAGCAAGCTGGCCACTTATTATTTATTTTAAACAATGGTAAACCACCTTTCAGTGAAATAGTCTCAGAAATTATTTATATAGTACATTTATATCCTTCTTCCAAAGGAGCCCAGGGAGGAAATGTATTATATGCTTTGAACACACCACATGGCCAGAGCCATTCTTGATGCAGGATACCATATAAAGGGACCAAAGGACTCTGTTGGAGTTCCACGACAGCAATTACGCAAATGGTACAATTGCATCCACAACATGAATCAGAAGGGTGATTCATATAAACAAAGTTCATTTGGTCCAGACAATGACACAGAATGTTATCGTTGATCTCAAACATAGCAGCAAAAGGCACATGAATTCATTTCTCAACCGGTTAACCATTTATTAGGCCAAAAACATGATTGGGTGTTGAGAAGTGCCACCATGAAAAGCAACATACCGGTACTTGAAGAAATGGGGGAAATTCTTAGTATTAATGCAGTGTTTTCTCAAAGTGCGTAAAGTATTTCACTTCAGTGATTTTTATGACAACTCCGAGAAGTAGGCCCAAATTATCAACATCACATTACAGGTGGAGCCTGAGAAATGGTGGCTTGTCTGGAACCTCTATTTCTAGAATCTATGTTCTATCTATAAACCTAGGAGGACTCCCATGTCATAGAATCATATCACTGTCTCCCCCTTATGAAATATTATTGCCCCTAAATTTCCCTTATGAAGCATTTTCCCACCCTACATCTCAGTATATCATTTTTACTCCTTATTGTCCTGCCCTCCTTAGCAGTTCAGGACAGTATACTGTACGTGGTCCTCACTTTTACCCCAACCAACCCTGTGAGTTATACTAAATTTAGTATACTGATTTCTCACTGCTCATAAGCAGTTTTCATGTGTTTTGTTAAAATTTCACCAGACTATCTCCTAAAGAGAGGTCTCAGTTATGCTGGTATAACCCAGAACTGATGACTACTAGGGAACAAGCTGCCCTCATGTCCAGCATGTGGGCTCCCCAAAAGTATCCGGTTGGACTTTGTGGGAAATGACATGCTGTACTAGATAAGCCTTTGGTCTGATCCAGCAAGGCTGCTCTTACGTTCTTAATTTCATGCTGAAGTTGGCAAAATGCAGAATTTGGCCTCTGAGCAGTGTAAGGATTTGGAGAGAATGAGAATAACCAGTAAAGCCATTACAAAGAGAAAATACATTTATGAGAATATAAGCGGAAACATTGCCCAGAGCCTAGTTCATTTTGGAATTTCTTGGGTTTTTAAGATTTTGGTGTGCTTTTTATTGAACACTAAAAGTTCTGAAGTCAGGAAAGAGACAGTGGGCAACAGTGGAATGAAATAGTTCTGGGAATCCCTTTCTGAAGAGATCCAGATTCAAAAGTGATCAAAACATATGACAATTAACAAATCTGAGTGCATTCAGATGTGGGGATTGTTGCATTCATTTTCCTGGTTACAATACTAGTACTTCTGTCCAAGTTTCTAATGTTCCCTTTGTACCACAGTGCCTGTTGCTTTATGGAACTGCAGCTTTTTGATCAAAATACCGCCATGTTGTGCTAAATTCCATTCACACCAGTGGGTGTGATGTGACCCAACTGCATACATCATTAAGTGTGTCAGCACCCTTTATGTGCATGCATGCTTCTGTTCCCCCAAGGAAACATGCACAGGAAAATGGCAAAAAGTAGCTGTATGTTGGAATAGCACTCCAAATTTTATCACATCACATAATCATAATCATAATCATTTATTATTTATACCCTGCCCATCTGGCTGGGTTTCCCCAGCCACTCTGGACGGCTTCCAACAAAATACCAAAATACAATAACCTATTAAACATTTAAAAAAATAATAATTTATTATTCCATGAGCCATGGAAATGGTGGGGGAAATTACAGTGCAAAACTCCAATGACCTTTTGCATTATTGGGGTTGCAAATAGATTTCCACCCCCCCCCCCCCGGAAGGAGTTAACATGGAAATAAGTGCTAGACTTCTACTAGATTCCACTTGATTTTCCGAAGTGGCTTTTATGTCATGTGAAAGATCACATAAAATGTGGAAATTATCAGGTAAGGAAATGTCAGCAAAATGGAATGAAGTGCTGCCTAAATGCAGCTCTTGTTTTTCATACCCGACAGATTGAGGGGAAAGATGGAAAATTAATCCAGTGAAAGGAGCAGTTGCTACTTATGCTTTTTTTTTTGGTCATCCTTTGTCATCAGCTGCACTGTTAAACATATGCAGTGAAAACCAAGATGTACACTTGAGTCATAACGTCATACTGCTTACCAATAAATCCTTTTACAACTATCTGGCTTTCTAGCTCTCACACTCCATCTGTAATATGATACCACTAATGATAATAATTCTGGCCAATATGACTGGATTCATTACTGAGATTAACAAAAAGTGCTTTGAGCACTTTAAAATTTACTAGCATTTTTACTAACATCTACAATTTTAGCATTTATTTAATGGCCATCAATTGGATGCCATTATGAATCAATATGGTGGACTGAACCTTTAAAAATGGCACTAAATTTAACCTCTAGGGTTAAAAAAGCACGTTTTTTGTTTCTTAGAATTCTCAAGCAGTGTTGTGTATGAGGCTACACACACACACACACACACACACACACACACACACACAGGGTAGAAGAGAGATATCCTCCCAAGAGGTCTGAACATAATGTCTCTAAGACCAATTTACCAGCTGAGATTGTGAAATAGGGCAGTCCTGTGTGCACTGTGCTTTCTGTTCTGAACTTCTAGAAGGAAACGTAGGATATGAATGTATTAACTACTGCAATTAGATGAAAAGAAAAGATTTAGGAGCCATAGAGGAGTGGCTGCTCATTGAAATCCCAGGATCCTCAATGGTTGGCCAGACCGGTCTGTACGATGAGAGCTCCAGTTGTTGAGAGCATGTCCAATTGCAGTTACAGGCTTCAACATAATTGTCGTAGGTGTTAGCATTTCTCAGATTTCTCCAGACATTGTCAGGAAACAACGGTGTGTGGGAAACACCTTAAGGTCATGTCCATTTGTGTTACTCATAATCGTTCTGACAATCAGTAAAACAGCCTAGCCTCTTCTTGTTGAGCTGCTGGATAGTTTAATGCTGACACCGTGTTGTTCCTCTGACAGCTGTTGCTAGTCAACAAGTACTCTGGTAATATTCAAAGCCAGCTTTGACAGCAACATAATCTTGATATGTCACCTCAAAGGAATTTAGTACCGGGTTTTTAGATCCGTCCCAAATCATGCACTGGCTGGATCTCAGCTGATGCGATAACCTTTATCATGCAACAACATTTTAAATAATGTTTAATTACTGCATTTTTAAAATCTCAGGGTGGTGTAGATGGTTCACCCCATCTCACCCTCATTTAAACCTTACTATAGTTTGCAGGCTATAAAGTCACATATCCAATAGCATCTGTGATATGTGAAATTGCCTGTAGGGCAGGTACGAGGGGGAGATTGCTACCTGCAAGGCAGCCCTTATCCATGCTAAGGGTACGTAGGTGGGGGAAACCACATTGTTTTGCTCACCTCTTTCAGTACCATGGCATCTGCCTACCTGTATGAGAGAATAAATTCTGAAGGTAAAGGAGTAGTGAAAATGAACTGCTCTTCAAAAACCAAGAGGGGAAGCCTGACTCGGGGAATGTAGTGGAATCAACATATCAATGAGTAAAGTATACCAATATGGCAGGTAAACATACCCATAGACTGGACCAAGGACCAAAATATGTCCTTTTCATGATGGAAATAGTTTGAATGCATAGCATGCAGCAAATATGTGTTCTTTCTTAAACAAACTTCCATTGTCTTTACTTCATTTCCCTCTGTTAATTTATCTAGTTTATATATTTTACTATGGATGTATGATTCATTTTTAATCAGGGATCAGAGATATATGGCGCATTCCTCTTAATGTACTACCTTGTCTAAAATATATATTTCTCTCTCCAAGCCAGTAGTTTGTGAAGGAGGAAACCACGGGAATGTATAATATATGTAATGGTATAGATTTCAAAGGTCTGCTTGTCTGGTCTTTATTAGCAGCTCACAATGGATCTGAAAAGAGGGTGCTTACATTCCTTCACCCCCAGTGTCTTTTTCCAAACAAAAACCTTCCCCACTCTCCAAAGCTGTTATTATTCCTGAAAGGAAAGCTGAATTTAGCTTTGCTGCCAAATTAACATTTGGCAATATTAAATGTTCGTCATACTGATTACTCATTACAGTAAATGGATTTAAGTCTATTGATTTCAGTTGGTCCTCCTCATTCGTTTCAGGCGTCTTGTAAATACATATCTTTTGGCCCAGCTTTCCTTGACCCTGTTTTGTGTATGAATCCCCTGAATCTTTGCTTGATGTGATTTTAAATATTTTTACGTGGTTCTATACTTGATTTGGGGTTGTCTTTTGGTTTTAATGATGCGGGTGGCGCTGTGGTCTAAACCACTGAACCTAGGGTTTGCCAATCAGAAGGTCGGCAGGTCAAATCCCCGTGACAGGGTGAGCTCCCGTTGCTCGGTCCCAGCTCCTGCCAACCTAGCAGTTCAAAAGCATGTCAAAGTACAAGTAGATAAATAGGTACCGCTCTGACAGGAAGGTAAATGGTGTTTCTGTGCACTGCTCTGGTTCGCCAGAAGTAGCTTAGTCATGCTGGCCACATGACCCGGAAGCTGTCTGCGGACAAACGCCGGCTCCCTCAGACTATAGAACGAGATGAGTGCCGCAACCCCAAAGTTGTCCACGACTGGACCTAACGGTCAGGGGTACCTATACCTTTACCTTTGGTTTTAATGGATATTGTTTCTATGTTGCACATAGGATACACTGTTTTTAAAACTATTAAGCGGTTCAGAAATGCTTTTAAATTCTTAAATAAAATACTCCAGCAACAACTAAGGTGCAATTGGTAAGGAAATGCAATATCCCTGCAACAGGTTCAGAAAAGGGCAGCCAAAACGATCAAGGGGATGGAGCAACTCCTCTGTATGAGGAAAGGTTGCAGCATTTGGGACTTTGTAGCTTCGGTAGAAAGCAAGTCAGAGCTGACATGATAGAAGGTTATTAAAATGATGCATGGCATGAAGAAAGTGTGCCAGGGCAATGGAGCACTTTAATCCACATTAATTGCGCAAACCTAGATTTCCATTATGAGCTTTAATCTCTCCTGAAAAATAGCGACACTATGGAGGCACTTTTTGACAGCATGGAATGCTTTGTCGGTGTTGATGGCTGCCTAAAAGGAAGATCATGAGCGCTTGTTGATTCTCCTGGCCTTGGCTTTGGCTTAACAGGAATGAGTCAGTGTAGCCAGTGGGAAGGAAAGCTCTGACCTAATTCACAGATCCAGTAATTTCTGACGTATCACATTGCAAGAATTGCTATGAAAGTGTCAGCTTTTGTTTTACCAGTTACCACAGAACTGGCATCTGAAGAGCCACAACACTTCCATTCCAAGCTTTCACTTCCATTCCAAGCTTTCACTGCAACATCTTCAGAACTGGGAGTAATAATGGGATATTTTTACTCATATCCTTCAACTGGCTGGTGAAAAAGTAGAAACTGTATCATGCCATTGTCTTCAAAAGTGGTCCTTACTGCTGAAAGCAGGTTAGTCCAAGCTCAGACGAACTTCTGGGGTGCTCAAGACTGTTCAGAGATTTGTTTCCTAGACTGGAGTTTGGTCAACACCAGTTTCCCAAACTTGGGTCTCCAGCTGTTTTTGGACTACAACTCCCATCATCCCTGGTTAGCAACAGTCAGAGATGATGGGAATCGTAGTCCAAAAGCAGCTGGAGACCCAAGTTTGGGAAACACTGACTTAGGGAATGGCTAGTTCTGTGATGCTTCCTCAATGCTACCACATTATTGCTGGCTGTAGGGGCTGTATAGTACAAGAAAAGAGGGATAAAAATAAACCGGAACATTTATGGCATAAAAAGTTATGAAGTTATGGGATATGCACTGATTGGAAATGAAGCAACATGACCACCCAAAAACTTTTGTAGGAACTTCATTGTTAGACCGCAATAAAGATTATGATTATGATTATGATTATGATTATTGAAAGTGGGATTGTATATGACTGCCCCAATAGCATCATGAGCACAAATCATCATAAATGCACCATAAAAAGGATGGTTGGAGCTCTCCTAAAGAGTTTGCAAATTACAGCATGTTCTTATACATGCATAGGATTGACTCCCAAACTGGATATAGTAAACTGCGCTGACCAGACTGCAACTACAGTATTTTGTGGGACAGATTCAACCGTGTTCCAGAACTTCAGGTTTGCACAGTTAAAGTGGTTCAAAGCGTTCTGTCATCCAAGCACAACAATTCAATTTATGAAAAAACAACAAGGAGAAAATAAGGTCCAGAGTGTGGCCTGCCACATGTGTTGGGCCAGTGACATGTTGGGACAGTCCCATGGTTGTCATGGCAGTCATGAAGTCCTGAGCTACTCCAGACCCAGTCACCTCAGCATGGAGTTGAAGTCTCCCAGAACCAGAAGACTCTTAAAAATAGCATTTGCTCCTTGAAATCCATGCACTCCTGCTATCTAGATGTGTACATCTTCTCTGATTATTTTTTTTTAATCCAATACTATGGAAGGAATTCATAATGAAAGAATGAGATGTGCTACCAATACTAAATCACAGCTCACACAAATAACAGTTCTAAGAGAAAAATCTAGGATTGGAAGAAAAAAAAGTTTGAAAATAATCTGCAAGACCCATAATGGCTAAGCCAAAGCAAACCTAACAGCCATGGAGCTCTGGAGTCATCGGTTAGGTTTGAATGATTTCAAAGGAGTTTCTTTGACTTTTTATTTGTGTTTCTGACTTGCCCAGACCCTTTAATCAAAAGCCCAATAAAAGCAGAGGGGGTGAGGAGAGGCTACATACTGGCTAGGGGAGAACGGAAGCCCTTAAAGATCTAAGGCTAGGAGATCAATGCCCTCTGCAATTTAGGTCTGGACCCCATTGGCCTGTTAGGTCAGAAGTCTTGCTATAAGGAAGGTGATATGGGACTTATTAAACCCCTTTCATATATTCGCTTTGACTTCACGTTAGGTGGGATGGGAGGTTAAAAGGGTGTGGGGTGGGTGGGGAAACGGGAAGGGAACCAACAGCCCGTGCAAACAGCTTGTGCAACATCTTGCCTCGCACAGAGCTTTCATTGTAAAGCCCAAGAGTTCTGCTTTCAATAATCCTGCCGCTAATAATGCTCCATTGAGTCCGGAGAGAAAGACAGCATTGAAGTGCCAAAGGGCTAGCTTTCACAGGAAGGGTTAATTTTATAAAAACGCCGACTGGGAATGATGCTGTGTAGCTCCTACGGTATATCAGGGCAGCTGAGAAACATGCACCGCTAATACGCATAACCCATTGGCAGACATCGTTTTACGAGGTAAAATGCAAATGTCCAAAAGTGTGCGGGTTGGTGGCATAACATTCACAGAGGCCTTGGGTCGGTTTCGTTCTTGCCCCGGGCCCCGTTATTATTTTGCTTTGGGTTTTTTAAAAATAATAATAATAATAATCTTTAAAATGTGGTAAATTATGTGTGAGTTAACAAGAGGCAGTTTGCCAACTGCCAAAGCCATGAAAATATTCCACTTCAGGTTAGCTCAAAAGCTTGGGTACAGGGAGCTAATGCCTGAGCATGACTAATGTAGCTCAAGGAAAAGCATCTGGTTTTGAAATGGTTGGGAGGTGGAGGGCTTCCATTCTCGTCCCCTCATTCCACAGGGAAATCGGCACTGATCTGTCGCTAGACTGACTGTGGTTGGTTGACCCCAGATTGTACAAAGCCTACATTGTTTTGTAAAATGGTGTGGATCGTTTCATTGTATGGTTCAGTCACTTGATGGCACTGGGTGGTGTGAGGAGTTTCCTGTTTCCGATCTGTTCTTGTTCAAGAAGGACAGTGAAGTCCTTGTCAAGTTTCCCAGCTTCTGAGTTCTCGAAGCTTTCCATGACAGGCAATATGGTCTGCATACAGCATTTTGGAGATCTCCAATTAGCTGATTCAATGGGCCTGGTTTCTGGCAAGTCTGTGTCTTGGCAGGGCAAATTGTAGGATCAGTGCAGGCAGCACATCCCGACCTTACACAAAGAAAAGGCAGGCAAACCCAGTGCCTGCCACTCCTATGCTTACATCAGAATAAACACCTCCACCGCACTGGTAAGAACATAAACTATTTTCCTTCACTTAGTGTAGGAAAGGCCAGACACCTTCCTTCCACAAGAATGCAATAATTGAGGAATACCTTCTGAATTGCTATTGCAGAGCAAATGTTCAGAAGATCCTGTTTGTTTTTGTAATGGGTTTTTTTCTGATTTTTATGTTAATCTTTTAAGTTTTCAAGCTTTTACTGTCCCTCACTTTCTCCTTCCTAAATTCAGAGATTCCCTACGCATTGAAAACCTGAATAAGAGAATAACATCAATTAATTAAATAGGGAATCTCTGGATATAAGGAGGAGAAAGTGTGGGGCAGCAGTAGTTGGAGGAGAATGTCACATGGACAAGGGGGAATTAAAGGAGGCAAGAGGGGTTCACAATCTGCATTAAGTTGAGGAATGGGAAGGCCCTTAGTGTTATGTTACAGTGATATTCGATACCTTATTGTGTATTGTCACTGTATTACTGCATTTAGACTTCGAGTTTTGTGTGAATCGCTTTGAGCACAGATTTACTTGTTGAAAATGCAGTATGTAAATAATGTAAATAGATAACAGCTAATAATATCTTGATTGTGCATATCTAAAAGCAAAACCATTTGGTGTATCAGACAAGGAAAACTCAACAGGTGATATAGGCTTTAAAAAGAAACAGCAAAGCAGTTCTTGTGACTTAGAGATAGAAAAGTGCACTCCCAGTCTGAATGATGCTTCAAACACAATATAACCTGAAGCCATTTATCTTCTTAGGTTTATGCCAGGTGTATTCCTCCTTTGTATTTATTGTCAACCAAGCTAGGATGTCCTCTTTGACTTGGGAATATTTTCAATACTTTGTTAAAATCATTCCTGATTAATAGGGTGTGAGCTCCAAGAAAATAAAAATCCTGATTGAGAGGGGCGGAGGGGGAAACTCATTGGAAAGCCAGAAGGATTATTATTATTATTAGGTTCAAAGATATATATGATCCTCTGTGCTAACTTTAAATAGCCAGATACCTCCAAGGCCCACCTCTTATTAAATTTCTGATTCAGTAAACCAGCTTCTCCTTTATCAGAATTGCTTATCCCTCTGGCTTAGCAACATATCCACAAACCAGAGATTTCTGCATTCAGCCACAATCTGACATGTAAGCCTCCTGCCTTCCCTTCAAATGAAAGCAATTATATATCCATTCTCTCCATCTAAGAGAAAATGCACTACCTCTGGTATGATGTGTTCATCGCCTCAACATTTAATGTGGCATTTAGTGTGTGCTTTATTATTGTTACTGGGTGTGGGTGTGTGGGTGTGACATGACAATAAAGTACATATGTTGTGACTTTTCGTATAAAGCAATAGACAAATCTAATAAATTAAACTGAGTCTAACAATGTAAGGCATACACTGCAAAGTTATGATTTAATGACTTTCTTGCCATCATTATCTGCTTCCCTATTTGGGGAACAAACTGCAGTGCTATCGCTATGTTCTCTCCCTGTTACCAAGTGTGATTTTAGATCAATGCCATCATTTAACACTTTGGGTTCAACCTTGAAAATTAGTAATTCTGAGAATTGTTCAGCTTCCTTCTTATTTCAAAAAACTCTTAAGACTTGTGGAGGTTTGCATTCCTCTTGTAGGTCAGTGCCAAAAGCAACAGGAACCAATACTTGAACATTCACAATAATTGAGAATTGAACAAGGGGAGAAAGAAAGATTTGTCCCCACTGTGTAGTCCAGTCTCTAGCAACCTGGTGCCCTTCCAGTGTTTTAGACTACAAACAAACCCCATCCAAACAATAGTCCAAAACAAAAGAGGGTACCAGGTTGATGAAGGTTATTGTGGGTTGCTTTTATGTCTTTATGTGAAGCGTACCCTTTTCTCTCAATTGTTCACTGCCTTTTCTAATTATTTTAATTAATTATATTATATCTGAGCTCCTTTATTCTTCTTACATGCTTGAAGTGTTCTACAGCTTTCTTGAAAATCAGACTTTGTTCTAACAAATTAAAACCTTGTTCCTATTCATTTCTAACCTTTTATAAATGTGTTGCTCCAAAACATTTGAACTTCAAGGTGAGCTATATAAGTATTCTTGCCTCTGAAGTTTTCCTGCAGCTGAGGGACTTAAAAAAACAAAACTATATGCTTCAGATAACAATAAGCATGCCTCTAAAAATTACATAGACATTTCAAAATTGCCTTTTGTCTAAAGCCACAGTACTCGTTTGCTTTGATATTTCTCAAATTCTACAGTCAAACTTCTATTCTCAACACTTTGCATGTGTACTCCTCCCATGCCCTGTTTTGTTCCCATATACCAGCACAGATCCTCAAGAAAGTACACATAGTATTACTGTTCATTAGCTGCACTGAACCATCAGTGTACATGACGCATTACAAGCTGTTCAACAGCAGAACAGACTCAGAAGGCAGTGGACTCTCTTTCCTTAGTAATTTTTAGGCCAGCCCTACCAGGCAGCAGCATGAAACAACCTACTTCAGGGGCACTATAAGGTGGGGTCCGGCAAAGGCAGGAACTGGTGTCTGAATAGTGCAGCAAGAATTCTTTAAGTGCTGGCCCTGGTGGGCTGTGCTCCAGGCAGCAAAATGCCTCAGGCCAGCAATGGTTGGATGAAAGTGGCCAGCTGCTTGCCTGGAAGGAATTTTTACTAACCTTAGGCAAGTGGGCAAGTTGTTCATGATGAAGGTGATGTTTGTTCGCCCTCAGTCTGCCATAGGCAGGGTACACAGGGGCCTCCTGTACTCTCATTCCAATGCTTTACCACTAAACTGGAAATGCCAGGAGAAGTGTAAACATGGCAAGACAGTGTGGGTTGGGGTGGCAAACCAGCGGTGTTCCTTCCTCTGTGTAGAATATGCCACCCATGCATTGGCTCTGATTCTCCTCCGCATCATCTCCATGGACCAGTCTTCTTCTTTGGCGATCACTTGTACCTGAGTAAGATTGTCTTCCATGAACACAGTCTTAACAGTGAGCCCATAAGTGACTGTGGAGGCCGATTCTGGATCCACACGTCCACGTCCTGGATCCACACGTGGGGACATAGGTTTCCAGGTGGGAGTTGATCATGGTGAGGGTTTGCTAAGTGTGTCTTCCTCTTAGCACACTTCTCCCTTTTGTCCTGAGTTTGAGCATCTTCAAAGTCCATGACACCTTTGGTAAAGGCTGTTTTCCAATTGAAGCGCTCGCCTGGACCACTGGAGGCAGGTTCATTAGGGGGAATAAGGCACTCCCCACCAACCGGTCTGCCGCCCAGGCCAGCTCCTAACTGCCTTCCTTCCTACATACAACTAGTCCAGGGGGTTGGCACTGCATGCCAGCTTTCTCCTCTTCAGTGTCAGTGCTGTCCGTCATAGAATTCAGCAGGAAGGAGAATGGGGACAAAAGTAGAGTTCATTGGCTCTGTTTGTCACTGGCTCTGCATCCAGCAACTGTTGTAGGGCAGAAGACAGGGAGGACTTGCCACTGGTGTGAGCAGGTGGCGGTGTGAGCAGATGGCGGACTGTCAATATGGACCATGATTTATATGAAGAGCCATTAAAGCCTTCTTGCAGACATCCCCTCCATAAACTTGCAATTCGTATTCTATTTCCACCCATCTTCTCTTAAATGACTAGTGTATTTTTCTTTGAAGAGATGAGAAGCTGGAGAGAAATCTTGTGGGTTTGGCTGAGCTCCCTTCTTCACATGCCTGATGATTTCCACATTGCTTCAACGGGCTCCATTCTCTCTTGAATTCAAGCCCACATTTCCAGTACGGATCTGAACTGCATCCAGTTTCTCAAGTGGTACGAGAGCAGCTTTTTAACCAGGATGCTGAAAGGCGCAGGGAAAGTCCATGCTCTTGCTGAAGCCCTGGACCAATTTGGGCAGTGATTCCTAGCAGGCTCTTGAGGATGTGGTTTGATGCAGAGATGGGGGAACAATTAGACCCAGGTGATATTCCATACCAGTCAGGGCCAGTAGTTTCTCAGTAGTGTCTTGCCCTCTCCAATGCAGAGCAACATTGCTCAAGCCAGAGTGCATTATCTTTGAGAAATATCTCATATCCAATTTCATTATGCTGACTGATTATGCAAGAGACTTTTCTCCACGCTCCAGCTGTTGCTGCTAAAAAGTGCTAGTGCAAAGAACACATCCTGGCTTATGGGATTTCACGTGCATTCCCACTGTTTGTTTGGAAAGACATGAGATTAGTCACACTCCATATCTACCCTGTTATCTATTATGTTGTCTTTTATGAAATACTCCATTTTGATATGTTCTGCCCCAATGCAGCTTTGATCGAAATTGGAGGGGAAAGAACAACCTAGCTGCATTTTAAGCCGGTAATACATACACGGCCCCAGTTGGCCATTGAGATGCAAGTGTGGTGGAAGGAAAAATGTAAGCCATTAAAGCAGCACGGACTCTTGGCAGCATTCCCCGTTCCCAATGACCCTGACACTTAAGCTTCAAGGGCATATTGACTTTGGACTCTTTGAGCCTAATTCCTGACATGATTAATCACGAGGCACACGTAAACGTTTTCACTCCTGAAAGTATGTCGGGAGCTGGCATGACCTCCTGTCTCATCCTGGCTGAGCAAAGAAAGAGGCCACAAGATCTCCTTCCAAGCGAGAGCCAGACGCCTATCCCTGGTTCAGTCTAGCAAAGCCCAGGAGTTGGCTCCCTTTGGCTTCACTGACCTTCATAGGAGGCCCGTTTGCAGCTCAGATGATTCTCTTCACTGCCTTCTACTTTCCTGCTTTGGGAACTTACCCATGGGTCACAAGACAAACTCAACGTGCTGTTGCTCTAGAGCCCAGCTGGCCTTGTGCTTTGACAGAAGCGTGAAGTTAAATGGCGTTCCCTCTCCATTGACTGTTGCCAGGGAGAAGTGTAGCCGCCTTTTCAAATTCAACAGTGTGTCCATGCTGTAAGCGCAGTGAAACAAACTAAAACTGCAGCCCTTTTTTTCTAGGAAAATAGGTGTATGTATCTGAAGAAGTGTGCATGCACACAAAAGCTCATACCAAAAACAAACTTAGTTGATCTCTAAGGTGCTACTGGAAGGATTTTTTTTATTTTGTTTCACCATGAAGTTGTTACAGTAAGTGCCACACTTTTTAACAACAACAAGAAGAAGAGGTGCTGGTACTGAGTACCATTGAGTACCCCCTGAAAGAAAGAAAAAACAATGACTAAAAGTATTCAAAATCAATTTTTGCATGGTAGGCTTTAGATATGCATATATGTGGTGCTTCCCATCACTCCTTCTTTTGAAAGTTCCCATTTGGGCATTATAGTAAAGGCTAAAAGGAAAAAAAAATGAGAAGTGAAAAGCAGCTCATGCATCTGCCGTCAGCTCTCAAAATAGCCAAAGCGACTTTTAATAGACTGTGAAATAGATGCTCAAATACAAAAGCAAGAAAATAAAAGTTGGAAAGAGTTGTGTGCTGCTGCTGCTGTTTTTTTTTGTAAAAGTTGCTGAATATGTGAAGTTAAAGAAAATGTATTTAATACTTGAGAAAAGCTTTGGCAGAGGATAGGAGGAGGGATGGAACAAGGACTGGGGTGGAAGGTTCTGCCAAGACTTCTCCAAATGAGCACTGCAGTCTCTCAGATACCTTGTGTTATGCTTGGTACCTGTACTGTGAAACAGGAATGTTCTAGAAATACAGTATGGCACAAAATGCAACAGGGTTCAATAGCAGTCCTAGGCACCAAGTGCACAACTTCATAGCTGGATATCCTCTAAGCATCATGCACCCCTGTCTCTCTCTGTATAATGCCTGCCCTTTTGCAGGAAGAACCCATTCCACCTACCGATTTCTGCTGCCTTGGCAGCATTCAAGATCCCGAGAGATTGCTCTTTTCCTGGTTCCTTTCGTCCCTTTGAGGTATAACCACTCCAAACACCGGAGGTATGTTTTGCCTGGTTAGAGACCTAAAAAAACCCTCTAGCATACAGACAAATGCAAGGAGTGTTCTTGACTCTCCCTGAGGTCTGTTGCTCCCTGTAGATGCAGCCAAGCACAAAAAAGAGGGGGGTTTTTTGTTTTGTTTTTTGTTTTAAACTGCTTGGCTCATGTCGGTGCTTGAAACAAGGAGCCCTTTCTTACTTGAGAAACTTTTTGGAAGGGTCCAGCGGAGGGAACATGATCACCTGGTCTTTCTGTTTATTTGTAAGCCAATCCCAGTTCACAGAAATGAAAACACACCTGTCTGCATTAGGCCTTATGCTAAAGCATGTAGTCTCTTAACAGGAAAAGGGTCGTCTACTTATGTGCTCCCAGGACTTTGTGCTGATGTGGTCAGTTTTTGAGAGGTGAGTGGGTGTTGCTTTTCCTTTGGCGAGGCAGGATGCAGACTGTATCTCAGGAAGGTAACAGGCAGGCCCAAGATAACAGGCTCTGCAAGAAGGAAGGGCAAAAGCACTGGTGCCTGGGTTGATTTCATAGAAACCAAGAAAAAAAGAGGCAGAATTTGCCATATAGCCTCTATCTCAGTGTTTCCCAACCGGTGTTCCGCGGCACACTAGTGTGCCGTGAGACACCGGCTGGTGTGCCGTGGGAGGGAGGCGGGCGAGTCGGGCGGCGAGAGGCGGCGGCGGCGAGGATCCGCGTCGAGCCGGGGGCGGCTCCGCGGTGGTGGTGCCGAGCGGCGGGGCAGCGCGCGCAAAAGGGAGGAGCGCGAGACAGCGGAGGAGGAGGAGGCCGGCATGTCCGGGCAGCAGCAGCAACAGCAGCAGCAGCAACTCCCGCCGACGGCTCCTCCTCCGCCCGCTATCGCCGCCACCACCACAACAGCCGCCGCCGCCTCAGCTGCCGCCGTCCCTCAGTCCCTCGCTCTGCTGCCTCCTCCCACCCCGGCAAGGGGAAGGGAAAAAACGTTCACTTTTGTGCGTCCCTCCCGGCGTGACGCTGCGCGCTGACGTCACGGGGCGGGGCTTTAATGGTGGTGTGCCGCGAGATTTTTTCCCGGTAAACAGGTGTGCCGTTGCCCAAAAACGTTTGGGAAACACTGCTCTATCTGACCACAACGTGCTTCACAGTGCAATGCTCTGCTTGTCTACTCAGGAGTAAGTCCCCAAAAGATCAATGTCACTTATTTTGCTGGTAATTGTATACAGTGGTCCCTCGGTTTACAAACTTAACCCGTTCCAGAAGTCCATTCTTAATCCAAAGCCGTTCTTAAACCGAAGTGCTCTTTCCCTAATGAGGCCTCCTGCCGCTGGTGTCCTTCCACAATTCGACTTCCGTTCTTAGACCAAGGTAAAGTTCACAAACCAGGACACTACTTCCGGTTTTGCAGAGTTCATAAACCGAATAGTTCGTAAATAGGGCTGTTCTTAAACCAAGGTACCATTGTAAAGGATTGTAGCCTAAAACAAACTGTAAGCATTTGAGTTTCACATCTCTTTTTTATCAGGAAGAAACAAGTACTCAGAGTACTAAAAAAGGTAACAAGCTATTAATACTCACGTAGGTTTCAGTTTGACTTGTTCCCGCAGGCAAATGGCAGACCTGTTTGCTAATTAGATTTCCTCCTGTCCACAGGTGACTTGTTTTTGCTAATTCTCAGATTATAGAATTTACAGGTGTCACTGAATGACAACAAAAAAGAAATATGCCTAAATAATTTCATAAAAGAAGAACAAGAAGGTTTTGGATTTGATATCCCGCCTTTCATTCCCTTTAAGGAGTCTCAAAGCGGCTAACATTCTCCTTTCCCTTCCTCCCCCACAACAAACACTCTGTGAGGTGAGTGGGGCTGAGAGACTTCAGAGAAGTGTGACTGGCCCAAGGTCACCCAACAGCTGCATGTGGAGGAGCGGAGACGCGAACCCGGTTACCCAGATTACGTGACTACCGCTCTTAACCACTACACCATACTGGCTCTGGCATATCAACCATACAGTTGATATGATGACAAAAAATGGGAGCAGGGGGAGAGGCATAGACACTGTTGGTCTGAGAGGGAGACAAATGCACCCCAGAGAAGCAGCTCACCCCCTACTCCATCCCATCTGTGATGGGAATTTTGAGGTCTTAGATATATGGTAATGTTCATAAGCGTACCAACCAAGCACATACATAGATCAGCACAGGAAGACCGACCTGGAACCATTTTGATTCCTAAATTAAGCAAATGTTTTCTCTGCAAGGTCAAAGTGGGAAACCTCCCATTGTCTCTTTCCTCACAAATCCTGTCTTAAGGGCACATTTAAGATATGAATAGGGTGTGAGCCTGTGACATGGCCCAGGAACTAAGTATTTATCATTACAAAAGAATGGCCAGGCTCCCCAGGCAATCCAATCAGGTAACATGCCAGACAGCAGATAAACAACAACAGGAGAAAAACAACATTCAAAATTTCTGTTTTAGACTGCCTTTTTTGTGATGTAGGTATTATGTATCTGAGGAGTCGTCTTAGGTTACACCCTTTCTGTGATGCATGTATGATGTTTCTGGGGGTGGTCTTGATCTACAGGGTGGTCATTTCAAAAGTCTTTATAAGGCCTTGTGCGCCATTTTTCTCTGTTCCTCCTAGCGTGGATCCTAGCGGTTTCCCCCTTGTTTCATTCTAAGGGAAAGCCTACTCTTTAGTCCTAAATCAGTACAAACGTTAATCCAGAGAAAACCCTACAACTGAGTGCAAAAAGGGACAATAGAAAGTGAGAACGAGCCCTCTAACTCCCTGCCCCCCACGTACTGCAGTTCCTATGGAAATGCTTCGCCCACCCCATGCCTAGGTTTTTATTAAATAATAATAATCTATGATGTGGCTGCAAGCCATGCAAATAATGCAACATGTAGTGAGGCCCTTCTTTCAGAAGAAAAATATTTAGAATGGGAGCTTTAAAGGGAAACGAGCTGTTTCTGCCATTTCCAGAGAGGCTTAACAATCAATTCCTCTTCAATCCCCTTAAAAAAAAACAACTGTCGAGTATTTCCATCCAGGATGTGTTCTAACTTTTTAACCGTTGTTTTAACCCCATTAAAACATTAACAACAAAGGGGGGAAAACCCAATAAATTCCTCTTCCTAGGAACTCGGAATTGTACCTCTGCAAAAGGAAGTACAGTAGGGGTCTCCTAACAACTCTCAGCCCCTCCCCTCAACAAACTAATTGTTCCTTGGGGGAAGCTATGAACGTGTAAAATGGTATCATAGTGCTTTAAATGTATGCTGCGATTGTGGTATATGGAAAGATGCAAAAATTTGCTGTATGAAATATTATTTTGACAGTGTTAGAAACGTTTAAATTAGAAGACGGGGTACTTAATGTGAGAGGTATTAATAACTTACATAATGAGAGCTCTCTTTTCTTGCTGACAAGGCCAGGAGCACAAATTCAATTCTTGTGTCAGAAGAGTTTCCTTTCCATAGAGAATGGTAGATCAGAGGATGAGTAGGAGGACCTAGTGTATTATTAATCCTCTAGCATTTCTGAGAGTGGTAGAAAGACTAGCACACAGGATACGTTGAAGTTCTTCTCTGAAATCTTATGGACCTAGTGCATTTTCAATAGAGTGTGGTGAAGGCATGTGTTGTGTGTGTTCTGTTTTATTAATAACTGGATATACTGATTCAATTGTCTCTTAACCAGATGGAACACATTATCAAGAAGTCTGTTCCTTATCTCCCAGCATGCTTTTCTTCACAACAAGCAATAGCAGAAGACGTTTTCAAAATGGACATAGTCTTTTTCACCTCATAAAGAACTGTCAGCGGTTAGTACTGCAGTAAACTATAACCAAGCTCTAAAACATGGTAGAAAAAGATATCCATGTTGGCCCATAAAGGGGGTGGGGGTGGGGAATCCACAGTGGGATAATACCTTTATAACCCAAGCAAAATGTCACAAAAGTGTGAGAAACCTTTTGAGTTCAGGCTGCATGTTATGCAAATCGGATGTGGGGAGAGAAAAATGTTAAAAGCTGGCTTGGTCTGCATTTAGTCACAAGACTTAAGATGGAGTATGTGAAGGCATATCAGACACAATAGATTAGGCTCTCCAAAGTGCTGTTCAGGTTTCAGGTTACACCTAGGGAAATGTGTGATGAAGAAATGTTTAGTAGCTGGTTCCCTGTTTGGGAAAATATAAAATCCAGCAGGAAAAAATACAAATATGATGGCGGATCAACTGCACAATAGTTTCAAGTGAGAAAAGCTGACATTTAGACATATAACTAGAGGCAGGATAACCATAAACTGCTGCTCTCTCCCCCACCTGTTTTTTTGGCACAGTTGAGCAAAACTGGAAATGTGGAGTGTTCCTGGAAAAACGTAGCTACTGTTTTGCCCAGGGCATCTCTATGGCACTTACAGAAACAATTCTAGAGTGTGAAGCCTGTGCTGACCAGTCTGTGAAGTTGAGAGTTACGAGCATGGACTCAGCCACACCCTCAGTATTTTGTGACCTGAAAGGAAGAGGAACATGTCTCATTCCTGAAATAACAACTATGAGGAGATATATGTATCCATATCTATCTATCTATATCTATCTATCTATCTATCTATCTATCATCTATCTATCTATCTATCTATCATATATCTATCTATCTATCTATCTATCTATCTATCTATCTATCTATGAGAATGAAGTTCAGTACACAAAATGCTTCAGTAAACTAAGCTGCCCATCACTGCCTGATTTTCATTCCCTTAACAGAATTATGAAGTCCTACTGATCTGATACTGAACTAGCACCATTGACAGCGCAATTCAGTTGTGCAGGAAAGCAGTACGGCTTTCTCTCCCTCCCCTCCACCACCTGCCCCCGCCCTTCCAGGTGTTTGGCTGTGCAGATTTTTTTAAACGTTATCCACAAAAGAGTTTTAATTCAAATTTATTGCTAGCTTTATTTACTTACTGAAGGAGAATTTCCTTAGAGGCAAGAAAGTACTTGGAATGATGTAACTTTATGATCCGCACTGCCATGTCTAAGGAGAAAAAATGAAGCGGGGGGGGGGGTGTTTGTGTGTGATGGAAACACGGGGCCTTATGCCATTTCCAACACCCGACTATGGCAAGAGGCGCACAGGACTCTTAGAAAGCTTGGTAAGCATTTCTCCAGATGTAACAGCAGGAGTTACAGGCCTCTCTTGTATTTACCTTTGCAGACTGAGCTGAATGTAGTGTTGGCAATTCCCAATCCTAAAATATATTTCTACACTTCCAGGCTTTGTAGTTAATACACGCATGCAGGCAGAATCATTAAGTGAATTTATTTCCTTTAGTCTGTCTGCATACTAAAGGTTCTGCTCACTACTGCTCATTCATTTGATCACTTGGTGTTCTTTATGTATGCATGCCATCAGTGGGTGTCTGAGGACGAAGTAACATTTTTAGAGTCACTCTGGAGGAGTTCAAAAGTACCTGTTTCTCTTCAGAATCGAGCTCTGAAAGAAACAGTGGTTCCACAAACTTTAAGCAGACAGAAGCTGCGGAGTTGTCCACTGACCTGCTGGTGCCCTTGGATGTTAAACAGAAACTTCCCCAGTCCTGGGAACAGTTTTGCACTTTTAATTTAAAATGCAAACAAACCACACACTGAATCAAGCAACAAATGTACGGATCAAGTCCCAAATGCTCTTTTAAATACACAAACCCGCATCGTGGATAGTATATCTGAAGCAGGGTAGGGTGGTGGGAGAGGCAACACTGGTCCAGTACTTTCTGATATGGATGTCTTGCCATTTCAGTTGTCAAGTTGAAAGCAGACCAATAGTAGAGCATGAAAATTTCCTGGTAAGTTTTGTTTTCCTATTATACCTGTCTTCACCCTCAGGAACACGAGCTCTGAGAACTATCAGGAGTGCTCTCATAAGACATCTTCTGCTGTTATGGAATCAGCCTGTTTTCCAGTCACAACTGAGCTGTCTTAAGTCATGTCCAGGTGGCTTGTTTGTGGAACGTTCTTCCTGATTTGTTTCTGCAAAGTTTGCAGGGAAAAACAACAACAGTAAATTATACATCTAAACAGTTCTGTGATATTCTATATTATAGAATATAGAGGTGGAAGGGCCCACAAGGGCAATCTAGTACAGCCCCCTGCAATGCAGAAATCTTTTGCCCAGCGTGGGGCTCAAACCCACGACCCACAGATTAAGTCTGATGCTCTGCTACTGAATGAGCTTTCCCAGCTTATATGATGTCTGATGTTTATGAAGTGTTCATTCTCACTGGTCAATTTCCAGTGCATTTTCCTAACTGCAAAAGGCTTGTGGGTTTTTTGTTTTTTATTTCTGTTATTATTATTATTACTCACTGCCAGAGTTCCTGATTCAAGACCTCTGGTGCCTTAAATGTGAAAACTGACTAGGGCTGCATCTAGACATGTCAAAGAAGCGATTCAGTTAAACACGTTGCAAACTCATACTGTACAGGGAAATCCGGGAGAGAAAGATGGGACTCCACAGTGCCACCTGGTTTCACAATGTTATATTGCATATACAACACACATTAAACACTTTTTCTTTACCCTTCTAGCTGAGTCCCTAGGTTTCAGAGTCTTATACAATCTGGCAGAGAGCCCTGTGTAAATGTTATGTAGGAACTAGATGCAAAGAAATGGTGTGTCTACAGTCTCCATATAGCCATATGGCTGAATCCTTTATTGTTAGGCCAAAGCCACATAAAACAGCAGCAGAAAATGTCGTGTGTGCCTACAAACGTTAGAAGATCTGATCTGCTTAATATCAGCCCTAGATCCAGACCGGGGACAGTAATGTCTCTTTAGCTCAGAAAAATTTGGATTAGCACTTCATGTGTTTTCTGGAACATTAATTTCTTTCTTGGAAAATCTGACAACAACATTAAATGCCAGTCCATATTTCACAACATCAGGATTGAACTGGTGGCCTCTTTCAAATTCCTAATTTCAGGATCATGAGTCTGTCTGAGGCAATGTTCTTTGACCTTTCAAAATTGCCTTTCTTTTGCATATCACTTCCCTTATCTCCCTTTTGCTTACAGACTTCTTGTTTCTATGAATTAAAAAATGCTCTCAGAATTCTCACAGTGAGAAACTTCATGTGCTTAAATTCCACAAAATGCACCCAAACCTGTTCCTTGAGTTGCTTTGGAATGATAATCTAAAATCAGAATGCAATTCCAGCAAAAGTTTGACATGTTTTCCATTTATAACTCAGAGAAGTTCGCTCCTTAGAAGAGGCAAACAATTTAGAAAGCATTTAGGAGCCAAAGCCAACTAGAAGTTTACAGAGCTTTTATGACACTAGGATAATTTGCTGTAATTCCAGATTCAGAGCAAAAGACCAACTGTCAGCATTTTCATGAAATACTGTCAAATTGAGAGGCTTCACAGCTCAGCTGCTCACATGACAGGCAAGGTTACAGCTTAGGCAATCAAGACAATTTTCAGTCGCACATTTTAAAAACTAATTGCTGGAGAAGTAGAATTTCAATATATATATTTTTAAATCAGTGAACAAATCTCTCTATTAACAACCTTGCTAATAAACTGATAGATAGAATGCCACTATTTTTAATCTTAGCTATATAAAGTTTGGGAGGTACTTTGCTATAATAAAATGCTGTGCTTTTTTTTTTTTTTTTGCTTTTTTTTAAAAAAAAGATTCCTCCATATCAATATATTTTTATAGTGAAGAGTAGTCCAAAACAATACTGAAAGAAAGACTGAGCAGGCTAAGGGGCTAATATAAATTAGCAAACCTCCAACATCAAGTCTGTCAGACTTAAACACACAAAAATGTTTTCTAAAAATCCATGTCTACAAATCCCATTTGCAAGGAGGAAATGGTTACAGGGAATTTTGTGTGTCAAATAAAATACATACACATGGCTTCAGACTCACTTTCCACTCACTTTCCACAGTCATATGAAGTTGCAGTACATGAAGTGGGCTATTTCTTCGCATGGATGGAATCTTCAATAGGTTCCTCCTGCAACCTACTGGGATTTTCTTCAAGGATCTCAAAGTGGCATTCATGGTTCTCCATTTTAACCTCACAACGACTCTGTGAGGTAGGCATTTCTTTCTACTGCAAGGTTGCCCAGACTGAGCCAGTTGCCTGTTTCTTTCTGGGTGGGTCATCTTATGCTTAGCAGACCTTCAACCCCATCCCTCATTTCCAGCATCAAGAGCAGAGTCATGCAGATAGGCTCCTAGTTCATACAGAGACTGACATTTTTATCCTTCCTGCCAATACTGCTAGTTCTGCCAAATATGGAAAACGTTGGTTCTGCCATTTACACATTTATTTGTACTAAGTGAAAAAGAATCTCTTCTATTAGAAAAATCAAAGGCTTGGGCATGAAGTAGGATCTAATTCCATATTATATTTAAAGAGAAAATAGAAAGGTTTCCTTAGAGTACTAACTCAGCGATGAGTATTCTGTTGAGTAGATGCTAAGTTCTTCCTGATGAAAGATGTGCATATTATTCCGGATACAACCAGGCATATTTTAAACACAGATTTAGGTCATAAGGGATACCAGCAGACAAATAATCTTTCTTTCAATGTTTTTGTATTCCTGAATATACTCCCGGATCCCACGCAAGCACAAAACTTTCCCCTACAAGCCCGCACACACACCATTCAATATGAATTCACAGAGTGAAAACAGAATTTGTCTTGGGACTGTCAACTTTCACATGTGGTATGTGGAATGCATTTCATGTTGCTCATGCACCTTAAAATTATGTCCATAAGTCCCAAAGAAAAACAAAGGCCAACTATCTTCAGTCAGACACTGTGATTAGATGCTAAAATAGGGGTGGGGTGGAAATGCTTTGGGCACTGTTATAACCTATGCTCCCCTTCTCTTCCTATAGTGCTAAAGATATTGCCACTGTATTCTGCTCTGGTCAGACCTCACCTGGAGTACTGTGTCCAGTTCTGGGCACCACAGTTCAAGAAGGACACTGACAAACTGGAACGTGTCCAGAGGAGGGCAACCAAAATGGTCAAAGGCCTGGAAACGATGCCTTATGAGGAACGGCTAAGGGAGCTGGGCATGTTTAGCCTGGAGAAGAGGAGGTTAAGGGGTGATATGATAGCCATGTTCAAATATATAAAAGGATGTCATATGGAGGAGGGGGAAAGGTTGTTTTCTGCTGCTCCAGAGAAGTGGACACGGAGCAATGGATCCAAACTACAAGAAAGAAGGTTCCACCTAAACATTAGGAAGAACTTCCTGACAGTAAGAGCTGTTTGACAGTGGAAATTGCTGCCAAGGAGTGTGGTAGAGTCTCCTGCTTTGGAGGTCTTTAAGCAGAGGCTTGACAACCATATGTCAGGAGTGCTCTGATGGTGTTTCCTGCTTGGCAGGGGGTTGGACTCAATGGCCCTTGTGGTCTATTCCAATTCTATGATTCTATGATATGGGCCCCCAAAACAATAAAGTGGATTCCTGGAACCTGCAGACATTACCTTGATCTCTCATTCTTGTTTACCTACCCACAAAAGAAATCCTAGATAGATGATAGTTATGTCACCAAGTTCTAAGAACTCTATTTGTTGTGAGATTTGGGGTGGGGCGGGGCTGATCTGTGACTTGGGGCCCCAGGTGAGAGCCAAGGTGAATGGGTCTGGAGTCCTGCAGGAGAGCCAGGAGACTGAGAGGTGGTGAACAGGGGAGGTGAGTCAGAAGGAAAAGAAATCACTGAATTGTAAGGTTGGTTGTGATTCTGTCATATGAACCATGTACAGTCAGTTTATATACAGGTTCTTAAGAATGTGCATGTTTGTAGCCAGGGGAGCGAGTGAGGTGAATTGAGGGGCAGGCAGCGTGTGACCAAGCCAAAACAATTCCTACTTTCAAAGGAAGCCTATTGGCTTAATGCCAATATACAACTTCCCAAATTTCTGCAAAAACATACATAACAGCCTGCTGGATCGGCCCAGTTGCCCATCAAGTCCAGCATCCTTGTGGCCAACCAGATGCCTGTGGGAAACCCACAAACAGGACTTGAGCGCAACAGCTCTCTCTCATCCTGTGGTTTCTAGCAACTGGTATTCAGAAGCATTCCTGCTCCCAACTGTGGAGGCAGAGCACAGCCATCATGGCTAGTAAAAGGTAAAGAGACCCCTTGTGATGGCCTGGGAATTGGATTCAGAGGCTGAACCAGAGGAACCCCTGCCTGCACAAGAGTCCCCGCCTCCAGGGCCGGTTGAACTGGGGCAGGGCCTTGGATCTGAAGCACCTGCACCTGTGCCAGATCCTCAGGAGCAGGCACCAGGTGAATCCACTCTGGCTCCAGAGGTGATTGAAAACACAGTGCCTACAGGTGCGCCTCTCCCAGCCCTGTCAGGGGAAGGTGAGTCTCCCCCTGGGTCCATTAACCCTCCAGCCTCTCTTGAGCTGCAGAGACTCAGGGCAGAGAGGCGGAGGGAACTGGTTTCTCCCAGGAGGAGTGCTCGCCTTAAGGCCAGGAGAGGTGGGTCTCCTGGGGGCCGGGACCGCCCCTGGCCTCAGAGAAGATAAAGGCCAGTCAGCCCGGTCCCAGGTTGCGGGAGCAACGTCGTTGAAGAGCTGTTTCGGCCAGCACCCTGTCATGTTCCTCGAGAGTTCCTGTCCTTGTCCTGCTCCTCGCCCTGGACCCCGCTTCGCCCGTGGAGGACTGTCTGCCGACCCTCGACTCAGGTCCTGGACCTCGCACCACAGTAAGTTCCCCCTGGGACCAGCACACCCCTGACCGTTAGGTCCAGTCGTGGACGACTCTGGGGTTGCGGCGCTCATCTCGCTTTATTGGCCAAGGGAGCCAGTGTACAGCTTCCAGGTCATGTGGCCAGCATGACTAAGCCGCTTCTGGCGAACCAGAGCAGCGCACAGAAATACTGTTTACCTTCCCGCTTGCACTTTGACGTGCTTTCAAACTGCTAGGTTGGCAGGAGCTGGGACTGAGCAACGGGAGCTCACCCCATCGCGGGGATTCGAACCACCAACCTTCTGATCAGCAAGCCCTAGGCTCTGTGGTTTAGACCACAGCGCCACCCGCGTCCCTATCATGGCTAGTAGGCATGGATATTTCAAGCCCTCTAGGCTAGCGGCCATCACTACCTTCTGTGAGAGCAAGTTCCACAGTTTAACTATGTGCTGCGTGAAGCAGTACTTTCTTTTATCCGAATCATCCAACATGCAGCTTCATTGGTTGTTCTAGTGTTAGAAGTGATGTGTAGGTGGGTTCAGGCATGAACCCAAGTCTGAGATTCAGCTCAAAAAGTATTTGCTGGAACAGCAGGAACAAGAAGAACAAGACTGACAAACAGGGGCACTTGGCCCAGTATATTTACCTTAAACCAGCCCAGGCAAAACATACAGGTTGCCTGTGATAGGTCGCCTTAGTGCTGCAATTAACGAATCACAACACTGGCCCTATCACAGCAGGGATTGGTGGCTTGCCAGCTACTAACAATGTCATTGGAGGGTTTTAGAATCCTCTGTCTTTTGTTATGCAATGAAGCTCCTGAGCTCCAGGAGGTCTGAAGTGCATGCATATATAACAATAAGAGAGGGGGGAAAGCTTTTCTCTATTTTTCTCAGTTCTGCAGACATCTTTTACTTGGTCTTTTCTCTAAACTGAAATCCCAGGTGCTGCGACCTCTCCTCATAGGGGAGCTGCTCTTCTCCAAAGGCCTTCATTCTTTGACCAGAGTCATGCTGAGAAATTGCCATGGTTTGTCCAGACGTGACTTTTTTCAATGCTTTATTTGCTGCTGCATGGAGAAATTTTGGAGACATTCAAGACTTATAAACACTCGAGATTTATAAACAATCTAGAATTTCAGGCAGTTGTGTACTGAACAAACCAGAGACAAAATGCAGTTGCTAATCTATTTATAACAGTTTTGTCATAAAATCTGGCATACACATAAAAGGTCCTTTTACATTGTTATTTGCTTACACATTAAATCAGCAGCCTTACACCAGGAAATTGCCTTAACCTTAGCATTAGCAAGAAGATGCTAAGTTAAACAATAGATTTCACTCCTGTTACCATAGGGAGAAGTGCTCTATTTTCTTCAGTGAATTAACTGATAATGACAATTACTGTTAAGTGATAATGGCAGTGTACTGTTAATGACAGTTATGTAATTATTTTTAACTATTGCATTATTTTTTTCCAAAAAAAGGAATTAAGCAGAGGAAGGGGGAGCCAGGAATCGGCACAGTTCAGCTATTTCATTTTGATGTCAGATTCACCTGCATTACAAAGATTGGCTGATCAAATCTGCAAGATTAGGAACCACATCCAAGAATCTTGACAGGACAAAAGCGATGTGCAATAATTAGTATATTTTAAATGCATTTGCAATTAAAGTCTACCATGAGAAACAGCAGATTTAAGAATGTCATAAAATTAAACAGCTAGGAAAAAGAGCACAAAACCTAATACGGAAAGAAAAGAAAAATGACTTGAAAACAATTGCGCCCAGATGGAACGAGGGATTGAGCTACTGCAATGGCTAGAAATTTGGTTACTAACCCTGATAGCTACGTTCTACCTCCACTTTGGAAGCACAATATGCTTCTGAATATCAGTTGCCGGGGATCACAAGAGGGGAGAGAGCTGCTGCTGCTGCGTTGAGATCCTGCATCCCACAGGCAACTGTTTGGTCACTGTGAGAACAGGATGCTGGACTAGATAATCTACTGGCCTGATCCCATAGGCTCTTCTTATATTCTTAACGTTGTCCTGTACTAATTTGTCTGAATATCTAGGACAGGGCAGTCCAGCGTCTCAGACCAAGTAGGCTGCAAGAGTACCCACAGACCACACAATGAATTAAATTTCCACATCATAAAGTGTTCACAATATACCATATTTTTCCATGTATGAGACTAGGTTTCCCCCCTAAAAAATAATGTCAAGAATTGGGGGGCGTCCTATACACGGATACATCTCCCCCCATTTTCTTAAATCGGAGTCCCCCAAAATAGGGGGCATTCTTATACATGGGGGCGTCTTATAGACGGAAAAATACAGTAGTTAATATTATTTAATATACATCTACACAATATATTTAAGTGAATATATATAATCAAATACACACAAAAAATTATATATTTATTTATTAAACAAAATTGAATACACAAGCAGAAGTATGCACTTTTGTTAGCAATACAGACATTGAGTCCCTGTCAGGATAAAAAGTCCCTGTCAGGATAAAAAGGGGTATAATATAATATTGTTGTAGATCTGGCGGGGGGGGGGAGCCCCCTAAACACTAGGAATGGATAAATGCTAGGATTTTGATTCATTGGGATATGGATTAAAATACAAACTACAGAGCTGTGCCAGACAAGGAATTCCTGTGCTGGCTTATACAAACCAACCTGGCCCGAACTATGGCTATCAAGAGAACAGTAAAGGGTCATTAACAATACCAGAGAGCTCCTTCCACCTTGCCCTGAAGTGTGAACAGAGACAGGGGTTTGAAGGGCTGCCAATGTAATAGGGTGTGTTTTTAAACAAAGGGTTGTTGGGAAGAAAAAAGGGAAGAAAGACTGAGATCCATCTTGAACAGGGACACTGAAGGTTGCCTGTGCTACTGTGGTACCAGCACCTCGTGAAAGGAGTATGCTGTAACATCTGGACTCCCTCACGCAGACCGAAGGTGTAAATAGGTGAATAAACCATATTTCTTATAGCCACAGCACCACACCCTTTGTGGGTGCCTGGGACCCCATGGGCTCTTGCCGCTGCTTGGCAGAGAAAGGGGCAGGCACCCGACGTTTGTAACAATATAATAGTAATCGAAATAATAATATATTAGAAAGTTTCTAATCAAAATGATTTGAGCCTCTTGTGAATCCAGTAAATGAATGCAGCTGAAGAAGAAGAAGAAGAAGAAGAAGAAGAAGAAGAAGAAGAAGGAGGAGGAGGAGGAGGAGGAGGAGGAGGAGGGGTGCACATAGTCTCCTCATACTCCTCCCCTCCCTGTTCAGAGTGGAATATTGAATCTTTTCCAGATCCCAGTCTGGTGGGAGGGATGTCTTCAGCTGCTGGTAGGGGCCTGTTGCTTTGCCTTTTATGCACAATTGCCCTTTAGTTGCTTCTAGTTTATTATGTGGCTTTCAATGTACTTTCGCTCAATCTTGTGAGATAGCCTCATATTCCCCCAAGGGCAGGAAAATGCAATACAGACGGAATAAATTACATTGCAAGCTCTTCCTATGACACCTTGGACACACGCATTGAGGCAGAAGCCTCTTTCGACTCCTCAGTATTATTATTAATGTTGTTATTTGCATCCCTAATTGTCTGCTTGCATGCAGGGGTACAAGCATTCTGTTTTCCACAGTTGCTTACGGAAAGTCTGCAAGTTGGGCATGAACACAGACAACCCCTACTGTGATCCCCAGAAAACAGCATTAAGAGGCATACTGATACTGGAGGGAGTATATTGCTATGACAACTAGCCTAGTAGCCGCTAGAACTTCAGTAGATGTGGAGGAACTGGTAGCAGACTAGCGCAGATTACTAATGGGTGGGCGGTTTATACGAAATCCCTTGCTTTTCCATCTGATTAGATGCCTAAATGAATAGTTCAGATTAACTCCTTGAACAATTAATTTAGAGAAGATAAATCCACCAACTCAAATGTGTCAGGAACCGCAGTAAGCAAAGACTGTGTGACTTGTGGCCCACCAAGCTGAGCACAGCCCACGTATGGTGGCTTGCCAAGGGCTTAACAACCACTTATTTTTGCAACCACACATAAGAAGCAAAGAGGAGGTTCAGCAAGTGCCTTGTAGGCTGCTGTATTTGGCTGGTTTGCTGCATTTGCCTTGATGAGCCACAAGTTCTGCAGGCCTGCAGCCCGGCTTTCTTTCAGCCGGAACTCAGTTCTGGCACCTCTGAAGTGGGTGCCATTGCCATTATAAGAGAACAAGGAAGGTGTTCATGGTGAGTTCCAGCACCTATTTTTTCCAATAAAAATAGCACTGGCTGCAACGAAGAAAGCCACAAGACTGCACAACTGATCTGTGTGGTGCCCTACCAGATGTTACAGAATGAGAGCTCTCATCTGTACCCTGTCAGCATCACCAGTGGCAAAGAATGGTGGGAGGTATGGTTTGGAAACATCTCGAGATCCGCAGGTATGAGATGTATGTAAAAAGGTAAAGGGACCCCTGACCGTTAGGTCCAGTCGTGGACGACTCTGGGGTTGCGGCACTCATCTCACTTTCCTAACTGATGGAGCCGGCATTTGTCTGCAGACAGCTTCTGGGTCATGTGGCCAGCATGACTAAGCTGCTTCAGGTGAACCAGAGCAGTGCACAGAAACGCTGTTTACCTTCCCGCCGGAGCGGTACCTATTTATCTACTTGCACTGCATGCTTTCGAACTGCTAGGTTGGCAGGAGCTGGAACCAAGCAATGGGAGCTCACCCCGTCACCGGGATTCAATGTATGTACCTCTCCCCATTTTCTGTTCATGGACGATACAAATGAATTCTGCATGCAACAAAACATGTCAACCCTGCCTACAGCATAAAAAGGTTCCATATGTTAGACTTTCCATTAAACATATGTCACTTGAATGTTCCTATTCATGTGCATTTGATATCCAATGCTGAAGCGTTTGCACACTTTCCCCCACTTTCCTATGACATTTCCCAGTGCTGCTGGGAAAATATCTTGTTTTATTTTGTTTTTAAGATGGACTACATTTTCTCACCATCGCTACCTGCCTGCTACACTGATTCTCTTTTATTTGTCTGCCTTGTGCTTTTTAATTTCACACTTTGTTTTCTCACCCCACCCAGCAGTGCAGTCTTTACAAACAGATCCTTATTCTGCGAGATATTTCTTGCTTTCCTATTCTGGTTTACTCTGCCAAGCCAGATACATGAAAGCCAAGATAACTTACAGCTGGAGGAAATTAGATTTCTGCTCCAAATAAAAAGTAATAAAATGTACCCCAGTCTCAGTGGTGACAGGTATCAACAGTTTTGGCCAAATTTGCCAGCGAGGTAGAGAGAGGCAAGCAGAATGAAAGAGCGGCAGACCAGGAGAGAAGGAATTAATAGTAATGTGGAGCGTAAGGCTATGCCAAGTCATGGACAGAGAAAATCTAATTCTTCCTCTGTAAAATCTCACTCCTCCCTGTTCCCCCAAGGGCCGTTCCAAATATTTTCTTAAAGTGGAGCTTCCCCCTTTTACATTGACTTGCCATGCAAAAAACATAACCTTGTTATTCTTCATCATTACATTTGTATCCTGCTTTCCTTTCAAGAGGAACAAAGGGTTATCCTATGTTGTTAAATCACCAGAAATATCTGGGTTGCCTCTTATGCCAGGATGTAATGTGAACCCATAGTTTAGTGTTACGTAAATGAGCCAGCTGAGATTTGGGCTCACAGCCTCCCCACTCTGCTCCCAGCCATGAGGAGGAGAGTGGAAGCATCCGCTTCCAGTTTAGCATGAAGTGCGCCAGGAAAGGAAAGGGAGGATGTGTGAGCCAAAGAGTGAAACAGATACATTAATGTGACAGGCGGCACAATAGGATGCACAGCCCCTACTTCTGGTTTTGCCCTAACATGGGTGAATACTGGGAAGCCTTTTTCCAACTGCCCACAACACTGATCTGCAACATAGGCAATATGTCTTCTTTAGTGAAAAATCTAGCATGGTTTGGATTTTCAGAAAATGCCTACCCACCAAACTACCAAGTTATTATATTATGGTAGTCCAGATATGTTGTAAACAAGGCACGATAGGCAAAATGCATTCAACATTGCATTTGGAAGAGAAAGCTTGTAGATATTTTAATGCTAATTATTTGGGCTAATAATGGCTGAAGTAAAGATCTATAGAAGGTGGTTGAGACAAATACTGTAGTGTTTTTATTCGGGGTCTCCGTTTACCTTATGACTGTATTCTACAATATATTTGGTCCTGTCATTGCCAGTAGTTTGACACCACTGTCACATGCGATGTTTAACTTGGACAGAGTTGAATAGGTTTCACAGCAGGTTGATATACTTGAGTAGCCAAGGGTCCGAGCAACAGCTGGCTCACTTGTGGTCATCTGATCAAGAGAGCAGCCAAGTTATTTTGAGCAAACTGCAAAATCTTTTATTGCAAGCTGTGATGTTTTGAAGAGGGAGGGAAAAACTGACTTAAAATTAAGCCAGTGAATCTATTCTTCTCCTAAACGAGAAACAATGTGCTCTGGCACTGTATTTTAAAGCAGCCCAAAGGTAAACTGATCACTAAGGAAGGGGGGAATGCAGTCAGTATGATGAAATTAAAGGGCACTTCTTTGAAGCGCAGTTTAAATATGGTAGTTAAATGTGGGGTGGGGGGGAATCAAGATTTTAAAATATTGGCTTAAAAGTTGGCTTCTAAGCACAATTGGTTGAACGTGCTTAGAAGCCTCCTCTTGATTGGCAACTCTGATATTATAATGGAGCCAGTTCAACCACTCTTAGAAGCCCCTTTCAGACCTTCCTGGTTTGGGGTGGAGTGAGCAGAAATATGTACATGCACTCCCAATATCTATGCATTCGGACCACATGTTAAAAGCACCAAAGTGTTGGTGCTGACCTTTAAAGCCCTAAACAGCCTCGGTCCTGTATACCTGAAGGAGCGTCTCCATCCCCATCGTTCTGCCCGGACACTGAGGTCCAGCTCTGAGGGCCTTCTGGCGGTTCCCTCATTGCGAGAAGCAAAGCTACAGGGAACCAGGCAGAGGGCCTTCTCGGCCCTCCCTGTGGCGCCTGCCCTGTGGAACGCCCTCCTATCAGATGTCAAAGAAATTAACAAATATCTGACTTTTAGAAGACATCTGAAGGCAGCCCTGTTTAGGGAAGCTTTTAATATCTGATGAATTCTTGTATTTTAATGTTTTGATGGAAGCTGCCCAGAGTGGCTGGGGTATAAACAATAAATTATTATTATTATTATTATTAGGGCTAATGTGTATTTGAAATCCAACAAACTGTTGGGGAGGGGAGCTGCTTGGAGTTAGGAATTGGGGGGGGGGGTTAAGATAGGGTTGCCATATTTCAAAAAGTAAAAACCAGGATACCTCATAAGTTGTTGAGCTTTATTTAGACAACCCCCACAGCTGATATGTGATTTTTCAACTGACTTGCCTAAGATCCAGGACAAAGCACCGCTTTGTGGAAATTTCCCCACTTTAGAAATCCCAATAATGTCCGGACATGTAGCAGCCCATGGGCCTAGCCAGAATTTTTGGGGTGGGTGAGGAAGAAGAAGAAGAAGAAGAAGAGGAAGAGGAGGAGGAGGAGGAGGAGGAGGAGTTTGGATTTGATATCCCACTTTATCACTATCCTAAGGAGTCTCAAAGCGGCTAACATTCTCCTTTCCCTTCCTCCCCCACAACAAACACTCTGTGAGGTGAGTGGGGCTGAGAGACTTCAAGAAGTGTGACTAGCCCAAGGTCACCCAGCAGCTGCATGTGGAGGAGCGGAGACGCGAACAGAGTTCACCAGATTACGAGTCCACCGCTCTTAACCACTACACCACACTGGCTCTGTGTGTGAGAACTCTGTGTGTGAGAACTGAGTTATCAGCAATGCAATTGGTCAGTTAGCCCCCCTCCCCAGCTGCGCCTATGTCTTTCGTCCTCATTTTTTTGCTATCAATCCACATCATGCTGAAGTGGCTTTCTGAACAAATGTAACAGCTGTTAGGCTGCAGTTATACACATTGTGTGTTTAACATGCATTTTGGCCCTGAGAAGGAAGACCCCTCTACATCTTGGCTGTGATGAGGTCAATAGCAATAGTGTTTCCAAGAGCGGTCACAGCACCTCAAAAGTCCATTTCTGGCCTCCTCTTCAGTTTTTTACACATACACTATGGTTACACAAACTTGCCCTAAACTCTGATTTCCCCTAGTCTGCAGTGCAATACCTGTTTTCTCTCTTTCCCTCCGCCCCTTACTGTCAGATGGTGTTTGACATAATTCAACTCCACAAAGTAAGCACTACAAAAATGCACTTCTCAAACATAAACACAGTTCCCTTATGTCAAACTTTTAAACTTCATAACCGTGGAACGGCAGAAATCTGTATAAACACACAAGTGCTGTTGTAACTATTGATGTTGGCCTGAAGGATTGAGCATGGCTGCCAAGTCTTTTAATGAGGAAATACTTACAAACCTAGCCCCAAGGTAAAGCTTTGGTAAAACCTGATTTTTTTTAAGGGCAATTAATAATAATAAGCCTGTAGTCACAGCAGAGAAGCAGCCTATATTTCGTTTTAAAATAATGTAAAATTAAATTGCTAGTTGCAGCTAAAGTTGGAGTGTCAACCTGAAATAACTGGCATGGGGGTGACAAGCCATTGCATATCCTAAAGTATGGGGATACATTTTAAGCATGGTTGGAAATACAGTAGTTGTAGCAGTATTTTTTACTGTTATAACATTAGGGTTTTAAGGATTTTTTTCAGTTTTCCAAAACCTTTCTTCCAGACATTAAATTAAAAGTGTATTTTATAGAATGGAGGTAGATTTTGATCCCAGCTAACAATATTGGATCAACTATGGTTGTAGTAACTAACGGGATATGAAGTATCTGTGATGTGGCTTCTAATGCAGCAACAAACTGGTCATAATTGTGAGCCCATTGAGTAATTTAAACATTTCATTATTTTAATGAAGCAAGCTGACAATGTCAGGCACATCTTTAACTCAAAAGTGCGCAAGACACAAAAGCTGCTTTGAATTTGGCATACGAGAGCAGTCTCAAATGAAATCCGCAGACACAAAGACTGAGAGGGCATATCAGCAGAGCCCCAGAGCTGATGCTGAGATGTAGAATTTGGCAAAGATTTTGAATGGTACTAAAAACATGCCTTCAGGAGTTGTTTGATTGAAATCTGATGGCTTGTCAAAGTCAAATTCTTTTACCTAATGAGGAAACCACACAAATATAACAGTGGAATTTAATATATACAATCCACATATGTGCATGTACATATACAGAATCATTAAGAACCAGATGTTTTTTTAAAAGGCCTTGTCTTTTTATGCCAGTAGTTTGATGAGAGCATGGTCCTGACTCGACATGAGATCATAAAAAATTGCCTGTGCCTCTTTTTACAGAGTGAGCCTATCCTCCAGTTATGCCAGCTGGGATGGGTTAGGATCGAAACAAAATCCTCATGTGTGTAACCCAAAGATATACCAACATAATGAAGTTGCACCAACATTGCAAAAGCCTTGGGTCTAATGAAACTTGGACCAAAGGAAGCAGGCCAAGGCCAGCAGAGGGGGCAATGGTGGGGTTGGGGTATTGTGGAGGAGAAGCAATGGTCAGTGTAGCTGGGATCCTATGCCCCCTTGCAGGTTGCTCCATCTCCACTGCTAGCACAAACCTATGGCTACAAAACAGGTGAAAGAGCACAACAACAAAGGAAGTCACCTTTGAAAGCACCATGAGGGTAGTGACCAAACAAGGCCTGAGAAGCTATGATCTGTTTGGAAAGCTTTATTTCAAATACATCAGCAGAAGACCACTGGATGCACTTCAGTTTATAAATAGCAAGAAGAAATCAGCACGTTATACACAAACGAATCTTGTGGGATCAAAAACCTAAGCAGCAATAAAAGTGGCTATTACATAATAGGATTACAGTATGCAAGATTGAGTACAACTTTGTCATAGCTGTTTGCTGCACTGACCCTCCTAAACACCACCAACCCTTTAGTAGCAGCTTGCTTGGCCTTTGAGAGAAGCATCACTGCTGCTTTATTCTTATCCCCAACTCTCCCATTATTGTGTTTTTTATTTCCTACTGGAGCAAGCCCAATGCTCGGTTGCAATCTTCTGCAAGCTTGCTTGGGATTACAGTCAGTTGAAATCGGCGGGAATTCTGAATAATCGTGGGGAGTAAGAATGAGGCTGGAAAGAGCTTGTTGCACTTGCAAATATCCAGCTGAAGTTATGTGGTCCTCATACTATTTATTTCTGGCCAGTTCCATGGATTCTTCCCCTCCCCGGGAACTGCAGATTAATTGCATTTTTAATCTTGATTACTGACTGCAGATTTTGCTGTGCAAAAATGAACACATGCAAGCAATGCGAACATGAAAATGTGATCCTCTGTATACTCGATGGAGAAAAGATTATGTGTATTTTTTCAGTATCACTGTGGTGCTGTGACATTTTAAAATGGCATTTCCTCCCATCTGTTGCACATTCGCAGACGAAAGAGTGGGGGACAATTCCCCTGCAATATCACAGTAGAAAATAGTGCCTTTTCAGAATTAAAACCACCCTTCTTGCTTGACCTAAAAAAGACAGTGCTCTTACTTCCTGATCAAACAGTCACCAGCTGTTCACAGAAGTCCACCCTTAGCAACACATACCTAGGTATGTTATTTAAATATATAGTCTCTGCAGCTATATTAAAGCAAATAACAGAAAGACTTAAATCCCCACAGAAACAACAGCGCATTCCGTTTTCCCTCAAGCACACCCATCTGGGGAACATCTGCTAGGGAAACACTGGCAAATTGAGTTAAAATACATTAAAAACATGCAGCTAAAACCTGGATCTTTCCCTTTCCTTCCTGTTTTACACTCCCTGTATTGTCTTTCTTTTCTCTTTCCTCTTCAGTTTCTTTTTTTAAAAAAATACCCTGCTTTGCTGCTGGCTGTTCCATACACTGTCCATGTTTTCCATTCTTGACCACCCACATTCACCTTAAGACTACAAAGCCTTTTCTCTTTTTGCAAAATCCCATTCAGTTTCAAGGTGGATCTTCATCATTGCTCCTTTCTTCTGCTATTCTTTTAGGGCAATGGGAAGCTGCTTTGTACCAAGTCAGACTACTGCTCCATCTAGTTCAGCATATTGCCTACACTGACTGGCAGTGACTCTTCAGGGTTTCAGACAGAGGTCTCTCCCAGACATACCTGGAGATGCTGTGTATTGAACTTTGGGCCTTCTGAGGGCCAGGTAGATGCTGTACCACTGAGCTAACCAGGTGCTCTGCTCCTTTCTCTTTGTCTGTCCTTCTTTCCTTTTATGTGGCCATTTCCTCTTGTGCAATGGAACAAGGCTTAGTTTTATGCAGTGGACAACGACTGAATCCAGAGATGGAGAATAGCTGATTTATTAAGGGTTGCCATATTTCATGAGGTAAAAATCCGGACACAAAAAGAAAGTTGTTGAGCTTTTCTAGGGCAATTGCCCGCTAGCCCCTCTGTCACCACAGAGCCTGAGCCACCCACGCCAAAGCCTGCACCCAGGTCACCTAAAAAATCCCAAAATCCAGGTCGTTTGCTTTTAAATGTAAAATTCCCCCTGGATGGGCATGTAGAACTCCCAAAAGAGGACATGTCTGGGAATTCCCAGGTGTATGGCAACCCTGTATTTCTGAAGATATCAGAAGCCAGTGACATAAGAATTAGAGACCCCAGGTGTACATTTTTATTATTTTAATAATGTTTTTGTGGGACGCGGGTGGTGCTGTGGGTAAAAGCCTCAGCGCCTAGGGCTTGCCGATCGAAAGGTCGGCGGTTCGAATCCCCGCGGCGGGGTGTGCTCCCGTTGCTCGGTCCCAGCGCCTGCCAACCTAGCAGTTCGAAAGCACCCCCAGGTGCAAGTAGATAAATAGGGACCGCTTACTAGCGGGAAGGTAAACGGCATTTCCGTGTGCGGCTCTGGCTCGCCAGAGCAGCGATGTCACGCTGGCCACGTGACCCGGAAGTGTCTCCGGACAGCGCTGGCCCCCGGCCTCTTGAGTGAGATGGGCGCACAACCCTAGAGTCTGTCAAGACTGGCCAGTACGGGCAGGGGTACCTTTACCTTTAATGTTTCACTTTAATTGCCTTTTAGAATGTATTAGGCTTGATTTTTGTGTGTTCTGCATTTGTGAGTCTCTCTCCTACGCTGCATTCCATCTCTCCTTAATCTATCGAAGACCCAGGAAGAAGCTTTTCTGATGCTCTTCCCTCACTGAAGCCTAGGTTGCCAGAGTAACACCAGACGTTCGAGACCTAAAATGGTCAAATGGCCTGGGCACATTGGGGCCACTCCAAGGTGATGCAGGGGTGAAGATACCAATATGAAGCCATGTGTGCTTTACTTCTCGTGACCTGTAACCTTTCCTGCATGTGAAGATGTTTTAGGACTCTTTGTTTGCTGTGTTTGAACTACTATATAAGCTTTTGTTCTGAAGTGCCTTGGGGCAGACCTTCTCAACTGGCATGTTGAGTCTAGTGAGCTCAGTCCTATTCCAAGAGCTATAATAAACGCTGGGTCCCTAAATCTGGATGCTGGACTTGAAAACAGTTTCCTTTGTTCTGTGGTTTATTCCTCACCTGGGTAACGAACAAGGTGGTATAGAGGTGAATTCTTACCACACCAGTCAAAGGACCACATGTATATCATCCAGTAGTTTGGCCTGGCCCTTTTCAGCCTCTTTTTATGTGGAATTTGCTGTCATGTCTGGGGTTTCCTCAGCATTCCCCTATCAGTGAATACTTCCCAAAGTTTCTTTCTTCTGTTTGCGTTATTTTGCATTCCTCTGCGTATACTCAGCTGCTATTTTGACATCCCCACCTAAGCCTGGCACTGCCTCAACAGCCTGTTCTTTTCTTCCTCTGATTGTTAGTGTGGAAATCAGGGACTCTGTCATGAATGCCTGGAAGCTGATCCAACTTCCAGTATTAGATGAGCATGGGCATAGACAAAGTGATGAAAGTGGGTGGGTGGATGTGGGCGCAAGCAGGCTCTTTGCAAGTCGTAGTAATAGAAAACAGGTATGACTTGGGGGGGGTCTGAGCAGTGCTTAGATGGGAGACTTTCTGGAAGTACACCCCCTTGAACTTCATAATGGAAGAAAGCAGTGCTATTTTTCTAGAAAAAGAGGTGCTGAAATTCACCATGAACACCTCCCTCATTCTCTTATAATGGCAATGATACCCACTTGAGAGGTGCCAGAACTGAGTTCCAGCTGAAAAAAAGCCCTGGAAGAAAGGTAAGATGTAAGTAAATGAAATAAAAATAAAATAAAACATTCATTATAGTAACTTGCCTCACAGCGTTTCTGAGGGTAAATGAAATGAAGACTGGAAAACATGTTAAACAACAAAATGCTGTACCAATAACAAATATGGTTTTTCAGTGGTCCTTAGCTCATTGAAACAACTTGAAAGTTCCAGATACTCTGATAAGACAGCAAAGGCTGCCAAGGTTAGCTGGGCATTAAATGGCCCTGGTTCTTATGTATGCAACATGAACACCAGACCCGTATCAACTCTCAAGGCCTAAACACCCTTTTGAAGGCATCATTATGAGGTGCACACTTCCATATGTTTCTGACAGGGGATCACAGAAGCTTCTAGTCCACTGACATGTCCAGTTTCAAAACTTGGCACACTTGAATAATTTAAAATTGAATGAAGAGCCACATAAGTGGTTTTAAAAGTACCGAGTAAAATATGTACTCAGGGAGACAAGAGGCACAAGACCACAGTCCTGATTATGAGTGTATAAAGCTCTACCTGCTTGACCTCCTTTCCTTCTGGTTGTAAAACAGCTTCCTGCAATTCCCTTCATGAGTCACTGGTCACTCCTGGCACTGAAATTGCATACCTAAGGAACTGACTTCTTGAGATACAGCAGGGACATTCCACCTTCCTAAAAATACAGAGAGGGCAAAATAGTTCCACCTCCAGTTGAAACAACATGAATCGAAAACCTCACCTTTTAATAATTACCTGGCGTTGTTCCTTCCGTGCCAGAGTTTGGTCACGGCAGCTTTTTCCTATTTATAATGATGCAAATGTTTGCTTAGCTGAATAGCTCTATTTATTATTTGCCATGTTTACAAAAGCACTCAAAATGCCTTCTGTGCCGGTAACTATGGGACGAGAAAAAACTGCGGATTCATCCATTTAAGTGGGTTCTGTTGCTGTAATGCTTCTCTTCCGCCCCCGCCCCCCCAATAGTTTGCTGGTGACTATTCATGAATGAAGCCTATGAGCCTTTTTGGACTTATATGACCTTGAAGCACATCAGGCTGCAATTGCAATGAATTTATCACGAGTCTCAGTAGGAAGCAAAGTTCTAATTTTATAGCTGCCTTCATGAAGACTGACAACATTTTGCAACAATCTGGGTAAGTGTACTGTTTGTCTTTGATGCATCTATCTATCTGTTACTTTCCTGCTCTCCATACTGAGTCTTATTGGAATTAACAGTCTTGGACCCATGCATCTAACAACAGAGGTGGCTGAAAGCCATTTGCTAAAGCAAACGTAGCAAACATTGGGTTAGATTGTAGTGATTTTGGTGGACAAATAGACCCCAGGCGGTTGATGCTGGAAGATGAGAAGCAGCAGTGAGGTACTGGAGGCCTGCCCTGCATAACTTATGTTAACCTGCTACCCTCAGGTGTGATAGAGGATGTCATTCTGCCACTGATACTTCTGTACCTGGAAATGGTGCCAGGGAGACCATCTTGGCCTTTTGTGTCTTGGGTTAGTGCTAAGGTATGATCCCCTCTCCCTCCACCCTGTCCCTTCCCTCTCAATAGTTTGGTTCTATACGGATGGACAGTGCTTTTAAGTAAGCCAAGCAGATAGTCATTTCAGTACACATCAGAAGAAATGTGCTCTTACATGTTAGTTAACATGGGACCTAAGATGGCCTCTTCAGTACACTTAGAGTATCCTATTACCTTTTCTGAATTTGGGTTAGAGCTACTAAAACTCCCACAATGGAGAGGTCATTTGGGATATGTATTTATAATACTTCAAGCTCCCACATTCATGGCTTGGACTGCTAGATAGAATTGCAATATTCTTTCTGAGGATAGGACAAAGGAAGGTTGTTGGGAATGAGGGAGAAAGGAGAAAAATACTGTGAGGAGGAGAAGAGCAGTGTAACTCAGGGGTTTAAAGCAACACAAGGACTGTGGGATGTTTCTAGTCCACCAAGGTTTATTGGCAGAATTGGGGTTTTTTTTGTCAGGCTATGGAGAGACATCCATGGGTTGCCTAATCCTCATCCAGTGTCGTAGCGTGGGGGGTGCAGGGGGGGGCCGGCCGCACCGGGTGCAACATCTGGGGGTTAGGGTTAGGGGGCACAAATCCACGGGTTAGGGGGCGCAAATCCACGGGTTAGGGGGCGCAAATTACTTGCCTTGCCCCGGGTGCTGACAACCCACGCTACGCCACTGTCCTGATCCAAGTTATTTGAACAGAGATGGGTGACACAGCAAGATTAATGGAACAACAACCATAATATTTTTGTTTGCAAATGTCTTCCACCACAGTTTTTGACCAATTATTTCCTGAAATGTCCCTTTGTGGGACTGATCTCTTTCTGCACCCTGTTCTTTAGCATGTAACTGCTGCTCTGTGCAAAACAAGGGCACAGTTCTGGGGTGCAGCATTGTCAGATTTCTCAATCTCCATTTTGTTTTTGGGTCAGAACTCTTGGACAGGAGAGAGTGCCAGGGACCAGACCAGTGGCCACCCTCTCAACTCAAGCAGTAGCAATCATATGTCTGCCTCAGCCATTAACATCCTTAAAGGGGTGTCTCTCTTTCCCTTTTTCCAAAAGCAGACTTTCCCACTATATATTCCACTATATTCCTTCAGGGGAGAAAAACAGCTGAGGAAACTGAGAAGGGAGAGGATCAAAATCTGATCCCAGTGCTACAGATGTTACTACATGGGGTAATTCATAAATGGATTTTTCCCCAGCAAAGCACCCTGATTTGGGATCCCTGCCATCTAGCATATTTTTGGTTGAGACTTGCTGTCCACTTTAGGGACACCTTCTAATGAGGCTACTACTATAGCGTCTAAATGAAGGATGGGCTATCCCCCCCCCCAATGGTGGCCTTCCTTTTTATGTTTCATGTTTTAGCTGCGAAAACAGCACTACAGTGCCATCAAGTGATAATTTGCAAGCATTACACTGGCATATTTGAAACATAACAAGACTCTGTACTCTAATTCTATAACCAAGCACAGAAACACCACCATCTATATCCTGGATTCTCAGACAGTGTGTGTCAGGTTACCCCAGAAAGCATAGCTGTCAACTTTTCCCCTTTCTTGCAAGGAATCCTATTCGGAATAAGGGAATTTCCCTTAAAAAAAGGGAAACATTGACAGCTATGCAGAAAGGGAAGAAGAAGCTGGTTATCTCTCCATTCTTGCCTTTATCACACACCCCCCCCACTCGTTTTTGAGCAGAGCCCTATGGGACAATTAAAAGTGAGGCTGGATGCAAACAGAAAAAAACGAGTAAACAATAAGTGAATGAAGTTTCCATTTTTATTGTCAAAGCAAGAGCAACTACACTGCTCTTACTGCTTCCTTAATAATACTAATTTTATTATTTATACCCAGCCCACCTGATTTTATCACTCCTGCAGTTCCTCCCTCTACAAAATCCTGTCTTATGGATATAAAACCACAGGCCTGGTAGTGAGCCAACTATGACATACAGTGGTACCTCGGGTTACATATGCTTCAGGTTACATATGCTTCAGGTTACAGACTCCGCTAACCCAGAAATATTACCTCGGGTTAAGAACTTTGCTTCAGGATGAGAACAGAAGTTGTGCTCTGGCGGCACGGCGGCAGCAGGAGGCCCCATTAGCTAAAGTGGTGCTTCAGGTTAAGAACAGTTTCAGGTTAAGAACGGACCTCCGGAACGAATTAAGTACTTAACCCGAGGTACCACTGTACTTGGGCCATTAGAAAGCTGCTCCTCTTATCTCCCAGTAATAATGCCAAGGCAAAAGAGAGACCAACCCAGTCCCACCCATAGGCTTTGACATGGAGCTACTGCAGAGCTCAGTCTCCCTGCCCCACTAGAAAGAATACGCACTCAGCTCCAAGTTGCCAGTTGTCCAGGGACTAATCAGAAGCAAGAGGAAGGATACTTTGACCCCATTTGTGGGGTAAAGGAACAAGAGCCACCAACTGCTATTCAAGGAAGAACACCAGCAAGTGAAGACTGGCCTGGCTTAAACTCTTGCAGCTCACCTTTTTGCCTTAAGAGAACTAATCTCCATCCTCCACGTTTTGCGTCCATCCTTCATTCATTGTGTGTTATGCCTTTTAGTTTGTAAGCCTGGTGGGAGGTCCTGTCTCTCTCCTTTTTAAACTTTATATATTGATGTGAGCTACTTCAGGAGGCAATAATTGTTTGAAAAGTGGACTAAACATGCAGCAAATAACTAAAATCTATAGATAATAATAATAATAATAATAATAATAATAATAATAATAATAATATCTTTATTGTCATTGCCCCCTTCAGGGACAACGAAATTACTTGACCGCTCCATAAAAACACTAATTAAACAATACAGTATAATACAGCAAGGGAGAATAGATGACTTTCAAAGTCCGGGCTTCCCATTCAGGGCCGAGATCGCTCTGGAGAAGAAGCTGTTCTTAAGACAGCTCGTTCTTGTCTTCATCGTCCTGTATCTCCGTCCTGACGGCAAGAGCTCGAAGAGACAGTGACCAGGATGCGATGGATCTTTAACTATGTCCAGGGCCTTCCTATGGCACCTTGTGGCATAAATCTGCTCCAAGGTGGAGAGTGGGCAGCCAACAATGCTCTCTGCTGCCTTAACAACCCTGCACAACCCCATCCTGTCCTGGGTAGTACAGCTTCCGTACCACACACACAAGCCATAAGTGAGCACGCTCTCAATGGCACAGTGATAGAAAGCAAGCAGCAGTTTGCTCCTCCTGAAGCAGGGCCAATTTTCTTTTAATAATCCCGTGCATATCTACTCAGATGTTTACAACGGGGCTTAGTCCCAGGGAAGTGGATTTTGGATTGCAGCCCATACTTATTCATAGCAAGCCCCACTGAGTTTACTCCTAGGTAAAAGGGTTATTCCTAGGTAAGTGGGTACATGTCTGCAGCCTTCACTGTACACAAATAAGAGCTCTGTATTTCAGAGTTGCAAAAGCCTGCGCTGGACATTATTAACTTGTCTAAAAATAGAGGCATTTCTTTACCGAGAGTGCGCAGAGCCAACTTTCTCCTATAAAGTACCAACTTTGAGGCTTGTGGCAACCACTCACCTCATCTAACTGCCTTGTCTCTATGTATAACTACATATAAATTTAAATGCAGCAACACAGACACTAAATGGCAGCAGCTACCCAGAGCAGAACACCTTATTCAGTAAGAAAACTCTAAAACCACCTGCCTGAAAAAAACAACCTAATTTAAACAGATGGTCTGGTAGGTGTCCAGAATTTTGAGATACAATCAGGTGTTTAAGTAAACGGAAGTGCTATTTGCATAGAGCAATATTTACAAAAAAGCTAAATGTGGAATGCAATTTACACTTGGGCGAGCAGTCTTTCCAAACAGAGGAACTTAAGAGAATCTTGAGCTACCCTGCAGGTCCCAAGAAACCGAGCGATGAGCTGCTTTGCTTTTTTAATACTGTATATGCCTTGCAAGTTGCAGAAATCCAGAGCAAAGAAAACAAAAACCGCTGTTTTGTTTTGTCTTTTTAAATGCAGCCTCCTAAAACTTGAGCCGTGCTTGTCCTTTCGGCTGTGCCCTTAAAAATACTGCGTCGCGTTTTAGGCAGGAAGCCGCTCGTTGAAGCCCTACATCTAAAGCGCGACGCAGCAGCATACAAGGCACAAAGCCTGCAAATTACAAGCAAAGGGCGCCTGGGATGCTCGGCGATAAGAGACTACACTTCCCAGGAGCCCCCGGGGCTGCGGAACGGGAAGTGACGTATCCGCGCCGCTGCCTGGTCAAAGGGTTAGAGGAGCAAGTGGCAGGGAGCATGTGGCTTATCAGCTACTCGCTGTGAACCCCGCGCCTCCGCTGATGGCAGTGTAGGCGGGCTAAGGACCGGAAACCTTGGAGCTGCTATAGCATGGCAGCAGCAGGAGGCAGCGAGCAGAAAGAGCTGCTGGCTCTGATGCACCAGCACTTGGTCCAGATTGGCTATGAGAGAGCAGCAAGGGAGCTGCTGGCACAGAGTGGGCAGGTAACTGCACGGGCTCCCACGTGGGTGGAGGGAGCGGGGGGGGGGGCTGACGAGCCTTGCTCCCCCCCCGCCTCACTAGCAAGCCTTCCCAATAACTATGAAACTGCAACCCTATAAAGTCTTTTCTTTCTGGTCTAACAAGGCAGCTGCCCTCACTCCACCCCCCCCCCGGTAATCCTGCAGTAGGGAAGAATTCGTATTGGGAAGCTTGTTCTGTGGCGTCCAGCAGCCCATTTTCATAGCAGTAGCCTTTCCTTGCCTCACAAGGCCTTAGCAAGGGTTTGTTCAGTTTATTAGGCGTGTATTTCTAGGCAGCTCTTCAGAACACCCAGGGCTCCTATTGAAAGGATTTCTGAGATTTTATTTCAGTGGCTTGTATCCTCTAGGTGCCGTTATAAAGACGCAGTGAAGACGAGACCAGTGGATGCTTACCAGAAAGCTTTAAAGTCCCAATTTGAAATTAAAGGTTTTCACTGGGTGGTGGAAGTGGAAGGGGGGCCTCCCTGATCTGAGATGGGAAGTTCTTCAGAACTGGGCCTGGGTGGGGACCACTAACAGGCTCCCCTGAACACCTCAGGCAGGGATACAGTGGTACCTTGGGTTAAGAACTTAATTCGTTCCGGAGGTCCGTTCTTAACTTGAAACTGTTCTTAACCCGAAGCACCACTTTAGCTAATGGGGCCTCCTGCTGCCACTGCCGCACAATTTCTGTTCTCATCCTGAAGCAAAGTTCTTAACCCGAGGTACTATTTCTGGGTTAGCGCAGTCTGTAACCTGAAGCGTCTGTAACCCAAGGCACCACTGTACAAGGAATCAGGTGGTCCTTATGTACATGAAGTACTCTGGACACTTGGAACATGGTGGGTGTGGTTATATATATATATATCTAAGAAATCCTAAGGAGCTGTGGTATCCTAAAATGTAAGGTGTTCATTGTGTGACCGTGTTCTGGAATAAGGGTAACTCTTGGCTGAAGGAACCTCTACCCCCATGTTGCTGGTTATGTTCTACAGGTTGGCCCAATAGTAGGTATGCTGCTTTAGAATCCACTTTTTGTTCTTAGCGCGAGTTTGCTGTCATCGTTCACAATATCAGTAAAGAAAAATAATCCATTTATCTGACTCCACTATTCTTTCCAACTGCCAACTTTTCTTTCCAACTGCCACTTCGATTCAGTTGTGTACCTACTTTTGGGCTGCCCTGTATAGTGAAAACAAAACAGTATTTGATAATTTGCTATCTAGATATGTAGGATAAGCAACCTTGCTTTTTCATTTTACTCTGGGAAGTATTGCCTATAAATCCAGATTACCTCTCACAGTCGAGTATTTGGGAATGGTAATTCATTGATTTTTCTAACCTTTCTGAGCAGTCCTAGGAGTGAATTGTGAATTCCAGTCCACATTCTGACTGTTGAGAGTCAGTTATTACAGATTATCAAGAGTAACATGTTCTTGTATGTTCCATTTTATGCTAGTACCCTTGAACCTCGCTGATTATTTAGTCTGCTTCAGCTAGCATTGTCCTGGTATCAGTGTCAACAGAGTCACACACACATGCATATTATTTAGTGACTTGCCGTTGAATGTGTGACTGCTAGGTACAGAAGAAAATACTGTGTGCGAGGAGCCTGAAAGGGAAATGAAACTGAAAGCTCCAGCTGTTATACAATGTTAGTCATCATTGGAATAGATTTATTGAAAGCAAGGGATTTAGTAACACTCATGTCCAATCTCTGAGGCTGTTTCATGGATGCAGGTTTATTCAGAAATACACATGCATGTGTGAATTTGCCCTAAGCCTGTTAAATTCAAGGGTTCCAATTAGAGTTTTGGTTTGAGGTTTATATACCCAAAGCAATCTCATGATAAAAGTATCTGAGTTTTACATTATCTACTTAATGGGTGTGTACAACTGCTTCAATATTGAATAGATTAAAAATATAACCTATAGAGGAAGCAAGGGGTTAGTGTGTTGTTTGAGTATAACCTCAGGAAATGTGGGTTTTTAAAACCTTAATATTTACGTTCTCTTGTAGTGCAGTAAGCCACTTGTGACCTATCCTAAATTTTGTTTACAGTTGGGATGGTTGAGGTCACAACTCAGAAACCACAGACTCTGTAAAGCTTAATTATTTGCATTTGGTTTTGAGGATGTGTCTGCAGGTGCAGATGGTCTTCACCACCCAGTATTAAAATAATTTATAGCTTAAAATAGCAACACACTTGAACAATCTGCATATTTTTACTATGGTCACCTAGCAGGGTGTATTTATTTAAAATATGGCCTAGTGCAAGTACGAGACCACATAACACTGATCTTGAAAGACCTACATTGACTCCCATATGTTTCTAAGCACAATTCAAAGTGTTGGTGCTGACCTTTAAAGCCCTAAACGGCCTCGGTCCAGTATACCTGAAGGAGTGTCTCCACCCCCATCATTCAGCCTGGACACTGAGGTCCAGCTCCGAGGGCCTTCTGGTGGTTCCCTCACTATGAGACATGAAGCTACAGTGAACCAGGCAGGGGGCCTTCTCATTAGTGGCACCCGTCCTGGGGAACACCTCCCATCAAATGTCAAGGAAATAAACAACTATCTAACGTTTAGAAGACATCTGAAGGCAGCCCTGTTTAGGGAAGTTTTTAATGACTGATGTTTTAATGCATTTTTAATCTTTTGTTGGAAGCTACCCAGAGTGGCTGGGGAAACCCAGCCAGATGGGTGGGGTATGAATGAATGAATGAATGAATAAATAAATAAATAAATCTACAGCCCTGAACTCTAATGCAGAATCATTTTCTCCTTGGAGGCTCTGTAGTCCTGATGTCTGGACCACCACAGAATTCCCCCAACGCTGTAACCTCCTGAGTGGAGAATCTCCAATGTGGTTCTGCTGTCTGGGCTCTCTGTTTAGTATGAAACATTTCTTCCCACCTGTGACAGGTATACAGAGCTTCGTGGTAGCACTAGCAAGACTTGATGCACATCAGCTTTGAACATTGCCATTTTTGAGGTACTGCTAAGCTACCAGGGACAAGAGTGGCGCTGTGGTCTAAACCACTGAGCCTAGGGCTTGCCGATTGGAAGGTCAGCGGTTTGAATCCCCATGATGGGGTGAGCTCCTGTTGCTCTGTCCCAGCTCCTGCCAACCTACCAGTTCGAAAGTACGCCCAAAAAAGTGCAAATAGTTAAACAGGTACCACTCCGGCAGGAAGGTAAACGGCGTTTCCATGTGTTGCTCTGGTTTCGGTGTTCCATTGCGCCAGAAGCAGCTTAGTCATGCTGGCCACATGACCTGGAAAAACTGGACAAATGCTGGCTCCCTTAGCCAGTAAAGCAAGATGAGTGCCGCAACCCCAGAGTCATTCGCGACTGGACTTAACTGTCAGGGTCGTTTACCTATCAGACTGAAACAAATAATTTAGGCAGACAGCATTGCAACTTGAAGGTATTTTGTGGCATAGAGGAGAATGATGCTACGTGTATATAGGATTGGGGTAGCCAGACTTGAAGCTGGGAGGTTTGCGAGATTATGAAGACCCTAAACATGAAATTACACTGAAAGCAATATTGGATGAAATCTTTATGGTTTCAGAGGTATCCACTTGTTTCTCATCCAGACTGAAGTCATGTGGGCTTTTACCACCTAGAAATAACATTGTAGAGCAGTGACTGTTACTATTAGGGGTGTTCAGATAAGCCATTCTCATGCATTGAGGAGCTGCGTTGAATGTGTCCCCCCAACCCAATGCCCATAAGTGGCTTTGTGTGAGAAGCATCTCTTGATATTTAAATATATGTGAGTTCCTCCCACTTATCCTCGTATAGAGGAGGCCGGTGTGTGTACTTTAAAATGCACATAGCACTGTTTGATAAATATGATAAATGCTTATCCAGCTGTGTTGCAGGCACTTTTGTTTGTGGGTGTGGTTCTCCCCACTGCTTGGACTTCTCCATTTGGATTGCAACTATGAGAGGCAAATAAAGTCTGGAGCCCAAATTGGCTGTACTGACAGTGGATTAAGTAACATGCAAGAGGGAGAGTAAGAATGCAAAAAGCATATTACAGGAAACCTACAGTGTTGTGTTAGTTGATGTCAGAGTTGGCAACCGCTGGCAGTTTTGTATGTGTGTGTTTCTTCAACATCCTAATTGGGTATAGGATATATTTATCAGTGCTGGTAATAGTATGTTTCCAATTGTCATAGTTGGCATTTATTAGGCACTTGGGTGTAGCTGCTGCCAACACTTCTCTTGAAGATTTTATGAAAGTACAGTGGTACCTTTGTAGTCGAACAGCTTGGCTCCTGAACAAATTGGCACCCGAACGCCGAAAAACCCAGAAGTGAGTTTTCTGGTTTGCAAATGTTTTTCGGAAGCTGAATGTCCGATTGAGTGCAGGAAGCTCCTGCAGCCAATCAAAAGCTGCGCCTTGGTTTTCGAATGGTTCTGGGAGTCGAACGGACTTCTGGAATGGATTAAGGTACCACTGTACTTGATAAGTATATAGACTTCTAAAAACAACAACAACCTTCAGATACATTTTAATCTGGGGCCAGAAATACTATTTTCCATTATGTTGGGCATATCTTTTTGCCTCTTTGGGGATATAAAACCAGTGGGTGTTTTTGGTAAATATTCTACAATGAGAAGAAATTAGTTGTGTCTTGGGAGCATCTTTTGGCCAGATTGTTTTCCATTATTTTGTGGTTCTTAATTCTGGGCCTGTAATGTACTTGGAGCAACTCTACAGTTGCTTTCTTCTTGTTGTTGTTGTTTTGTTGTTGTTTTTTAAAAAATGTGGGGCCAAAGAGTGGGGTTTCTGCTCTTGATATGGGTAAAGGACACAATTAATTTCTCTTTTTCTCGTACAGAAGACCTTCCTACCATCCCCAGTCCCCCTCGGAGATATCTTCACTCAGTGGAAAAAGTAAGTTTAACAAAAAAGAAACAAGTTATGTTTTTGTCTGATACTGTGCCTGATAGACACACTTTTAAATTAGTATTTATTAGCAATACATTTTAATAATAGTAGTAGTATTGGTATTTTCTGCATTTTAATTACTTCCCTTTTGGAAGGGTAACCTCCAGACCAACATAATTTACCCTGAATAAAAGGATAGATTAGATAAAATAGTCTTGTTTCATTCTTGGAACATGTGGAGTTGCATATGGCGTTTGTAATAAGGGGCTCTTCCTGGAGCAATCCTGGAGCCATTATAGATTTACCAGGCAAGGAAGGGTCTTTATTTCCCCATGACTCCTCCTTGTGCTCTACATAGACCTGTCACTACATGCATAGAGGGTCTTCACATGTGAGGGCAATGGCATAGCTGGCTTAGCATTCAAAGAACTCCTTGGAAGGGGGCATCAGAACCCCAGTGTCCTCCCCTTTTGTACTGTAGAAGGGTCAGAAAGCACTTCTGAAGCAGGCCCCCCAAATTAAAAAAAATCCCTTTCACCCAGCTCATGAAAAGTGGAATATTATGTCCCTATTCTTTTTGTTCAAATTAAAACTTTGAAGCTCCTTCTGTTTCACTCCATCAATCCGGGAGTTCTTGGGCTCTGTGTATCCTTTATTATATCTAAATTGATAATGCAAAGTTGTTCGGCCTGAGGTAAAAAGATTAGTGTTTTGTCTATAAATCACCATGCTCAAGTAACGGTACACATTGCCTACATAATTTTGACTAATTGTGGGTCGCAACTTTGATTGGTTCAGTCTTTCATTTCATTTTTACTTCCAGGTTTCCCCCAAAGTTGTTTTCTAAGTATTGCGTAAATCTCACACACTCTTCCTCTCTGTCCCATCTAGCTAAATGGTTAGACAAATGACACCTACATGATATAAAATGCAGTAGAAGGCAGGGATCTGCTAGGAAATGCCAACTTTCCTACTGAGTGATACTGTCAAGTTTTGCCCCCTGTTTATTCTCTCTCCGTGGTTTCTTCCGCCTCCACAGTTCCCCTGTACATTGGCCCTTGGAACCAGCAATACCATGGCAATCCTTCTGTGTGGGGCTCATTCTCCCCCTTTACCCCTTTTGGGGGGGTTTTAAACTATGATCCATTAGCTGATCCCTTTTCTCTTTAATTATTTTTCTCTTGGGTAAAGTTTAGACTCAACATTTTTTTTCTTGACAGGTAGGTGATCAGTGTGACAGTCTTGGAAAATTCCAGCTTCAAATTATCCACGCAGATAGGATGAAGCTATTACTAGGTTTTAATTAAGCTCCTCATCCTAATTTCACGGTATTGGGTATGATTAGTTCTATTACTGCCTCTAATAAGTTAATTTTAAAAGTTAACTTGGGGAGACAATTTGCCTGAACCACAAACTTTGTTTTTAAAAAAAGGCAAAGAAGTACCCAGTTTGTTTTATTTCCATAGCAAAGTAAATGTTTCATGAGTGACAGTGGTGGTTCTTCTACTACAGAGGCATGAGACTCAGAAAGTTGTTGAGGGAACCCTTTTAAGCTAACTATCCTCGTTTAATGCCTATTCAACATACTTGCAAAATCTGTTCAACAGAACTTCCTCACAAGCCCAGAAACGAAAGGCGGAGGAAATCAAGCAGGGCAGCCCAGCAAAGATCAGAGTTCCTGATCCCAAGAGCAGCTCTGAGAGCTCGGAGGAGGAAGCAGCAAAACCCATAAAAAGTAAGATGCACTTGTCTAATTCCATGTCCCCAAGCACTTTACTACCTGGCTATTTTGTGGTGTATAATTTGCACCTTAGATGCTGTTTGAAAAGAGCAATTGCAGGTGAGGGACCATCTCATCTCTGTCCTTGACACATGCAGTTTGCTTGCAAAGAGGTTTTGCTATGAGGAGTGCTATGGAACTTTGAGATACTGTCTAGAATTTTGACACATGGTGTCCTTTGACAGGATAGAAATTGTCCTGCGACTTCAGTTTTCCCTCCCCTTGGAGACACTGAAATCCTTCAGACTTGTATAGGCTGACATCTCTTCTCTGTTGCAGGCAATGTGGCTGTGAATAACAGTTCCCTAGCTAAAGCGGAGAGCAGCAGTGAGGACGAGGAGTCATCTTCTGAAGAGGAAGAAGCTGCTGGCAAGGAGGTGAGAAGGCTGTTACTGTTACTGCTAGTGCTTGTAAATGGTGTGTGTGAGAATAGGATAGCTGTGGAAAATCAGACTTCATGATTGCAAATATAGCACTTGCTTTGTTTGTGTATGTTCAAAATCTCTCATCAGGTAAACTTTGGAAACTCCCTTTTTTTTTTTTTTTTAGAAAGGGAACAGAGGAAGGTTTGAGCTGTCTCCTCACCTTCCAGAAAACCTAACCCCAAAATGCTTAATTCAGGGATATAGGAAAAGTCATGAGAGCCTGGAATAACTGAGATGTGTCTGCTTTGAAGGCCCACAAGCAGATATTGTAAGATTTGGGAGAAAAAACATACCTACCAAGAATCCCTATGGCAAAAGGAAACACTCCCTGTTTGAAAAGCATCCAAATGCACCTTGTTAGGGTGACCATAATAAGTTGCATTCTTTACATGGTAAATTCTAGACAATCTAGAATGTCTAGGCAATTGTCTATAGAGTAGACAGTTCTAGACAAGCATTGATCTACCTTCAGATCGAAATCAGTCTTGAGGATATTGAATAGGAGAAAGCCTATAACAATAAGCACATGGTCCAAAAGGTAGGGCACAGCTCTCCTCTCTCTATTGTACATGCAGAGCTGCCAGTTAAAGTGGTCTTATTGGAGCTGTTTGCAAACTTGGAGTCTCTGTGATGGACTGCATAGGCTATGTATTTTATTTATGAAATTATACTGCTTGATTGTAGAAAAGCCTCAAAGCAGTGTAGAAGAATCAGTCATTGGTGGTGTCCTATGTACAACTTGACAAGTGTAATGAGATTGCTTCTCCTCTTAGGTGAACATCCCCGCAGCAGGAAACAAAACCAGCAACTTGCTGCAACTTGCTGCACAGAAGACGAACTCCTTCCCAGGCAAAGGGGTGGCTGTAGCTGCTGTCCAGGCAAAAGGGCAACAGAAAAAGGCAACTGCAAATAAGCCACCAACACCGGCTGTGACAAAGGCAGGACAGAATAAAATCCTCCCTGTTAAACCAGGATCTGCTTCGCAGCCTCTTGCTGTAGCAGGGCAGAATGCATCACAGGCAGCCGCTGCAAGGAAGACAAAGAACTCTGAAAGCAGTAGCAGCAGCAGCAGCTCATCTGAAAGCGAGGAAGAGAAGACACCAGCAGCAGTAAAAACCCCAGTACCCAAGCCAGGTAAGAAGTTGGCTGGCTTGAGATGTGTGTCGCAAGGCATTGCACAAACATCATCCAAGCTCTCAGACTCGAACCTTTCCTTTTGACTTGCGGTGAGGTTGGCCTGCATTGCCTTGCAATCATGTTGTAGCCTTGATTGTTTCAGCTCTATTGGAGGGGATAAATATAAAAGAAAACTATTCTCAACAAAAGGAAAACGTTCAGTACTCTCAGTGAAAGCAGGTGTCCATTGCAAAGAGACCAAACACGTTGAAGGATCCAAAGGACACAAATGCAGTTGTGCTCATGAGCATACATGCAGGCAGGCGGGCATGTGTGTAGCACAGCAGCTTTCTTGGATTAAAGTTATGGCAAGCATGCTGAGCTGTCTGAGCACCTGAAATAAATAAATTTCCATTTTGATGTCTGTTGACAGATTTTTCTCTCTGGATTTCCTCATTTATTTATGAGGATGTTGGCCAGTATCTAGCTAAATCAAAATCACATGCAAAATAGGGTCACTCACCTCCCCATAAATTTGTGCTGTATGGGTTTTCATAAGCCTAGCAATTGTAATAATATGTTGTCTAGTCTATTGGAAAGTCTTACAAATTATGGTCAACTAAGACACACTCTGTCTCATTGGAGTACAGTAATTGAAATGGGCTTAAGTAACTTGAGTCCATTGGCTTCAATGGGTCTACAAGGAGTGTGTAGTAATATTGGATATTGCTCATCACTTCTGTCAACTCCAGGAGCATAAACCTCCTCAGTTATGACCCACTTCTGCTGTGAATTCTTAACATCCCTCCATATTGGATCTTACTGCAGAATAATATCCTGCTGCTGTGTCATTTATTGGTATAATCTCAAGTACATGATTGGTATGTTCTGAACATGCCAACTGGAGGCTAAAGACACTTTCTAATGGCATGACTCATGTGAATAGAAACACAATTCTTCTATCTTGGGCTTCTCTTTCCTTTCCAGAGCTGAGTAGTCAGCAGCCAGGGCATATCTTTCCAAACAGCAAGATTTTTAGGTAATTTAAATGACCTGTGGGTCGTGGCCCACTTAAAAACAGCTTTGTGCAAGTATCTTAAAATCTGATGGTTAGAGATATGGATACCCTAATAATAAAAAAGCACCCCAGAGCTTCCTACTTTTTTGGTCTTGGATCTCTAAAGCTGCATTTAATGTTCTCTCATGTTTATCGGATTCAACTTAAGTGTTTTTGTCTGCTCTGTGTCTTAGCTCTGAAGAAGGCAGAGAGTAGCAGTGGAGACTCCAGTGATGACTCAGACTCGGAAGAAGAAACAAATACTGCAACGCTGCAGGTAGTTCCAACTACTGTGGGAGTGGGGAACAGCCAACTCACAGGCTGGATGCAGCTCATGGCGCTTTTGAATCCAGCCAGCTCTCTTTGTCCTACTTCCCTTCGCCATACTTGGAGGGAAAAGGTCCCATTGGTACAAAACAGGGTGGGAAAGAAGGGAGAAAGAAGGGGAGTAACAGTGGGTAACCGAAAGAAAATGGATCCCCTGGCCATCACCAGTCAACCCTGCCAACCTTTGGCTTTGATCCTGCTTACCACTGGCTCCAGCCCACCCCTGGTAATGTGGCCCAAGTGACACTTGTCATAGAAATGGCTTCCTGATCTAAGAGCTCCTATTAGGACAAAGTGAGTTGCACATGTCTTGGCTAGGAAGGCTCTGTGCGCACACTTCATCCTATGGCTGAGAGAAGTAGGAGTCTCCATTGTGGAAAAGTGTTTTCTGTCCTTGCCTCCCAAAGACAAGTGAACATCAGAGAGCCACTTCCACATAGAACTGTTCCCCCCACTGCTTTGCTTGAACATCTCCTCACGTCCCAGTCTCGCTCTGTGGGAAAAGCTTAAACATTGGGGTGGAACTTTCCAGGCTAATCTCTTCCCTGTGCATTTAATTTTCATTGTGCCAGGAGATTTGGACATTGGTGTGCTTTCGTGCAAGCTGTTTCCCCCATGTGAATGTTAATGCATGTGCCTGTGCTGCCATGTGCCTGTGCTAATATTTGAATTGGCTCTCTGGAACATTGCTCTAAACCAGCCTTCCCCAGTTTGATGCCCTCTATGTGTTTTTGGATTACACCGCCCATCAGCCCCAGCCTGTTTGACCATTGGCTAATTTCAGCAATTTATTCTGTGGAAGAGTTATCCCATGGTTTTGGGCTCCTCTGTCCAACTAGGAAAAGCAGAGTTATTTGACTGCTGCTTTAAAATGGGAACTGCTGTCAACTTCTGCTTTCTTCCCTGCCTTTTTCTGTGTTTTTTGTCCTGTCTGCTTTCTCCCCTTTATTCTTCCTGTTTATTCCCCACCTTTGATGCCTTTGCTTTCCCAGCCTCCAGCTGAGTCCACTCGCATCCTTCTCATGATGTCTTCTGCCACCTGAAAACTTTCAAGGGAATGCAGAGACAGTGGCTACATGTCATTTCTTCCATTTCTGTATTCCCTCCCTACCACACACTGCCAGCTCAAAGGCTTTAGCAGCACAAGAGGGTAGCACTGTGTGATGAGATTGTGTGATCATATCTCATTGGGTTGACTTACTAGGTCATTGGATCAAGGAGAGAATAGGCCTGCCTTATCCAAACATCCTTATCCTGCCTGTTTGGGCATTGTAACAGTTCCTCCTGTTCATTTGGTAGGATAGCAGGTATAAATATTTGAGGTGCAGTGCTGGTGGTGAGGTCACATTCATTATACACCATGTTAGTTCTCCCTTGTGTATTACTGCCTATCTTCCTTCTCATTTGGTTCCATGTGTGTCCTGGGATCCTTTATATACATTTGTTCACTATCAGTATTCTTTAATTCAAGGTGCCCATTTCAAAGCGGAGGGGTCTCTTCTCTCCAGAATGAGATGTTGAAAGTTGGTTGGCCCTGAATTCTGGGTCTTGCCTACCTAACCACGGTCCAATGCCAGATTCCAAAACTGCTTGGGAATCGAGGGCAACCTGCAGTTTAGGTGCTTGGAGGACTGTGGCCATGTATTGTATTCTTATCAAAGACATGTTCCTTGAGAACTTTCCAGCTCTCAGCTGCCGTGCACCTATTTTAACTTTCCCGTTGTTGTAGGTAAAACCAGCTGCGGAAAGCAGACAGGTCGACACGACGCCGACAAAAAGTGTGCCAGCCACCGCTGTACCGTCTAAAGGAAATGCAGTAAAGGCATCTCCAGCAAAGAAAACAGCACAACAAACCAGAGCAAGATCTGGAAATGTGGCTAAAACCACGAAGCCAGCAGACAGTTCTGAGACAAGTGACTCGTCTGACACTGAGATCGAGGAACCCTCCTTGGCAACACAGGTGAGACGCCCTGGGGATACCTGCCCTTCCTTTCTCTCCCTAAGGCAGGCTACTTGTGACCTTCCAGGTACTACTGGGCTACAACTCCCAACATCCTGACTATGCTGGCCGGGGCTGGTGGAAGTTTTAGTCCAACAACATCTGGAGGACCATACCTTTCCCATACCTGCTGTAAGCCACTGAGCACAAAATCCAAGAAGGGATGCTAGCTTACAAATGGGCTACATTTGGCCATCACATACCCAAGCCCCCAAACCATGGGTTAGGGACTCAGCAGTATATTGGCTGGATGTAGGGGGGAAATCAGTTTCCCCCAAAATGCCAGTAACAGAATGTATTGCTATTCCTAAAATTAGCCAATTCAAAATGAAACACTCTAATTGTGTAGTTTGGTTTGATGGCACATAGCTGTGTTTATGTAAGTCCGTTCTTAGTGATGTGGGCTGCTTCCAAGTACAGTGGTACCTCAGTTTAAGAACAGTCCTGTTTACGAACTATTTGGTTTACGAACTCTGCAAAACCAGAAGTAGTGTTCCGGTTTGCAAACTGCCTCAGTCTAATAATGGAATCCAAACAGTGGAAGGGCACCGGTGGCGGGAGGCCTCATTAGGGAAGGCACACCTCAGTTTAAGAACGGACTTCCAGAACGAATTAAGTTCGTAAACCGAGGTACCACTGTATCTGGGAAAGTGGCATAGCAGTGTTTCAAAGGAGTTAGTTTTATTATTTGTTCAAATGAACCTGTAACAAAAATCGTTGACACTCCAGCCACAAGATAAATCGCCGTGTGCCTCCTATGACTCCAAAACAAGTTGCTCAGCCTTGAAAGTTGCTTCCCAAAACCTGTTTGCTGATTTGTTTTTTATGTTGGGATTTATTTATTTTTAAAGCCTTACATATGAACCACTTGAGTTCATGAATTGGCTTTTATCTGTTCTATTCCATTCTTCTAATCTTAAAAATAGGCAAAGTCACCTGGAAAATCCCCTCAGACCTTCTCATCCCCAGTGAAAAATGCAGCAGCACCCAGTCTCCTGTCAACCAAGACAGTCTCTGTTCCAGCTCTGTTGAAGCAAACGCCAAAGACTTCCGCAGTGAAACAGCCACCTCCTGCCAAGGCTGCTGGCAGGGGGAAGAAAGCAGAAAGCTCAGAGAGCAGCGAGTCGTCATCTGAGAATGAGGATGAGGCTCCCTCAGTTCCAGTAAGCCAGAAGGTTAGAAATGCATTGCTTCTACTTGAAATAATGGGATTGACTCTGCCCCCCCCCACTTGCCTTACATGGCCTAATTCATTCAGAATTATGTGTCTTTCTTGTGCATGAAATCTCCACTTTACAGGTTGCTTCCTTGATCACCTTTTTTAAGAATCTCTCGGGCTGTCTCCAATTCAGTTGGTTCCTCAGTATGTTGCCAATCTAGCTAAAGCGTAATAAGCTTGCTTTTCTGATGCTCGCATTTTAACAACAGGGAATGGTCATGACTGATAAAGCAAAAATGTTTTCCTTCACAACATAACGTTTATTACACAATCAGTATTGGAACTGCTTTCTGAATATTGGACTCGTGTTATTGCTCCTCACTACGAAGCTTAAAATAAGTTTATAGCCCTTGTTGGTGTCACCTCGACGCTCAGAAACGCAGTTGGTAAATCTCTGCTGTTCATGATGCCCTTATTGCCATTTGGCCTCTTGCCTCAGTTCCGTGGCCTGTCTTGGGGTATGTCTGTCCTCCGCAGCAGCTTTAAGGTCGCTGCTTTGAGTATTTAGCAGTATTTGGTCAAGTTTAGTTTCCTAAAAACTGTTGGTCTGTGAGACACTTCCTGGAATTTTCAAAGCGTCAATCTTACAAACCTCCAGAATGTCAAAGGGAGCACATCTCTCAAACTCCTATATTGAATTATTGCACCCTACCCATTTTTTTTTGGGGGGGGGTTATTGCTTTGTAGTCCTTGTTTTATTTTCTGCCTTGCAAATAATTTGTGTGACTGAGAACAGGAGGCTGGACTGGACGAGCTACTGGCTTGATCCAGCAGGCTTTTAGCTTCTTGTGAGTCCATCTAGCTCAGTCTTGTCTACACCAGTTGGCAGTAGCACCCCTGGATTTCAGATAGAGCCTTCCCAGCCCTACCAGGAGATGACAAGGATTTTACCTGAGACCTTCTGCATGCAAAGTCATAAACTTTAGTGATTATTAATGGAAGCAAGCAGTGATTATTAATGGAACCCTTTCCTAGAAGGGTTAGAGGAGGGCCTGGGTGGCACTTCGTTTGGAGTATAACCAGATATGTTTCGTCATGGCAAACTGCTGTGCGCTTTGCAAGCTCTGGTTTCACTATTGTTAGTTCTAGGGTCCTATGTTCGTTCTTCTGGCGCTGTCAGAGATGTGCTTTCTCCTAACTCCCCCTTCTTTTTGATTTGAATAATTCTGGTCACAGAACATGATCAGAATGAGCCAGCTGGGCAAGGTGTGTTGCACAGATTTCCTTGCCAGCGTATTGCGTTCATTCTTGGGACACAACTGGATGAGAAGTTAAGAAAGGCTTCCAGCTGTTATAAGCGTCCGCCAGTCTTGGCTTCAGCCTCTCTTAATAGATGAAAGCTGCTCAGAAAGCCTCTCTCTCTTTTTGCCCAGAGCCTTATTCTACTCCCCAGTGCTCTTAAAATGCAGTAGACCAGATGCTGGGGTGGTGGTTCTTTTTGAAATGGCTGCTTTGATTTTGCTTCCTTTGGGGGCCTTTGAACTTCAGTGTAATTCAGCCCAACTATAATGTGCATTGCTTGCTGCGTGGCTTCCTTCTAAGACAATTGAATGGCAAAACTGAATTTGGTGGAGGGGACAAGCTTGCTTCTTGCTTTATGCCCATACCCCCTTTCATGTTCTCATGAGCTCTTTCATGTTGTTGTTGGCATCTGTCTGTCTCGAGAGACAATGTACTTCTCCACATATCCTTAGGTCTTGTATGCTATGTGTGTAGGCCATCCTTTATAGCACTTAACAAATCAGTGGGGTTTTGAATTGGCTGATATTTTTGTCTCATGTCATTTGGAGAAAGCAACTGAATTAATTGGAGAGATGAAACTTAAAACATTATGAAAGATCTGCATTTGAATTATAAGGAAAGGATCCTGGTACTTTTTCAGTTCAGTTTAGTCCTTTCCATCTGCTTTGGAACATACTTCAATTTGTCCTCTTCTGAAACAATTTTTAATTAAAGGATAATTCAGTTAGCCCTTCTTCTTTTTTTCCTTGAGGCTTTCCATTATATCTTTGAGTCTGAAAATGTAACTGATAGCTTGTTAATGCAACTGATAGCTTGTAATACAATTTTTTATAATAGATAATGTCCTTTTTATAATAGATAATGACCTTTTAAATATTTTTGTCTCTAGTGCTTGCTGTTCAAGCAGTTGAATGCTCTGGTATTTTGTTTGATAGACACTCCTTCCTCCTGGGATTGCAGCCACTTTAGCAAGCTTTGCAATGCCATGCTTTGTGGGGGGTTGTTTCTCACAAGCACCTAGCTGGCTGCTGTGGGAAAGAGAATTAAAGAGACCTTTGATCTGATCCAGTGGGCGGCCTCTCGTGTTTTTATGAAGGGGTGTTAGAAAGTGGCTTACATGCAGAGTTGCTTAGTTAGGGCAAGGTGAGAGCAAAGGTAAGGAGAAAGAGCCTGGAAAGATAGGATTATACTTTAATCCACAGTAATAGTAATATTGTTTGTTTGTTTGTTTGTTTGTTTGTTTGTTTTTTACTTATACCCTGCCCATCTGGCTGTGCCTCCCCAGCCACTCGGGGTGGCTTCCAACAGAATTAAAAGCACAATAAAACATCAGACATTAAAACAGCCTTCAGATGTCTTCTAAAAGTCAGATAGTTTTTTTATTCCCTTGACATCTGATAGGAGAGTATTCCACAGGACGGGCGCTACTACCGAGAAGGCCCTCTTTCTGGTTCCCTGTAACCTCATTTCTCACAGTGAGGGAACCACCAGAAGGCCCTCGGCGCTGGACCTCAGTGTCCGGGCAGAACGATGGGGGTGGAGACACTCCTTCAGATATACTGGACCGAGGCCGTTTAGGGCTTTAAAGGTCAGCACCAAGACTTTGAATTGTGCTCGGAAACATACTGGAAGCCAATGCAGGTCTTTCAGGACCAGTGTTATATGGTCTTCGCGGCTGCTCCCAGTCACCAGTCTAGCTGCTGCATTCTGGATTAGTTGCAGTTTCTGTGTCACCTTTAAAGGTAGCCCCACGTAGAGTGCATTACAGTAGTCCAAGCGGGAGATAACTAGAGCATGCACCACTCTGGCAAGACAGTCTGTGGACAGGTGGGGTCTCAGCCTGTGTACCAGATGGAGCTGATAAACAGCTGCCCTGGACACAGAATTGACCTGCGCCTCCACGGACAGCTGTGAGTCCAAAATTACTCCCAGGCTGTTCACCTGGTCCTTCAGGGGCACAGTTACCCCAGTCAGTTCAATGTAACCAAATGATTTAGTACAGGTGTGGGATGTCCTGTACAATGTCAACCATGTAGCTGCTCTGCCTGAAACAGCCAAGATAAAAGGCATTTCAAAGCACTAGTAGCAGACAGCTGCGCAGGTTTTCTGCAGGATCACGAACCACCCGCTCCACCTGCTTCTGCAGCCAGCCAAAGCATGCCAAGAGAAGGCTCTACTTTGTTTCTTTGGCCCAATGAGCTCCAGGAGAGGAGGCGTTTCTGAAATGTGTCCTGTGCGAATTGAACTAATTTGCTCCAAGAAGAATTCTGATGCCCTAGGCCTAGAGTGATCTAATTTAGCGTGCTTTATTTTACTTGTATTTCATAAACAAAGCTGAAAACTTTGAAACTTGCCTAAAATTGTTCTTTCAATTGGCGTCTCTTCCTTGTTACTAACACATTTATGAAACGGAAAAATTTCCGCCCCATGGCACTTGGCTGCCGGGAGTTCTAGCGCGAAACATCTGAACAGCACGAGGTTCAGGAAGGCTGCTTTAAAGTATGCAATTTCATTGCTTTAGGATGCCACTTTTATGGGAGGGGGCTTTCACAGCTGTAGGATTGTCCCTGGGGATTCAACAGAGAATACACACCACAGTTGGGGAAGACAAACCTAAAGGAATATTCCTTCACTTCAAGTCCTAAACTCTCATGTCTGATCTCGAGTTCAGGTCATGCAAAATTGTTGTTGTTGTTTAGTCATTTAGTCGTGTCCGACTCTTCGTGACCCCATGGACCAGAGCACGCCAGGCACTCCTGTCTTCCACTGCCTCCCGCAGTTTAGGCAAACTCATGCTGGTAGCTTCGAGAACACTGTCCAACCATCTCGTCCTCTGTCGTCCCCTTCTCCTTGTGCCCTCCATCTTTCCCAACATCAGGGTCTTTTCCAGGGAGTCCTCTCTTCTCATGAGGTGGCCAAAGTATTGGAGCCTCAGCTTCACGATCTGTCCTTCCAGTGAGCACTCAGGGTTGATTTCCTTAAGAATGGATACGTTTGATCTTCTTGCTGTCCATGGGACTCTCAAGAGTCTCCTCCAGCACCATAATTCAAAAGCATCAATTCTTCGGCGATCAGCCAGCTCTCACTTCCATACATCACTACTGGGAAAACAATGGCTTTAACTATACAGACCTTTGTTGGCACGGTGATGTCATGCAAAATAGCCATGTCTATTTCAGTTGCTCCTAAAAACTGTAATTATCAGTCTTTCCCATCCAGGAATATCCCTTTTTTATCCTGTTTTGGGAGACAGATTGGGGCACATCATAAGAAACCAATGAAACTCAAATAAACTCTTCAGCCATGAAAATAAATCCTTCACTGATGGCGGTTGTGTGTGTTTTGTTTTTTCCCTGTGGTGCAGAAATTGCAAACTCCTCAGCCTCCCGCTGGAGCCAGACAAAATCAGGTTGATAAACCAGGCACCCCGGCGAAAGCTGTGTCGAGTGCTTTGAAGGGGAAGGAGACGGAGAGTAAGAGCAGCAGCAGCTCATCTGACAGTGAGGAGGAAATGATTCCTCCAACACAACATAACCTGCCACCTCCTTTCGGTAAGAAGCCCCTGGTTTTCGTTGGTGCTTGGGGGCCTCTTGTTTTCGGCTTCTCTGTAAAATTTCTTTGCCTGAGCATTGGGGGCTCCGGAGTAACAAACAGCTTCCCTAAGGGTAAAAGCACGCACACCCACACCCACAAATGCGCTCTGAAGTGCCAAAACACAGGAACAGATGCCAATTATTCTGAAACTGATGTGAGGAACTTGTCAGTGTTCCAATTCTGTATTTGTTTTGTTTCAGAACATACTTCCAAATTGGCTGAAGGGACTGTAATTTTTGAGGAGGGGTGTGTGGGGGGGTGCTCATTGTTTCTGGTTCCTCGTAGCGTTTGCCAAGCAGATCCATTTCTGAGTGATGAGCTCCCCTTGGAGGCTGAAGAAAACAGCCAGTAAAAATAGCTTCATGCTTCTTGAGCTATTCATAAAGGAACGTTAGCATCTATGAAACCCTCTCTGGAATATTCTTTGCTTTGCTGCTTCTGTGAAGTTGAAAGACTTGGTGTGAAACCATCTTAAGTCATGGGAGGAAACCAGCATGACAGCTTGCAGAGCCAGGGAGAGCTTTGCGCTCAGTTTTTATGACTGGGAATTTTTGTACACAGCTATCACTTTATTACTCCACACCAGTGGTTTTCAGCCAGTGTGCCATGGCACCCTGGGGTGCCTTGAATGATGCTCAGGGGTGCCGTGGGCAACACTGGTCTCCATCCCTCTTTCCTTCCCTTGCACCTCTGATGCCCTCTTGCGTCTCTGCCTCCCAAAGACTTGCACAGTTGTTTGTTGCAGCAACCCTGGCTACAAGCTCCCCAGGTGAATGGTGCCTCTGGAACTGGCTAGGGGGTGTTTCCCAGGCCCCTATGGGGCAGTGTGAGGAGTGAAGAGAGTTATCCATCCATCCCTGTGGTACAGCATGAGCCTACACTGGATATCTCTATGTTCAGAGACTGTTTTTCAGCAAATGCTATGCCCCAAATTGCCTAGCAGGTCTCACTGTTTCATAACACGAGCAGTAAAAAATATGCCTGGAATCTTACAGTGATGAAGGAGAAGAAGCCCTGAGGGACTAGATGTTCTCCAAAATTTTGACATTTCTGTAGAAGCTGCCTCTTTCCATGAAATAATAGAACCTACTGTAAGATGTTGTGTTGCAACATAAACCCGAGAATTCAAGGACGCTTAGCAACAGAAAAAGCTATGAGAGCGTGTGTACCCTCTCTTTGGGCCATTCCACGGTCTTTTTGAAAGCTTATTTCTTGCAAAACCTTAAAAATGAGAGATCCAGCATGTTGTACCCAGTGGACAGACAGAGTGGGAGATTTGGCATAGGGCAGCTCAAGTTCTGGTCTTCCCTCGCCCATTAAATAGCTTTAGGCAAATTCTTGGCCTAACTTTACATTTCAGCGTTGCTTAAAGATAAAATGTGTGTAACTTCAGTGCATACCACCCCAAGTTTCATGGAGGTAGGTTGGGACACAAATGTAGTGACATAGTACAGTGGAACCTCGGTTTTCAAAGGTAATCCATTCCGGAAGACTGACTTCTGAAACATTTGAAAACTGAGGGTCAATGGGCGGTTGGCAAAATCCATTGCAAAAATGGGAAAACACACAGCGGAGGCCGTTCGACTTCCAAGGCACGTTCGAAAATGGAAGCAATTACTTACGGGTTTTTGGCGTTCAGGTTCCGAATCGTTCAGCTTCCGAGGCACTCGAAAACCGAGGTTCCACTGTAGCATGCTTGAATAGTGCATATTATTTAAACGTGTGCTGCACTGACTACTGCTTGGTGCCTTAAAACCATCACCTCTCATCTTTCAAAGCACGGGTTGCATCCATTGCTAGGCCTACACAGAGTAGACCCATTGAAACGACTAATTTAGATCCATCAATGTCAATGTTTACTCTGAAACATAATTTCTATGTTTACTTTGAGTAAACCATGGCTGAATGTGACCTTGTGTGAGTTATTAGGATTTCTGGCACAGCTCTTAGTCTTTTCCCTGCTACCCTTTGGCACCAGCGCAGGAAGCTGCCTTATCCAAAGTCAAGCTCTTCGTCCATCTTGCCAGCATATTCTACTCTGACTGGTAGCTGCTTTGCAGAATCTCCAGCAAAGTACTTTTCCCCATCACCTGCAGCAAAAGATGGACCCCTGGACATTCTGTATGCCAAGCAAGTGTTTCCCACTGAACTATGACCCCTTTCCCTGGGTTAACATGCATTTGCAATGCCTTTCTTTTTGCCACCATGATCATGGAAAAGAAGAGTGTGTGAGGTTTTAATGGAGATATTGGGAAACTTCCCCCACAATTTTATCATGTTTGGTCTATCTGAACTAACTGTACAAAGATGAGGCATTACTGTACTGCATAACATGGCTATTTTGTTTTTTTCCAGGGAGCTTAGACCAGCTAAAGGGTAAAGGAATTGTCCTTCAGTGAGTTCTTTTTCAATTGCAGTGCAATGGATTTGCTTTTTTTAAAAGGCTTGCATCTAAAAATCTTTCTCCCCTGCTTGTAGGTTTGACAGGCTTTGTAGTTTGGGGAGGGGGGAATACCAGGCAGCAGCTTATCTGTCACCAGCAGGTAGCTGCTAATAAGATCTAGTCTTCATGGCTGCAGGCTGGATCCCAACAGACTTCCTGACATATTTGCCCAGAAGCTGGAGGGGAAGACGTTTCTCAATTCGGGGTCCAGCTTTTCTAGTGGGACCATGAACTGTGGTGATCTCCAATTCCTTCCTGTTTTTCTTCAACTAGTACTAGGAAATCACCAGCAAGCACTGACATGACCTTTCCAAGAGAGCTGCGGCTGTTCCTGAAGTCTGTGTTTCACTTCCTTTCTGTTCCTTTTTTCATTTAAGAAGAAATGGCTGCAGCCGCAGGTCCAGAGTGCATGAGCTCCTATCTACAGATGAAGCTATCTTATCATAAGAAGCTGCCTCAATACCAAGTCAGGCCATTGGCTTATCTAACTCAGTATTGTCCACAGTAGATGTGGAACCTGTGGCCCTCCAGGTGTCATTGAACTCCAGTTTCCGCCTCAACCAGCATTCCCCAATGGTCAAGGATGATGGGAGTTGTAGTCCAACAATATCTGGAGGGCCTAATGTTCCTGAACTGCAATGGTCAGCAGTGGCTCTTTAGGGTTTCAGGCAGAAATTGTTCCCAGCCCTACCTGGAGACACCAGGGATTGAACCTGCGACCTTCTGCCTGCAAAGCATATGCTCTGGCACTGAGCTGCAGCCCCCTTGAGCTTTAATCCATTGAGCTGTTGTCTCACCTCCTTATTTCCTTTTAGCAACCAAGGCAAACGCCGCACCTCAGGTGGTGTCTGCTGCAAAGTCCCTGCCCCCACCAGGAGGACCACTTCAGAAGGCTCAGGAGAGTGAAGACAGTAGCCAGGATTCTAGCGATGAGTCTGACTCTGAAGAAGACAAAGTGTTCACCCAGGTAACTGAGAAAGCGAGGAGGGCAGAAACTCCCACTTGTATAACTCCGGCTGTGCTTCGCATCCTGGTCCTAAGTTCCTGGTTGCTTGCTTTGCAACGCTTGAGGCCTGTGCTTGCATCTGGTGTATTCAGAACCATTTTTTTTAGAATATAAAAAGAAAGCCCCGAAAATTTGCTGATTGGCTGTTTAGCATGGAATGAGGATGAGGATCTGGAATTGGCCTCCTGCTTCTGAAAATCTGACAAGTGGGACGTTGGCTTCTTCAAAAGATCTGGCTTTGAGATTGTGAAGGGGTTGCTGTGTGTGCAGGGCCCCTTTTGCTCACAGTTGCTCATTCAGGTAACGGACTGTGTGCACTCACAGCCCCTAGCTATAGATTTGGGCATTTGTGTTTACTCAACGGCTATGCCATTCAGCTCAGGCTGTGGGACACAGAGTGAGTATGAAGTGGTCGTGGTTGGCTAGGAACACTCCTCTGGCCTTGAGGTTGCATGGAGCTCTACCTAGTGCTTGCAGATAGTTGGATTGCTTTTTTCTAGTAGCCTTGTTGTCCCCTCCATCCCCAAATTTCTGTTCCACATTTTGGATTCTAGATTTGCTTCTGAAAACAGTTCTAGGGCTTTCCACGCTTAAAAGCCACTGTTCCTTGGAAGTCTCAAAAAAGAAGAAACAGGCAGCTGCTTGGGTAGAACCAGTGCAGGAGTTGCCAAGACTGTTCCTAGTGGTGAATAAATAAGTAGTTATTATTTTGCACAGCTGACAGATTTGGGGTTTTTTTTAAAAAAAGATTGTTTTTGTTAATCCAAGTATAACATATACATCACGGCTGAAGCATATAATACAATATATGCATGCTGGATGCATAAAATATATTTTATATTATTGTGCCAGGTGTAGCATATTATGAAGAACACATGAAAACCCCACAAAAACTCCAGCCAGTGGTGCAGGTTGGGAGAGGCTGGTAACTAACAATCTGAATAGTATTTTGTCTGAAAATTAAAAATCTAGGGAAGGCTTGCAGCTTACATACAGGGTTGCAAAAAACAAAACAAAACACCATTCTGTTTCAGAATGTGTCTTCAATGTTCTAAGCATTACTGAAATGTACCCAAGCTAGCCATGTATTAATTTTGTAAGTAGCTTTGGGTCAGTTTTGTTAGGAAAATGACTAATTATATATTATTATCAATAATAATAATGTCTGTTAATTTCAGTGGGTCTACACTGGGTATAACAGCCCTTTATACTTATGACCACCATTACTATCACCTTGCTTCTTGGGGGAAGCAACTGTGGTCTTCTTAATGGAGGCAGCAATTAAACTTTTTTTTTTAAAAAAAAACAACCCTTAAAAATGTGAGGGGAATGGCAACATAAGGGCAAGTGCAAAGATGGAGCAGAAATTTTACAACAAAAAATAAATATATGTGCATATTTTGTTATATGTTGTATTTGTTGTTTGGTAACCTAGACCTTCACAGAAATAAATTCCCTTGAGTTTCTATGCGTATAGAGCTTCTGCTCTTGTCACAACCTAATTATGTAATAATCCTCCCTTTTCCTAGAAACCAGCTCAGGAAACTCAGAAACCCACACCCGCTCCTGCAAAAGCTCCAGCTGCAAAGATGGCAGGTGCCACATCAGGCAAAGCAGGCAATGCTCAGCCAGCAGGAAAAGTTGGGACAGCAAGCCCAGTGAAGTCTGCAGCTGCCTCTCTCCAGAAAGCTGCAGAGAGCTCAGAGACCGACAGCTCTGATTCTTCAGAGAATGAGGTGGCGGCTGCAAAGCCTGTGAAACAGGTAAAAAGAGAGTCCGTTCTGCTGCGCAGAATCAAAGAGTGCAGCTGTACTAGTGGCTCAGACTTCAGGTGTGAAGCTGCCTGGTCCCCAGCACTAATGACACCGTTCCCTTCTCAATAGCTTCTTGAGGCAGTGGTGATACTAGTGTCATAAGTGACTGTCATTGTCCATAGGCACTTTGGTAGGGCTGCTTTACTTCTCTCTGGCATGGATTTCCCTTGCCTTCCTCCCATCACCTCTGATCTTTCTTAAGTGATAGCACTTTACTGCTAATTATGTAAATTCTTTTCTTTTGTTTATTGCAACATTTATATCCCATCCTTCTAGTATAAACATGCCCAAAACCTACAGAAATTACAAATCCATTAAAAAAAGTATAAAAATTACAAAAGAAGCAGGGATCAGCGTTGGGAGTTGGTAATATAATAACGTGCTTTTTTTAAACAAAAAATAAAGATCAACTACTTGAGCTTCATTGTTGCTGGCCTCCTAAGGAATACCCAGTGATGGGGAACAGGGTTGCCCTGAAGATTTGCATTGTTCATGCGTGATAGGCGGCAATAGAAACAAGAATGTTTGAACCTGCTTTCTTTAGGCATAAGAATAGTCCGTTAATTCCAAGAATGGCTGGTTGTGAAGTTTGCACCCTCTTCTTTTAACTTCTAATGGACATTTCTGATTTTGTATCTTCCTGCAGCCCCCCATTCACCCCTTTTTTCTGCCGAAAGCAGTAAAAACACCTGCTCCTCCAGGGAAGCGTGCACAGGCCAGCTCTAGTACACCCAACTCTGTTTCCACCAAGTGCCAAAGCCCTGCTGCAGTAACAACGGGGAAGGCGGAGCAGAGCTCCTCCAAGAAGCCTAAACTAAGCCAAGCTCCACCTGATAAACCCGATGGGATCCTTAAGCACAAGGAGCGTTCTGGAAGCAGCAGTTCCTCGGATAGCGAGGAGGAGGCATTGACAACCGCCAAGCAGATCCCACAGCCTGGTAAGAGACGAGATGGGGGGAATTCCAGTCCCCTTTGAATGTGGCAAGCGCAGTGAAGAGATGCAACAAGACAGCAGTGCCCCCGTGAGAGGGGAAGCTGAGAAGGATCCTAGCCTATTCATGGCATGTTTAGAGAGGGTGTTTAGCCATCTGAAAGCCACAGCCTCTCACTTGGAATCTTGGATGTTGAGGGGATAGGCACTCTTGTTCATCCTTAGGGGTGCACCATGTATCCCAAGACTGAGCCAGGGAAGTAGGTGATGAGGCTAAGCCATGACTCCAGTTAATCCTCCCCACCCTCAGTGGCTATTTCACATTAGAAATTCGATAGATAGATAGATAGATAGCACAATTGGCCAAGTCTCAATGGGAGAGATTGCTTGGTTATATCTTCATTTTGTCTTATTACAAGGGCACTAGAGAAGAAGTTTATGGTTTTCCTTCTCACAGTGTTTACTTGATCTCACGAGATTTTCTTGTTTGTTTTTTTAATTTAAAAAATTGCCCTCAAAGAAACCCTAAGTATGTCAAACCTTCTTTAGGAGACTAGTTCTAGATGCGAGATGTGGAGCACTGTAGAATTTGGCACAATTCCTTTAGGAAATGTGGCCCCTAAGTGGGCTGCCTGTGGTAATTCAAGTAGTCTTGAAAGTGGTCTGCCTCTTCACTGGGCCCAAGGGTCATGTAGCTCTTGTCCCAATAACTCCCTCACTTGCCTACCTTGGGGGGAAAAGAAAAGAAGTAAGGAAAGTTTTGTATTCCTATAGCACAGCTAAAGCAACCCCAGTGGCCAGCACCTAAACTTCTATGTACCCTTTGCTGCGACTACCTTGGCAATGTTGGGATGGGCAAACTCTGTGGGTAAAAGTTCATAAGGCTCTTGGGTTGGCACTGTCTCCACAGTTAGATACTCTTTGTGTCACAACAGTTTTGCAGCAGTAGAAGTACCACAGATGGCAGTTTCCCCTCTTTCTTTCTCTTTTAGCAAGCATACCACAGAAACAAGGAGTGGGGGGGAAGCCAGAGAGCTCATCTGAAGCGACCAGCAGTGATGAAGACCAGGAGGCTTCGCAGGTATTGCTTCCTTATTGATGGGGGCTGCATGCTGAGAAGATGGCTCTTAACACTGGCGCACATTCCATTGGGCTGCATTTGATGTTTTGTCTTAATGGTGCATGTCTGCCCAAAGGATTTTTCAAGATGGATGGTAGTACTATAAGGCTTAGCCTCATAGCTATAAGTAATGCCAGCAAGGTGTGGATTTCACCATTCAGCTGCATGGTTATCTGCTATTGACACCGTACAGACTGGAGTTTTGCTCACTTCAGCAGTCTTGGGCCTGGGGATCAGTCTTGAACCCCATCTGGAGACACAATAGCCCTGTCTCACAGTTTCATAAGGGAAGACTGCATTGAGCAAGAAGGGCGTTTTACTGGTCTTGTAAATGCATCAGATGCTAAGTGTGATTGGTAAAAATAGTTCTTACAGCTGCTTACTCAAGCCTGGTGAAGGAAGGTCTCCCCTCTCTGCAAGCTGGTGAGGGAGGCATGCAACTAGACAAGAAATGTAAGGTTATATTAGTGCAGGACAAATGGGTTCAACATTTATTGATCTGGTATTGCATTCATGACCAAAATGATAATTTTTTTAAAAATGTTTCCAATTTAATGTAAAACAAAGAGAAAGAAGAAGCTGCTTTAAGGATAATTTGTTGTTTCAGGACATAGTTACAGTATTCAGGAACAGCACTTGGGGTCTGTAGTGACCCCCAGTCTTAAGTTGGACCCGATATCATAAGCCCGTGATAAGATGCACTGTTTTCTTGAACTTAAAGTGGCTTTTAAAATAATGATATTTAAACCTCCTTATGCCCATAATATAAAGTTAGTTTGTTTAAATGAGGGTTTTCACCATACTGATATTATCTGGATGCCTAAAATTTTGGTGTTTCAGTGTTTTTTTCCCCTTTCAGTCTGACTCAGTGGTTTTGTGAGGTGGTTTTATTTTGTTTGTAAATGACAAAACGTGCTCCTTCATTGTAAGATAAGTGCATGGGGTATGAAAGGGAAGAGATTGGGGGTGAGGGAGGCATGCAACTAGATAAGAAATGTAAGGTTATATTAGTGCAGGACAAATGGGTTCAACATTTATTGTACGTTTTATATTAAAAATTGGTATTGACATTACTCATAAGAAAACCGAGAATAGGAATAGGTTCAGCAAAGGTGTCGTCATCTTAAATGCACCTGCTGAATGGAATGAGAGGTGCTTCCTGGAAGTAGAATCTTGATTATATCTGTGTCTGACCTCATGTTAACCTGCCCTGCCTGATTAAGGGAGAGGTCCAGGGTGAAACTGCAGGGCTATGCAACGGTTAAACAAGGGGAGCTGTGTTAGGCAAACGGCAGCAATTCTTTATTTGCAATTTAAGCCATGTCTAAGCTATAAAATGTCCTTTTATGAGCAGCATATAGTATGAGCTGTACATCTGCAACGCATTAGACTTGCATGTGAGCCTGGGAGTGTGGTAATGGTCAGCAGCCTCCCCTAGGCGTGCTTAACAGGGAGAGAACAGAGAAGCAAATTTACTGCGTGTGTTGTAAACCCATAAAATACTGGCATAAATGCTCGCTCTCTCCCCCACTGCCTCCCAATAGGGGGAATGGAAGCATTGGACAGGTTTTTCTGTCTCTGTGCTCCAGCTATGCTTTCTCCAGAGCCTGTGAGCTGCTTCCTTGCTTCTACCTTCACTGGGGCAGGCAGGGGCAGGACTCGTCGTGTGTTTTCCTTCACGGGCTCATAAGAGGCAGAAAATGGGGCTGTGAAGGAGGAGATGACCTGGGCTTGCCAGAATAATGGGGAGCTAAGCTAATCCCTCTAGGCCACAGACTGCACACCACTGGATCATCTAGGAAGGGGTGGGGGAGATGCTAGACACTTTCGGAGGCATGTTTTTTGTGTTGATGGTGCAGATGATCCTGGGTCCCAGCGGGCTTAAGGCTAGTCATAACTCTACCTGAAAGCTTAATTCACTAGTATGTCCTTGTACATAGCACCCCCACCTTCCCTGCAAAACTTTTCCATCCTCCTGGAGGAATTAGCAACCTAACTGGTCCATAAGTCAAGGGTTGAGCATCTGCTTTGCATGCAGAAAGTTCCAAGTTCAATCCAGCCTGCAACCCTGGAGAGCTGCTGTATAGACCAGGAGGAGCCAACTCGGTATCCTGTAGATGGTGCTGGACTACAACTCCATCATCTCTGGCCATTGGCCATGGGACCTGGGGCTGATGAGAACAGGAATCCAGTGACCCCTGGTCTAGGCTCAGCTGAGCCAGATGGACCCAATGGACCCAAAGGCCTATGTTCCTGTTGTCTTCTCAAGGGCAGATGGGGTTCGTCAACCTGGGAAGGTAGCCCATCTAGGAGAAGGAAAACTCTGACCCTAAACCCCTGGGAGAAGAAAGGGCTAAGGAGTAAACTACACAAATCTGGAATGGAGTCTCTAAGACAGTTGGATGGAGCCTGATATGCCTCCCTCCAGCAACTCCTGCAGCCAAGCATAGTGCTCTGCTTTCCTTTGGACAACATCAGCGAGGTTGAGAGTGGGGTCTTGCTATCTGGGCAGTTCAGTTCTTCATACACACAGCCCAGGCTTATGCCCCGGGGAAGACATTTCAGTGCTGCTAACGCAGCAGTTGCACTTCACCCCCGGAGACACACCCCATTGTCTCTCGAGACAGGCGGATGGCAACATGGCATTGTCTTCTCAACCTGCCCTGACAATTCCTTGTCATGCTCTTCCCACCTTCCACCAATGCTCTGATGCCTCATTAAAATTAAGAGAAACAGAGGTTGAAGAACCACATTCCTGGATTCTCACCTGTCAATATTGCAGCAGGACTATGAAAAAGTATCCAGTTAAGTGGCTACCCGGTGGTGATTTGTAAGGTACCACTTCCATGTTCTTCAGCTTGAAGATGGATAGCAGCATCCCTCAATAAGTTCCAGTTCCTAACTTGTGTATGTGTTCTCTCTCCTCCCCACCCCCTGCCCTCCTCTAGTCCCTCTTAAAGGGCTTTGTGGGCCCTATAAAGACCCCACTGCCCACTCTGCCGAAGGGTGCCGCTCCTGCGCTATCCAAACAGAGTTCCAGAAAAGCTGCCTCTGCTCTTCGTGGTCCTCCCATCAGCGTGGCTTCTGGTGACAGCTCTTCCAGTGACAGTAGCGACTCGGACGCCGATGCTAAGGAAATAGTTGGGCAGAAGACAGGTTAGTCTTGGAGGGTGAATCCTTACAGAAGGCCTGGAGGAGAGGAATGTTCAAGTAAATCAGTCATGATGTGATATGGGCACAGGTCTACTTGTCCCAACCTCCTGAGAGCTCTCGTATTTAGCACAAAGTGAGGAGGTCCCCATTTCTCAGCTTGGGGGGTGGGCAGGAGGAGGGGTTAAAGCAATGAGTCTCAGCTGCTACTTTTGCCTCCTCCCAAACTCAGTGTGGCATGAAACTTCTGACATCTTCCACTTGCTGGGGGAGGAGGGAGAGGGTATAGCAGCCACGGATTTCTGCATGGACATATTTAGTGACTCTCCTCAGGTGGGTGGGGACAGTATTTTGCACTGAAGGGTTAACCCCATGCAGTGTGTCTGTTCTTAGCTTACACGCCATAGCCGTAGCATCACCCTTAAGGTCACTCGTCTGAAGATGGCAGCTGTGTTCTGAAGTGTTGCGTAGCGTTTGTTTGTTTTTCTTTAGGACAGGAATGGGGAACAAAACGAGGGCAGCAAGCCAGATTGTTACCTTCCCCCGTCGCCCTGGGCTGCCTACCTGTCAATCACCTTGACAGCACAGTATCATTAGATACTGCCTTTGCGGCTCTTGGCAGAGAGCTTTGCAAGGGGCTTAGAAAGACCCAGCAAGTGCTTTCCTGCCCTTTCAGCTGAGCCAGAACTTCACCTGCCCCACACCTTGACATCAGGTGTAGGGGCTGGTACCCATGGCGTGGCCAGATAGGCCTATGTGCCGAGTGATGCCTGTAAGCTGGGATTGCTCCCCTGCCCTGCCACTTTAGGGAAGCAGCTAGTCCACTTCTGCTCATCTTCTCAGTTAAATGTCTGGGGTGGTGGCAGACATTTTAAAATGGGGGTCTGTGTCACGTGAGATATCTAGTTCTTTTAGCATCCCTAGGCTTAGGCAATTTAGGGGGCTCTGCCCTGTTTTTGACCAAAAAGGTGGTTTCCAGAAGCAAGTGGCGGGAGATCTCTTCTAAAAAGCTAAAAATTTAGCACTTTGGAGTCATGGTGTCTGAAGTGCAAGGCTTCCGTTTGTGTCCTGGGATTCTGTAAAGTTCTGTGACCAAGAACATGAATCGTTAAAATAAGGGCTAGTCGGCACGAGCAAGTCTTTTGCTGCCACCTGTTGGACATCCGTCAGGAACACATCAGGCATGCTTTTTGTGTGTGTGTGTGTGTGTGTGTGTGTGTGTGTGGTCTTAGGAATCCCTTGGGCAGGACACCTGAAGGGAATAACTGATAGGTGTTGGATTTGTGGATCATTCCCCAGGGTTACTAGTGAGAGTAAGTGTGTCCTCCTACCTTTCCTCTTTCTGACTGCTTTCTTAAATTGTTATATGGCCAGCTAAATGAGCAAACTGTCACACACCATAGCTGCTAAAATAGGAAAAAGACACACTTTATTTCTTGCTGAAAGCTGGCAAAACATGGACTGCAGGACGCTGTTGTTGACTGGGTTTGGACGCTATGATAAACTCTGGGCTTATTCTGATGGCAGTCAGCCTAGGCAACCTCTGTCTTGTTTGGATTTGTTCACCCTCATCCAGTCCATTAGCGATGAAAGGCATCATTTTAGAACTAAGACAGCTTCCTTGGATTAGGCCTGGGCGATATATCAGTATGAGGGGCAGACCGCGATGACAGTTTCACTCAGCGGTACATCGCTGGTGAAACCACCGCCTTCCGAGTCCTTCTGCTGCCAGCGCCAAGAGAGAAACAAGCTGCAGCTAGAGGCAGAGGGACTCAGAAAGCCGCAGTTTCACCAGCGATATACCGCTGAGTGAAACCGCCATCGTCTGCCTTCATACCAGCAGAGGGAGAGACAAGCTGCATCAGCGAGGTGCCATACAGCTTGTTCCTCCCTCTTCCTCTTTAAACTGCTTGGCTGAGGAGTGCGCCACTGCCCTCGCCACCAGCAGAAGCAGGATCGGGGCTGCTCAGCTGCTCATAACACTTCCCCTTGAAGGGGGGCGGCTGTTGTTCCCCCTCAAGGGAGAAGTTCAAAAGACCCCCCACTTCGCCTCTGGCTTTTGGGAGCCAGCTGCAGGGTGTGGGCTCTTTTAGGCACTCCTGAGCAGCAGGCTGGGGCCAGCTGAATTGGCCCCAGCCCGCAAGGCGTTGGGGTTGAAAGTGCCTCAGCTCCGGTGGTGAGAGTGGAGGCAGTTTCACCCCATGCCTTGCCGGCAGGAGCGGATGCAGCTTCTTTCAACATTGCCAAACAGCGATGTTTGGTGGGTGATAAATCGCAATGTTGAAAACCCAACATTGCCCAGCCCTACCTTGGATTTAGGCGGAAAGGAGACATAGAGCTGGGTGTCATCAGCATAGCGGTAACACAGAAGCCCGAAACCCTGGATGATATCTCCCAGCAGTTTAATGTAAATGTTAAATAGCATGGGGGACAGAACCCTGAGGGACCACAGGCCAAAGGCTAAGGCTTCAAAGAGTCCCCCGGCACCACCTTCTGGCTTCGCCCCCCTTTTTCTCCTGCTGTTAAACATTCAACGAGAAGCTTGGTTACTAATTTGGTGCATGGCCTGGCTTACCTCCCATGAGCCGCAGTGCTTTGGAAGTAGGAGGCATTGGAGAGGCATAAGCTTCTCAGCAGCTAGTAAGGCTGTCAAGAGCACTTGAGTCATTCTCTCTTTCAATTATGTTTCCACAGAGATTGGCCCATTACCCTCCTCCGGAAAGGAAGTGGCAAGGACCAAGGGGGCTAAGGGGGCCGCAGCAAGGAAAAAAGGAGTGGGAAGCGTCGGCTCCAAAGCCGCCTCTGCCAAGAAAGCTGCCGCCAAGGCCCAGAGCAACGGCAGCACCAAAAGGAAACCTGCAGGGCAGTTGCCTCTCACCCTGCTGGCCAGCACTCAAACCACACAGGTTGGCGCAGAGGAGGCCGCAGCCCAAGCTCCTGGTGCAGCCGCCCAGGGAGAGCCCCAAGCCACCCCTGTTGCGGCAGTCAAGCGCCCCAAAGCAACCAAATCTTCCAAGGCTGGGGCAAAAGAGAAGCCGTCCAAGAAGCGAAAGCTGGCAGCTGGGGATGCTGGCCTGGGCGAGCCGAAGGGAAAGAAGCTGAAAGCAAAGAGTGGTGCAGAGGTGCCGAAAAAGCTGAAGAAGAAGAAGAAAGACAAGTCTTCAACCGGCAGCGAAACACCAAAGAAAAAAGGCAGCAAAGAGAAGAAAGCTGATAAGAGTAAGAGCATCACAAACACACACACACACACACCATACAATCCCAGGTGTCCCTTGCCCTATTCAGCACACTCTGCTGCCCCCAGATGGGCTCGTGCGGTATTGCTAGCTGGCAAGAAAGCTTAGTGTGCATTTGTGTTAGTAAGCAAAGGATGCAAGATTTCAGACCAGCAGGTTTCTCTGCAGAGGACCGTCTCTTCAGTGGGCTTTGGTTAGGCTTCTGTCATCCCTGACTACTGACCATGCTAACCTAGGCTGATGGGAGTCAGGAGTCCAGCAAATTTGTCACCAGGCTGTGGCTGCCTGCCCTTCTCTACCCTTCTGCCAAGCTACGCAGAAGGCTGACTCTGAATCCTGTGTTCAGAGAGTCTCGAAAAACACAATCCCAACTTTTCATCCTCCTCCTGTTTCCCCATAGCCTATGTGGGTCCCCTGTTGTTGTGGATGCACCCAGTTGATGCAGTCTCTATTCAGGTGTTCTGCTTCTGTGTCAAATGGCGGGGGCAGGGCTGTGTCACAGGTGCTGAGTAGTCCTTCCACGTGGTGCCCGTCCAAGCATCTGCAGGGAAGATAGGGAGGCTTTCATGTGTGGAGCTGCACGCAGCCTCCTTGCAGACACCAGCCCTGTACAATGTCAGGGGAAAGAGCTACTCTGGGTTTTGATTTAATGCAGAAGTAGAGCATCGGAATAGGGCCTGCTGTTGTATTGTCCCAATTTTGTTCCATTACGTTGCATAGTAAGCTGCTTTGGTGGTGGTTTAACAGAAAAAGCAGGGTGTGAAAAATAAATCTCAAACTTAGGACCAGCTTGATGTGTAAAGGGACCCCTGACCATTAGGTCCAGTCGTGGCCGACTCTGGGGTTGCGGCGCTCATCTCGCTTTATTGGCCGAGGGAGCCGGCGTACAGCTTCCGGGTCATGTGCCTTATCCTCATATAAATTGGTCCATCAGGCTGGGCTCCCTTTGCTTTGCAATGTTGCCTCCCAAACAATGCAGTCGTGTGGCTGGAGTTTCTTCGCTGCCAGTGAATAAGCTGGCTGCTTTACTCAGCGAAGCTCTTCCTACTGTGCTTGTAAGGGATTTCTGCCGTGCAATTTGGAGCAGCAAGGACCATTTTCTGCAAATGCAGGAAAGGACAGAAGCCATATGCATGTATGTCCCATAAAAAGGGCAGCCCTTGCTGTGGTGGTGTTTTTGCACATTCCAATTGTGTGCATGCACTCTCACCCCCAGCTCTATTTTCCCCTCCATTTTGCTGGTCCTGGCAAGGCAGGGGGGAGAGGAGAAATCTCCGCTATTAAATGGCCAGGCATCTGTTTGGCCCCACTGAGCTAGGGAACAGCCTTCTGTCCTACATAGGAAAGGGTCTGTTTTTAAAAACAAATGGAAAAGTACCATCCCAGTTCCATGCATAGATTCACAGGAGGAATGAAATTCAGTTTCAAGGGCTGCTAGTTCTTGTGACATTTAGCAGTAATTGAGCAAGCCGTGGATATATGTGCTGATGACTCTACAGTATTAAAGCTGCCTTTAAGTGCTGAGAGCTGCTGTTACCACACAGAGAGGGTGGGGAGAGGATGGCTGTTAATCATTCTCTGTTAAAAGAGCAGCTCCAGCCTGTGTGAGGCTCCTGCTAAGATTTGGTACATTCCTGTTGCTAGTATACTTCCATAATGATTTCTCTCTCGCTTTGCTGCTGGCTCACACAGGGAAAGACTGTTCCAGTCCTCCTCCAGCAGAAGATGAGAAAGGGCAATGGAATAGATGGGAGGGGAGATTTCTGACAAAGCTGAGTTACAGCTATATTGTTGGGCAAGGATGAGGCTCTGACTTAACATATATAGCTTTTGGAAAAATCAGCTATGCACGGATATATACATATGGCTGTATTGATCCAGGCACTGGGCAAATGAATCACTAATGCAAAAAAGAATGCGGTGTCTGATACCTGTGCAAGGAATGTCTTCAGTTTCTCCCTCTATAAACCAGAGACATGACTGGAAAGTCATTTAATATATAAAGGCTGGATGTTTGTGGCTTATTTTGCACATTCCCAAAGAGCAAGATGATCACCAGCATTTGCAAACCCCCCATTAGCAACGCTGAGATTCTGAAAAGTTCTCACAAATTCTTGTGTAAATACCATTTTAGTGGTTTTGCAGTAAGAAACTGCATCCGCGATCCTTTCCATGTAGCCTGTACATTCTAATATACAGAGATTGCCTAAGTATATTGCTTTTGTTGTGCAGAATGCAGTATACGCCAAACACTTCCCTCCAGTTGCTGGGTCACTTTGGCCTGAACTTCATTTGTTTTTTCACTACTGACAGAGGGCACCCTGAGCCACAAGTTCCGAGGACGCTGTGTTTCTGTTGTAGCTCCACTAGCCCTGCTAAATGGGGGCTTGGGTGCTGTGTGCCATGCCTGTTGTGTGATCCCACTTGCTGCATTACTGCCCATAACAAGGGTCATTGTGAATGATGGAAACCCTTGTATAGGGACTCTCCTTGCCAAAGAGGATTCATCTGTAATGGGAAAGTGCTTTCTCTAAATAATGGGAACATGCCTTTGTTCCCCCCTTCCCCAGTCTTTCCCAACCTACAATTCCCATCAGCCTCAACCAGCATGGCCAAAGGTCGGGGGTGATGAGAGTTGCCTTCTTATGCTGTTACCTAAATGTAGTTCTTTTCTTAACCTAGGAAATGATCCCACATAGCTGAATGAGATTGCTTCAGGACTGAACTTGTTCTTCCACAGCCTCCCCTGTTTATGGAGAGCCAAGCAGATCTTGATTACACTGGCTAATAATTTGTCTGACCTCAAGATTTAAAAAAACAGGTTCTTATTTTCTTTCTTGCATAATTGTTTTATAGAGAAAAAGAAGAGCAAAAAGCTGGAGTCTCTTACCGCAGATGGATCAAAGAAGAAGAAGAAAAAGAAGGTAACAGGACACTAGAGAACTTTTTTGGATGGGTAAACCTGTCTGTAAGCACTTGAACTTAATGGGGCTTGCTTCTGAGTAGACTTATACAGGATTGCTCCATCCGTGTTAGGTTGTTTGCATTTGAAGAGGCTCCAGGACAATGCTGTTTTTCCAAAACCAGGTGTGACTGCAGCCTAGAATACTTACGCAATTTGGTCTACATATTTCCAAAGTTGCTAGGAGACAGCCTTGTCAGAGGCATTCCTTAGCTTAAGGATTATATGCAGGTGGTGTAGGAACAACAAACCCATATCAATGATGCAAATACAGGATTAAAGAATGGAGGTGACACCCCGCCCCATGTTAACAGTCTTGTCTGTCTTAAATTTTGTTTTAGTGGAGTGGCTTTATTTCCACCTATTTCCTTGTATCCATGAGAAGGAAGACCTATTGTCCATCTTACTGTACAGCTTGAAAACACTCTGAAAGTGAATTTTTCAGCTCAGTTTCTCTTTCCCTGCCCTAGTTATGTGTGTATAGGGAAATTTTAACACTGGGGCACATTCACACGTGCATCCCTCACTCCCAAACACAGTCATACCTTGGATCCTGAATGCCTTGTGAGTCGAACGTTTTGGCTCCCAAACGCCGCAAACCCGGGAGTGTTCCGGTTTGCGAACTTTCTTTGGAACCCGAACGTCCGATGCAGCTTCTTCAGCTTCCGATTGACTGCAGGAGCTTCCTGCAGCCAATCGGAAGCCGTGCCTTAGTTTCCGAATGTTTTGGAAGTCGGACTTCTGGAACAGATTCTGTTCAGCTTCTGAGGTACGACTGTATATACGTACACATATACACATACAGGTGGGTGCATATATTGTCCATAACTATATTGTGTCCCTTGTGAGTGCTGTGAGAAGCTTTTCACTTTGCTTATCTTGGAGTTTTTAACAAAAGTCAAGTACAATGGGATACAGTGCTGTCTGTACATTGGATTCATTTACTTGGTCCAAAACAAAATTATTCAGCTAGTTTCAGATAACTTGTCCTTGCCACATGAGTGAAAGACTGCCAATACTCTATGTCAGTAACTAGCTTTTTACTATTTTGCCATATTCAAATCTGCGGTACATTCTAATACTGTAAGATGCGGTGCTGGCATGTGACACCGCTCATAGGAAACTTTGCTTCCTCCTAAACTTCATTACCTTTAGGTTACATGGCTGTGGGATGCATTTATGGCTCATGAAGCAATCCCTTTAAAAAAGAGGCGGGGGGGGGGAGGGAATCAGGGCTTTCCCAAGACATTTTGCCACTTGATGGCATCCCCTCCTCCCAATTCCATCTATAGAAGCCGATCTGATTGGCAGCTGGGGATTTCTTCAACACAAGTGGCAGGGTGGCTTTCACCACTATACCTGAGAGCAGCAGACTAGTTTAAGGGTCTTGAGGTGGGTGGTGTGACACACACGCAGTTCGGTTCAGCCTTGCATAGCAGTAGTTTTTCTTTTGCTTGGTTGTCTGGAATATGGCCTAAAAGCTAAACTAGGCTGTGAGGTGAAAGCCAGGCTAGAGCTACTTAATTTGTCTGACAGGATGGTATGAGTTATTGTGCTTCAACTGTTGCCCATACTCTCCAGAATATGGGCCTGAACCGAGCACTTTGCCCTGAGCTAACATAATTTCTTCAAGGGAGTCTGAAATTTCCATTAGTCCAAACGAGCTTGAGATTGACACCCTTCCCACCCACCCCAGAATTAAGTTTTGCACCAGAGCACTAAAGATTTGAGATGCCCTTTCCCAGCATGCTTTGTGTTTCTTAAACGGAGAATTAAGTCTTATTTTGCCAGCATTTGAGATTGGGAGCAGGAAAGATGGTTGCATGAGTAGCTGAGCCTAGGAAGAACTGGAAGGACCTGTTTCACCATCTGAAACTGGGTCTGTGTTCTGTGTACTGTGAAGGGAGCCAAGGACGTTGGAGGCAGTGCCAGTTCTTGGGGCGGTGGGGGCGTAAAAACAACAACAGACCTAAATTGTTCTGGATTTCTTTCAGAAAACTGGTGATCTTGAGGGAGCAGCATGAGCCGGTAAGTATCTTTTTTAAGTATTCTGCCAATTAGTTCATGTCAACTTGGCAAATTCCGATGGCTCTTTTTCTCTGGCTAGAGCCTTTTGCTTAGGAAATACTTTCATTCAAGGCTGCTGGCATGGGCTTAGCCAGGATTCCTGTTCAGGGGGGCAGAACCTCAGTTAAGTATTTTTATTGATTTCTGGGAGGGCACCTGTGCCTTGCACACACACACACACCCCGGCAGCTGGGCCTATTCCTTCCAGGATCACTTTTAGTTTAGAGGCATACGAAGATTATTCTGTTCTAGGTTTTTGGGTTGTTTTTAATTGCATTTTTAAATTAAGGCTTTAAATTCCTATCAAGAGCATAAACCAGATTTCCCCAACCTGGCGCTCCGGATGTTTTTGGGCTCCCAACTCCCATCAGCCCCAGTCAGTTTTGCCAATGGCCAGACTTTATGGGAATTGTCCAGACATCTGGAGGGTTGGGGAAACAGGCATAAAGCCACTTAGAACTCCGATAAGGATTTAACGCAGTTCCGTAGCGATAGCAGTTTTATAGTGGGTTAGGCTCTCAATGAGAATTGGCATTAAAAATGTGTGTTCTGAAGGAGGTTTATTTTGGAATGTGTCCGGCCTGAAATAAATTGTATCTTCAAGTACCTCGAGTTCTTTCATCTTCTTTCCTCCTCTGCAAAAGTCAAATAGCTCTAGGGTGGAGCTGGGTCATTGGTGTTTTCTGGTGGTTGGTAGCAGTGATAGTACCTCATGAACACAAGGGTGAGAAAAGATGCTTGTGATGCAATTGAAAAATTATTTTCCTATTCATTGACAAATCTGTCATTGGCAGAATTTCCCTCCTTTGCAGTAGTTTTTATTTTTATTTTTAATGTGTTCTTTCTTTCTCTCTCTCTCTCCCTTTCCTGTAGTGGCTTAAAGCACGAAGTAAAGAATAAAAATATGCTGGGAGCATTCAAGGGAAAGAAACTGTTTGTTTATATTTTTAAAGAAAAGAAAATGGGAATGTCAAAGACTTGATTCCAGTATTTATAACTATTTTTAACTGTGACTTTTAGAGCTAAGCATTGCTAACAGTTGATCTGGCTATTTGCTTGGGAATAAGACATGCCCCGATTGCTTGGCCAATGGAGAAGATGCAGCTACTGTAACTGACGGAATGTGAGGAAGACAAACACCTTTGATTATTCAATCCTGAATCCAGCAATTACTTTTACGGCTATCTCTACTTCCTCCTTCACCCAATCCCAACCCTTAAGAGTTATATTTTTTAAAGGAAAAGATTGCCCCCCCCCCCTCTTTTCATACCACATTAAAGGAAGAAGTTTGATGTCTCTGCAATGTCCATCCAGAAATTGTGTTCAATATGTACAAAACCCTGTTGATTCTAGGTTGGCTTTTTCTCTTGTACTTTTGTCTCCCTCTCTTTCTTTTTTTAAATAATAGTATACAATAAAACCATAGTAACTGGGAAAAGCACATGTGTGTTATTTGGAAACTGAAAATGTGTAAATCTCTTTGTTGTTGTTTAGTCGTTTAGTCGTGTCCGACTCTTCGTGACCCCATGGACCAGAGCACGCCAGGCACTTCTGTCCTCCACTGCCTCCCGCAGTTTGATCAAACTCATGCTAGTGGCTTCAAGAACACCATCCAACCATCTCATTCTCTGTCGTCCCCTTCTCCTTGTGCCCTCCATCTTTCCCAACATCAGGGTCTTTTCCAGGGAGTCCTCTCTTCTCATGAGGTGGCCAAAGTACTGGAGCCTCAGCTTCACGATCTGTCCTTCCAGTGAGCACTCAGGGCTGATTTCCTTCAGAATGGAGAGGTTTGATCTTCTTGCAGTCCATGGGACTCTCAAGAGTCTCCTCCAGCACCATAATTCAAAAGCATCAATTCTTCGGCGATCAGCCTTCTTTATGGTCCAGCTCTCACTTCCATACATCACTACTGGGAAAACCATGGCTTTTACTATACGGACCTTTGTTGGCAAGGTGATGTCTCTGCTTTTTAAGATGTTGTCTAGGCTTGCCATCGCCTTTCTCCCAAGGAGCAGGCGTCTTTTAATTTCGTGACTGCTGTCACCATCTGCACTGATCATGGTAAAGATCTAACTGAAGCAGAAGACATCAAGAAGCGGTGGCAAGAATACACAGAGGAATTATACCAGAAAGATATGGATGTCTCGTACACCCCAGGTAGTGTGGTTGCTGACCTTGAGCCAGACATCCTGGAGAGTGAAGTCAAATGGGCCTTAGAAAGCACTGCAAATAACAAGGCCAGTGGAAGTGATGGTATTCCAGCTGAACTGTTTAAAATTTTAAAAGATGATGCTGTTAAGGTGCTACACTCAATATGCCAGCAAGTTTGGAAAACTCAGCAGTGGCCAGAGGATTGGAGAAGATCAGTCTACATTCCAATCCCAAAGAAAGGCAGTGCCAAAGAATGCTCCAACTACCACACAATTTCACTCATTTCACATGCTAGCAAGGTTATGCTTAAAATTCTACAAGGAAGGCTCAAGCAGTATGTGGACCGAGAACTCCCAGAAGTGCAAGCTGGATTTAGAAGAGGCAGAGGAACCAGAGACCAAATTGCAAACATGCGCTGGATTATGGAGAAAGCCAGAGAGTTCCAGAAAGACATCTACTTCTGCTTCATTGACTATGCAAAAGCCTTTGACTGTGTTGACCACAGCAAACTATGGCAAGTTCTTAAAGAAATGGGAGTGCCTGATCACCTCATCTGTCTCCTGCGAAATCTCTATGTGGGACAAGAAGCTACAGTTAGAACTGGATATGGAACAACTGATTGGTTCCAAATTGGGAAAGGAGTACGGCAAGGCTGTATATTGTCTCCCTGCTTATTTAACTTATATGCAGAATTCATCATGCGAAAGGCTGGGCTGGATGAATCCCAAGCCGGAATTAAGATTGCCGGAAGAAATATCAACAACCTCAGATATGCAGATGACACAACCTTGATGGCAGAAAGTGAAGAGGAATTAAAGAACCTTTTAATGAGGGTGAAAGAGGAGAGCGCAAAATATGGTCTGAAGCTCAACATCAAAAAAACGAAGATCATGGCCACTGGGCCCATCACCTCCTGGCAAATAGATGGGGAAGAAATGGAGGCAGTGAGAGTAAATCTCTTGGCTGCAGCTAAACAATTCCGAAGGATTTGGTCAGCTGCACACAGCTGTCATGTTGTGTTGAACCGGCTCATGTCTTTGTGGTTTGTTTGTTTCGTTCTTAAAGAGAGCCAAGCTTCCAGCCCTCGTGGTTTTCACAGGAAGGTTTATGGAAATGTATGTTCCGTTTCTCTCCCTTTGGTTGTTAACCAGTTAATTGGAGTCTTCTCTGTCATCCACCTCTATGGACAAGAGCCCCGTATTAGTAGGTTATCTTTTATTTTTTTTTTAACTTTACAAAGACTTACAGTTAAAATCATCTTTGAGTTCACTAATAAAGCAGTGATCATATATTCAAAGGGTATAATTAGTATGTCATAAGCGTGGGTGCTCGTCTATCATCTATCACTAATATATATCCACTCTGCTGGCTTGCTTGTGTAATTGAAGAAACATTCACTTATATTTGCTTTGGATGCGGGAGAAGCCTGTTCTTTGCCCAGATAGATTTATATAGCCTTACCTACAATTCCAGTATTCTCTTGCTAGAAACTCTACTAAAGCAAGTTCTAGGGCTATGCTAGCAAATGCAAAGGGTACACAACCAACTCCATAGGGTACAGCATTTGGGGTTTCAGGATTCACAACTATATTTAAACCTTACATAAGGTAATGCCTCCCTTCCTCTAGACCATCAGGACCCTGATTCCCATCATCCCCAGCTAGCATGACTCAGGATGACAGCAGCTCATACCCATGTATGTAAAGAACACTCGATAATTTCCCTTTAAAGAAGCACAAACTCAGGGCAAAAAGGAGAAACGCTTGGCAAACCCTCACCACGATCAACTCCTGCTTGGAAACCTATGTCCCCATTGTGGATGGACGTGTGGATCCAGAACTGGGCTCCACAGTCACTTACAGCCTCACTGTTAAGACTGTGTTCATGGAAGGCACCCTTACTCGGCTACGAGTGATCACCAAAGAACAAATAAATGAAGGGTTCAGTAGAAATCTTCTACCTCTTGTAAAACTTATCTAAAATCAGGAGGAATCCAGTGGGGAAAGAGTAAGGTGAATTAAACATAGAGTAATAAACCTTTGAAGAATATATTTGGAAAACAATTTTATATTCTCCCCACCCCCACCCCCATTCAAGGGAAACAGATATTTCATTGCAGAAGATGTGCTCACTGTCTCAGAATCCTATTGTTATTCACATACATTCAGTAAATGTTCCCCTATTCATGGAGCCTGATTAGCCACAAGAATCACTGCAGGGTTTATGGGGGGGGGGGGAGATCCTCTCTGCATGAGCTGAATAATTGAGGAAAACATCACCCTTTCTTGCTTGAAGCATTTTGCTGCTAAAGCAGTGGTTGTACAAGGGTTACTTCTCTAAAAAGGTAATTCAGGGCTCAGCTCAGCAGGCTATTATATTTAATCAACCTACTTTTCGCTCCTCCATTAAGGATAATGCTTAAGCCTAGGAATTTGAGAAGTGGTTGCGGCTAACATAATTCAGGAAATCAATACAGAAGCAAAAAACGAGAGAAGATAAGCTGGGCTTCTTGAGCTGATGCAGCTGGTGCCACTGCCTGCTTTGTTTGCTTGGCCTTCCTAAAGAAAGAAGAGAAATGAGAAAGGTGCAATAGAAGTCAAGCCCCGGAAATGTTTCCTAGTAATAGAGGCAGAAATTGATGGAAAGTACACAAAAAGCCAACCCACACAAAACTTGTGTTGTTCTCCCTCTTAAAGTTAATGGTGCCTGTAATTGTTAGGCCTTGAGGTGGGGAGGTATCCTAATTTGGCTTGTATACCTATCGTTCTCCACATGCACACACACCCCCCACAAAACCCACTCTGCCTTTGACACCTAGAGAATATCTGTATTTCAGGCTTTAAAAAAAGATAGTCAGAGGCTGGATGTGCCACATAGAAGGCCTTGGCAACTGCAGGAACTGTGTGGCCCATTCAATCTGTAAGGTAAAGGTAAAGGGACCCCTGACCATTAGGTCCAGTTGTGACGGACTCTGGGGTTGCGGTACTCATCTTGCTTTATTGGCCAAGGGAGCTGGCGTACAGCTTCCGGGTCATGTGGCCAGCATGACTAAGCCGCTTCTGGTGAACCAGAGCAGCACACGGAAACACCATTTACCTTCCCACCCGAGCGGTACCTATTTATCTACTTGCACTGGTGTGCTTTTGAACTGCTAGGTTGGCAGGAGCTGGGACCAAGCAATGGGAGCTCACCCTGTTGCGGGGATTCAAACTGCCGACCTTCTGATCGGCAAGTCCTAGGCTCTGTGGTTTAACCCACAGCGCCACCCGCGTCCCTATTCAATCTGTACAGACTGTTTAAAAAAGTTTAAAAACAAAGTACTTGGCTTGCTCTCTTGTGTATGTAGCTGAGAACACCAGCACTGAAATGAAAGGTGCCTTCAAGGTGAACTCCTGGGCTCTCCTGAACTAAGCCAGCTACTTTCAGGGAGGATAAGGTGAACAATGGCTCCTGCCATGATGACTGTATGCTCCCTCTAGGATCAGAGTCACCATGCCTCTGATTTGCCAGTCACTGGGAACAACAGAGAGAGTGCTATGATCCTCACCTCCTGCTTGTGGGCTCCCTATGGACATCAGGTTGGCCACTATGGGGGTAAAACAATGGTGGGCTTAGACAGGTCTTTGGTTTGAGCCAGCAAAATTCTTAAGTTACCTCAATCATTTAGTTACTGAAGCTCAGCTGAGAAGCTGTCACATTCTCAGTATCACCAGCTGTCACGTTCACCAGTTGCCCTTTTCCTGGAAAAGGGAGGAAGAGAGAGAGATTAGCACTTTCCAATGCCCTAAGGTGTCCTCTTCTTTCCACATCACCTTTAGGATGCTTCCTACCAGTTTGTGCTTTCTCATGTTCAGCCAGCAGCACAATTGTTTGTTTTTCATCTATCTTATTATTATTTTTAGTAATACACAAAATTATGAACATTTGGCCATATTATTTTCCACTGCCTGTAGAGAGAAAGGTCATTTGAAATCTGACAAATGGGCACTGAACGATTTGTATCTTTAGTCCATTCAACAACGCAAAGTTGTGTACTTAATGGCAAGTGGGTATATATTGGTTTTATGATTTTTGAGAGGCACTATCCCTCTGGATGCAAGTTGAATGGAATCACCATTAGGGAGATGGCTGTTCTACTCAGATTCTACTTAGGCATCTGGTTGGGCACTCTGAGAGCTGGGCTAGATCTGCCATTGGCCTCATCCAGCAGAGTTCTTATGATTTAAGTTTTTTTTCTGCATAGGCTGTGACTAATTCCAATATTTTTTTTCTGGTTTTTTTTTCCATTTGACTAATTCCAAGTTTTGTTTTGTTTCTTGAGAATGTGTTAGATTGGCATAATGATAATGACACAAATGAAGATGTTGGGTTTTCTGAGATTTCTATGCGCTGTAAGGTCATAATGTTTTAAATGATTTGCCATGGCTGTTGCATTTGCTTGTTACATTTGGAAAAAGCTTACTCAGGGGCAGATATCAGGTAGAAATCTGAAGCACAAAGATAGGGGAAACTTCCTTAATTGTTCACAACAGTCTTCCCACTTTCTTGATGTGGGTGGTGGTGGTAAGAGAATGACATAAGTTCAGTCATCAAGCAGGACTAAGTGCAACCAACAAGGCTATTTTTTCACATCAGGTTGCCTCGTGATATTGACCAAACACCATCCCCATGGTGAAGCCACAAGGAACATAAGGCACACGCATGCAGAAATCAAAGTGGGTTTATCTTCCAGGCAAGGAAAAACAATGTGAATTTGGCAGCAACAAGACGACCCAAATTCTGCCACCAAAGTATTTTGTACAAAACTAGACAAAAATGCTCTAACTGCACTGCCTATGTAATAAGAGCTTCTCAGGGAAGTCTGGCATGGTGGATGTGGAAAGTAGCCAATGTGGTTCACACACAGTTGTGTTGTGACTCTTGGGAATCGCAGCACCCCAGCCCACCCTGCCTATATCTCCAAAAAAACTCCACTGCCTGACTTCATCTCTTCTATTTAGAAAAAGTAAAGAACACTGCTACAGCTGCAACAATGGCTGTTGCACTGCAAACACTCTGGCCTGTGTTTAGGACTCAAGTCCAGGTGGGGGGGGGGAAAGACTCATTAGCTCCTAGGACTTGGGCCATTAAGATGTTGCTCCCTAACTCTAGATAATCCAGTTTACTCAAGAATATAAAGGACATCTGCTTGCTTATTAACTCCTTTCCCCCATGATAGGAAACAGAAGCTCTTTACCAGTGCAGTCCAGTGGCCCACGGACTTTAGTAGTGCCCTCAACCATGGTGCCATTTTTGTAGACGCACCAGCAAAAGCCAGTACTACCATGGCATTGCTTAGGCAGATAGTCGCCATTTTCATCGCACTTGGCACAGAATCTTCCCAGGTGGACACCCCGACCACATTCTTCTGTCTGGCACTTGGTTTTCACTTTAAACAAAACAAAAACAGAAACTTCAGTGTGCACAGTTGACTGCCAGCTGCTAGCACTGCCCTTTGATGCAACTGTAACTACAACTGAACAGCTCCCTTGCCTTGCTTGAGACACATGGCTAAGTTCAGAGGTAAAGCGTTCCCTGCACCATAGCACTTCAGGTGGTAAGTTGGCACCAAATACTTGAATGCTCCCCGCTTATAGAAAAATAGCACAGCTGGAAGCATTCCCCAACTCCACAGAAGCGGCTTTGAAATTGAAAGTCCAGGAGAAACAATCCTTTTTGCTTTGGCTGAATGTATCAACTGCCTCCTAATATGAGAAGAGGCTGTTTCATTGTGGCTGCACCATGGGAAAGTAAAGGGGGGATGTGAGGAAAGAATTGCTTTTTGTAACAATATGCCCGTTTAATTAGGACAGCTATTTTATTGGGATGGCTCCCAGGGAACCCATTTAGCCTAATGAGAGCAAATGCTAATGAGTACTGCTTAATGGAGGCAGTATTAATATAAATTCTGCTAATGGGAATGTGTCCGACCACTGCTGAGTGGCTAATTGGTATGAAAATCTCGGCTGCGGGCTTTTATTTCAGAAACAGCTGAAATCACAGAAGGAGGAATCATTCTTTTTTTAAGCATTGCATTGGTGCCCAAATTTGGGACAGGAAAGTGGTTGGCCATGTCGGTGTCCAAATTCAAGACTGTGTGTCATTAATAAGGCTCTCCCTCTCTCTGCGTGTGACTGTTAAAATTGTTTCAGTAGGGTTTCCTTTTTCTTTTAAAATAAATATTTGAAGTGGGCCTTAATTCAAACAACAGGTCTTCTTTCATCATGGGTGCATCATTTAGCTTAGATAATTGCAGTTTCAAATGAATTGCTCTTTGCCAATCACTCTTCCCAGGGGCAGACCGTGTTTTGCTTCTGCTGTGATGAGCGAAAAGAGACTTTTTAAAAACCAGTGGTTCTATAACATGAAGACCTCGTTCATTGAATTGCAAGTCAGCAGAGAGCTCCCTTTTACAGCCACTGTTTCCTTTGAAGAGACAGCAAGTGGCTTTGGGCTCAAGCTGTGCTCTACATCAAGCATATTTCAGTAGTAAAATGGTCAGTAGCACAACATGTCGAAACAGGTTTTTCACATCTTCTGCCAAGGAAGACATTCATTTTTTGCTGTTTTCATTATTAGGTCCCTCAGTGTAGAACAGCAGCCAAGGCAATGCAGAATTTGTTTAAAATGTAACAAACAACTGTACAGTATAAAGATGTTCCATACCTAGACAACCAATACAGAAGTTGTTGGAAGGCCTCTCTGAAATCCAGAGGTGCAGTGCCACTGTTGAGAGTGTCCTACTCTTGGCCCCACGAGTTTTCAATTGAGATAAAGAAGAAAACCTCACCCCCAAAAAACCAAGGTCTCCACAGCAGGTCTCTTAGGACACAGAAGCTAGTAGACTGGGCAGTGTTCCTGCAGATAGACCATCCATATGGAAGCCAGCAACTAAACAAGGCCCAGAAGCTAATGGAGGAAGCTAATGGAGGTGAGCCAACAGAAGTCAAATATGTTTCCATGTTTTGAGTACAAGGCAAAGTTAAGCACTTTTAAGTTGTGCTGATCCTACGTCCTATGCCTCAATCCTATACACACTCACCTGGCAATAAGTCTGACCGAGCATCCTGGCATTTACTTCTGAAGAGGCATATACAGGATTATCGTATTAAGCACATTCCCAGGTCTTCCAGTCACAAGATTCATACTGGAAGGGACTGGGAGAGCACACAGCAGCTCACTGGGGAGCCGGTGCTGTTCATGCATGCCCTCCTTTGTGGCATCCACAGGATGCCATCTTCATCAAAATGCCATTCCGTGATCTCATCCACTCTCTGGAAACAGTGGATATGGATCAAACACCAACTGGATGCTGCACAGAAGTTGCATGCGTGAGCAGGGTCTAGTGAACAGTAAACAGCCGTGTGGAATCGCTCTTCGAGTGCTTAGATCTCCCGCTGAAAATAGGTGGTCCTGGCCAAGGAATTGCACCCAGGTGGGCAACGCTTTCTGGCAGCACCTTTTAGCAGCCTCCTTCAGCAGCAACGTTCTGAAATACGTTGTAGGGCTAAACCTTTGTGCCTTGCATAGAAAGGCCAAGAAATAGTGAATGAACTGCAGCTGGAAGGGAGAATACTGGGCTTGGGTGGTCTTTGTGTTAAGGGTGAGCAGTCTTTTTCCCCCAGCCCAAAGCTTGCCAGGTTAATTGGAGCTACAAGGCTTTCGCCAACTAATTACTAGATTTACACTTGCAAATGAACTCCAGCTGGGAGAGCATTGCCTGTGAGTGGCTCTCACACCCTGGCTTGCTTGAGGCTAGTGGGGCTGTGCATTGGGCTGGATCCAACCAACTGTGGGAGTTCTCAGGTTAATGCAAATTCACTGCTTCCCTCCCATCATTTCAGCCCCCTGTGCCCCTGAAAAGCTGAATGAGATGTAGGATGGGGAACTGCAGGTGAAGAGGGAAGCCTGCAGAAATTGCAGGTGCCCCCTTGTATGAGAGGAAGGGCCTTCCACTCACATCCTTCAGATCCATACCAATGCAAGGGATATGGAGCCGCCAGTACAAAGAGCAACACTCTGCTGAGTTCTCCTCCACAAGCACCCCTGTAACAGTTTCTAGCCACTTTGTGTCATGATGTCTTCGTGCTGTGCATTACAGTGATACCTTGGTTTACGAACTTAATCCTTTCCTGTTCTTAAACCAAGGCATGCTTTCCCATAGCAGCGGGGGGCTCAATTTACAAATGGAACACACTCAACAGGAAGCGAAACATATTCTGCTTCCAAGGCAAACTAAAACACCTACTTCCAGGTTTGCAACGTTCCAAGTTGTTCATAAACTAAGCTGTTCTTAAGCCAAGGTACTTCTAAGTTGGGGCTGTGTGGAAACACATGAGGATGTATCACTGGTTAAGTGATGCTCTGCGTTCAGGTCCAGTGCAAGCAATTGCCCAGGACAGGCACTGGCCAAGAACCCCAGAGACCCAGAAGGGCCCCCCCACCCAGCCCAATCCTGTTGTGCTCCTTGCCACCTTCTTCACTGGACCTCTGGAAAGCCATTTTATTTTTTTTTTTTATAAAATTTTTATTGGGTTTTCACATTTTATATAGACAAAAACAAAGACACAAAAAACAAATAAACACATAAACAAAAAAGAAAATAAGAAAACAACAACAAACATATATACTTTCCCGAAAATGTTATTTCCTAACCCTGGTCATTGACTTCCCCCTACCCCCTCCCTTGCATCCCCATTTCCAAATTTATGTCAGCAAATTGGCATTTCCCTGTCTTAATATTAGTCCTTTTATAAAAACAAACAAAATTATTTTTTTCTAAGTTGGACCTCAATTCCCTTCCAACGATTTCCCATTTTGTCTTGAATAATGATCTTTTTAACCAAATCCCATAATCATGAGTGTTGTTAGAACTTAATTTTTCCCTCCCTCCCATCCCCGGTTTGCGTCCCTTCCCAAAGCATGTCCAAAATAACAGTTCCTAGCCCAGGTTCCTCACGTCCGAGGCCCTCCAGTCTCTTTCAGTCCCTCTCCGCCGGTCTTGTTGGTAATCCTTTATGCCAGTCGTCACATCTCGAAAGAGTTCTTTCACCATCAATCCAAAGTCTCTTCCCATATTTGCAAACAGCTGCTGAAGAGTTTCCACAAGGCATGAATCTTGAAGGTAATCAAAGTCAGAGTCTATGTGGAGGCCCCGATTATATTTCTTTATTTTAAATTCCTTAATTTCATAGACTCCCAGGACCTCCACTTTCGTCTTCTGCATCTTTCGTGGATTTATAGTAGATTTGCTCCAATAATCTCCTTGTTTGTATTCCACAGGCGTCAGCTTCTGCTCTGTATTTTCCCACATCACTTCTTCTCTTTCTTGTTTTGTCTTCTCCTCTTCTTTTATTATCATTTCTGGTTCAGCTGTGGATTCTTTCTCATTGAGGTCCTCGTTACATTCAGCAGAACTACTTGTTTCAGAAGTCAAGGTCATCAATTGTTCACTCATAGCCGTAGTCTGCTCTTGTAAGATTCCAACCAAATAGAACATCCTTTCGATTTCTCCCAGTATCTTTCCATCCACAGCCATTGTAATTCCACAGAATTCCCTCTAGAGGGAATCTGGTTACTTAGTATTCTTTTCCCCAACAGTCCTTTGTCTTGTTATTGTTTCTTTATTTCCAACAATTTTAGATCAATTGTAACTCTTTTTAATCCAGAGGTAACTTAGGTAGCAATTTTCCACTATTAACAGTCCGTTTGACAGCTTTGACAGCTGTCAAACTCTGCACTTCTTAAACCAGCTCCAAAGCAGGACGCTCCCGGGCCCGGGAGGGGGGGTTGTTTACAACAGAACACAAAACATCCAACACTCCTCTCTCCTGCTCAAAATTTCCAAATCTTGGAAGTTACTGTCTTTTTTTTTTAAAACTCACCCTTTACAGGGTGGGCACTCCAGCTTAGTTCTTTTTTCGTTGCTCTAGATCGTCTGCAAGGTGGGGGGTGCGGACTTCCTTTTAGCACATCCCCCGATCGTCTCAAATTCAGTGGATAAATTTCTTAAAAGCCAAGTCCAAATTACTCACGGGTTGTTTTTTCAGCCGAATTTCAAGGAAGGAAGTCAGCGCTCTCCGGTCATGGCTCGCGGCTTCGCTCAGCAGAGGTAGCGATGGACTCTCAGTGCCACGCCACCCCCCGTATCCCCTCCGCAGCCTTTAAAAAGGCTCTTCGCGAATCAGGGGGGGCGCTTAAGGCACCCGCCGAGTCTTCAGTCCGCAGGCACCGCGCCTGCGGTTTTAAGGGTCCCCGTGTCGCCGGCACGGCAAAGACCCGTCCCCTGCTGAGCCGATTCCCTCCGGAGCTCGGAGGGAATCCGCCATTCCCAGATCGCGTCAACCCCGGAAGTTGGAAAGCCATTTTAATGGTGGCTGTGCTGCTTTTGAATGGGAGCCAAGCTCTGCTCCTATCCATGATGACTATCTGCCATTTTTATTTACCCACAATATCAGGCCCCAGACCATACATCTATAAAACCGCCCACCACTGGTGGTGTTTTCGTTACCATGAAAGAAAAAGAAAAGGCACAGCTGCATTGGAAGGGTGTTTGGGGGGGGGGCATGGGTGGCACCATGTTGCGGGCTCCATAAATTCTGGTGCCAGTCCTGTCCATGTTCCAAAATAAAGAGGGAGACCTCCACACAGGGCTATCATTTTCAGCAGCAGCTCAACATCCTGTATAATATCTCCTTCCACCCCCAAGTCATCAGCATACATTAACATTAGTCTTCTGGCATGCAGCAGAGCCCTTTCAGTCCCTCCTACAGAAACGTACCGTTTCTAGTACATTGGGATTTTGTTTCACATGATTTCCTGCATCTCTTTAGGATCTGAAGCTGCAGCAAAATGGAATGTTTTCTGTTGTGTTGTGATTTGAGCCCTTCAGAGAATTTGCGTCCATCACCCTTAGAATTCCTTTCATTGCTACAGTCCTTGCATACCTTGTTCAGCTGGAATCTCATTCTTGGCCATTTGGAAGAGCAGCCACTTGTGCATCCAGGTTTCAAAAGACTGCAAGAGATCAAATGCAGTTAATAAAAGGCATCCCTATCCACAAATAAATAAATGTAAGTTAACAACAGTATAATTGCCAAATGATGAGAAGTCCACCATATGTTTCACTGCTGGGTGAACGCCACTGTACACTGCAGGAAAGTTCAGTTTTGATATAGTTCAGCCAATTTTAACTACACTAATAAACCTGAGGCTTTGTTGGCATAATTAACAGAGGTCCAGCGCTGCGGTCCCTTCACGGAAGAACTCCCTGCTGCCAGTTCCCAAACATAATTCCTAGAATCTCAGGCATTTAGCAAGTTTAACTGAGGCCTATTTAAATCCCACACATGAACAACTCAAAACGCTAGATAGCAGTCAAGAGCAAACTAGGAAGCATTGCAAGTGACAATGGATACTTGTACTCTTTTCCTGAGCACAAGAGGGGAAGGACTAGGATCCCTTCCAAAGTCTTAGATTCCAACAAGAATAAGTCCCAAGGCAAATAAAATTAACAGGGTAGAGAGCTTCTAGGGCATGAGACTCAATCTCAGGGACATGGGTTCGAGCCTCACATTGGGTGAAATATTCCTGCTTTGCAGGGGGCTGGCTAGGCGATCCTCGTGGTCCCTTCCAACTCTATGATCTGTTAAATGAGATATTGCCTATCCACTGTGACACCATGTTCTCTTCAGGACGGGGAGGAGCAGGGAGAGGATTCTGTGAAAGATGGCAGCACTTACCTTCCAGTCCTCAAAATCCAGGCGGTTCTTCAGAGTATTCATATTTTCCATGAAGCTCTTTTTCAGTTCAGGAAATTTTATGAGAGGGTTTGATTGCTGTAGGGAGGAACATGTTAACAAACGTTATGTAAGGAAAGTAAGTCTGCTGGAGGCCCAGAAAGAGATCACCTAGCAAAGCAAGACTATGCTCAAAGGATTGGGTCAGGACTGGCGGCATCTGAAATACCAACTCCATCTCATGAATTCAACCAGATACAGTGATGGTGAGGTCCAACCAGAGAGCATGGCAGCAGACTCATTTGTAGGAGTTGAGTCACCAGCACAGTCTTCTAAGGCAGGCTGCTGGTTTAAAGTGCAAAAGGTACAGGTGGGAGGGACTGCTGAACTATCTCTGCTCCCCCCCCCACCTTTTCATCCTAAAGCTGCCTCCCTCAACTGCTCCTCACTGCCTTGGAGAGCTCAAAGTTTGGATGCAAATCCAGGGACGCGGACTTATAAAAAATATTGGGGGGGCCCGGGAAAGCTCGTGAAATGCAAATAAAGAGGAAAACAGCCACAGCAGAATGATTTCAAAGGGAACATACAAACAGAGAGGAGGACTCCTCTCCTGTCCTTGGGTCCTTTCAAGCCACAAGCCAACTGATTAGCTTTTTCGCTGGCATAGTTTTTGCATATTCTGGTGGCTGTTTTGGAACAGTTAAATTTGTTTATGTCAATAGTTGTATTATTGGGTTTAATTATTTTTGGGTTATAGTGTTTTGCTGCCAATTTCCTAAATACCTTGGGTTTCTTTGGGACATTGGGCAGGACATGGGTTTTGGGGAGGAAAATACAAAGAAATAAGCAAGCAAGTGCATGCAGTGAGAAGCTGAGGTAAAAAGAAACGCCTTTGCTTTCCCTAAAATTTAATGACAATTATTCACAGCATGCACCACAAACTCTCACTGTCTGAATGTTTATCTAAACTCCCTATTATCTAATCCATCTTTGTCCAAATAGCCCCATATTACGAGTATGCCAATTTATCTAAGTTTCTCATTTAACAGATGCCTGCCATGCCACCCTCCAAGGTCATTTGGTGTCATGGACTTGCAGGATGATGGGGATTCTGACGAGGTGTGTAACTGGGGCTGGGACACAATGGGGCAAGCAGGGGATGAGGAAGGACGTACTCACAGAGTGATGGGGAATGGCAAGGAGCCAGAGATGCAGGACCCATCACCAGAGCCAGAGGGGCCCCTGTCTCCATGAACATGGTGGGCTCTGAGGCGTAGGGGGCAGCAGGAGGGGTGCTCTAGGAGGCTGAGGCAGGCAAGGACCCACAGCCACCTCCCTAGCTGGCCAGGTGGGGCTCGCTAGCTCTGGGAGGAGGGATGTGATTCCTTAGCAGGAGTGGGCTTGGAACAGGTGAGGGTCACATGCCTCATCAAGCCCAGATGTTGCAATCAGCATGCAGAGTATAAAAGGGAAGTAGAGCTGAGGTGTTTTGTCTGCTCAGCTGCCCATATTCATTGTCTTGGATGCTCTTGGACCTCTGCGGGACTGTGCTGTGGGTTTGGTTCTGGACTGTATCCTGACTGCTGGACTTGACTGCTTGGAATGACCCTGGACTGTGTTTCCTGATCTTTGGACTTCATATGGATTGACCCTTGGGCTTTGAACTTGGCATACTGACTTGCTGCCAGGTAGGTCAGGGGTTCAGGACACTTGGCAGATTTAATTGGTGCAGTAGTGCCTTCTCTGGGTGCAGGAAAGTTTCCAAAGTGTATATGTAGTTCAGAACCTGTGCGTTATTCACGGTTAATGTTATGACACTTAGGCTACAGTCTTTGGATCTAAAGAGGTATAGGCACATGGGAAAGAAAGGCATAGGTTGCTGCAATTGTGCCTTGCTGCTTTTCATGCTGAAGAAATAACCAACTATTCAATCTAGCAGTACTAACTGGTGCACTAAAAGCAATTAAACCCACGTGCCTGTCCACCCTTCCCTCATTTGGATCCCTGCATAAATGCCGTATCCCCAATCCTTCCCGGGAACACAAACACACCTGTCAGATACTGTGGTTGGAAAACAAATAATATGTTAGTGATTTTTAGGAACATAAAGAATATCTTGTTCTGTGCTATGAGTTGCAGCCAACAAAGTTGTGCCTGTGTACCCTCTACCTCCCTCTTCAAATCTGCCCCAGTGGGTTGGGTGGCCCACAGGAAGAGGAGTGCTAGAGGGTGTTCCATCGAGCAAGTGGAAGTTATTGGGCTAACAGGATGACTTCGTGGGATTCAGCCCTAGGCCTCCAGCAGCTGAGTCCATAGCTGCAAACTTGAGTACTCTCCATCTAAGACAAGCAGAACTGTTGCACAGGCAAAGAGACGAGGCTCTTACCATGAGGAGACGTTTGATCTGGTCTTCAGTGCTATTGGTCAGCTTCATTTTATCCTCTGGAGACTGTAGAAGAGACGACAACAAAGAAGTTGAAATATCGTAATAGATTCCAGAGTCTGTTAGTGAATGGTAGAAATTAATAAATGGTAGTATTTAGATAATATGAAGGGAAATTCAAGCTACAGAACTGTGCCAGACATGGGTTAGCTTATGCAAACCAGTCTGCTGCAGCCAGCTAAGTGCAGAGTCATTGAGAAACAATGGGGAGTCAGGTGCTGGGCCATTTAGGACAATTGGCAATGCACAAAGCAATCCTCCCCCCCCCCATGCCCCAGGAGTGGGCAAAGACAGGAGATTTGGGAGGTTACCAAGGTGATCGAGGCATGATATCACAGGAAAAATTGTCCTTTTGAAATCTAAAGGTGTTCTGGGAACAAGGAAAATGTAGGAATGGATGGCATTGGATGGAGAAGGCTGCACTGAGAGACCAGGAGCCATGACTGCCTGGGCGTAGCCAGGATTTATGTTACGGGGGCAGGCTTTATGTTGGGGGGGGGGGCAGAACTGAGCTTTCTGTGACACGATTGGTCAGTTAAGTATTTTTATTTACTTACTTGATTGGGATGGTAGCTGCCCCCCCACCCCCTTGGCTATGCCCATGCATGACTGACTGCTGCTTTGAACCCCAAAGCTATGAGAGAGGCAATGAGAAACACTCTTGGGGTGTCCTGTTCTGCACCCCCTCCATTGAAGACTCCAGGTGTAAATATGTACGATAAACCTTATTTCTTAAAGACGCTAGCCTCCACTGTGCCACGGTTTTCCCAACAGAAACACAGCCCTGGGTGAATGCCTAGAACACCCCTGGAATCTTGCTACCGCTTGGCATAGATTGGGGGTGGCATGCAACTTTTGTCACACTATGAAGCTGCTCCTTGCCCAATCCCACAGAGCAGACTACACAAAGGGCTCTTCCCTGTCATTCACACACTGCAACAGATACAATGGACTTACTTGCACCCAGGTCTCTTTGAACTCAACGTGAAAATTTAGTTGCAACTTTTTTTGTGATCCGGATCTCATTTAAGTATCGTTGACTTAAAGGGAAACAACATGGAATGAACTTCAATCGGGATCCAAACCATTAGTATGAACTTCCTCCCAAGGGTTCTGGGGTGTCCCTAAACCAGCTTTGGCACCATTTCCTGGTTGCCGCCACTTCTAGGAAACGTTGGCAAGGAAGGCTAATTTCCTGGCAAACCATTCCTGCATACTGCAAGGTGACCAAATAAGAACAGAGAACAGAGCTGGCCTAATAGGCTGTCAGCTTCACTCATGTCACATTGACTCATGTCAAGTTGAGCCAACTCACTCTCCCTGCTCTGAAGCTGCTGTTTCAAATGGAATCTCTCTACACAGCTTAATTTGAGGCAGGACCTGTCAGTTTCAAGAGCCTAACGTTTATTTCCAACACTGGTGTAAGGTCTAGGTGCTGGGAGCATTGCAATACTAGCCAGGAGGGTTGTTTTTGTATTGGCAGACTGGTTGGAAAGGAAAGGCCCCAGAAGACAGAGTGAATGTCTTCCCCCTCATCCATAGCTATCCCCTGCAAGTTGTATGGATGAAAAGGAGAGGTTCCGAGGCAGCAGGCAAACCTAACACCACCCCACCCTGTGCTAGTTAAGCAATTGTCATCTTTACCTCTTCATCTGGGTCCCTCATGACCATAGGCATAATGTTGGCCATTGCCATCCTCTTCTGGTTAACTGCCTTGGGAGCTGCAGGAGAAAAGAGTGGTGCAATTAAACATGTAGGGAGATTTTTTAAAAAGTGGTCTTCCCCCAAGGATATTCCTCTTATACAGATGAGTCAAACATACAAGAGTACGAATTAGATTGCACAGAGAGTTCATGACTTCAATCAAGGTGTCTGAGCTGGACTCAAAAGTGGAAACTTATATTTGCCCCCCCCCCCAGTAGCAGACATCCCCCCCCCATCTCATATTAGAAACAGCTTTCCAAACTCTACACCTGGGAGGGAAATCCCTCGAAACTGTCCAAAGGCTCAGATAGCTTTTTGTAAAAAAGGATTATTCAAACTAATGCTGCCACCGAGCTATACCCCTTCGCATATCCAAATATATTACGAAGGGCTCTTGCAGAACTGACAACACTAACCTACTCATCCACGCTAACTACAAGGTGCACAACCTTGCCCAAGTTGTACCGTGTCGGACTTCAGGGGCAGAATGCTTCTTTTCATGTTTTTATAAATTGTAAATTGATGTAAACTGTTAATGTACAATATATAACAGTCATGAAAGCAACTCAAGAGCAGAATATAAACTGAAGCTATAAAACTCACAATAAGCATGACTAAACCTGATCAGAACAGGGTGACTGCACCCCAGATTAAAATGTCAGCATTCTGAATCTGTAGATCTGTTTTCCTTTCCTTGGGAGGAGGGGTGGGATATAAATTTAATAAATATAGTAAACTATCATCTGGTCTGTCTAAGCAGACAAGAGATGGCTATTGGGATTCAAGTGCATAAACAGCTGACAGACCCAGGCTCAGTCCCTTCAGCTCTGATTTGCACAATTAACACACAAAATTGAGAGATGTTTTAAGAATTCAGAATGCTTGCAAATCTATCATGGTTAAACTTAAAGGTTAGACGGTGTAGGAGTGGGGGAGAGGGCAGGAAGAGGAAGAAGGAAGCTACTAACCATGAGGGAGATTGTTGGCCAGCGACTGCAGTTTCAGCTCCGTGGCGGTCTTGGTTACTTTGGAAATCTGGGTGTTGTGCTGATACACAAAGTAGCCAGTCACTGCCTGGCCCGCAATAAGCAAGGCTATCAGTATGGAAAAGGCAGCATAGACAGGTTTACGGCTGGAAGAAGCCCTGCAAGATATAAAAGAGGCATGTCAGTTTGTCCAATCAGTGGTGGTCCAGATGTCCAGGTTGAGAGCTTATTTTCTTAGAACAGGTTTGGGTTCACCTGCATGCAAATTACCAAGGCACGGAATATCTCTGGCTTGTAACACAAACAGAATGCTTTGACTTGGTTAACTAAGGGCTAAATTAGGTGAAATGGGTTTATTAAAAGTTTCTTTAATAAACAACAACCATAGAAAAGGAGGGAAAGTGGAGTTGGGCCATGGTAATAAGAGTTAAAGGTAAAGGTACCCCTGCCCGAACGGGCCAGTCTTGACAGACTCTGGGGTTTGTGCGCCCATCTCACATCTATAGGCCAGCGCTGTCTGGAGACACTTCCGGGTCACGTGGCCAGCGTGACAAGCTGCATCTGGCGAGCCAGCGCAGCACACGGAACGCCGTTTACCTTCCCGCTGGTAAGCGGTACCTATTTATCTACTTGCACTTAAGGGTGCTTTCGAACTGCTAGGTTGGCAGGCGCTGGGACCGAGCAGCGGGAGCGCACCCCGCCGCAGGGATTCGAACCGCCAACCTTTCGATCGGCAAGCCCTAGGCGCTGAGGCTTTTACCCACAGCGCCACACACATACAATTTTCCTGATCAAAGTATCCAGTTCCAAAGCTTACATTTGCACTACATGGCAATACATATGTGTGCCTTTATATTTTCTTACATGGGTCAAAATGTAGCTGGGAGAAGGGATCTAAATTGTGGGGATAGTACAGAAGGGGGAAACTGATAAACCTTCGCTCTTGCCACCTCTCCTTCCTCCCAAATAGCTTCCCACTTCTTTTTTTAGTGTGGGAAATCTGATCCTGGATCTCTTGCCATCTTTGGTCCTAAGGTATGATTCTGAAGACTTGAGGTTACTCAGCTTATCAGAGGTTCCTCAAGTGAGACGCTTCGTGAATGGTAGACAAGCTTCCTTACAGGCAACTTAACCATCACTACAAATGGTCTTCTAAACTGCGTGAGAGTTGCAGCACCACTGGAGGGCACCACATTGGCTACGCTGTCAGTTAAGCCTCTGAGGAGTCACATGGTTCCCCAAAACAAAGTCTAGAAATCAGTTATCCAGTTAACTTTTTAAATAGAAGAGTTCTACACAATTTAAGATTAATTCCTGAGTGCAAGATAGAGACAGGATGCGCTCAACATCTGCTTATCAGGATTCTCCCCTTGGTTCCACCAGGACCGCAATTCTCTTTTTACAGTTCCTTTTCCCCAAGCTACTCATACAGTATTTAACAGCCCTTCAACCTGATGGAAAACACCATGGGGGAAATTCCCAAGCTGTAGCCAGTCATTATCTGTTCTGCTTGTCACCTCACTTGTTGCTAGGCAGACAGAACGTGAAAAGTGAGAAATGTTTGGAGATCTAATGCCATAGGCTTTAATGCAGTAAAAGCTGTATGATTGCAATAATTATACAAGTGTGTGTGTGTGTGTGTGTGTGTGTGTGTGTGTGTGTATAATTAGAATCATAGAACTGTTGAGTTTGAAGGGACCCCAAGGGTCATCTTGTACAACCCCCTGCAGGAATTCTCTCCCCCCCCCACTCTTGCAGCCTGTAGATTGCATCAGAATAAAAGTGTTTTCACTTGTATCACATAATCAGTGCCTTTTTTCTGGGGGGACGCAGGGGTACGTATACCCCTAAACGTTTTGTGAATCTTTGTACTTTTGTCCATTTACTGTATTTTTCCTGATTTGAACTATAAAACGGTTGTTTTCTTGAGTCAAAATGAGAATACCCCTAAACATTTTTAAAGGAAAAAAGCACTGCGCATAATTATGATTAGTCATCACAACAGTGGGGCTCAGAGAAACCTCCCCGCACCCACATTCTAATAATACATGGACTAGCCCATGGATACATGGATATGCCAAGTGGCCACAGATCTCCTTGTATGCGTATGAAGGGATTCTGCATGCATACCAGTACAGGAATGTAGATCTCTTGTGCATTAGCAGTGGAGCAGGGGGTTCCCTAAGCCAATCCAGCCCACCCCTTACATGGAGGAGCTCAATGCAAGTAAGTCAGGAGGCACACTGAAGCTGCTATGAGCCTCATTGATTTTTGATTCTTTTTTTAAGTATGATTTTATTAATGGGGTACGTAGCAATTTGGGTGGGGTGGGGTGGGGGAAGTTCATTGGGGAAATAGTGAAAGGGGAAAGGGGTAATTCTTTTCCATATGCTGTGGTTCCATATTGGATGTCTCTCTCGATGTCCCCTTTCCCCTCCCCACAGCTATATTTTAAAGAGATGGAGACACATTTAGGCATGTCTGTTGTAATGTGAAGTTTGACCTTCAGTTACATCAATAATTCTCCCTGTATTTATTAGGGCTGTCACCAGATTAAAGATACCTTGACAGTTGATCAATTATAGGTGTTTTACTCAGTCGAGTAAATTCACATTAATCTGCACATGAATAAAGCAACTTTAACACACACAACAAAGTGTTCTCTTTCAAATGGTGTATGCATGTGTTATGTGCGGCAGATACCCCCTGAGAAATACTCATTTCTGTGATTAAAAGGAGAATGATGCCATTTTTTTAAAAAAAGAAAAAGGTTTATTTGCTTTAAAACACAAATGCAGATATTTCCAACTGAATTCTCATATAACCATAAACACAAACACAGTTAAATATAAATCAATCATTTGCAACATTTCAGATAAATAACTAACATTTTGAAAATATTTTCTAGTGCCAAGAATCAACAAATGTTTAGTAGTTCTAAATACGTTTGTTATGCTTCTCTTCTACCTTTTCTATAACGAGCAAGCTTTGCAATAATGCCATATTAATCTCTTCTAAACTACTGCCTGTCGCACACATTGTTTTGTGAGTACTTTTATTAACAATAAACTTTTAGAAAGAGTACTCAATCACTCACAGCAGCTTATTATTCAATCAGAAGAATTATAATTCTTCTAAACATTGAAGTCCTATTATTTATGTCCCCTGTCATGTACATTCAAGACTTAAAAACCCTAGCTAAATTCATCCGCTTTAAATGTTCTGGATCTGAGTCAGAGAGGAATGTAATGCTTGTTGCTTAAAAAAAACAACCCATCTCCAGTACAGTTTAGCGCCATGTAAATCATCCTGTAGGACAAAAAGGTTGCTATAATGTTTAAGTATGGATATTAACTTTCTGAACACCCTTCTCCCTAGTAATAAGTGACATCATCATATCTCTATTATTTGATTGGCTTTGGCTGTTCAGTAATTCCCCAAAATGGTCACTGTTGTTAAAAAATCATTATTCGCCATATAAAAATGAAAAGACAAGGAACCTGAGAACATGACATGCATTTCTTAGTGTGCCTCCATTTTGTAGGTGTGGTGCAGGGGTTAGAGAGGTTGGCTTGCATGTGAAAACCCAGGTTCAAATCAAGCTTTTTTCAGCTCTTTAACCCAGACAATTTTATGGGGCTGTTAGGATGCTAAAATGTTGTATTTTGGAGTTTCTTGAGGGAAACAAGTAACACAGTAACTGCATCTGTAGGAAAAGGGAAAGCAGTAGCATTCCATTTTCTCCTCCCTCAAAAGTAAAGTAACTTTTCGGGCCAGGGGAAAAAAGAGTAAAAGGGGGGGGGTAGGAACAGATCCTCACACCAAAAAAATACTTAGTATTTAGTGGTCGCTAAGAAAACCAGGATTTTGTTTTTTGTTTTAATGGAAGAGATGTTTGGATTGGCTGTTTAATATTAGCAATGGGACTGAATATTATGTTAAACAGAAATTCTTAATCCTATTTGCAGAATACATGGTGTTTACAAAAATCTAAACTGAATCCTGAAATACAGTGCAAGGGGGGGGCTGTTTTATATTAATACTCTCAATAATCAATATTATTTTAGAAACAGTTCCCAATTCTTTACAGCACCTGCTTAATCTACCAGAAGGTACAGTGTGATGCAGCAAACAAACAAACAAACAAACAAACAAACAAACCCTAAAGGCTGCATCAACAGAAGTGAAGAGTCATCATCAAGGGAAGTTATAGTCAAGCTCTATTTTGCCTTGGTCAGACCACACCAGGCATACTGTGTCCAGTTCTGTGCGCCACAACTTAAGATGGATATCGCACAGTGCTATTTTTCTGAAAAAAGAGGTGGTGGAACTCACCATGAACTCCTCCCTTGTTCTCTTACAACGGTGCCCACCTGAGAGGTGCCAGAACTCAAAAAAAGCCCTGGATATTGACAGGCTGGAACATGAGGAGGGTGACCAAGATAATAAAGGGTCTGGAAACCAAGCCTTATGAGGAATGGTTGAGGGGGTTGAGGGCGATTGAGAGGAGATAACCTTCTTCAAATATCTAAAGGGCTGTCATATGGAAGATGGAGCAAGCTTGTTTTCTCCTGCTCTGGAGGCTAGGACCCAAACCAATGGCTTCAAGTTACAAGAAAGAAGATTTTGACTAAACACCAGGAAGAACTTTCTAGCAGTAAGAGCTGCTTGATAGTGGAAAGGACTCTCTTGGGACTTGCGGGCCAGGCTTTATGTTGAGGGGGGGGAAGAACCTCAGTTAGTGAAGTATTTTGTACAGTACTGATTTACTTGATTTGGGGCGGCAGCTGCCCCTTCCTGCCCCCTCTTGGCTACGCCCATGACCTGGGAGGCTGTGGACTTTCATTCCTTGGAGATTTTAAAGCAGCGGTTGGATGCATAGCTGTCAACCTTTCCCTTTTCTTGCAAGGAATCCTATTCAGAATAAGGGAATTTCCCTTAAAAAAGGGGAAACGTTGACAGCTATGATTGAATGACCAGCTATCAGGCATTATTTAGTTGAGATTCCTACATTACAGGGGTTGGTACCTCAGGGTAAATTTCAACTGTACAATTCTCTGATTCGATAATTCTATGAAACAGTGAAGTTCTAACAGTTATACTCTGTCATGTAAATTCAAGTCTAGACAGCCCAAGCGGAAGTTACTCGCTTTAAATGTGATCTGATTCATAAGCAGGATATAATGCTTGTTGCTTTAAAAATAAAAATCCATCTCCAGTATAGTTTAGCTCCATATAACTCAACATGCGGGACAGAAAGTCTGCTATAATGTTAAAGTATGGATATTAATTTTCTGAACACCTTTCTCCCTAGCAACAAGTGACATCACCATGTCTCTATTATCTGATTGGCTTTGGCTGTTTGGTTTGGCAGGAACTGCCTATTGCCAGCGTCGCAGCAGTGTAATTCCCCAAAATGGTCACTGTTGTTAAGAAATCATTATTCGCCATGTATTAATAAAAAGACAAGAAACCTGAAAGGGTGACATACAAAATGGAGGCACACTAAGAAAAGTAAGTGTGGTGCAAGGGCTAGAGAGGTTGGTTTGCTTGTGGAAACCCAGGCACAAACCCTTACTAAACAATCAAGCTCACACTCTGATATTTTTTACTTTCCATTTCCTCCTCCCTCAAAAGTAAAATAGCCTTTCCAGCGGGATAAAAAGGTAAGAAAGAAAGAACACACACCCTCCCCTCAAATGCTTAGTGGTGGCTGGTAAATACAAAAGTTCCAAAGAATTGTTATAAAATATAGGGCTGAGACTATATAAAACACACCAATCGCCCCTTACTTGGAGAGGTGCAGGCAAGAATAAAAGTTAAAGAGCATCAATTGCACCAAACGTTTCCTTTCAGTTATGAAAAACAGCCCAACACTAACTGTGGCAGAACTAACTGTAGCAAAGGTCTGCAATTCAGCATGAGGAGAAATATAAAGTAGTTTTGTTCGAACCTCACTGGTTTGCAAACAAACAGGAGTCATTTCTGCAACGCAATCCCAAGTCTCACTCTGTACAAAGGGGCTTACTCCCAGGTAAATGCGTACAGGTTTGCAGCTTCAGTTAATTCCACCCCACCCCACCCCCCAATTTATGCCACCAATTTCCCCCCCTGTTTTAGCCTTTCATTTTAGAGGGATTGAAAGCAGAGTACCATACCTTACCATAACTTTCTGCCCACATAGTTGGGACCTGCTGGCAGTTACACAGAAAGTACACACAGTTACACTACCTCTTGGCCTGATACAACATCATGAGCAACACAAGGTTCCACCCTACCACCATCAAAAAGAAAAGGAAAGGGGAAAAAGATGCAAAATGTCCAAGACCAGTCCAGTTATTTTGGTACCTGAGACAGAAAATCCTGCAAACACCTTCCCACCTCTCCAGCGATAAAAATATAACACACGTTAAATACCTTTCAATATGATGCCTCTTCATGATATCTAAAACCTACTGATTGAGGCAGCTGCCGCACTTTGCTTAATGGTGGGGCTGGCACTGCCAGGCTGCCTTTCTAGTGGGCAGAGAGTTTGCAGTGGGAAACCTTGATGCTTATTTACCCCATACAAATTATTAAAAGTGCAAGGTAGTGGGGGGGGGGGAGAACACACAGGCAATCATATGTACCTTTCTGGCACTGGAGCAGAGCCAGTGTATGTATTGGGGAGAAGGTTGTTCCTGTCATCTTCCATGGTGCTGTCTCTTTGGATGTTCTTCTTGGAGACTGCAAGTTAAGATGTTCTGCCTGGGACCAGCAAGGGCTCTATAAAGGCTGCTGCAGTCCTCAGAAGCTTCTAGAAGCACAGAAATGGGAAGTGAAAGTTGCAGGACCTAAAGAATTGGAAAAACCCTTCAAGTCCTTCCTCCACCCCCACCAGTACCAACACACAGGTCGTAAGCAAATTATCCCAGCTTTAACTTTTTTAAAAAATCTCATTGGCTACTCAGATGACATCACCGGTTGTCAGGTAGAGTTCTGCAGCTTTTTGTGCTACCACATAGACAGTGCATTTTGAGAACACTGTAACATAGCTCATGGCTCTCTCACGGCATGGTTTATTCAAATAACGTAACTTTTTGTTCTTTGGAGAGAGATTTTACTTCAGATTGGGCTTTGGAGGGGAGATTGGAAAGTGCATGTGGTGAATCTTTAACATACTGGTGCATATTTATGAGGCAATATGCCACAATATACCGTATTTTTCGTCCCATAGGACGCTGCGTCCCATAGGACGCACCTAGTTTTTTGGGGGGGAAATAAAGGGGAAAAAAATTCCCTTTATTTCCCCCCCAAAAGCAGGTCGGGGAAACAGAACCAGGTTGAGGAACAGCGGGATGGCAGCGCTGCGCCTCCCTGCTGTCCCCCGAGCTTGTGGGGCTGGCCGATGTCTGCCCCACGCGAGGGGCGCTCTGCATCAGGGCGCCCCCCCCTGCGGGGCGGCAGGCTGCTATCTGCAGAGTGGGGAGCCTTGCCAGGAACTCCTGCAAGGCTCCCCACGCTGCGGATGTCTGCCTGGCGCAGGGGGCGCTCTGCTTCAGGGTGCCCCGCCCACCGGGCGGCAGGCTGCTATCCGCAGCCTAGACATCCCTGCCGGACCTCCCGTAGGGCTGCCTAGGCTGCGGATGTGTTCCTGAAGCCTGGAGAGCGAGAGGGGTTGGTGCGCACCGACCCCTCTCGCTCTCCAGGCTTCAGCAAAAGCCTGCATTCGCCCCATAGGACACACCCAGATTTCCCCTTCATTTTTGGAGGGGGAAAAGTGCGTCCTATAGGGCGAAAAATACGGTAGTAAGTAAGCTGTGATGAACAATACTGTTTTTATGTGGGGGTGTAAAAGCTAGATTTAAATCTTCCCTGAAACAGTGAGATGCAAGGAGTGAAGATCATATACTACCAACCTTTTATTAACTCATTAGCAACCAAACAAGAACAAAAACCACACCTAAATTTAAAACACCACAGCCGATAACTCCCAGTTCCAACATTCAATAGCAGGACCTGTGTCATCATCCCATGAGAAACAGAGAACAAATGAAAGTCCCCAGTTTTTTTTTCTCTCATAGGTGGAAAAAGTGAGCAGGCTTCGGAAATGTACCAGCCAGTCCCAATGTAAATGTCAAGTTTAGACTAAAGAAAAAAGACTGCAGAGATTGGGTATTTTTGCGTTAATCATCTTCCTAGACAGTGATGCCATATATTGCCATATATTGAATTCAGTATAACCAAATAACAAGGGCATGATAAAGGGTCCACAGGGGTAGCCAGGTCAGCCTGTTGCAACAAATTCCTATGGCACATTACACTTTAATGCAATAGGGCCAGCTTTGTCAAATGTATTAAGTGGTGTTGTCCTCTGTCAGCATATTCCAATGAAGAAAAATGGGAGCAGTATTGTAAAATTGGGCCAGCATTGCAAGAGAGATGCAATGTCCAATGCTAATAAAGCCTGTTGAAAACATGTTAAGATCCAAACCATTTTCCTTTCCCCCAGGTGATACCAGCACTAGGGATTACAGACCCTCCAAGTGTCCCTATTTTCTAGGGACATCCTGATTTAGAGAAGCTGTTCCGGTTTCTGATTTGATCCCAGAATGTCACGCTTTTACTTAGGTTGCCTCTATTTTCATCACATAAATGTTGGAGGGTATGGAGTTATCCAGCCCCTGAGCCATCTGAAGGCAATCCTGTATAGGGAAGGTTTTTTTTTAAAAAAAAATGTTTAATGTTCTATTATGTTTTTATGTATGTTGGAAACTGCCCAGAGTGGCTGGGGGAACACAGTAAGATGTGGGGGGCATAAATAGTAAAATTATCATTATGGAATGGGACGTCCCTATTTTCATCAGAGAAATGTTGGAGGCTATGGGAGTAAGTGCCATGAACTGGCAGGGGTTCAGAGAGGAGGAAGAGGATCCTGGCTGGGATTGGGTCAAATGGGGGGGGGCGTAAGCTGGGGGTGGAAAAGGAGAGGTTGGTGTAGGAAGTACTCATGGGGTAACGGAGGATGACAAAGGGATGGGGGCCAGTGAGCAGGAAGTCAAACAGTGGGACCCCTTGCCAGAGCCAGAGGAACCCCTGCCCCCATGAACATGGTGGATCCTGAGGCGTAACAAACAGTGGGCAGGGCACTCCAGGAGGCAGAGGCAGGCCAGGGCCTATAGACCAGCTCACTAGCTGGCCAGATGGGGCCTGGATCACAAGGAGGCTTGTGATTCCTCAACTGGAGCAAGCTGAGAGCAGGTGAGGATGAAGCCCAGATGCTACAACCAGCAGGCACATTATAAGAAGACAGCAGAGCTTACGTGCCATGTCTGCTCAACTGCCGTGAAGAACCTGGTCTTGTGCTCTCCTGGACCGCCACAGGTTTCTACTTTGGGCTTTGATTGACCCTGAACTTCGTTTCCTGACCTTCGGCCTTTGACTTTGGATCTCGGCCTGTAGACTTTGCAGATGCTGATTGACCCTTGGATTTTGGACTCAGTCTTGGCACGCTGTCTGGGTGCTGAATCGGCCAGGGGATCAGGACAATAAGCCACACTTGCTCAGCTAGAACCTTTCACTGGATCATGTTTACATTGGACAGTCACTGCACTGAAATGGGGCCTGCCTCTCCCTAGTGGTGCTGGGCCCTAACATATGTCAACCAGATGCCCTCCAGATGTTTTGGACTCCATTTCCCATCAGCCCCAGCCAGGTTTGATTGGTGGGGTCTAGTTCAAAACATCTTGTGGGTACCATGCTCATTACCAGTGTTAACTGATTTATTACAAGACCTTTGTAGACTGGAGTCCACATTAGCAGATAAATCATCTACATTCAGCTAGTGTCTTAACTAGCAGGTTTGTACGTATGTTGGCAGCGACTAGGGGATCATATTTGAGGACTAGGGGATCATATTGAAGATTTCCAGAAGGATAAAACTTCAGTGCCTGCATATCAGCTTGCATCATCACATGACCAGCAAAAGCCAAATAATGCAAAATAAGCAAAGATATGCTTGATTTGTACAACAGATGTAGCTCAGACATTTGAGCTTCTCTTGGTACAGAACTGATTTTGTAAACAAATCCCCAAATACTTTCATCTCTAAAATAACACATTACTTGTTGCGTGGCTTCTTCTTGCAACCTGTGATGTGCAACTCTCTCATCCGTAACAGTGATATTAGGTCACAAGCACTCTTGACAAGAATATCTGTAGAGCAGTGTTACATGTAGTTTTAATGAAATTGGGTGAGTAGGAAGAGAGGGACAGGGTGAGTCAACCTTCCACCTACAATACCTTTGGTATTCATCTCCTGCCCCCTCCACCCCCCAGCTTATGAAACTAGATGTGCAAACTTTGTGGTGTGAACACACTCCACAATGGCACACACATGCCTGTACTCTGAAGTGAAGTGGCATCACCACTGTCATGGGGGATTGATTGATTGAATGATTGAATGCTTGCTTTCCCTGGTTTGGTCCCCAAGTAGGAAATGGGAAAAACCATTGTCTGAAGCCCCAGAGAGCCACTGCCAGTCTGTGTGGACAATAAGAACATAAGAGCCTGCGGGGTGAGTCCAATGGCCCATTTAGTCCAGCATCCTGTTCTCACAGGATGCCTGTGGGAAACCAGCAAGCAGGATTTGAGCACATGAATCCTTCAAGATCAAAAGGAAATAGTTCTGCCCTGTAACAATCCTGTGCTGAAGGTGTACAAGAATATACATTCTTTTTATTTGTCTAGCTACTTCTGGTGGAAATTTTAGTAGCTTACCTCTTTTTAAAAATGACCCTTTTGCTTAGGAAGCATTGGAACACAACTGCTAAACAAGCTACTGCTCTCTCATAACAAAGGCAGAAGTACAGCTTTTGTGAAGCATTTTCTACCTAGCAACTCTAAATATCAGGAAGTAGCCAATTTCTGATTGGCTAGAATACTGGTTATCATTTCCCCTTTTCTATTTGTTAGGTTTCCACATAAAACCGCAAAAGAAAATGAGGAAGAAAGTCATTATTTCCAAGTTCCTTTTCTATGAAATGATGCACAAAAGGAGATCATGAAAATGGAAGACATTTCAAGAATGAAATGTGTGTATCTGAAGAAGTGTGCATGCACACGAAAGCTCATACCAAGAACTAACTTAGTTGGTCTTTAAGGTGCTACTGGAAGGAATTTTTTATTTTGACTATGGCAGACCAACACGGCTACCTATCTGTTTCAAGAATGAGTTAGCAGTCAGTAATCTGGGGACCAGATGAATAAGGGCTGGTAGGCAGAATGAGGATTTTGGGTTTCATGAAAAAGCTTATTTTGTTGGCATCTGTTACAGATAGGTAGCCGTGTTGGTCTGCCAGTCAAAATAAAAAAATTCCTTCCAGTAGCACCTTAAAGACCAACTAAGTTAGTTCTTGGTATGAGCTTTCGTGTGTATCTGAAGAAGTGTGCATGCACACGAAAGCTCATACCAAGAACTAACTTAGTTGGTCTTTAAGGTGCTACTGGAAGGAATTTTTTTGTTGGCATCTGTCTCAAGAGACAATGTTGTGTGCTTCAGGGGGCGAAGTCAAACTGCTGCATTAGCAGCACCCAAGTGACCTCTCTGGGCTGCAAGCCTGGGCAGTGTGTGAGAGGTTGTGGGCTGCCCGGAAGACCACTCTTGACCTCGCTGATGTGGTCCAAAGGAAAGCGGAGCAATACATCTGACACCAGCTTGGCTGCAGTTGTCAGGTGGCGGCATAAAATGTGCCATCCAACCACCTTAGGGGCTCCACTCCATACTTATGTAGGGTTTACTCCAGGCTTCCTCAAACCTTCATGTTTAGAGACTACAATTCCCATCATCCCTGAGCACTGGTCCTGCTAGCTAGGGATCATGGGAGTTGTAGGCCAAAAACATCTGGAGGGCTGAGGTTGAGGAAGCCTGGTTTACTCCTTAGCCTCTTCTTCTCCCAATGATGTCCCACAAAGCAGTGGAGCAGTTTAATACCAAGGAGATAAGCATTGCTTCAAGTGTCAAAATAACTTGACTGCCCTTAGGTACAGGGCAGAAGCTCAATTTGGAGAGAAGGCAGTGCCATTTGCTGTACTGCCTCAGGCAATAAAATGTTTTGGGCTTGCTCCAAGAATACACTTTTGCTCCTTGCATATTCTCATCAGCCTAAATACAGAGCCTAAATACAGAAGTAGACCTCAGCTACATGCAAGGTCCTGTGACATTTTATGTATTGTTTCTCCCGAGTCAGGAAGAAACTAGACTGCCACAAAAACAGTGATGCGGAACCAAAACCTGTTTTGAAGAAAACACTTAAAACACTCAGAACTGTACAGCCCATAATATAAAAAGGGAAATAACCCAAGGCCAAGGTACAGTCCAAAACGCCAATAGCTCCTTTCTGCTTTTACAAGCCATTTGGTTATCAATAATATTGTTGCTACAACTTGGACGCAGTCTGTATCGAGAAAAGGTCCAGCATTCATTTGGCATGATGGAACTAGAGACCGATGAACCAGGCATGGCCTGACTGAAATAATTACGTAATAATTTATTATTTATACCCCGTCCATCTGGCTAGGTTTTCCCAGCCACTCTGGGCAGCTCCCAACAGATTAAAAACACGCTAAAACATCAAACGTTAAAAACTTCTCTAAGTAACGCTGCAACAATTTAAAAATATTTTCTAACTTCTTGCTCTAAAAGCCTCCATCTTCAGACACCAAGGGGTAGTAGCCTGAGATACGCCCTATTCTAGAGTGGCTCCTGGCCTGCAGAGCACCAATCCTAACTTTTGATGTAGTTAAAACTTATTTGCCTGGGATTTTAATTAAGTTTAATTTCATAGAATCATAGAGTTGGAAGAGACCACAAGGGCCATCGAGTCCAACCCCCTGCCAAGCAGGAAACACCATCAATTTTAGTACCATGGTTTTTTAAAAAACAAAACCCTGCTGCTTTCTTGTTTGATGCCTGTTTATATTAATGCAATTAGTTTCTGAACAGTTTTGTGCCTGTTTTAGTGGAAGCTGCCTCGTGAATTTTTAGCAAAATTAAGAGAGACAGGATATAAATAAGTGAAGTGTTAATAAGAAAGTGAGCTATGACAAAGTCCTTATTTTGGCTGGTGCTCATTCCAGCACTATTTAAACCAACCCCGTCGAGAATTTGCACAGGTAAACACTTCTCGCACAATTACTTCTCCCTAGTTCTTGACAAAAATACAAAGACTGCAATGTTATCCACTTACATGGGAGTAAATGTCATTGAAAGCAGTGAGTTACTTCTGAGAAAACAAGCTTGGGATTTCTGTGCAGCAATAATGCAATGTAAATAAAGGTAAGGTAAAGGTACCCCTGCCCGAATGGGCCAGTCTTGACAGACTCTGGGGTTTGTGCGCCCATCTCACATCTATTGGCCGGGGGCCAGCGCTGTCCGAAGACACTTCCGGGTCACGTGGCCAGCGTGACAACGCTGCTCTGGCGAGCCAGAGCCGCACACGGAATGCCGTTTACCTTCCCGCTGGTAAGCGGTACCTATTTATCTACTTGCCCCCGGGGGTGCTTTCGAACTGCTAGGTGGGCAGGCGCTGGGACCGAGCAGCGGGAGCGCACCCCGTCGCGGGGATTCGAACCGCCGACCTTTCGATCGGCAAGCCCTAGGCGCTGAGGCTTTAGCCCACAGCGCCACCCGCGTCCCTAATGCAATGTAAATAAAAATTCTCAATTCAGATCCACAGCTCTACCATGGTAAATCTGTATCGACGATCTGCATGTGACAATGCACTAGTGAATACAAAATAATCTGAAATAATGAAAAGGTAAGGTGCATCTAAAAAGGCAGATGGGGAAGAATCAAATTATTCCTTTCATACAGATTTAAACGTTTTTCTAAATGGATCCCTGAAAGATGTATGTGGAAAGAGGAGTCCAGAATTCTGTTATACAAAATCCAAAAGAACACATTGCTAGCCTATTGCATCTAAAACCAAACAGTGCTTTGGGGGAAGTGGCTGTCCAGGGTTGTGTGTGGTTTTTTAAAAAAGTTTAATCTATATATGGAATTGAGATGCTTTGTTGCTACTTTTATCCACCACCGTCAAAATCGTCCTTAGACGGTAGCAAGATTTTTTATTTTTGCTAAGTAGTATTGAGTAGCTTCATAGAAAAATAACTCAGTGGAAAAGTGATACAACAGAAATCCCGTGGAAGCTGTTAATGCACAGAAAAACTCCCCAAAAGAGACTGCTTTTCATGTAAGTAATTAGTGAGAAAAGGTCCAACTCAAGGATGCACTTCTAAGGACACCAGCGGTGACCAGAGTTGTATAAGAAAAGAACAAATGAGAGCAGAGGTTTATTGGAAAGCTTTAATGATGAAAGATAACAGCTACTGTTTACAGACGGCGACCACGGCGACCGCCCTTTCTGCGAGTGCTGTCTGAAGGGATAGGGGTGACATCCTCTGTGGAGAGAAATAAGGATTTCACATTCAGAAGACTTTCTTGCATACACAGGTCCCACACACATACAAAACCCTCTAAGTCACTTTTCATATGGTAAATGAAACAATTTTCCAATGCAGGAGGCTGGTGGTCAAAATCTAACACTAAGAACCCAATTTACTGCAGGATCGTAAGTCAGACTGAGAAGCTGTACTTCCAATTTACAGCAACTGTATTTTAGGATGTGAAAGTCCAAGTTCAGAGAAGCCTGCAGAGGCTTTAGGACTTCCACTTTACTTAATTAAGAAGGGACGACACAACTACCAGGGGAAAACATTTCATAATACCATGGTAGTTACCATGCAGCTTAGCACCAATTTCAATTCTTTCTAACTAAAGGTCACAACTACCTGATGTTGGGACATCTCCTTGTCTAATCTGCAATATTTCTGTACTTCATATCTTAAGCTCAGCACCTTTAGCATGTACCCCCCAATCTTGAAAAGCGTTATCACAGGAAACCAAGGGGGTTTGTTTAACACCTGAGTAAGAATGGGACATTAAGAAACAGCCGTTTTCTAAAAGAGACGGTTTCCAAGGAGATGCATTCTTCAAATGCATCTTCGGTTGACAACTCACCAATGCGCCCTATCTTCATGCCAGAGCGAGCCAGAGCTCTGAGGGCTGACTGGGCTCCAGGCCCAGGAGTCTTTGTTCTGCACAGGAAAAAAATGAGGAAATATATGAAGCAGATAAGCGTTTACAATTTATCTCTGATGTCTGCATTTGTTTATATATTGTATGGTTCTATAATAATTCATATGGAGGGAGTAAACTGGTGACAAAGACCAATACGGGACACGCAGGGAGATAAGATGGCAGTTCAACTTCAAGCTTTTGGTCTAGTGGCAAATAGAGCCCTTACTGTATTTTTATAAAAGCCATGTCATTTTCAGCTAACTTCATAGGCTTACCTTTATGCTGGAATCTGAAGGAAAGCGTGTAATGGAGGCATTTTATATTAACCAGCAGCAGTTTTTTTCTTTTTCAATTCAGACATTTAATCTACTGGGAATGCCAATCAGTTTCTGTGATTCATAGAATTATGTTCTTTTTTTTTGTCTTGGGTGCCTGCTACCCCTTGGGAATTATCATTGTCATAATCCATGTGGATTCTCAAGATATCTCTGCTGCTTGTCTTTTCTACCCTATGCAGAAGGCTTCCCTCTTTTTTGCTTCTAACTGCAAGGCCTATGTCTAATGGGCACAGAATATCTCTGTTCTATTAAGGGAAATACATAGAAGCATTCAAAAGAAGTGGCTATATTAGGGTTGTCATATTTCAAAAAGAAAAAACCAGAACACCCCGAGGCTATATTAGATGCAACCTGATCTCACTGACAAATAATGTGGACAATACTTTTTATAAGATCATGGTAGTCCAAACTGCAACTTAGTCCATCTAAATGCAAAGAGAAAAACAACAAAATATCCACAAAGATATTAAGCCAACCAATATATGTATTCAGTGCCAAGAGGGTATCCTCTCTGCTTCCCTCCCCCCACCACCACCTTGGTCTACAGAATGCTACAAAATTATATACACGGTAACGTTCTCATATGGTATTCCAGCATAATGTAACCTGTTAAGGGGTGAATGCTGAATGCCTTAGATACTAATTAGTATCTGATTAATTACATTTTATAAACTCTGTGTGGGAGAGAATGACACACATACCTATTTCCACCTGTAGCCCGCAACTTGATGTGAAGGGCAGTGATTCCCAGCTCCTTGCATCTCTGAGCTACATCCTGGGCAGCCAGCATAGCAGCATAAGGAGAAGACTCGTCTCTGTCAGCCTTCACTTTCATGCCACCAGTTACTCGGCAGATTGTTTCCCTGAGAAAGAAGGAACAGAGAGATTATTTGAGGAACCCCAAGTCTAGTCTCACTTTCACAGGAGATATGAAGTTACAGGGTAAGCAGATAAATTGTATTCTTGGCTTCTTTGCCAAATTGTTTTTAAAATACGGAAGCAACAACTTCCAAACCTTAATGCCTCTGCTGCTGCCCACAAGTCCTAAATCCTAGCAGACAAGACACAGAACCAGCCACACAAAGTTTAGATGTCCCTTATGTTCCCATTTACGCCAGTATGCCTGAACAGCTTATAGCAGGTCATGGGGAACTGGTGGCCCTCCATTTTGTTGGATTCTAACTCCCACCAGTCCTAGCCGGGCAGCACAACCAATGGGATTTGTAGTTCAGAAACACCTGGAGGCCCACATTGTTTCCTGAGTCCTGACTTACAGGATTTTAAACTAAGAGAACCTTTCTGTGCCAATGTGAGTGTGTCTCTTGACTTCTGCATTTGATCAAGGGTCTGCCTGTGAGGTCTAGCACTATATGCATTTAGGAGAATTGAGGTGTAAAAGTTTACCAAACATCATAGACCAACATTCCCCCCCCCCCAATACGTCTTTCATTTTAGAAACATGTTAAAGAAAGCAGTCACAAACAGGTGCCTACTCACTTGCCAGACAGGTCAGTTACATGGACAAAAGTGTCATTGAAGGAAGCGAAGATGTGGCAGACTCCAAACACATTCTCTCCTTCAGCCACCTGTGGTCCCAGACTGATAACTTGTTCTTCCTTCTTTTCCTTGCCCTTACGAGGTGCCATTTCTGTTATAAGAAAACAACAAAAAATTAGGGAGGATATGGAAGGCCTTAAAGTACTGTCTCTCGGAAGGGCTATACTTATAAACCTTTATTAAATTAAGATTCTAGGGCAGGGGTCTGCAACCTGCGGCTCCAGAGCCGCATGTGGCTCTTTTACACCTTTGCCGCGGCTCCGGGGCGGATACTAGCGAGGGGAGGAGGCGCATTGTGTGCCCCGACACTCCCCACTGTGGCGGGCGCTGTACTGGCTGTGACGTCGCATGGGGGCGGTGCATGCGTTAGTCACACACCGCCCCGACGTCACCTTCCCGCCCGCTGTCACATCGCGGCTCCAGAGATATATGTGTTTTAAATGTTGCAATGGTTTTGCGGCTCCCAGTTTTTTTCCCTTCGGAAATGGGTCCAAGTGGCTCTTTTTGTCTTAAAGGTTGCAGACCCCTGTTCTAGGGCAAGGAAAGTAAGTAGTTCAGACCCAAGTCACACAAGCAAGCTATTTTAATAAGCAGCTACATGGGGCTAGTTCACAGCCCTTTTTGCAGCTCTGTGCACAGAAAATCCTTTCTGTACTGGTGCCAACTTCCAGCTCAGCCAGGCAGTACAGTTGTGCTGTATGGGGCAGAAGGAAATCTTAGTCCAAAACACCTTGGCAAAGGCTGCAACAGAAGCACCTGTGTCTGAAGTTCCACCTTCTAACTGCACCTCACTCCCAGCAACATCCACTCACCCTTGCAGCAACCCAGCTTTTCCTTGCCTCAGAAAACAAGGAAATCACTGCATCTCTCACATATATATAAATCCAAGGGGAAGATAAAGGACATCAGTAGCACCATAGTTTACTAAGTTCACAGTCTTGATTAAGACATATGCAATATATTAACTGGCAGGAACAGTATCGTGAGACCAACAACAACCAGAATTGGGAGTTCTTGGAACACAAAACTTGTGCTAATTTGCACTGACTTTTTTTGAATGTATTTTAATAATTCTCTTCATAAAACCGGGCATAGAAGCCAAATGACTTAACATAATGGTCTCCACTTTCTTTTCAAAATTATTTCAGGCCTATTAAATGAACTTCCCTTCTGCATGAGTGTCCAACACTCAGCATTTCAGCGAAATGTGTTGCTCCACACTAATTATACTAGCTAGCAGGTTACAAAAATTAAAAACCTCCCTGAATGACTTGCACAGGAAGAATAATGCTAATCAAACAGCACACATTACCACAATCACACCCCTATAGGAAAAATCCCGCACTCCTCAATCAGGTATGCTTAGGCCTATAGCATGATACATTTCCCAGCATCATACATGTGGCAAGATCCCCACTGCTCTTATCTGTAATATTTAGCAATATATATTCTACAGACAATGCCATCAAGAAGATGGAGTAGGAGCAAATGGACCCTCAGCACAACAGCACTTAAGTACTTCTAAACAAAAGGGTATGTAAAAAACAGATATTTATATTACAACAGAGAAACCCTCAAGTCACTACATTCAACATTCAAATAAAGGGGATTACAATATAGGCAGAATGTATGGAAACCTAGATGGCAGTGATTTTGCAGAGCAAGAATACAGCATGGGTAGTCAACATGGTAACCTCCAGATGCTTTGTACTACAACTCCCATCAACCTCAGCTTGCATGATAAGGAGCATTAGGAGGTGGAGCACACAGTGCCTGGATGGCAGCACATTGGCTATTGCTGGAATATGGCAGCAGCTTTAGCATACTTAAAAAACAAAATAAACCATGTTCCTAGCCCAAATGACTGCAGAAGTAATCCTGAAAACTTTTTTAGGTCTGGCTGAGAATTCTCATGGCTATAGAGAATATATTAATCTATGCCATTACTGTGATTTACTGTTCTCATGGTTAGAAAAGAAGGGTTAGCTGTCTCTCCTACGTACAAAGCTCAACCTGCCCCCCACCTAGAACACAAAAAATCATTCTATAATTATGAAGTACACTGTGGTTACGACCGGTTTAAGCAAAAAATCTCCAGTGAACAATCCAAAAAGAGCATGTACACAACAGTGTGTGTGTGTGTGGTATTCCAGTTGAAAAGAACCAAGCACATTTTGCTCTCTAAAGCACAACTGATTTCCAGAAGTCAGCCCTACGGAATTGAAAGCAAACTACTGCTAGGTACCGTAAGTGGGCTTTAGGATTGCAGCCTTTGAGGTGGAAACTTTTAAAATACGACTATTAAGGGCTGCAATCCTGCAGAGCTAGGCCGTGTACTGTATGTAACATTGCAGATGCAGACGACTCCGTGATACGTGGATCTTTTTTTCTCTCTCAATGTACCAGGACGGCCTGAAAACACAAACATGATGCCAGATCATCTCTGATCTCACAAGCCCGCAATCAGACCCAGAAAGTTCACTTCCTAGGGATGAGGGAATTTGTGATTTGGAACAACCTGCAGCTAGTAAATAAAGAAGCTTTTCCCACGTCAAACCATCTCAAAAGAAAGGGAGCCAGCCAGCCTACCGGAGAGCAGACTCAGCCACAGGCCTAGCGGCGGCCCCGGGAGAACCTCTCAGCCTATAGTCCACCTTGGCCTTAATGAGAACCACAACGGCCTACATCACGGAAAGCGACTCAAGCTACTGCTTCGCCTCTTAATAAAGCAAGAGGCGCGCAACTGAAACAAAAGGCGCTACGAGGCTCCATCCCCGCTTGCCCAGCCGCGCTCCTTCCCACTGCGGTGCTGCCTACCCCCGCGGACCCCGGGGGCACCAGGCCCTCCCCTCCGCCGCCCTCCCCGTGCAGCCGGCGGAGGAGAGGCCAGGCAAACCGCGGACAAATTCGGGGAGAGCCGGGTCCCCGAGGATGGGGGTGGATGGAAGTTACCCCCCTCTCTCGACACTTACTCGCACGTCTCCGCAGGCAGCAACCAACACCGGAAAGGAAGAGGCGGGCGTCGTGGGGGTGAGAGGTCACCTCTCTTCACCCGGAAGCGATACCGCTGACAAAGGCGGGTCACTTCCTCGAAAGACAATCCGGCTTAATCTTTAAATGGAGACACACACACACGGAATTTGATCGATTGGTGAAGTGATGGAAGATAGGGAGCAAAAAAAAAAAAGGGAGGGAAAGGAAAAATAAGACATGAGTCGGAATGACCTATTCCAAAATGGCGACGGGGCAGCGATGGAAACCCTCACTAAAGATGGCGGAGACTAGATAAAGTCTTTTCCTCAAGATGTCGGGCGGCGGCTCTGACGTCAGCGCGTTCCACCCCAGCCGCACACATAATGCGGGGGAGCGATATCCTCGCCTTTTGAGAGCGTCCGTGGCGAAGATGGAGGCTGCGGGGAAGGAAAGCGGAAACTGGAGCCTTTATACAGTATAAACCTCAACGTATTTGAAAAGGGCAGACTCAGATCGTTCATTGATTCCTCGCTGTGCGCGAACGCAGCTCATGGTCCTGTTGGGTAGCCGCTTCCTCTGCGCCGGTCTTTCTCCGCGAGGAGAGGACCGCGCTTGCTCTCCCTTGGTTCAAAGGGAGCGCGCCTTGCTTTTGACGCTCGGATGTGGCTGGCCCCGTTTTCCCAGTGCCGAAAGGTGCTGGCTCAGCAAGTGTTTTGTCTGTGCCGAAACGCAGTCCTGAGTTTCTCTGACCATCGGATGAAGTGCTTCTGCCGAGGGGTGCTTAGGCTCCGAATGCAATGTTTAATTGCATATACAGCATTACTTAGAAAAATGGTTGCGGCAATGGCTACAACCGGGGGTCCCATTTCTGCAATAACCAAAGTGTCGTTTTCCCAGAAGGTGGGAAACCTATTCAGAGATCAGAGCTTTTCTTCCCCACAGCTGGTATCATCATTTATTATTTGCAAAAGTGCTTATATGATGGAGGTTAGAGGGTAGGGTTGCCATATTACATATTTCAAAAAAGTGAGTGAAGTTGTTGAACATGTTTTGGGTTGTGTGCCAAAAAGCTGTAGAACCATTGAGAATATCTGTACCTGGCCCTACAACCAATTTCCTTTTCTGAGATGGAGACCATTTGCCAGGGGTAGGCAAACGAAGGCCCAGGGGCTGGATCTGGCCCAAACGCCTTCTCAGTCCGGCCCACGGATGGTCCGTGAATCAGCGTGTTTTTATATGAGTAGAATGTGTTCTTTTATTTAAAATGCATCTCTGGGTTATTTGTGGGGCACAGGAATCTGTTCATCCCCCCTCCCCATATAGTCTGGCCCACCACAATGTCTGAGGAACAGTGGACTGGCACCCTGCTGAAAAAGTTTGCTGACCTCTGCCATTTGCACGCTAGTGGTAGATTATCATACTGACAGAGCGATTCATATCCCTTTTTTGTTGGGCTGCTGGTGGTGGGGCTGCGTCTCTGGTGCAGATCTCCCCTGTCTGCCTACCAGAAAATGGGGCTTTCCAGAGGTGGGGCTGAACGTTCTCTGGATTTTTTGGAATGTGAGTTGACCATGCTGCCATCATGTGGCAGTGTTGAGTGAGCTGGGCCCAGTCTCTGCCTGCACCCTTCACCTGGGATGCTCAGCATAGCTATGAAAGTGACAGTGACCCTGCTGCTCTGTAAAGCCCCACCATGCTGGGTGAGTGGAAGTGTTAGGATTGCTCCCAAAGAAGGGCCTGTGGTTTTCCTAATATGGTGCTGACACAGTCTATTAATTTACCTCCAGAAAATTGCCAGTTACAGCTGAACCTTTAGCCCTCCAGATGTTGCTGCACATACCACTGGCTATGCTTGTTGGAGCTGATGAAAGTTGTAGTTCAGCAACATCTGGAGGACCAAAGTTCCCCATAGCTGAGTTAAAGGAATGACTTAACCTAAAGCTTGTGGGCTGTATCCAACTAAGCGCTTCTCATACCTTTTGAAATTTACTTAATTTAGGTATTTTAATTTTAAGAGGTCTACCCTGAGTAGAAATGAGTTGGATTCAACCCTGTGATTTTCATAAAATCACTGGTTTGACAGTTGTGCAGACACTGAAAAACAGGCAAACAGAAAAAATGTTTAACTTTTATTTGTATTCATTGCAGAAGCAAAACATGGTTAAAAAATAGTATTGCCCAAAACTGCACTAGTTTTGATTGATTGCATTTTGTTGTTTACGCATGTATGGCTTTTATTTCTGATGCATTTTGTCAGCTATCCTGTGTACATGGCTTTCATTGTATACAATACAGCTAACTTGTGTGTGTTGTTTGGATCGGTCATAGTTTGTCAGCCGTGTACTTGTACAGTGGTACCTCGGGTTAAGATCTTAATTCGTTCTGGAGGTCTGTTCTTAACCTGAAAGTGTTCTTAACCTGAAGCACCACTTTAGCTAATGGGGCCTCCTGCTGCTGCCGTGCTGCCGGAGCACAATTTCTGTTCTCATCCCGAAGCAAAGTTCTTAACCCGAGGTACTATTTCTGGGTTAGCGGAGTCTAACCTGAAGCATATGTAACCTGAAGCATATGTAACCCGAGGAACTACTGTATAGGATTCATAGGATAGAGTTAGCTGTGTCAATGAAGCAGTGTTTGCTTCTGTACAAAATACATGATGGTAATGCTAATTTGTAGTTGCTGATGAAAAATAATTAATAACTAAGCAGAATTTTAAACAGGTTTATGGTTAGCCCCACCTCCTCTGCTTGCAAGCCTGCTCATAGCATTACTGGTTATGAGCTCACGTGGCTTGTTTCCATCATTGTCAGGCGGAAAGTGCTGACTGTGCCTGAATGAAACACAAGGCTGTGGTTATTAAAATATGAGTTAACGTATGTGCTTTGATCTGTGTGGGGGGGGGGATTTCCTCTGAGACCCCCAGCAATTTTCCAAGTGGTCTGCTGGTGGTGGGGTGGGGAACTGAGGACTGCTAGTCTGGGCGCTGGGCATACGTAATATTACACAGGTCCTGCCTGCAGGCTCAACAAAAGGGAACAAAACTGGAGAAAGAAAATGTCCCACTTGCTGGGGGCGGCTAAAAGGAATCTTCAAAAGTTGCAGTTAAAGAAACACAACCCACAGTTATATAACAATTAACCTAAAACTGGAAAAAAAGAAGAGAATCAAGTGGAACATCATCAAGAGAGAAACACATGATAAAATAAGTATATTTTAAATAATTTCTTAAACATAGACAAGGAGGGAGCCAACCACTCCCTAAACCTCCCACTTGGGACATACAACAGGATTGCAAAAGTGGTGTTTTTGTGTGTGTACATAAATGCAGATCATTTTTTGTTCTACGTGCGTGCACACTTGCACACATGTACTTTCTTTTGATCTTACTAAACTAATATTCTCAAAGAGGCTGGCTTCTAAAAAGCTTCAATTACATTGAATTACAATTCTGTCCCCATTGTACAGGCTTCAACATGGATGGGGAACGTGAATCTCTCCCTATGTTGTTGGACTGCAAGCATGGTCAGTGGTCAGGGATGATGGGAGTTGTGGTACAACAAAATCTGGATGGCCACAGGCTCTCCACCCCTGTGCTTTGTACCTCACGCATTTAGTTATGTTGCCTTTGCCCCACCCCCAGCCTGCCACCACTCATGTGCATAAAACATCCCCAGCCAGCAGACTAAATATACCCGGCTGAAAGTATAGGCCTGGAATCATGATTCCACTGAAGTCAATGAAAGATTTATTAAGCACTTCAGTAGCACCGTGATGGCAAGCAAGGCAATCCATCCATCACTACCGCCCCTCAAAATCATATCCGTCATAGATGAGGCAGCTCATGGAATCTGAAGGTGTTTTGAAATCCCTCAAGTGGAAGAAGCAGAACAAGCAGGACTCCTGGCCAAGAAGTAAATGTGCTGCAGCAGAAATCTGCAACGAGTTCCAATCTCTTTATTACCCTTTTCCTGTAAAGGAACTCAGGCAACATTTTACATCTCATTTATCTTTCAAGGAGGCTTGCCGGATGATTTTTGCAACAGGATGGGCTCTGCCACCTCTCATTCATCTGGAACGAATCTCCATCCGTTTGCATCGATTGAGAGAGAGAGAGATTTGCCAAATATTTCAAAGGGACCTTTCAAATATCACTCTGGAGCCTGACGTTTCCTTCGCATTAAGGTTGTCACAGCTTGATGGTCCTGGAAGGATTTACACAGGGGAGTGGGAGGCCATGTTGCTGTAAGAAATCATTGATTGGTAATCATGAATGGGCACTCGTCCATTCCCTACTTCTCTGATGATGATGAAGTAGCTCTACTTTCAGCAGCCTGACTGTCATTTCATTTGGGGATCGGGGGGGCTGAGAAGAAACCCAGAGTCAGGGAATTAAAACAAACAAAAAACACTGCTGGGAACAAAAGCACATAGCATACATGAAGGGCTGAATCTTCTTGTAAAGTAAGAGTAAGTAGCCACACATTCGTTCCTAGATGAATTGGATTCATTATTTAAATAATTTAATTTAAGTAGTTTCTTCTTTGTGTAAGCTTAATTCCAGATCCTGCTCTTCTGTTGCAAAGGATTGCTGCAGATACCTCACCTTTCACACTTTGGGATTGTGGTGGGAGTTTCAGGGCTGGTTCTGATATTGGGAGTGTTGTAACTGGCCTCTTTGCAGCCTGTCCTATTCATGTTTATCCAACAGGAGGCGTGGCTCATATCACTACCACTACCCAAAAAGTACCCTAATTTTGCTCTGGCTCCTGAAGACTCTACTGATTTGGGTGGCAGCAGCAAAAAAAAAAAGGAAAGTAAATTAAAGTATACACAAAGCTCTGGCATGGGTGGAGCCCTGTGCCCTGTTGGGGCTGTCATCAGATCAATGTCGTATGAGTGGAGAGGGGGTGAGAATCCTCCTTAGCTGATCTGCAGGGATTAATATAGGATTAATATAGGTCCTGTGCATGTTTTCTGGCATGCAGTCCCCAGAGGGTTGACTACAGATCAGGCCCAAAAAGGTCAGCCACCCTTGCTTTATAATAATTGTATAATAAACTACTAGACTTGCTCCCCTGATAGTTTTGCATACTTAGTTGCCTGCTCACAGAACCTAGGTAAAAAGGTAAAGGGACCCCTGACTATTAGGTCCAGTCGTGACCGACTCTGGGGTTGCACTCATCTCGCTTTATTGGCCGAGGGAGCCGGTGTACAGCTTCCGGGTCATGTGGCCAGCATGACTAAGCCGCTTCTGGCGAACCAGAGCAGCGCACAGAAACACTGTTTACCTTCCCGCCACTTGCACTTGGGCGTGCTTTCGAACTGCTAGGTTGGCAGGAGCTGGGACCGAGCAACGGGAGCTCACCCTGTTGCGGGGATTTGAACCGCCGACCTGATTTGCAAGCCCGAGGCTCTGTGGTTTAACCCACAGTGCCACCCGTGTCCTAGGGGTACACAAACAGAACCTAGGGGGTCCACAAAAAGCAGGGGAAGCTGTGTTGGTTAATGGGCGTGGGGAACCAAAACACATAGTTGGACCGCATGAAGATCAGAGTGCTCAGCATGTCAGAGGTGTTACCTCCTGGATCACAGGCAGCATGCAGGGGAACAACAGCGGCAGGAGAAGGCTATTTTGCCCATGCCTTGCATGTGGGATTTGTATCAGCATGTGGCTTCCTACCGTGAGAAACAGGATGCTCAGCTGGAAGGGCCCTTGGTTTGATACAGGTTCTTGATCAGGTGACGTTTTGCGATATTTGTGGAATCCTCTATGTAGATGGATTTAAAGTCTGTTTCAAAGAAGCGGGATAGTTTTAGGTGCGCTTCAAAATAAGTGGAACAGCACTGGATCAACCACTTGGAGCATTGGGCCAACCAACAATGGAGCCACAGGACAAAACTGACATGCTGGAGGTGGAATTGGGCCTGGCCTGTCCGGCATGGGAGAGCTTCACTGCATGCCTCAAAACTGGCAGCTTCGTAGTGGTTGATGTCAGCTGGGTGCTGAAAGAGCTGCACATTTAAATAATGTGCTAACAAAACAAAAACAAAAAAACCCCAACAACCCACATGCTGGTCTTTTCACACTTAAAAGTCGTCTAAGCAATAGTATTTGCTCTAACCTTTCCCAGTGGTGCATGTCTCTTTGTGTTAGAAGACATTTCTATTAAAGACAGAATAGGAATGTAATGCAATTAATATCAAATGAAGTCCCTGCGAGACGACTCCATAACACAGCAATGGCCTTCTTGTGAAAATTTATCTACAGTGGAGTATAAAGGGGTCTTAAAGAATAATGAAACTGTATGTGGGGATTTTAATGTACGTAATAATTCCCTGAAACATTTTCTCTTAAAAGATCTAATTGGTGGCGATTTTAATCCACATCTCTCTCTGTAGGGACATAAGGCTATTGCTGTGAATGGCATAGACTTTGCGGAGAGAATGACAGAACTGGGACTGCCATTTTATTTCTTCCTTAAGCAGGTGACCGCAGGGAAATTTCTTTGCATCTTACTCAACAGAGCTTCCATTTGTTAAATGTGAGCCTCAGAGCTTAAAGATTGTTTCCTGGCCTGAGATGTCCTTGGTTAAAGGAAGAGTGGATGTAGTCAGATTCAGTGTTTGAGAAAGTTCTGGAATTTGAATTGATCCAATGGTTTTGGAGGTGGACAGAAAGGCAATACTTGAAGGCCCTAACAACGGCTGACTTTGCTGGGATCTGAGGGAGCTCAGAACTTTATGGAGCTACTTGACAATTTAAGAGTTTGGGAGGGGGAAAAAATCAGATTTGTTTTGTTCTTATAAGGAACTCCAGTTCCCCCGAAGGCATCAATGAAGATGGCTGTGACCATATTGGCTTTTGTCAGGTTATGAGATTAAATAAATACAGTACCTGAAACTAAAAGGTGGATGGTGCTGTTCTCTTTTCTCCCGCTAGAGGGTGCTTGAGATATTGTTGGATGAAAGCAAGATGACCACACAAACAAACATCTCAAAGTTCCTATGAAGCAAACAACAAAAAGGGAGCAATTGCAATGAGAAGCTACAGATCTGGAATTTGTTAGCAAATGTGACCTTATATATCTCATGGATTCAGTAAGGGATGTGGGTAGTTCTCTCAGCTATATACAGTAATTGTGTTCCATTTAGTATTCTTGTAATGGGTTTGTTTTGAACTGTAGTTCATGTTTCACATCCCAGCTATTAGAATATAGCCATTAGTGTGAGCTAGGTTTATCCCTAAGTGTACCTCTTGCCTTGCTGGTAAATGTCCATTGAGATGAATTAAAGAAAAAAGCTCTGTCATATAAACTCATGGGATATTTTAAAGTCTCAGAGGAAGTTTAAGACTTTTTAACTGGAAATGCTGGGAATTTAATATGGGGCTCCCCACCACCACCCAAAGTGTTCTCTGTTGCTCAGCTGTGAACAGTCTACCCAAGGATTATTTTAAAATCCCTGGAATAAAATGAAAGTAAAATGGTTTTACAGTATTGTTCAGTCCAGTTGGAGAGGAGCACACGGCCACTCGCACTGCCAGCACAGGACTCAGATACAAAAAGGAAAGTGTGTAGGGCAAAGGGAAGAATGTGGCTCGTACAGTGAGCTTCACATCCCGTGTTTAAAAACCTTTCTAGAGACTGGTCTGGTAAGGTGTTAGACTGGAGCTTGACCTAGGACACTGGTTTCAAACCCCGGATCAACTCTGCAAACTAATGAGAAGGCCTTAGGCAAGTTTCTCCCATTCAATTTCATTTCTCCACTAGCAACATGAGAATAACAGCAGAATGTCTGATGGCTGTGATAAGGATAATAAAGGACCATTAAAGCAATGAATTAACCAAAAGGTGCTATGGAAGTGAGAGATTAAAAATAAATATAGACACATTTTAGGGCTGACACAATATACTAGCCAACTTGTCCCTATCTCGCTATTGCTGTAGGCTTTTGCTCATGGAGTGGGGAGAGGCCATTGTGCCCATCACTTCAGACAGAAAAATATATGTGGCTAGTCCTGCTAATTAGCAAGCTGGCCTTTGGTATGGCAGAGCCAATTCTGTGTGGAGCTCTCTCCAGATTTCTATCTGTGCCTCTACATTTCAAAGGAACCTAAATAATTACGGTATATTAGCCGGGCATTTATTAGAGGATCCACTGTTGGTTTTCCTGTTCCTTTCCTGTCCTCTTTCATTTCCTTGTGGTACTAGTAGTGGGAAGGTACTGTATATAATTACAGGCACCAACTCAATAACAGCTATGTTACGGCTAAAATCTGGGTGCGGGGTTACTCTGCCACCCAGCTCATCGGACTAAGTCCGTGGGTCCCTGTGGAAGAAAATGAGCTCAGCCAGACGCAGGAGCAAACTGCAGAAGATCCAAGTTTATTGCGCAACAGGTTCAAGGCGAGATTGAACCCAGAGAAAGGGGTGACATGAACTTTTGAAATTTCCCTCCATATCCCAGAATACAGTGCATGAAACGTCACGAATACATTACGGGAAGGTTGGGTTTCACAAGTTACATCATGAATATACTTTACACGTCATGAATACATTATGAAAAGGTGGGATTACATTAATTAGCATTTTTGGATGAGGGAGGGGGGATATGCGGAGCGGGAAATATACATAGATACACATTTATTGAGTACCGGTGGTGGCAAGACAATGGGTCAGAGATATACATCGTCTGCCACCTAATATTGCCTAGAGGAAAGGTTTGGCGAAACGATCTGACAGGATTAAGAAGTTCCTGCGTACGTGACCTGTTGCTTTGGGGATTATGGAAGTAGGGATAGCATCATGGAGTCCACGGGGAACTGAGTTGAATGACACCGAGAGCGAAGAAATCGGAGTTACGGTTGATTTTATATCAATTCCTAAAGATTTCAATGATTTCAAACCCATTCTGTACTATAGGGCAAAAGCAGAAACAGAATGGATACATTGTAACAGGAGGTCCCTGGTTTCGGATCCATTGTTCTCGCCGTGGGGGGGGGGGCGTCAGCAGCTTGTCAGGGGTAAAATGAGGCGTGCAGGAGCTCCCTGAGCTAGCTTCTGCAGGACAAATGCATGGCTGTGATTGGCCAAAGCGGGGCCATAGGAATAAGCGGGGCCTCGGATGTTCCTAGAAGGAAGGGGGAAAGGAGCCCCCCCCCCTTCCATTCCGTATCAGCTATGAGCCCTTGGCTACACACACACACACACACACACACACACACACACACACACACACACACACCATACTTTTAAAGCACATTCTCCACAAATAATCATGGGAACTATAGATCCTGGGAATTATTGCTCTGTGAGGTTAAACTACAGTCCCCGGGATTCTTTGGGTGGGTGTGTAAAATGTGCTTTCAGTGTCTGGTTTGTAGACAATCCTTCAGTGTGCAAACGTGCTATAGCTATAAAAATCTGAGTGGTTATGATCCTGTTCCGAAGGAATCTTATTATTCATTTATTGCATGTATATCTCAAGGAGCTCAAGGTGGCAAACATGGTTCTCCTCTTCCTCATTTAATCCCCACAACAACCCTGTGAGGTAGCTTAGGCCGAGAGGCCATGACTGGTCCTAGTCCAAAACTCTGACCAACCACTACACCACGCTGGCTCTCATTCCAGCGCTGGAATGTAAAGAGAATAATAGCACTGCTTTTCCTTAAAGAATAAATAGGCCCAGGGGCGTCTTACCCATAGAGGCTAGTGGCACGGGGCGGCAAGTTCTGGAGGGCACCAGGGAAGAGGCGGAGGCTGAACGCAGCACCTCCTGGCATCAGCTCGCTGCCCTCACCCGCCTCCGCCATGCCGCGCTGAAGCAGCGCCGCACCCAGAGCCTCTGTCTGACCTGGCCACCACGGCACGAAGCGTCCAGCTGAGGTGGGAGGCGCCTCGTCCAGCCTCAGCCTCTTCCCCACCGGAGGAGCCGCCTCCAGCCCCGCTGGCAGCGCCATCCTCCCTTTAAAAAGGTGGACACCTGGGGAAAGGGGATATGCTTAAGACGGCCCTGAATAGGCCCCTCATCATTATGGATGCTGGGAGAAAAGGTGCCTGAAAACACCTAGTCAAGGCTCAGAAAATGACACAGCTTTGCTATTTGTCCGCACTTCTCTTCTCCCATTCAAGCAAGTGTTCCCTTCTCCTGGCAGTAGCTCTTACTATCTGCCGTCTCTGAAACTAATTTTGCAAGGGAGAACTGTATTCACTTTCTGTTTCTGCTCCTCTGTGTGCAAGGCTTTTCTCTGACCATCTAGTTTCTGTGTCCCTTGCAGGATTCCTCAGCCCCCCAGCCCTCCCCTTTTGAAGACCATAGAAAGCTGTTTTATACCAAGTCAGACCACAGGCCCATTATGTTTTTATTTTTCATTTATTCATTACGCCGCTTGATTGTAGTGGGGGTAAACCTTCAAAACACTACAAAACAGAACAGTCAGATTATCACAAGAAGAGTTTTCAATGATATTTTAAAGCATACAGAAAGTGAAAGCAATAGACTAAAACCAATTAAAACTCAGCATCAGCTTTCTAAGCGTCTGGGAAGAATTGTCTAAACAGGAATATTTTTAGCAGGCCCCAGAAGTGAAGGTGCCTGCCTGATCTCCATAGTTCAGTATTGTATACACTGACTGGCAGCAGCTCTCCAGGGTCTCAGGCCCATTAGCTAGAATCTAATGGGCACATAACTACATTTTCTTAGTAAATTTGTAAAAAAGAAGAACCTTATTCTTTTTCTAGGGCAGGCATAGGCAAACTCGGTCCTCCAGATGTTTTGAGACTACAATTCCCATCATCCCTGACTACTGGTCGTGTTAGCTAGGGATGATGGGAGTTGTAGTCCCAAAACATCTGGAGGGCCAAGTTTGCCAATGCCTTTTCTGAGGCAAGTTTCCATATCTGGTTCCAGGGCCTGCAACAACTTACACCTGGTCGCTGCATAAGGCTCAACATTTACCTAAGTCAAGTAGGCCCTGCCTCCTTAGGTCAACAGCCCCATCGTCACCGTATCCACATCACTGTTGATAAAGGGAGGTTTGTAACTATTTCCCAATTGTTGGTGTCTGACTCTTCGTGACCCCTTCGAGCACGCCAGGCATTCCTGTCTTCCACTGCCCCCCCCCCCCGCAGTTTGGTCAGACTCATGTTGGTAGCTTCGAGAACACTGTCCAACCATCTTGTCCTCTGTCTTCCCCTTCTCCTTGTGCCCTCCATCTTTCCCAACATCAGGGTCTTTTCCAAGGAGTCTTCTCTTCTCATGAGGTGGCCAATAAGGCCATACAAAAAACCCTCAAGACCTGAATGTGCCAGACTTCGTTATCCCTTATCTTGACCCAGAAGGGATTCACAAACTGCTTGGTGTCAGCCTACTCACTTCAACTCCTTAACACCCCTGTGAGCGATGGGATAACCCCCGCCCCCAAACCCAGTGCATTTCCTTCCCACATGAACTTGATTAATTGCAAGCACATTCACAATCTTCCAGCTGGCGATAAGCGCCACCAGGGGGTTGGCGGGAGTTTGGATGCTGCTTCATGTGTGTGAGAATCCCCCCGGCTATGCCTGGATCCTCGACGTGGGTGGCCCATCTCAGCCAGCCTGTGCAGGAAAGGTGAATGGAGTGGGATAGAATTTCGTCCCAGAAGTGCTACAGGAAAAAAAGGAACCATATGTGCATGGAAGGCTGGGCCGGGCAGACTATAAACGGAATTAGCATCCGAGAGGATATGGCCAATCTAAAGCATTTTTGGAAACAGATGTGAGAGGCGAGGAAACAGCACATTTTTATTTCGCTTTATCAAAGCAAAATAGCCCAGGCTGCCAGATGAGCACCTAGAAAGCACCAGCAATCTCCCATGTAAGGCACTGTTGGGAGGCCCCTGCCTCCTGTTTTCCCTCCCCTTTCTCCTGCCAAAGGGAAGGATTCGTGGTGAGTTAAGGAAGAGAAGGAGCACCGCCACCCACCCCTCTCCCTCTGTGTTTTGGCTTCCATGGATGAGTTCACAAAACCCAAGGGGCCAGTGTGGTGTAGCGGTTAGTGTCTTGGAGTTATATTGGAGAGACCCAGGTTCAAATCTCCTCCTGGCCATGGTGGAGTTCACTGAGTGACATTGGGCCAGTAATTCTCCCTCAGCTTCAGCTACCTCAGAGGTATACTGCTTTGACCTCCTTGGAGGGAAAATGTGAGATAAATGCAAACAAACAATGGGGCGTTGGCGAATGGAAGACTAGAGGCTCACGCTCATCCTCCAGTCATTCCTCTTTCTGGAGTTGCTTTCTTAGGTGTTGAACCGCTGCTTAATCACCTCGTGTGGCCATCACTCCGCTTTCTGTTTGTCCTTGTGTGATAGGAGTAGGGAGGAGTTTGTAGCAGCAGTATATCCTCCATCACCACCTGACCACCAATTCCGTCTTGAGTGAGAGGTGACTCCCAATATTTCCAGAGCAAAACCTTGAGGGCACCCCGTGGGCCCAAAGAGAAATGATGCCTCCATGGCAGAAGCTGCTAGCTATGAATAGAGGAATATCAGGACGCCTTAGGCCTTGTCCTTTGTTTGAAGAATATTTGAGGAGAGACCTTGAAGTTGCCCATCAGCACCTGGACAACAGGTCACCTGGCCACACCCTTCCCCACTGTGCTGAGATGGACTGTGTTTCTATTTAAATTATAGTAATTACTTCTACATTTGCCTCTCTATGTATAAATGAGCTTAGGCAATTTGTATACAAATCTGTGCCCTCCTTTTGCCCTCTGCTTGGGTGTGTGATGCATTTTCTTTTGGGGGGGGCAATCTGTTATGTGGGTGCCCAAGGATGGCTAGAGTGTGCTGCTATTGGGCCAGGCCTAGCTGGCCAGGTAAACTGCAGGGCAGGCCAGGCAGAGAATGGCGAGACAGCCAAAGGCTGCTTCTCCCCCTCTTCCTCTTGCTCTTCAGAGCTCCCACCACAGCAGTTTCAGAAGCTTCAACCAGTGAACGGCGCCCCCTCTGGAAGCCCAGTCAAGCCACCCCAGTGCTGAGTCTACTGATCAGTCTGAAGCTCCCAGTGCGACAGGAAGGAATCCAGAATTATCTTTTAGATACTGTTTTCTCCTTGTATCTTGACAGGAAGAATAATGTCTCTCCGCTTCTTTTCCCAGATCAGAAAAAAAAGCGAGGCTATGCATGCACCGGCAGTATTGCCATGTTATCAACAGCAGAGAGGGGCATTCTCAGACCACTTCCAGAGAACTTGTCAAGGCAATTAACAATTGGCAGAAACATTAATGCTTGGCATTAAAGGCCCTGGCGCTAGTTAGGAAAGATAATTTATTTTCTCAGGATCTCTCGCCAGGAAGTAAGCCATAAACTCCAAAGCCACATCTACTTTTCAACTAGTGACAGTGGAGAATATTTCAACTTTATCTCCTTAGCTATCTCCCTTCAACTGTTCTGTGGCTACAGCCTCCCATTACGTACTGCTCATCCGGACTGCATATAGGATTGCTGCTGCATTCTTTAGTAATTGCATTGGATAATTCTAGAATATTCGGCCAAAATACTTCTGCTCTCTTTAGTCCTTCTTTGCAGTGATGTGGGTATAAATCTGCTTTAAGTTGTTAGCATGCCTTAAAAAAAAATAATCAAGCAATTATTTGGTTCACTGTTGATCCATTCTACTTGTGTGGTCTACCAGTTCCCACCAAGATAAGTTCATGAAGTTGCATAATTTGTTTTGAGATTGATCTGTTTATCTCTTCTCCTAGCTTGGCAGATGCTGGCCAAGCCGGCAAGCCCTTAAGTGAAAGATGCAAATGGACAAATGTGCTTAATCAGAACCCCTTTAACAGTCATGTTGTTACTGTGTGGGCGGATGGGTGTTTGCAAATGCCAGGCTGAATACTTAGCAAATTCCTTTCCCCACAAGAATAATTAATCAGTGGGAACATTTTCGCCACTGGACATTGTGAACTTTAGCTCTGAGACTAGTTATTAGTCATATTTTCTCCCCCTTTCTTGGCACGATAATTTCTGTGCAAGTCCCACTCCGAAAATCTCGCACAAGGGTTCAAGTATTCTAAAATGCATATTTCTTGGAACTATTGTAGCTGACCTTGCAAACAACCTTTGTTCTTGACAAAATTGCCGTGTTTTTTGTAGACAATGTACGTATCCGGGGGTGTAATGGACACAGGAACGCGAATATATTTTGGAACGATATGGACTCTCAGAAAACATGCAAGGGTACTAAAACTGCCTTAAGTTCCAAATAATAGGAATTTCTGCCTGGTGAGTATAAATTTGTAACCAGTTTTGTGTTTTCACTTTCCTCTGGTATCTCTCCCTCTCTCTTTTGTTGGGGGATGGATGTTTTGATTTAAATGGTTCCTTTTCCCATTTGTTAATGGGGAATTATTCCAGAGAACGGTGCCAGAGGCCACATTCCAGAGATCAGACAGTCTACTGCTTCATCCCTATCAGATGTGGTACACCAAATATCACAGCAACGCTTTTTCTCTCCAGCGTTGGATATTCCCACTTGAGTGTGTAGTGAGACAACCACAAAATGTTAGCTAATGAAACACAGACTTAGGGGGGCGGAGGGTGGAGCTGGGACACCGCTGGAAAGGGAGAACGTGTATCCTGACTGATGTTTCTCAAATGGGATGACAAGGGCTTCCCGCAGTCCCTGGAGCCCTTTTGTGTGTGTCTTGCGCTGAGTGCCATTGGGAATGCGAAAGCGCTGGGAATTCTTCTGCCAGCACAGACTCTGGTAGCCTTTCAGTGGCACACAAACAGATGACAAAGGGCTGGCCTTTTCATCTCAAAGATCAAGAAAGAACATGAAGCTCTGAAGGCACAATGTGAGCAATAAACATCCTTCCTTACGAAGCTGAATTGAAAAGTAGAACTGACACCTTTCTTGTGTGGCCCTTTTCTTGTGTATCATAGCATGGAAAATAAACAGGTGCAGTGTTTACAACCACATGTGGAAAACTCTGCCGGTGGAATTTCTGAGTCTCATTAAAATCCCTGGTCATCGCTGGGTGGCTGAACAGACCAAGGAGGTGGGCCGTATTTTGATTGTCTTGACAATGAAGTATTGAGAGTTCCAGGAAGGGAACAGAAAGATAGTTCACTTGCTCGGTGCAGCTGTCCTGTGCACCTCTCTGCCCAGTGCCACTCAGCATGGGGTCAATCAATCTTTTTTATTATTTTCCCCATTTGTTGCTACACAGGGGGCCAGAGAAATGCAGCTTGCTCACTGAAGCCACCATTCAGCTCTGTAATGAATGCAGCTCAACATCTATGGTGCCCCAGTAAGTCAGGCAGGGCACTGAAAGAGGGTGCCCAGGATCCTCACAAACGTGGTGTCAGCGCTCAGGGGTGCCAAGAGGATTTTCTGGGCCCATGGAGATTGCAGAAGAGGACACTTGCAAAAGAGGACCCATATTTACATACAATTTGCAAATGGCTTTTTGTCATGTGCATATTTGTGTCGTCCTTCACAAGTGTAGAAGAGGCCACAGGAAAAATAAATCCCTTACTATGACATAATAAAATGTCTGACAGACAGAATGTGAACAGATGAAGCTTTTCGAATAATTATATTTCTATATTACGAAAGGCTTAACCAGTTGAACTTCTGCCTGCCACATAGTTGGTAAAGGTACAAGAACCCTGTTTCCACCAACCCTAAACCAAAGTCTAGGCTGCAATTCTGTACCCACATACCTGGAAGCAAACACCATTAAACACCAAGAGACTTACTTCTGGGCAGACATGCATAGCATTGTACTGTATGTTAGACATACAGTGAATTCTTGATCAGTGCATGGACTTTAACTCATGCACAATAGGCAATATGCCTAAGCCTCTGGTGGAAAGTTTTCACATCTTGCCTTTGCCTTTTGAGGGCTATGCTTTTCCACATGTACTTACTGTACAGTAACATTATCAGAAAATAGCTTAGAGGAAATATGTGATCTCAGATGAACCTACCACAGGAAAGATGGAATGGGAAACTGCAGAGACTCAAGGGACAGAAGACAACAGGAAAGAAAAGTGCATTAACGGGGGAGAGGAAAATGTGGCCAATAATCAGGGGTAAAGGGAATTGTAGTTCATCAACATCTGGAGGACCAAAGGTTTTCCCACACCTGCTTTACAGAATTTGCTGCTCCAGACACTCTTGCTGCGTGGCTCAGACTGGCTGTGCCTGGGCATATTTGTGCCATAAATATACATTTTTACTTGGAATGAATCCAGACGGGATTTTTTTCACATTTTTTTCACATAAACAAGCTCATAAAGTTTTGACAGTCATTCTCTCCCTCCCTCCCTGAGGAATTCTACCTCTGCTTAGGGATCTCCTATATCCTCAGAGCAGTCACCCGATCAGAGTTCCTCGGATTCTTTGGGGACAATGAAATGGATATAAGGCTGGTATAAGTTTGAAGATGTACCTTCTACATTGGACTCTTGCTCCCATCTGCCCCAGCGAGCACGGTCAGTGGACAGGTTTTATGGGAGTTGTAGTCCAGTAACATCTGGAGGGCTGGCCACAGGATCCCCATCCCAGATCAGCTTCCTGTCCTGTGATGCAGGATACTAGTTTGTTTTTCTGTTACTTTTGTTCCCATTTCTTTTTATGGTGTGTTTTTATTTTGCTTTTCCCTGTTGGATTTATATCCAATGTAAATTTTCTTTTGCTATTTATCTTCATAGGCACTTATTTGTCAACTTTTCAATTTACCTGCTTTTCAATTTATTAGCATTATAATAATAATTCTTTTAGGGTGCAATTTGATGAATGTTTACTCTTCAGTGAGTCCCAATATGTTAGCAGGGCTTACTTCCAAGTAAGTGTGCATAGGATTGCAGCTGAAGTTTATTTAAGCAACGTGTTCACAAAATAGTACACACAGGTTTAGAGATGTGAAAGCTGTTTATTTAAAACGATATATTAAATAACTCTTTTTATTGTGGATGACTGGAAGATCCTGTTTTTATCATTCTCCTGAAAGAACTGTAAAACCTGCTTGCTCACAACATGTTCATGTCGGACTCTTAAGAGTAATGCCTATTGCACTTCGTTTTCACACCCTTGGATTGCTGTTTCTTTTGTTCTTTGCTGCTGGGCACTGTTTTGGTACAGTTCCACAATATCAAACAATTCGTTGATGGAAAACAAAATGGAAAACTACAGGAGACATTTCACCACAAATATGGGCAAGGGGAGACGCACTGGAAAGTTTGGAGTATTGGCAACACTGCGTGACATCATATAACCTCAATGCAAACCAATCGGAAAGGTCAATGAACAGCGACATTGTAGAAGCACCATGAGAATTGTGTACCTGTGTGTGGAAATGCAATGAATGTGCAATTAACTGGTCATCTGGAAGAGCCTTTAATCTCCACAGGCTACCTGCAAGTCTGAGCATATGCCCAGGGCAATCTGATCAGAAGAAAATGTTTATGTTTGTTCATAGGAACCAACTAAAATGTAAAACTTTCAGTTACTGCAGTGGTTTTGTTTTGTTTTGTTTTGAAACCAATCTGTTTGAACATGAGCTGGAAACAGAGATTGTTCCATGGGTGTGTGTGGAAGCAATGTATTCTTTGCCACTGATTGCATCGTAGGTGTCATCTGCCCTCGGTGTTTAGAATTTATGCATCCACATGACTGCTACTGTGTGCTGACAATGATTTCAGGTACCATTGCTATTGTTCTGAGTTTGCCTGTACATGACTTAACAATCCTCAGAAGCCTCTAGGCAGGAATAAAGGGGCAGGGAGAAAATGATGAACTAGGACAAATCTGGGCCTCTCTCTTTCTCTCCCCACCTCCAAACTCTCCTCCAGGCCAAGGGAATGGAATTCTTTGCAGGCTAGAGCAGGGATTGTAGCTAGGCAAAGTCCAACATGCAGCTGGCCGTTGGAGCTGATCTGCCCCTCATCTCTCAACTGGAGCGTGAAAAGTGGAAATTATTTGATGAGCCAGCAGCTTCTTCTCAATCCCTGGTTAGGTGGTGGGGGAAACCTCAGAGTTAATTGGCTTCAAGAATCTGACATGCATGAGGACACAGGAAGCGCACCAATTGCCAAAGAAAGGGAGCAGCCTTAGAAGAAGACATCAGCTAGACATACCAATTACCCCAAAAGCAGGCAGCCTCATCCGGCCCTTCGGGGCATTCCACCAAGTTTTGCTGCTGGAATGGTGCAGGGGGAGAAAGGACTTTATGGAAATATAGATCACCGGACAGAGCATCAAACGCATTCTTTTCCCGGCTAATCACAGTGCCGGGGAATCCTTTCGCTGAGAGATTATCACATAATTTAGGATAAGCCACCCAGGGCCAATGTCACCCACATTGAGTCAAAACATAACAAAACCTGGGTTTCAGAAGTGTGGGGGCGGTGTGTGGGATTGCCGGCATAGAAGAAATCTCCCCTGAAAAGGTCAGGGTGTATTTCCAGAGATATTAGGTTTTTTCTTCCATACCCAGGTAATCCGCATGGCCCACCTTCTCTTAGTACTGCCCACAGACAGCTACTGAGCACATCTCTGAATACAAGGAACACAAGAAAGAAGCATGAAGAAAACACATCCAGTTAGTCTAGTCTGAATTTTAACCTCTGGGCTGTTGGCCAGAACTGAAAAGCACAAAGCCTGGCAAAGATCCATCGGGGCTGTTTTTGCTATTAATCAGTATGTGGGTGCTTTCATATAGCAACCCTTTATTTAAAAAGTACACGTGATTAAGGTATCAAGTGGTGAGGTGGCTGCATTTGTAGTGCAGCGCAAGTGTGTGCTATGGAAATGTTGTGCTGCGAATGCAAATACATGAACTCTGTGCTGTTCCATCGAGTTCAACACCATTAATTAGAAAGAACAATGGACTTCGTATGTACTCAGGAGCTCTTTGTCCTTAGCGCTCTTTTTTTAAACACTTATTTCCCCTGCGGGGCAGAAAGGAACACTGACTCTCAGTGGATACTGCTGCTTTCCTTTTCTCTCCACCTCACTCTGTGCCACTCAGTAGGGTTGCATGTGGACAGTATCCTGCTGCGTCTCCTTGTGCAGAACTGGGAGCAGGCTTGGCAATTGTCCTGATTTCCCCAGGAAGTCCAGAACATCACCATGCTACTGCGAATCAATAAAACATTCTCTTCCTAAGAGGGGAATGTCTTGAATTGTAATGGCACCATATACAACAAGGAGATACACTCTGTGCTTCTAAAGTGGCACAGCAAATCTCCCATCAGAATTTTCCCTTAAGCTTTTTGCTTCACCTTCATCGCCAAGTGAAAATAGGGCTCCAATCCTATAGAGATTTACCTGGAACTAAACTCTTCTGAACGCAGTGCTGACTTCCACATAAACCTGCATATGCCCTGTATGTTCACATTTGCCAAGGGAGGAGCCATGTCAGCTTGCTGCAGCAAAAGCAGCAGTGTCTTGTGGCATCGCAAAGACTAACCAATGTGTTGTGGCATAAGAGTTCCTGGGCTGCAGTTTACTATCAGAAGCATGAAACTGTCATCTGGAGCTGAAGTATATCTGTACATGGAAAGGAGCTGTAAATGGTAAGGTAAGAAGGAAATGAAATCTAGATAGTGATAATTACATTGTTAATGGTGGCCATTCACACACAGAAAAGCTGCTGATAACACTGGCCACCTGATATTGGTAAGCCAATTGGCACATGCAGTGTGACAAAAATCCCTTATCCTGATTCAAACCACAAGCCATAGTATTTAACTTCTTGAAGTAATTTAGTAGTTTCACATTATGGTCTCCCTCTAAAAGTAATATGCAAATGCATGTTACTTGTAAGCTGACTTGATGGGATTTATATCCTGAAAGGTAGGATAAAATAACTGTAATGAATAAATGTATGCATTTACGAAGTGTACATATTTTTGGATATGGCCATTTCTGATATCAGATTTGTGTTCATTCTTTTGTGTAGATCTGTTTGCCCTATGCAGAATGCAGAGGGGACATTGTTGGCAGATAATGCCATAAATCACATTGAAAGAACAGGGGAATGAACGGCTGAAGTTGTGGATGACTTATTAAGTTGTGTGATTGTGTCGCCAGACACTTGCAGAGTGAATTAGTGCAATGACAACTAGTTTTTATTACATGTGTTAATTGGCTAACTGATGCCACAATGTCTATGTTATCTACACTTCTGGATTTTGTGTGTGTGTGTGTGTATGTGTGAATGACTGTTAGTAATATAATTTTAACTGTCTATACTTTTCTGCATTTCATTTCCTTTTGACCTCAATGTTTACATCTCAAGATAAAACTTAATGTAGCTGATGAAGTGAACTGTTGTCCATTAAAACCTATGCCAGAGTACATTTGTTAGTATTCAGATTGCCACAAGACTCTCCATTATACAGTAATTAGATTTGTGTCTTCTTGGGTATTCTCTCTCCCGGTCTCGCTGTATAGAAATTTAGATTGTAACCTATTTGAGGCAGGGACCTCTCTGTTCTGTTACTTTCTAAAGTGCCAAATGCAGTGTAATGCTCTGAGGAGGCCAGGAGCCATTTCATCAAGTTGGTAACAAAGGACCTATCAACAAACAAATGTTTTTTCAACTGATGTCTGACATCACCACTCACTGTCTGGTTCGCATGTGCATTTTTACACTGTGGAGCTGATTTACTGGCAGATTTTGAAATGACAAATCACTCATCCCATCTTGGAAACTTTTGAAATGCAGATTCGTTTGGGAGGTGGTGACTCACAGTTTTGAACTATTCACAGAAGAAATCACCATGCCAGAAAGTAATCTTTGGGAGGCGTCCTTATTAAACACTTAAAAAAACCCCTAATATTGTGACAAACGGCAGCTCTGAAACTCAGTTAACTGACATCCAATTTGATCTCCCACTTTCTAACCAGGCTCACACAACAAAGAGTCCTAAACTGCCTGGATTAAAATATAGACGGCAGAAGAAGAAACTACAAATGGGATTCTTCCACCATGCCACCACTGAATATTTTCCACCTTTTTGCTGTCGTCAGTGCCCAATTTTTGGTGGAAAGGTACACTTTTATCACCAAGTGATATTAATGAATGTCATAGTTTAATTATGTGATATGTGAACAACTGCTTATTTCTCCAGTGGAGATGGATCCATTCAGGGTAGGCATGGCTAAAATCAGCCCTCCAGCTGTTTTGGGACTACAACTCCCATCATCCCTAGCTAACAGGACCAATGGTCAGGGATGATGCAAACTGTAGTCCCAAAACAGCTGGAGGGCCAAGATTGACCATGCCTGATTTAGGGCAAACAGGGCACTGTCCCGTCTGTTTTGCACTCACAGAACACTGCCCTCATCACAGTGGTGACGGGGGAAACCTAGAATAAGTTGGCTCCATCTGCTGTTGGCTCTGGCAGTGGGTACACTGCTGACCTCCCTAGATATGTGAAAGTCTGGAATTCTGTCTCTACCTACTTTTGGCCTCTCAAAGTGATGTAAAGGCCGGGGGGGGGGGTGGGCACCACAGAAATATTTGGAGTGGAGCTCTGGTTCTAGTATTATGGAACAAGAAAAAAACAACACCTCTCTCTTTGGCCACTTTCTCTACACCGTAGCTATTCTAAACCAAATACTGTATCCACAAATATTATGCATTTTCTTCATAGGGGAGTTGCCCCTTTTTCCTGCATCCTTTCCAGATCTACAGTACCCTTTCTAAGGTTCAGTAATCTAAAAAAAAAATAATAATCCCCAAATTCCAAGTGCAGCAGTACCTTGGAATTGTGGATAAAAGCACTGAACTCACTAGGTCCAGAACAATGCAATTCAGCTGCTGAGGCAACATACATTTAAATCCCACCCTGTCAAAGAGTCCTGGGAATTGTAGTTTGTTTAGGATGCTTGCTGGGAATTGTAGCTCTGTGATGGGAAACTACAGTTCCCAGGATTCTTTGGGTGTATGCTTTAAATATATGGTGTCTATGAAGCCTAAGCACCTCTTGTCTTGTAAGCTATATGGGTTCCCTATAAACCACCGTGATCACCTCTGTCTTGAGAACAGCAGGGTAAAAGTGTGACAGATATTCTGAATCACTGTGCTTAGATCAAGCTGCAGGGTTACATCCCTATGTACATTTACCTTGAAATTAAGTTGCATCTAAATTATCTGGCGTACTTCACAGTAAGACATGTTCAAGGTAGGGACAGTATTCCCAGCTGCAAACCTTTTTAAAGAAAATTTATTGCAAACCATTTTAGGAGCTAGCTATGTGCAAACCTATTCTTTTTGATGGCCTTTGAAACAGGATTGCCAACCAACTCTTGGCTGGTCCTTGCAGCTTTTTGATGTCCACATCACCAGTGAGGCATGGGAGATTGTTTCCTTCCTGTTTTGCTTCCCCCAACTCTCATTTAGTTACTTATTAATCTGCTGCTTGTCTGAATGATACCAGGCTGAAAGGAAGTTACAGCAGCTGCTCAGCCACAACCAGCAGGTGTTAACAAAGGAGTAGCTTGGATCCAGACCAGGCTCTGGAAGAAGTGTGTGTCTATGAGAGAAAGCGAGGCTGAAATGAACCTAGATCTGTGACATATTCATCTCTCTGTATATACGTGTGGGTGACACACAGAGAAAAAGTGTTTGTGTTGTCTTCCACACGCCGAGTTCTTTGACCACACAGTGCATATATCTGATTTTCAGAGAGTCATGCAGCTCAGCTGGGGTCATGTTACTGAACTGAGTTCTCTGCTCTGCTTGGGTTTAGAGTTTTCTGCGATGGAGTCATCAGTTGTCTTTGGCCTCGGTGTTCCCCGTATGTGAAATGGGTTACTGCAGGTGCACAAATGACACTCCCCTCCCACCTCAAAATCTTACTGTTCCACCAAACAAAGCAAAATTAATTAAGGTGGGCTGCCATACTGAGGGCCTCAAAGCCTGCAAACTGCTTAGGAACGCTGCTTGTCTCCTTTGGACTAGGCAAAGACCTGCTGATCTACACAAACGCAGGTGCCTCTTTGCTGTACCTCCCTCCACCCTGGACGAGCACTTTCCCGGCTACGAATCAGCAAAACCTATCCTGCTCCACCCGTGAGTTGCGGAGCCCAATGCACTTCCCTAGGGCCTAGGCGCCTCATGTGAACAGCAGAAAGGGGTGCCAGCGCGAATCCTAGTGGAAAGTAATTGATCCCCGTGCATCTCGGGCTAAGGCGCGCGTGTGGGGGGGGGGGAGGGAACCCGGTTCGCGCGCATGATTAAGGCCGAGATGCTAAGCATGCTCCGAGATGCTGTTGCACACGGCCACGATCAACGGGGCGCGCTGTCTCAAAAGTAAACCCGACTTCGGCGGTACAAGTTCAGCATTGGCGACGAAAGGCAGCCTTGATTTCCGGAGCGCGCCGCCGCTGCATTCCAACCCAGACCCGCCGCGATCCTCTCCGGTTCTATTCTGAGCAGAGCCGGCGGGCGATTGCAAGGAAAGCCAGGATTCCCAACTTGCAGCCCCGACGACGCCTCGGCAAACAAACCAGAGGCACGGCACACACGCCGCCGCCGCCGGAGGAACCTTCTTGGTGGGTGGAGATACGGAGGAAGGGGGCGGGCCAAATCTGATGGGAGAGCTGGCAGGAGGTCGCTCGGTCCTTCTGCCAGCAGCGGGGCCGGGCTGGGAAGGGTTAACCGCGGCAGCCTCAGCAGCAGCAACAGCTCCTCTTCTTCGGTGCTCCCCGCAGAGCCTGCTGTGGCCTTTGAGGAGGAGACGCTGCTAATGCACCGCGCACCAGCCCCCTCTCCCTCTCCCTCCGCCGCCGCCGCCACTGTGGGCTGCTGCAGACGCTACGAAGGAGGACGGCAGCCTTGGCTGAGAGCTGCCTAGCAAGCGGCGCCCGGGAACCCGCGGAGGGAGCGAGGGAGCCTGCCTTCCCAGCCGCCGCCGCCGCCGCCTCCTCCTCCTCCTGGCTCCTCAGGTGCTGCCCGGGGGCTTGCGGACAACAGGTACGAGGCGGCGAGGAGGAGGGAGGAAGGGGCGAGCGGGCGGGCGCCGCCGCCGCTCTCTCGCAGGCTAATGAATGGGCTGCGGGGGCGCCGGGAGCGCGTGCAAGGCCCGGCTGGAGCTCGGGCGCCAGGCGAGGGTCCGACGCGGGCTGCTGCTCCTCCGCCTTCGCGGGTGGAGGAAGGCGAGCCTCCTTCGCCGTGGGGAAGGGCCGAGGGAGAGCGGCAGGGAGGCGGCGGGGCGGAGTGGGGGGGGGTGCAGTGGACAAAGGAGGGAGCGGGGTTAGTTGGCGGGGAAGGAGGGAGAAAGGCCTGCAGAAGCGAAAGCCGCCTCTCCGCCTCCCTCAACCGTGGTTTGGGATGATTCTCTCTTTTCTCCATCCGCTCCCCCCCCCCCGGCAGTCGGTCTCTTTGACCCCTCCCCCCCCAAAGCTGCAGTTCTAGGCTGGGGAGGGAAGCGTGTTGGTCCCATGTGTGAAAGAACGGGAGGGGCGCCTTGGAAGTTGCATCTGTCTACTGTTGCTGGAGATTTCTTTTTCTCTAGTTTCTCTCCCCCCCTCCCCGGAAAATATATATATTCCTGAGAACTGACAAAACTTTTGTCCTTTGCAGTATGTTGTGGAGACCCATGTGGTGGTGAAGGGGGGGGGGTGAGGAGCAGGCGGGACTGGTCCTGGAAAACAGTGCAGCCTCTGGTGGCCCTTGGTGGGTGGAGAACTTGCTTTTCTTTTCCCTTATCATTTTTTAAAATAAAATAGAAATATGTATCTGTGTTGTTTTGGACCTGGGTTTCCCTCTCTCTTGTTTCAGAAGCCGCTGCTGCTTTTATTCCCAGTGAAATTCCCTCTCCCTCCAGGAAATTCCATATATAAATTTTGTTTGTGCCTTCCTAATCTATCTCCTCCGATTGCTCTGGAGACAGTTCCTGATAAAGAGAGCCCTTAGCTTGCCAAGGCACATCTTAAAATACGAAAACGCAGCATACATAAATATCAATTTGAAATAATACTTGGCGCTTGGATTGCTTTTCATCTTCAAAGTGCTTTCACACTCATTAACTGATCCTCTCAGCATCCCTTGGATGGCAGCTTAACCTGGAATGATTTATACAGAATATCAAAGGGGTATGTCTTCCTAATGCTGTCTTGCGTTCATGAGTGTTGCTTTGTTCTTCACTGGTAAGCTCATGCCTCAAGCTGCACTTTCTTTATGCCAAGATATTCTGCACCCCAGTATTGAAGATTAGGGGAGAGAGGGCAAAGTAGACATCCATACAGGTGATGGACGGTGGCCAGGAATTTTCTATTGAATCTCATGCCTCTTAGATCAAGGATGGCTTTTATACGGAGTATCAAAAGGAAGAACACTTATTATGAGGGCACAGGGAGGCTAAACTGATTAATAACCAATACAGTAAATCTGCCCTGCTTTTTTTTTTAAAGCTACTGTTTGTGACAAAAATTGGAGCTGTCTGTTTGACTTATATGTTGCTGTCATTGATAATTAGTAACACATAGTTGGGATTTTGAACAGGATGCTAGTTGTACCTGAGTTCACTGTGACATGTCAGCTACTGGAAAATGTTTTTCCAAGTACTTGAGCTCCTGATATACTAATGCTAGAGAGTCACTAAGACAGCCAAGCATTTTTGTGACTGATGTTCAAAATGTTAGCCTGGTTGAGTACCAGATGCTACCATGAGCTGCTTGGACGAAAAGTAGGATATAAATGTTACAAATAAATAAAACAAAGTGGATATGTTGGTCCAAAATGTCCAACCTGGTAAGGTTATAGTTGTAGCAGCCCCCTTGATTCAAAGTGGAAGTGGTCACATGGGGTTGGGGGCATGGGTGACACTGGTGAGCAGAATTTAAGGAAATATATCTATAATGGGAATTTCAGGTAAAGAAATACTGTTGCTCCTATGTATTTTCAAAAACCTGAGATACAGTCCCTAAGATACTAAAAAAACGAGTAGATGGCCAGAATTAAAATACCTAACACTGCCAGAAATCTATTGGGATGGACACTATGAAGAATCTGAGAACTAGACGTGTAGAGGCTGTTTCCTTTTTTAACAAAATACCTCTCATAAGATTTTCATTATGTTGTACCAGTTCTGTATAACATTTAGAATGTGTTTCCGTTGATTACCATCTGCATTCTGCTAATTTTTGAAACAACTTGCTTTGGTTGATTGGAGGTGGTCAGAAGTTAGCAGCAGCTGTTCTGTGTTCCAGCCCTCTTTTCAAAACAGCATAAGCACAACTAGGAGTTTCTTCAAAAGAGGGCATCTGTTGCCTTCTCTCTGTGCTGGCATTTGAGCCTGGGAGCAAGAGCTGTGCCAAGTAACCTCCTGCTGCTGCTCTTGAATTACTCTGGGTATCCCAGAGATTCTTGGCTGGAGATGGAGGTTGATGGCAACTACAAGTTCATTTCTGCTAGAAAGAGATGTTGTTTGTAGAATGTAGAGAGCAAGGGTGGCAGGAAAGCTGTATTGTGTGACCTGTAGTCTGCTGATGGTGGTCTGGCTTGTACCAGGAGACACAAAGCCTCAAAATGGATTGAAGCCCTGTAGTTGCACTCTTCCCCTGGCCTTCCTGCCTGCACAGTTTAGCAGGATGAAAAGATCTCTCCTTCCTTAGAGATATCTGCTGGCTTCATAAAGCCCTAATCCCCTTGTGCCTTTCAACTCTTCCTCCTTCAAAAGGTGCTCTCTGAGGATTTATAGGAAGGAAAGTGCTAGCATTAATATAATACATGCAGGCATAAATATGAAACGTATTTAACACTGGAGATTGCTGCATCAGTAAAGCTAGGTCCCTACCCTCCATGGCTGATCAGAGCTTTCGGATAACTGCCATAAAACAAATAGGCTACCTTTCAAGAAACCAGAGGAATGCTGCTCCAGGCAGCAGTACCTGGATGAAAAGAGCTATGGATAAGATGCTCTTCAAATGTCATTACCTAGGAGAGAGAAACAGCATTAATTAAAAATAAAAGATTAGAGAAAAGCATCAAATTGAATGAGTGAGTTGGCTTAACATTCCACACCTTCTGAAGCTGCAAGTCTTTGTGTTGCTGTGGCTTGAGCCTTAAACAAAGCGCTTTATAATCCCAGCTGGAAGGCCTGTCCCAGCTTCTGAATTACAACATTAGCTGTGGTCTTTAGCCAATAACAAATGTATGTGTTTGGTGTTGTGTGTATGTGTGTGTGTGTGTGTGTGTGTGTGCGCGCGCACACACACACACACACACACATATACATAGATGATATAGATATATATGTAGAGAGGGGTAATTTTATTCTTTCAGAAAGGAGAATTCTGTGGTTATTTTTCCTGTCTTAGTAACTAGTGATAAGTATTGCTTCATTGGGTGGGTATTGAGGTAGACTAAAAGCCATCCTTGCCTAATTCCCCAAATATATTTCAGGGGCCATTGTGTAGTCAGACTTTCTTGCTTGGGTGTGAATAATATATTTTAAATGTCTAAAATTGGAAAGCATAGCATCACAGTTCATCTAAAGGAAAAAGAATGCATACATTTGCATGTGTTTACGATGAGTTCTGATTTGAAACTTAGAGGGCGTAGGTTGGAAAGGAGAAGTTTGGATGGCAGATTCATGAACATTGCCTCTGGACACTGGAAGACCCATAAAGATCCCTTTTGGGTTGTGATTGATTCACTGCCACTGCCTGCACATTTTCAAGCTTTACTTCACAGCCTTGAGGAGTAGAAAAATGTTACTGTTTTTAAAATGAAAGCTAAGCTTCGCAGGGTCCAGTAATCGGTTTAGAATCATTATTCTTTAGAAAGACAAATTATATGCTTTATTATATTTTCATTGCTAGGCAGTTGCCTTGCGCTCTCCCTTAAGCCTGCTGGTCTGCTTTTCTCCAACAGTTTTCTCTAGAAATGTGTAAAGTGAGTGGCAGTGTGGTCCAGTGGTCTTGAAGATCTTAAGGTCTTAACTTCCTCCATGGTCTGTAAATTGGGGGCGGGGGGCGGGGAATAGTCCCCCAGCTGTTGTGAATACCTCCTAGGCAATAATTTGCATTGGGGAATTAAAAGCACTTTAGAAACAAGTTTTGTAATGGGGGAACCTTTGTTTTCATTAATGTCATTGCTCTCAAAATACAGCTATAGGGAGGAGCGCATTTAGGATTACAACCGTAAAGAGAAACTTCGAAGTGTGACCCAGCTGAAACCAAAAAGACCCAATGTGTCAAACGGCAATGCACAATAATCATTTGCCTTATCCTGTGATACTTTGAACGCAGCAGTGCTAGAATCAGTGCTGCCAGGCAGGGTAAGGCTTCTTGCCATTGGAATCTGATTTCCACTGGGAGCCAAATGCTGGGCGGGTGCTGTGATGCATGCAATGGGGTTGGGTGGGGAAGGGATGCCTCAGGCAATAATATGATACAGCGATTTGGTCATGGGTTCCTTTGGTTGGATCATAGAGGGTAAGTTTGTGCAGAGGCTATTAAACATCAGACACATTCTCTCTTGGGCAGAGATGGGGGATGGCTGAAAAATGCCTGCTTTTGCCTATTTTGTCAAGGCTGCCTATGGATCAGCTGGAAAATGAATGCAAAAAGGGGTCTGCATCATACAGTCAGTTGAAACATTGGTGAGAATGAGAGAGCAGATGTGAAGGGAGAAGTGGTAGGAGAGAGTCGCTTTGTGCTTTTAAGGGCAGCAGTGGGAAGGGCTTGTAACACACTGTGCTAGTCCAGCCCAGTTCTTTTCTCAGTTACTTTATTGTACTTTATTCTATTTGTGCACTATCCTTCGGCTCACAATAAAAATGCAGACAACGGTAAATACGTACAATACAGCTAAACAAATAGCAGCGACAAAGCAGTTGAATTGGATTAAGGCACAGAGGAGGACAAAAAAGCAATTGCATCACATCAAACAGAATGGGCACCTGGTGAACCTCCTCAGGAATTCTATAACCACTACCAAAAATGGCCCTCTGGTCAGTTGCTACCCACCTAACCTCAGTTAGTGAGGGCATCTGAAGGGAGGGCCTTTTCTGATGGCTTGGCACACAGGCTGGTTGATGTGGAAGCAAGCATTCCTCCAGATATCCCAGTTTCAGAATTATGTAAGGCTTCAAAAGCATGTGCAGAAATGGACCAGAATCCACTGCAATTCTTTTAAGCACCAGTGTGTTAAGGTTTCCATGTCTGGTGCCAGATAGTAGTCTAGTGCTCTTATTTTGAACTTACTTCAGTTTTCAGTAGTCTTCAAAGATAGCTCCATGTAAAGCACATTACAGTAGCTGGTCACAGATGTTACCTAAACATGATTTATAATGGCCAGGCTGTCTCTGTCGAAGATCGGCTGCAGCTGGTGCTCCAGCCTCTGGTAATGAAAGGTGCTATGTACCACACAGTTTATTTATTATGATTATTTATTAAATTTCCATACCGTCCTCCATCCTAGGATCTCAGAGCAGTTTATAATATAAAAACACAAAGACACATAGCATAGCAACAAACAAAAACAACACCTCCCAACAGTTTAAAAGGCCATAGATTGTTTAATTTGAACAACCAGTGGCAGAGCTGGCTCTAGGAACACCTTGAGGTTGCAAAACACGATCCTTTAGGAGAGAAATGCAACTCAATCTAAAACAGCCTGAGCACCAGTTCTCTGAGAAGACAGTCCATTTACCCACAACACCTTTGTCTTGTCAGGATTTAGTTTCAGTTTATTGATTTCATCCAGCCTGTCACTAATTCCAGACACCAGTTCAGTACTTTGACAGTCTCTCACCTGACTTGGATGTAAAGAAGTAGAGCGGTTATTTATATACTTTGAGCAGTTTTGTAGCTGAAATAGTTGCATTTCTGTGGAACATTGCATAGTTTATCCAGGTGTGGGGATAGTAACGAGGTAAGAAGGCAGGCAGCCAAATGCTCAAGGACATCGTAGGTAGGAAAGGTGGGTGATAAAAGACGTGAGGGAGAAATAACCATGTATTAAAGACACCTATGGCTCGGAGCCTTTGCTAGAGACTGCTTGCAACTTTTTCTTTTTAACTTTCTTTCAAAACCATGTAAGTAGAAATATTCTTTTTTTATTTTTTCCTCCCTCTCCCACCAACAAAACCAAACATAACATTGGAGATTCTCAGGAATCTAGGTTATGTGGCAGAAATATTATGGGTTATAGATTGAATGTGCAGCGGATTATAAAAATGTGAACAGAAGATAGTGCTGGTGTTGAGGGAACTGGTCTGGTATTTAGGAAAGCTGAGTGCTGGGAACATCTTTGTGTTAAGCTTCCCCCTTTCACAAAATGTGTTCAGTCTGAGGTCTGTACTCAAGGTTGACATTTTTTTTTTTAAAAAAAAAATACCAATAAGCCAGGTTGAGAGAAGAACCAGTTTATGTACCTTGGATCATAGTGTTTTCCATGGCTCAGATTCAGGTTTTACGAGAAACCAGAGCTTGTTATGAGATGTGCTACTACAGTGACCCATGTATGGTTCCACCTCCCTGTGCAAAGGGACAAATATTTGCATCCTCTGCTTGGATTTGGAACAGACTTAATGAACAAATTTGAAACCAATTTCATCCAAATACAAGAAACTGGTTTGTACAAACCATAGCTTATAGGCAGGCTATAAAATCAAGGACCCTAAACCATAGTTTCAACAAACCACACTTGGCCTATACCTATATTTGGATGAAATGAGAAACAGCAGTTCTAAACCTTTACCAAAGCTTTAAAAAACCTCTCCTCAAAGGAGGTGGGGGGCATGTGAATTTGAGACTTGTGCACGTTTGTTCTTGTGACGACAAACCATGATTTGACATTGTGTCTGAATTCAGTGTTTCTGTAATGAATTTGGATCAGCACTGTAGATGTTACCCTCTATGCCAGAAATACTTGGCAGTAATTATTTTCATCTTGACAGTAATTATTTTCTTCTTGCCTCTCAAAATTTAGACAGTACTGGTAAATTTTCATGTACCATAAAAAGTAAATGTTTGAGTGCCCAAAACACGCCTAGTGTCCATGACTATCTGGAATGTAATGGCTTCAAACAATTTTTTCCATTATCTGCACTGGGGCTGTGTAATAAACAAGGAAATCAACAATACCATACTTGTGTATTCAGCAGCTTGGAAAACAAGCCATTGTTTTCCAGATGACTCAATTCTTTTTTTTCCAAAAAAGAGGGAGTATTCAGCAGCTACAATAAGCTTGTGGCTTCTGAATGAACATTGCAAAGGCTGTACAAGAGGGGAATTAAACTGAAGGAAGTTCGTGTCCTTTTATTCCACAGAAGAAACTAATTCAGTGTACTGAATAACTGCATAATTGTTAGAACTACCCTAGAAACATGGGGATGCTGGCATTCTCTGGCATTTTGGTAACCACCTTATATTCTTTGCCGAATACTAGAATGCATTTGCAGCATTGTTATTCATGTAATGAGTGTTTTAATGAAGTTAGTCCAATAAAATATTTGCTTTCTGTAATTTCTCTGGGACAATTAATTGCAGTATTCAAAACCCGGCCTTCTAATGGCATATTTTAAATATTTTATTTTCTTTCAGAACAACTTATAAATAAAAACAAAAGTGATTGCAATCTGGGATGCTTGTTGGAACTCTACCTGCTATCATAGTTGGTCAGACTCATAGTTCACCTAGTTCTGTACTTTTTCTTTCATTGGTCAAGATTATATAATTTAGAAGAATGGAGACACAAAGAGGAGTGCAGATTCACTCCTGGTTCCAGGCAAGCAAAGATTGGAATATTTGAAGCGCTGCTTAACTGAAAACCAGTTGAACTGGTGCTTTTGGATATAAGCCAATCCAGCACTATTGACTTCAGAAGCAAGGGTAGCTTAAATCCATGCAAACCTTTTCATCATTTGAATTGCAAAAAGAACACTGATGAATTCCCAGATCTATTGGCCTGGTAATTCTACAACATGCTAATTTATATAAAAATATAAGCAGCTCCTCCTTTTGTTTCTTGTTTGGTAAGCAGGCTTTCCCCCAGTCTGTTTGTTTACTTCCAATCTCTAGTGCAATGGTTGTCAATGCTATCGAGCCCAGGATCCATATTTAATCCTATATTGCAGTTTAGGACTGTTTGTAACTTTTTTTTTTTACTGTATATGTCCACCTTTCTCTTGATCTCTTAAATTTCAGCAAAACAAGAAAGATAATGGTGCTGACTGTGCTTATATGCCATCCAGTTGAGGTTCATAATTCACCATTTGAAGACGAATGCTTAAGTATGGGAATGGGCTGATTGGTTTTGTGTGGCGTATATCTGTATGTGTGTGTATACACTGGAATATCTGACATGCTTTGAGAATTTTAAGCAAGAGTTTGTTCTTAGGGCATAACTAGTTCTTAGTTAAGGCATAACTAATCTGTGACAAGTGATCCTGAGAAAACACTCTTATGAGCTTTATAATTATCTGACTAGATCAGACCAAGGTGCTAGTCCAGTATGCTGTTTTGCCCATAGCCAGATGCTTCAAGAAGCCAACGAGCAGGACATCATGTTAACAGCTGCTCCTTGTAGGTTCTCTCCCAGTAATTGGTGACTGGATATATGCTGCCTCTAAACCAGGGTTTCCCAAACTTAGGTCTCCAGCTGTTTTTGGACTACAATTCCCATCATCCCTGACCACTAGTCCTGCTAGCTAGGGATGATGGGAGTTGTAGTCCACAACTGCTGGAGACCCAGGTTTGAGAAGCCCTGGTCTAAAGAGTGAGGGTGCATTCTGGTCTCTTCTGCCTACTGGCCATTGATAAAATGTTAGACCCAGGGCTGTTGGAGCCCAATAACCTCTGGAAGGGCAGTGCGTTGGCAGCCCATGATGTAAATGTGTTTTGTCTTTAATCCAGTATCTCTGCACTGACATACTAGGGAGCTGTCCATGTAACCAGTTGAGCTGTGTTGATGCCACTGTCAGGTGTTTTCAACTTTCTACTCCCAGAGACCATTTGAAAGGCCTGAAAATGGCTGAGGCCGACCAGTTGCAAGCGGTGGCACTGCAATGGCAGCAGGTGGAGACAGGCATACATCTTCTCCTTCTTTGACAGCTTCCCTCCCTTGTCCTGTTACTCTCTCTCGTTTTATTGTCATTTACAATAAGAATGTTTTGTCTCCCTTTCTCATTTCCATCAACATCCGCTCAGGTCCTTTTCCCCTCAGAGGAGGGAGGAGGCTTCCTGACTTGGCAGCAGATTGCGTAGGAAAGAAGGAGGGCTGGTGTGTGTGTGTGTGTGTGTGTGTGTGTGTCTGTGTCTGTGTGTCTGTGTGAGAAGGCACAGCAGTGCATCTCCTTAGTCCATCTGCCCTGTTTACCTCCCTTCTCCCTCTTCGTTCTCTTCCTTTCCTTTCACTCGGCCAGTCACTCCATCAGTCACATCTGTTTCTTCGTTTATATTTCTCCCCTCACAACTATGTGTGGTACCAAAAAGGTTATAAAGGAGGTTCAGGAGGGCTGTAACAAGGAGGCTCACCCGAGAGTGAGCTGAGGCCTACTGATAGTGCCTGGCCCACAGTTTGAGAAACATTGCATTTTACCTCCAGCCTAGTTGGCTGACTGCATTATATTTCCAGCAGAAGCTATATTAAATCGTAACAGGAATTGATTAAGTGAATGTATTGGGTACCTGGTTGGCATGCCTGTAACCTACAAGCTGTGGACTGATTTCTAGTTTGTATCTTTTACATTTGCCTTGCTCTTCTCTGCTTATCTCAGTATTTTCACCACTCCCGATTGGTTCTTGCCAGGTGTCAGTCAATTGCCTACTGTCTTATTCCACATCCTTGCAGCAAATTGCTGGGCTTCCTTCCATATCTCCGAGCAGCTATTTGTGCTGGCACAGTCCTCCAAATCCAGCTAGATTGTCCTTTTAAACATCTCTGATGTCCTGTTCCTGGCTCAGCTCAGTTTCCTGCCTACAACCTTGTTTATTTGTCCTTCAACTTCTCGCGCTGATTTCTTGGCTCAAACCGCTACCCAAAATTGGATACAATTGTGATTTGGATAACGAGCAGTTGCAAAGCTGTATCCTATAGCTCAGTGTTGAAATTCATGTTCTTATAGCTCATGCAAGTTCAGTTCTTAATGTGTTTCTTGCAATAGCAGCCATTGATCTCCCTCCCCCCCCCAATTGAAGCACTTATGTGTTGTTTACCAGTAATGTGCACCAGGTACGAATGTCAGCACAGAGCAAGGTTTCCCCAGGCTTACTGATCGACTTACTTGGTGTCTTTTCCTCCCCCCTCCCAAATATGTGGCTGGCACTGAAATAGTATCTATCTTGGATAGACATCAAAAAGCTAACAGCTTCCTTCAAACTATAAACTTTCCAGTTGGGTGCAGTTATGGGGGCAACATGAGTCGGTTGTAAGCTTTATATAGCATTCACTGTATGTATGAGCCAAGTCCAGGCCAATGAGGTACTTCTTGACACCCCAGATTTCAGCTTGGTATCACTGCTCACAGTCTCACCATGCCATAATGTCAGAAAATGTACCAATACTGAATCTCTTCTTGAAATCTGTTGCCAAATACAAGCATTTCCTTTAGCCTACTTGCAAGGACAGACATACCCCAAATGTGAAGGTTAGACGATGTCACATCACAGGTTAAAAATCACCATGACTGGTTTACTCAGAGGTTTTGTGAAAGTTAAGCATGCGCCATCTTTTAAAATATGGCTGAAATAAATAGGTAGGATTATCCTTAAGATTAGTTTTTTCTGACTCTGTTGGTTTTAGTATGTCGCTGGAATGGGTTCAGATAGAGGAAAAGCAAATGAGTGCCAATTAAATATATGTAGGACATTTTCAAAAATCAACGAAATGGCAAGATAGTGTTCTACAGATATTAGGCATGATTGAAAACATACACTCTTGTGTACAGAGAAGTTCATTTTTTCTAACCAATATATATGTATAGTCCATTAAAAAGAAACAGTGGAGAAATTCAGTTTTGAGAAAAAAAGCTTTATGCTTGGAAGAAAGGAAAACATCTGATTTGTCTCTCAGTCTTCACTGTGCAAAATGTGGTGTGTGCACTTCATGCTTCTCATTAGTCTGGTTTTGAAGCTCCCTTCTCATGGCAATTTTGGCATTGTTTGCACATTTGCCTGCTTAAGAACCTGTTTTTAAAAAAATCAATGAAAAAATTCAAGATGGGTTAGAAGAACTAGTTGGCGTTTCTCAAAAGGAATGATATTAATTAAACTGTATGGATTACGTATTAACAGAATAGTTGCCTTTCCAGAAAGTTTAAATCCGTTTTTGAGCACTGTCCTAATCAGGACAATAGTTAAGAGACTTTTTAAAAATGATTTATTTATATATTTCATATATATTGTTTAATGCCAAAATAGTTCCATTCTTTGCTTATATTATTATTTTGTAAACTGCTTAGAGACTTACATGCAACCAGACTGTGTAATACAATGAAATCCTGGAAAGGCAACAACACTTTACAAAAACATTGTATGAGTCAGGGAAAGTTTTGCGAAACAGATGAGTCTTTGATTGTTTGAAGTTCATCGAGGTTGTTGCCTCCTGTTCTGAAAGAGGAGAGGGTGTTTCAGAAGGCTGGTGCGTAACCCTTCTAAAAAATAGTGACTATTCTCCTGTTTCTTAGCAATAACATATTGATAACTTGTAGTTGAGGCTTGCCATCAGAATTTAGGACTAGACTGGACTTCTACAACATGCTTGAACTTTTAGGAAATGTGGCTTTATACAGACTTAAACACCACAGATAGGTTTCTGTGGGTCAAAACATACTGAACATCCCATTAGATTAGCTTATACTTTGGGGCCCCTATCCTCTAATATGTGTAACGTGGCTGACAGTTGTTCACCTCACGCTAACTGGAGTCTGGAAGCAGTTAGGGTAATATATAGATGCAGAAGAACTCTGATTATCAAGGCACTAAAATTTTTCACTGTTTTCTATGATATAGATAGAATCTGCTTTGCACTAGTCACTTAGGATCGCTAACATTGCCTTCTGGGTCAGTGCCTGCTGTATCTATTGTTCATGCTCTTTTTGTGGCATAAATCTGTTTTTGTTGCCAGCAAGGCTTCTTTTTTCTGCAAGGTTGACCAGGTTTCTTTTTTTAAAAAAGAGAGAGATAAACCAACATTTTCCTGCACACACTTTTGCTGTGATTGTTACAATCGAACAGCCAGGCAACAAAGCATTCGGTGCAAGCTTGCCTTTTCCAAAACACACAGAGGCGGAGGAAAAGGTAAGACCCCGTTCTGACGTTGACAGAGCACCATAGTCTGTAAGTTTTCATGCACACATGGATCTCCATTTGATCTGCCAGTTGCAGAGTGAGAAGGGAGCTCTTCAGTTTGTTCTAGTCTTTGTGGTGTAGTGGTTAAGAGTGATAGACTCGCAATTTCGCGTCTCCACTCCTCCACATGCAGCTGCTGGGTGACCTTGGGCCAGTCACACTTCTCTGAAGTCTCTCAGCCCCACTCACCTCACAGAGTGTTTCTTGTGGGGGAGGAAGGGAAAGGAGATTGTTAGCCGCTTTGAGACTTCTGAAGGGGAGTGATAAAGCGGGATATCAAATCCAAATTCTTCTTCTTGGTGTGTTTTACTTTTGGTTGTAAATTCTGTACGTAGCAATGTTCCTGGAATGCTAAGATATTTTCTTGAAAGGTTGTGTTCCACTTTGTCAGCTTCTTGCATTGTTCAAGGGATATAACTGACTGCATGCTGCCTTAAACATACCTCCTAACCTGACCCACTCTTCTCAAATTGCACAAGCTCACCTGTGGGCATCCTTACGATCTGTCTAGATTAGAAGATGTACACGTGTTTCTTCATAGCAAGAATGGGGGAACATCTGGCTTTCCAGATGCTGCTTCACTGCAGCTCCCATAATCCCTGACCATTGGCTATAGCGGCTAGGGCGGATGAGCGTTGGGAAGCCCAACAACATCTGGATAGCTGCCCTATCCATACTTCATACAATTAAAATTGACCTGATCAACAGTTACCTGCCTGCTTAGCTGTGGGACAGGGAGGTTTTTGTGGACTGGAGGAGATTGCCAAGAATGGGAAGGGAAGGTCAGCTCCACTGAGAAAACAGAACTTACTCCCAAGTAAATGCACTTTTGTGGCTCATAGGTTAGTAACTGTTATGCATTCTCTTACAATGCTGGCATAAACTGTACAAAGGTGGGCTACCACACTGCTAATGTTGCTAATATAAAAGTACAGTGGTACCTCAGGTTACATACGCTTCAGGTTAAAGACTCCGCTAACCCAGAAATATTACCTCGGGTTAAGAACTTTGCTTCAGGATGAGAACAAAAATCATGCAGCAGTGGCGCAGTGGCAGCATTAGGCCCCATTAGCTAAAGTGGTGTTTCAGGTTAAGAAAAGTTTCAGGTTAAGAACAGACCTCCAGAACGAATTAAGTACTTAACCCGAGGTACCACTGTAGTAATTTTGCAGTTCTCTTATTTCAAATGTAGCTAGCTTGCAGTGGTGAGGACCAGAAGCCTACATTCTTTCACTAAAACATTGTACATAGATCATAGCTGAGGAGTTATTGTTTTCCCTTTTGGCAGAAATAGGTTTACTGTAAGTTGAACTGTAAGCTAGTTTTAATCGATACCATGAAGTGCTCCTATAATTGACACTTAGCTCAAACCTGCCATCTTTTTTGCACTTTAAATCTTAATGTTAGCAAGACTATCCCAACATGGCACCCCTATGAATAGATAATGGCACTTTCCCATCTCTCTTAGCTGGTTTGTGAAATAAAGATTGCTGTTTAAGAGGTTCTTACTCTGAGACAAGAGGGCTGTAAGATCCAAGCCCCCCCCCCCCGCTTCTCTTTGCATATCTGCAAACTCAAGATGGAGAGCAGGCTGTGAGGGAAATGTGTCTTGCCTGTCAAGATCTCTTCATGTGAACTCTGGTCCCAAAGGAGTTAAGTGGCTGTTCTTCAGAGGTTAATGAGGCTGGTGCCAATGAGAGGCAGCCATGTGAAAGAAAGTGGGGGGGGGAGGGCTGGAAAGCTCTGGAGGCAATAAGGCTTCCCCCATCCCATCCCATCCCACTCCACCCCAGACCCCCTTTTCCAGCCTTCTCTTGGCTGTTTCCTATTATGTTTTCCGAATGGTAGTTCATAGTACCTGGAAAGTGTCTGTGAGTTGTCCACAACACCAACGCGGGGAGGACTTGTGAGACAAGGACACAGGAGTTCTTCTGTATCGTATTGTTCTGCTGTAAAAAGCCACAGACGGTCATGGCGGGGTCTGCAGGGGATGAATCAATAGCAGTGATGCATCTAGCGCATGAGTGCTGGCTGACTGGATTCGGAGGGGGTTACTTGCTGTGGGCGGCGGAGCGCAGTCGAGGCTTCCCTTTCCCTTTGGGGAAGGCAGGTGAGCCAAGAAAGGCACCAGAGATTTCCTGCACCCTAATAATCCAATTCATTCCTATACCACCACAGGTGTGTGTGGAATGATCATTTCTTTCCACTGTGCTCTCTGGCAGCTACAGCTGCCTGGAGCTTTGCAGACCGGCTTGCCCTGTGTTTTGGGTGCCCTGCTTTTAACAACCCACTGCTGCAACCTCTGGCCTTTATTATGTATATTCACATGCCCTATATCCACCAAACTAGATCAAATCTTGTAGTGAATGTTCTAATTGAACCCTCCTCACGGTTTTCTTTATCCAGCCTCTCGCCCAGACCTTTCCAAGGTTTATATCCTGTGTGGAGTTCACTCCGTGTTGGTAATTGTTCTTTAAAACCTCAGGTCTTGGGGCAGAGCAGTAACACAATATAAACCTCCGCCTTTTCACCCTCTTTTCTCTGCTGACAAACAAATGTAAGACTCTGAATTTTAAAATCATGTGAACTCTGCACTGATTTATAATTTTGAAGCAGTGAATTTTGATTTGTACCTGGTTTGCTTCTGTTGGTGGCAGTTATTTCCTTTTTAAAGGCATTTATATATTTGATGACCAATATGCTCCCTTATCTAGTTTTTTCATCAGTAAGCAAAAAAGGGCCACAGACAGACAGACACTGCCTTTTCGTCAAAAATTATTTTAATTCTGCGGCAGGGGGGTGGGGTGGGCATCCATGTCTGTTGGTGTGAAGCATATTGCAGTTCTGTAGTGTCTGCTTTTCTTAAAAGAACAACAACAACAACAAATAAAGGAATTTCATTTGTGTCAGAATATAAATGTGGTTGCATATATTTTGTGTGGGGGGGACTGTGATATCTCCCCCCCCAAATATATTATGCCCTCTGCATTAGCATAGCCTTATATGGAGTTGTACCCGTTCAATTTTTCTAGCTCCCTCCCTGGTGATAAAGCCTGCTTGGAAAAGCCATGAAAGAGGAAAATTAAGCTAATAAGGAATATTGAGATTTGTACTGCCAGGCTTTTTAAAATATATAAAGAAAGGAGGTGGAACGATTTTATATTTTAAGCTCCATATGGAGGGTATAAATTTATCTTAAAACAGTTTTCTAATTATTACTTTGTTTTTAATTTCCTTGGGGTTTGTAATTAGCAGAGGGAGCCAACCAAAGTGGTATTTATTGTTTTTAATGGTTAGTGGTTTTTTCCATTTAAATCTGGGGAAATATTCCACAGAATGTAAACTGGCATATAAATTGATGAACATTCAGGTGCCACATTTACATGGTGTAGCACTGAACCCTCCGCTCCATCTTTCCCAGAATAAATGCAGCCTGTGGCTAATTAACATTAAAGCCAGCACCAACGTACAGACAAAAAGGGCAATCAGTTCAGTTTTCTAAAGCATATTGCATAATGTTACACAAGACATATTCTGTTATGTAATAGAAAAAAAATAAGTGGGGCCCAGCAAGAATTTCTAGCATGCATCTGTTATTGGAGCCTGTATGCAACTTAGTGCTGGCTTTTGGTCTGAGAGGGCAATTGAAATAGATTGCCCCTTGCTGCAGCCTGATACATAATGGGGGATTTTTGACTGGCGATCTAAACGAGCCTCATCTCAACCTCTGATCTGCAATACAGTAAAAGCAACAAAGTATTGTGCAGGGCTGCTGTAAGATACTTAGAACACACACCTCAACCTGTAATAGGGTCGCGACAGCGAACTGCAGTGAAGGTTTGCTGTACAGTGGTACCTCGGGTTTTATACACTTCAGGTTACAGACGCTTCAGGTTACAGACTCCGCTAAACCATAAATATTACCTAGGGTCAAGAACTTTGCTTCAGGATGAGAACAGAAATTGTGCTCCGGCGGCGCAGCAGCAGCGGGAGGCCCCATTAGCTAAAGTGGTGCTTCAGGTTAAGAACAGTTTCAGGTTAAGAATGGACCTCCGGAACGAATTAGGTACTTAACCCGAGGTACCACTGTATACTACTTTATCAGCCCAGGCTGTGTTTGCATAAAAGCAATAGATAACTGCAGGGTTGTTGCAAGCTACTCAGTCTCTCCTCTCACTCCCCACATAGCAATAGGGGCCAAATTCCTCTATACAACGCTGCAGAGTTGTAAATCACTTTCCCAGCCACAGCTGCTGCAATATGAGGAAAATGAACTGTATTTGCTTCAGAATTTGTTTTAGCAGAGGCATTTTTTTTTAAAAAAAAGGTTCACACTAAATAAGAATGCTGTTAGAACTTCCCCATTTTTATTACCGCTTGGTAGGGGGAATGGGCCACACAAATTGGTGGCTACTTCTTAGTATATTAAAACCTTGGATTGCTCAATTTTTTTCTTTGGTCAGCTGTCACTTTTGTCTCTGGGAACGCTTAAAGACAGTGAGCTGTCCAGACAGTGTATCTCTGCGTGTCTTCCTCCATTGTCTCTTGATAACCTCTCTTTGAGGGGGAAGAAAGGGAGCTGAAGAAAAATGCTTGAAGAGGAAAAGAATTAACTCCTCTTCCGCGCTTCTCCTCATTGCACTCCTTGCCTTCTCTTACAGCTACCCTCCCCTGACCACCCGCCAGTTGATCAGTCGTGTTTTGAAGCCTTCCCTGCTGTCCCAGAGGCACCCTCCTCTTCAGCAGTCATTTCAGCTGATTCCCTTCCGTCCTCCGGTTTTCCTTTCCAGGATACTCAATTTTCTGTGGCTGCGGAACATGCTCAGTCCTAACTGGACTGTTCTTTCTTTCTTTCTTTCTTTCTTTCTTTCTTTCTTTCTTTCTTTCTTTCTTTCTTTCTTTCTTTCTTTCATGTTTGCAAACCTTAAGGTTCCCCCATGCTTGTCAAGACCTTCCTCTTGTGCTTAAGTGGTGCTGTTCTGCTCAGTAAGGGCCACTGACAGTCACCCCTGCACTTCCCAAATGAGGAAATGATAACGCTGCTAAGAGTTCTTGTCTTTATGATGCCTCAAATGATCCTTGAAACAATTTGTTAGCCTTCTCTATATGTTTTGGAAATCGTTGCGTACCTGCTGCTTTTCTATTTGTCCAATAATGAAAAATCTCGGCTCCTGCTGCAATCAGTGTATATTAGTTCTCCTTTGTGTGAGAGGACAGAATCTGTTTTCCAATATGTAATAATAAAACTATAGTTTGTTTTAGGGCTAATCATGTAAGGTTTGCTGCCCAATTGAATAAATCTCAGTATTATTTTAAGTTAATTGATCAATTATCTACACAAGCGCATGAAGAAATAGAATAGTTTTGAAAAAGAAGAAAAATAGCTTATTTTTTAACGGCGCATGTCACAGCAGGTACTTTTTTAAAGGAGTCATTAGTTCTATTAGGGCATCGCCCCAAATACATGAGCTGTGCCCAATGGCCCTGCTCCAGATCTCCTAGCACTGCCACCCCCTTGTAGTAATGATAGTTTTGAAACTACTGAAATAAGTATGGGTTCTTGCCATCAATGTTTTCTGATGCTGTGATAAGCTATGTTAGAAAATGGGGAAATGTATTTATCCATATCCTATGCCAAATTTCCCCACTTACTCAACATGGTTTAAATAGGATTTCTTGTCAAATATGGATGCAAGATTTATTTTTCCAGATGCAGCACACCAGGCACAGACCCAGAGAGTTGTGGGTGGATGCAAGCAAGCACTTCTGTGTATATAGTAGGTTGTCTCTGATTCTCCCCCACCCCCCTCCACCTTTCCACTTACAGCTTTTTGCGTTGTGTTTAAAGGCTGCTCTGGAGAATCCCCAGAGTTTTGGAAATGGCTTCTCTGGCAGCAAAGGGGCCTTTAGTTGGAAAAGAATCTCTGAAGCCTCATTGCATATGCAAAAGCCTTCTTCATGGTCCATTGGACGCCAGCCATTGTGTGTATTTTACCCTGCTCTAAACTTTAAAAGGGAGAATGACAGCCTGATTGTGTGACTATTTACTTGGAAGCAAGTCCCATAGAGTTCAAAGGGGCATACTCAAGTATGCATGCATAGGGCTTTAGCCTGAAGATGTGTACATTTTGCTTGCCAAATCCGTTCTGTGCTTGCGGTAGCCCCAAGCAGCAATCTTTAGCCATTAAGAAGCTTTACAGATGAAGCTTTCTTCTTTTATATTCTCTGTATCGGTCTTCATCTTCTGAGCATCACTGTGAGATGGAAGGGAAATGTCATATGTATTCACAGGGAACCTGTGACTTATCTTCAGATAGGGATCACTTAGTTGCCTTTCCCCCCAAAGGGATAGAGGGGAAGTAGTTACAGAGGGGAAGAGCACCTCTCAGGCTTCAGGCTTGGGGGCCTGTGAAAGAGCAGTGCCAGCTGACCGATCTCTTCCCTCTGCTCACATCCAGTTACTGGTTTGTGTCAAGCTGGTGATGGTGCATGCAGCCAAAGGAAAAGGTTGGCTCGAACCTGCCAGGGAAAGAACCTGCCATGGGGAAACAGTGAGTCATGCTCAGAAAAGACCCTGGACAAGGGACAATAACTGCCATGCGTAACAGACTTGGAAGTAAATGGTTAGCATGCAGGTGGCAAGTTGGACCTGCAACAGAATGCTGCAGTTATTCTTATTTCCGAATAGGAGTGGTCCAGTTCAGGATGCCAGCCCATACCTTCCTTTGACACACTATGTGTCAGGATGGTTTCTATGGTTAACGCTTGGAGAGATGGCCGTGGGTAGGGAGCCTTAGGAAAACAGAGAGAAACTGTGCTAATGGTGAGCCCCACCCCTGAGAAACTGTTGGAGAAATGATCCCCCAATTTCTCTTTCTGTAATGAAGGTGGAGGATTTGTGATGTTACCTGGACACAGTTCTAGTCCATACAGTGGCTTCGTTTGCACATTACACTTAGCCAAACTAGGGGCTCAGTGTGAACAAGTGTGCCGATGCTCATTTAGAAAACCATGGCCACTTGGCTCTTCTCCTGTTTCTGCTGCTGCCATACTACCAGGACCCAAGTTATGGTTTATTTCACTCCAAAAACATCAAGCATAGTAGGCCAAGAACAGCTTGTGGTTTGTTCAGAGAGAAGCAAGTCATGGTTCACATATAACACTAAGCCAAATCACTGCTTAGCACAGCAGCAAAAAGTTCAAGGGAATAGTGCAGCAGGCACAGTTTTCACAGCAGCAGCATATCACCCTTAAACCAAAGATTTCAGGGTGGTTCACAAAATAAAAATACAGGATAAAATCACAAAATAGGTAAAACGAAACAAAAATTATTTTAAAAAACCACTTACACAAACTAGCATGCTTGCTGGTTCACGCTGAGCCATAGTTGTGCTTCACACGTCATGCAAACCAAGCAGCTGTCTTGTAGGGGGCTCAGAGACTTAGAATGTGCAATCGTTTTCTATGCATTCCCCATGTGTGTGCACACAAAATCTATTCCAGAGGATAGGGGTTTTGGCAAAGGAGGGACTAAGAGTTGTAATTCTATGCTGGGTGCAAAGGAGCAATGGAGCGCTCTCTTCCTTCTCTACCAGGCACTGGCCTGCTCACTCACCTGCACAGAATTCCTGGTCGCCAGTGATCTGCCAGGCTACTTCTTAAATGCAAGGTTGGGCTGGCATACTTATATTTACATTACTTAATATTTAACTTATTATTAAGGGGGAAAAAAACCTTAATATTTACAATTAAATAATTTTTTTCTTAAAAATTTACAATTACAATTAAATTTACAATTAAATAATTGTTTTCTTTTAAAAAAATTCAATTGAATAAATAGCTATTTAGAAATGGAAAAAACATTTTTTTAAAAAACACCCTGGTAATAATAGCAGCAGATCCAATGGGACACATTAGTAGGGACAGAGGAAAACTACTTTCTTTTCCCTTGCAGGGATTCAAACACTAACATGATGTGGAAGTGAAAATTTGCATTGTAATTCATTTATATATATTCTGAATGGTTTTCCTTTCCAGTTTTCGAAAGCTTGTTTTGCAAGCACTTAGTTTTGGGTCAAATTAGCCTCCCCACATCCTCTTACAAAAGAATTAATGATGTCCCATTGCTTAATGGATAGTGATAAATTGCTGGCTAAAGCTAAGCCTGCTCCAATGTCGATCTGATATTATTCTAATCTATGAAATTGTTCAGAATGATGTAGGAGAGAATACTCTGTTTATTCTTTGACATGATTAACTGAGACTTCCAATATGACTCTCTTGTGCACGCACACATACAGACACGCAACACAATCCCTTTTAATGAGAAACTGTCAGGGAAAATGAAGTACAGAAAAACAGTTAGTGAATCCCCTGTGCACTGTGCCTCTTGTCATGGTGTCTGCAAGTCAAGTACTGTGAGCGGTATTCTGCATTGTTGTAATAACCTTAATGCTGCTTGTATTGCTCATAATGTTCCACCACTCAAGGTTGTTGAGCTGATTTGGAAAATTTTGATAAATGAAGCACCGCAGCAAGGGGACCCAGCTTTATTATCTGTGTATTACTGATGGGTTTTCCCCTTTCTGAGACTGCATTTGTTTCCCCATTATGTCTGCTTCCACTCATAAAGGAAGTCCAAGCTGTCTTAAAAATGCAAGCTGTGTCTACCTTGCAAAAATGTGGGCAAGCAGTTATAAAATGAGACTAAAATCCAAGTTTATTAAGAAGCCAAATAGTAATTGCATTTGAATTAATGGTCTAACAGCTTTCAGTCATTCTTCATAGATAAATGTTATAGTAATGGTATGTATTGAATCTCACTTTTCTTGAGTATAGAGACCTAATACCAAATACATGAGTGTTGAATTAGTTGTGACTGACACAAGCATGTGTTAAAAGAGTAATTTTCCTTGCAAGCTAGGGCTCCCTAGCCTTTCCTGATTGCTCTTTCTATGTAGTTTGCGGTGGGAAGTGACCATTTAAAGGGCTTGCATGAAATCCACAACAAGCTTAGCTCACTCACAGGCAGAGAGGTGTGCCTCTGATTTGGCTAAGAAATTGTTCAAGAAGAAGAAAAGAGACAAAATTTGACACAACTGATGCTTCTGATGGAGAGAATAAATAAAAACATATAGTAAAAATGAGACATACACAAAATCAGGATGCATTTCAAATGGACAACTTTTTTGGGAAGGAGAGAGTTCCTGTTCAAGTTACTGGGCAATGCGAAGTGTGAAGCTTCCTGAATTGTATTTAGTATGAGATACAGAAATGATTTGAATTCCTGCTTACATTTTAAAGAAGATGATGTCTAAGACCCCTTTATCCACAATGATAAACATTTATCAATAATTTGCCAAGCTCACTGAGTAATTGATATAAGGAACTATAACTGATTGTATCTGTGACTTATTCTGACTCCAGACGATTTGAGTGGCAACCAACATTGTGTAGGCACAGTTCCAAACACACAAGACTTCTGCTTCTTATCTCCTTGTAGACCCCTGTATGTTCCAAAAATCTGTTCAGGGGTGTCCCCCAGCCCTCTGAAGCAGATTCTCTTGTGTGGTGAATACAGAATACTGCCTGTTGGCCCTCATAGTTTTATATTTTAAAGCCCTAAACGACCTCGGCCCAGTATACCTGAAGGAGCATCTCCACCCCCATTGTCCTGCCCGGACACTGAGGTCCAGCTCTGAGGGCCTTCTGGCGGTTCCCTCACTGCAAGAAGTGAAGTTACAGGGAACCAGGCAGAGGGCCTTCTCGGTAGTGGCACCCGCCCTGTGAAACGCTCTCCTATTAGATGTCAAAGAAATAAACAGCTATATGACATTTAGAAGACATCTGAAGGCAGCCCTGTTTAGGGAAGTTTTTAATGACTGGTGTTTTAATGATTTAATATTTTTAATCTTTTGTTGGAAGCAGTCCAGAGTGGCTGGGGAAACCCAACCAGTTGGGCGGGCTAGAAATCATAAAATAATAATAATAATAATAATAATAATAATAATAATAATAATAATAATTATCATCATCTTATATTTTGTACCATTACAGGCATCTTTTTTCATCCTCATCTCTTATCTCATCACTTTTCCTTTTGCTCTGCTTTCTTTATCTCTACACCTACATGTGTAGTAGCAGCAGCAGCACACAAGGCTTTCACTCTACCAGCAATTCATACCAGTGGAGGAGTCTTTGACTCAGGCAGATTATGCAGTTTGCCTAGATGCCCCCCCCTCCCCCGGAAAAACTGGGCCACTATCACCATGCATCTCTAAATCCAGAAAAGAAGCAATGGAGATGCAATGCTGCAAAGACATTCCATCTCCCCTTTTGGATGAGCTTGTGTGAACCATAGATGTTCCTACAAAGGGCTACAACAACAGCTCTTTGGAAGTCACTGTATGTGTGTGTGTTGCAGCTGCATTCAAATGGGGAGGGAGTGTGTGTGTGTGGGCTTTCTATTTTGCAGGCCTGTGTTGTAGTCATATGGATTGCCAGGTGACTAGGAAGGAGGCAAGGTCTAACATGTACACCTAGCACAAAGAATTTGTCTCAGGGCCACAGACAGGTGAAGGGTGGGATTTTCCCCAGCAGCAGCTGAGAGGAGTCTGAAGAATCAGAATGTTAATTATTCTAAAGTAATTGTTGTCCTCCTTTATTCTAAAAACTTTGGAGAGGGTCTTCTCTACATACCTAAAATTGAGTTTGACTTTGCTGCACAACATCTTGTCCTCCATTCTGCTTCTTTCACGTGGATTTCAGAAAATGAGGGAGGAAGCAGGAAAGCGAATAATAAGTACCATGCCACTGTTGTTCATTATTTTTTTTGGCTTTGGCTGTGGTTGGGAGTGACTGTGGATGCTATAGATCTCAAATTCTCTAACAAGAGTAGAATGGTCAGATTTGTATCACATAACGTGCTGCATTGCATGCTCATTTTATTTGAAGCATTTGGCTTTTTTCCCCTTAAAGAAAAAAATTCTAATTTTAGTGGGCATTTGTGGGCAGGAGGAATAATGTAGGAAGTCATTCACTGGAAAGGATGTGATAGTTGTACTACATTGTGGGATAGCATATTAGAATTGCGTAACTAAAATTCCTGGTGATTTCAGGATACAGGTAAAAAAAGGGAATTATGTGATATCTTTTAAAAAATAATGCATCAAATGCATCATGTGAATTAAGGAGTGAAAATCAAAAGATTTACTCTTTGTTTTTCTTTATTTGAGAACATTTTCAAAATTGCTGGAATAATCTTTCATCACTATTTACTGAAAGGATAGGAATGATAATGTGTGAGACCATGCCCTTTTCTGAGGGAGATTTTATTATTATTTTTCTTTTTGTCTCCTCCATTAAAACAACAAAGTTGTTTGGAAGGTTGGGGGCTAGATCTGTTATGGAAATAATTAAGCTAAAAATGCAGAGCACGAGGCAAGCCAAAACGACCATCTGCTGCAAAATGCTTTTCTACAGTTGTGCAGACTGTGGCATTTTGATAAGATTTGATGCAACAGCACTATCAAGTCACATGTGTAATCTTATTACAGTAGTAATAAATACTTCCTGGGTACGATATTTAATAAATGAGATTTGGCATTAGAATGTGTAGAGGCAAAGGTCAATTGCAGATTTAAAGTACTCAAGATGTATCCAGCTTGAAATCACCCACTGGTGACACTCAAAAATCTGGAATACACACTCAACAAGATTATGCAGAAATTCACATCATGTTTTTTTGCCTGGAATTCACAACTGTAAAGGGGCGTGGTATATAGCCTGTAGATAACTTGTTGGCAAAGATGTTTCTTACAATTGGCTTGGAATTAGAAGTCATGGTATTTAACATTTCTGTATGGGTTTTTAGTCTGAAGCATTTCACACACATTAAGGTACAAGGTAAAGGACCCCCTGGACAGTTAAGTCCAGTCAAAGGCGACTATGGGGTTGCGGTGCTCATCTTGCTTCAGGCCGAGGGAGCTGGCGTTTGTCCACAGACAGCTTTCCGGTTCATGTGGCCAGCATGACTAAACTGCTTCTGGCGCAACAGAACACCATGACGGAAACCAGAGCTCACAGAAACACCATTTACCTTTCTGCCGCAGCGGTACCTTTTTATCTACTTGCACTGGTGTGCTTTTGAACTGCTAGGTTGGCAGGAGCTGGGGCGGAGCAATGGGAGCTCATCCTGTTGCAGGGATTCGAACTGCCAACCTTCTGATCAGCAAGCCCAAGGGCTCAGTGGTTTAGATAACAAGCACCTTGTCTGGGGCCAGTGCTACCTCTATTTATTGATGCTGAATTCAGGATGAGTGTCTTGCATAAGACCACCTGAAGAGTTTGTAGTTGGAAGAGATTTAAACTGTATATATGTGGGATGAGCAGATCATACTTTCAGGTCCTTTAAAAGGCTCTTTCCCCAAGTTCCTTTAGTGATGATGCATTGCAGACAGTTCCACAGAATTGTTGCCACCGCTGGAGGCAGTATGCCTTCAAATACCAGTTGTTGGGGGAACAGGAGTGCTGTTGCGCTCAGGTCCTGATTGCATGCTCCCCATGGGCATCTGTGAGAACAGGATTGTTTGTTTATTTACTTAGTAAAATTTATATACCACCTTATTGCAGAAAAGCTCGAAGCAGTTTACTGGCCTAGGTGGGCCATTGGTCTGAGTTGGAAGGGCTTTACTTAAGTCCTTATTCTGTGCCTGAATCCTGGTTAGCAACCTTTGCTGGATTTGCATATTTGTCCAGGATATAAATGGGGTGGGGTGGGGTAAATTGCCAACCCGTAGCAAGATTTGCCTTAATATTTAAGCGCTTGCTCTGTGCTTGTCTGGCTGCCTTGCAATCTTCTAAATGTGCTTTCCAAATGTTAATCCTTAAATAGGCTGTCTTGTAAGGAATTCCTCGGCTTCCCATTAAGCAGTTAGGAAAACCCATGTTTTGCTAAACTGATAGATTCAGAAACTACCTATGTTTCTTGTGTACGGAAAGATTTGCAAGAATCTATCAAGACTAAGTTGGTGTAGTTAGTGCTTTCTGAATGGGAGTAATCATGTTTACTAGTTAAAATATTTGAAAACCAAGGTCAGCGTTCGAATTGACTCCATTGTTGTTTATGAACATACAGTACTGCCTTGTATTTTTGGCTTCAGTACAGTGTGTTCCATTTTAGTGTTGCTGTTTGCCCTTCCTACATCTTCATTAGACCAATGAGATTGAGGGTAGAGGGAAAAGAAGAGAGGGAGAGAGACAGAGACAGGGAACCGGAAAGTCACTTGGATGTCTTTGTTAAAACACAAGCATTTCTCCCCTGCCCTTTCCTGGCCGGATGTTGTTTGTTTTATCCCCTGAACCCTGTAACTACTGTTTGCTAAGCACTTAAGCGGGCTGTGTAATCTATTGCTAAGATGTTCCTTATCTGCCTTTTATAAAACTCCTCTGACAGACTGCCGGAAGCCTTCTTATTGCTGTGGGAAGAGTTAGGGTGCTGGAAAAGATGGTTCTGTTTGCCTGCCAAGTATTTTCAGAAATGACAAGCCTGGTGACCCTAGCTGCTGTCTTTAGAAATGGTAGGATTACACATGCAATTAACAAGGCTTTGCAAATATTGGCCACCTCATATAGTATTTACAAGCATCAGCATGAATGAATGTTTTACGGCAACAGCTGAGTTTACCTGCCATAGGCTACTGCTTTTATGTATCAAAATGTGACGATGGTGAGTTTTAGTGGTCGGTGGGCCAGAACTTTAATTGAGTAGCTTTTTCCCTTGACCTTGCAGATTAGTTCCTAAGATTAAATGTTTACCTGAAAGTGGCTGGCGAGAATGCCCATAAGCTCTTAAATTCATGTCTCTGAAACACGAGTCTCTCATTCAAAGCCCAACTGAATGATAGAAAACATGAGAGCAGAGTAACAGAACATTAGCTATATGCAGCTACCTAAAGAGGTGATTTCTGTAAGAAGAAAGCGCCATCTCTTTTCCTCTCCCGCTGTTCATACAGAGGATATGCCTCTGTTGGGCAGTATACATTGATCAAAGAAATGTGTTTTATTAATGAAGGCAAACAAACCTTCCTTGCCTTGAAGAGAGAGAGGGGCTGCTCGTGTCTCATCCAGCAGCTACTGCGCTCTCCACAAAGGCTGAACGCACCTTGGCTATAGGGATCCTATTAGTGTGCCTTCTTGTTATGTCTCTTCAGTGGCCTAATTCTAGGAAGGCACCTTGATCCTTTGCATATCCAAAAGATATCTCCCCTGCCTTTTCCTGCCACCTGCAGCTCTGTTCTGTAAAAGGAAATCGCACTACCTGTGAAAATCCGCCAGTACCACACCTGTCCCTTTTATGCCTCTGCGAGAAAGGGGAATAGCTCGAGAATCTTGGAGGCTGATGGGTTTGAGGCACCCAAGCTGATTTAACATAACGATGGCAAATGATCTATGTGGCCTAGCTTAGGAGGAAGGATAAATTCTGAAGCCTCACGTGGAGTTTTATCTTCACAGTGCCCCCAAATCCCCAGGTTTTTGTTATCCAGATCTGGAAAAAAACCACCCCCAAAAACTTTCTTCTTTATTGGCTTCCCTGGTTGTCTTGAGGCTGTGTAATTTCGCTTTCTATTGATGCCTGTCTGCTGGATTCAGCTGCAGCCCAGGATGTGAAATGCAGCCAGCAGCCGGGGAAGGAGGGGGAACACCTGAATTATTTATTAAGAACAACTTACAGGCTTGTGGCCTAGCTGTTAACGATCAGCAGAGAGAGCGCAGAACAGGGATGGGTTGCGGGGTCTCTATCTCTCATTCTGTCTGGGAGGATGTTATTGTCTTGCCTGGATCAGTGTCAGTCAGGGCATTGTGAAGTGCTCATTCAGAATTTGCAGAAACTGTAACATTCTCGGGCCAAGGGGGCTTCGTTCTCAGGGGTGTAACACCAGCTATTCAAACTCCTTCCCATCCCACCCCCCCACCCCCACCCTGGTTTGCTTTCACTCCCCAGTGGCCTGCCTGGAATGCAATTCTCAACTTCTGCATTTTCAAAACGATAGGTAAATCCCCAGTATGGTGTGTTTAAAGGGATCTATGCAGATGTCAACAACAAGCAGGAAAACACCCTGCCATCGTGTGGAGAACAGCCAGTTAGAAGCTGAGCGTGTGGCACAACAAATGCTTCTCTTTTGTTCCATTTGGGAACATTTAGGAGCTGGGTAGCAATTAGTTTTTCAGCAAAGGGGGCAGCTGATTTCCTGAGGCTCAGATGCTCTGCTCCTAAAAGTTATTTTCCATGTCATACTGATTTCAGCGGAGCTTGCTTTCAGGTAAGAGCTCAGGAATGGAATTCCAGCAACCGTCATCAGGCTTGCTGTGTGTGGACGGACATCTTGACTTGTGATCCAGTGTGAATGCAAGCAATAACGCACTGGGATTAAGGGAGACATTGATCACACACCTTTCTGCTTAATTAGAAATGACAAAACTTGTTAAATACTGACTCAGAGCCCTTTTATGCATTTTGATTGGAGTTGGCTTTCACCCTAAAGGGCTTTCTACTTCTGCTCACTTTATCTGATCTTTGTGAGGTCTACCAATCAAGGGTGTTAGTAACTAGATCTCCCTATTTGCCTTTACCTCTTAGATGGAAGTGCTCTGATTGTATTATCCTTAAAGGTAAAGGTACAGGACCCCTGACAGTTAAGTCCAGCTGCAGATGACTCTGGGGTTGTGGCGCCGCTTTACAGGCTGAGGGAGCTGGCGTTTGTCCGCAGACAGTTTTTCTGGGTCATGTGGCCACCATGATTAAGTTGCTTCTGGTGCAACGGAACACCGAAACCAGAGCAGTGCACGGAAACGCCGTTTACCTTTCCGTCGGAGCAGTACCTATTTATCTGTTTGCGCTTTTCGGCATGCTTTCGAACTGCTAGGTTGGCAGGAGCTGGGACCGAGCAATGGGAGCTCACCCCGTCACGGGGATTCGAAATATATTATCCTTACCCAGTTGATATGCATAATATCTTCAGGCTCCTGGATTATTCTTGGATAATAATCCTGTAGCATTTGTGCAACACTTCAAAAGTACATTAGAAATGCACACCACACTTAAGGAGCAACATTTTTTTTTATGAGGGCAAAAAGAGGTCTTGAACATCTGGGGCCAGGAGTGGATCCTATATTCCCTCCACACATCTGTATAGCATTTGCACTTTGTAATGGTTTTTCTTCTTAAAATGCTCGTGTTTTTCAATTTCTTACAATGTGTTTCCAAGTTGCTGATTTAACTCCCTTTTTTCCTAGGCCAGTTTCACACACCATTTGCTGTCTCCTCCTTACTAAGTAGAAACTCTGCACACTTTGTTTCTTTCTATAGTTTCAGTTCATGCTTTCTTGGGTTTGAGCCCATGGCATCATTGAATAGATCCCCTCTCCAGCCCTAAGGATGCTTGCTACATTTTTCAATCATGTTGTCAATCCTCTGTAGCTTGTTGGGGAACATGCATCCCTTTTCTACATGGTGTTATCTCCTGAGGCTCTGAGTTGTTGACTTCCTCTCTCTTCTATACCTTATCAGTGTACTCTTTTATTTTTGCCTGAGAAGCATCATGGAAAATCTTTGAAATCCTTGGCAATGGAATAGCCCCCCCCCCCCGTTTAAAGAATTGTATGCTATTTCATCTCCCAGATTTTCCTTATCCCACCCACTGTTCCATTTTTAAAATGATGCAGCAAGTTAGTTTCAGAGTTAGGAGGTATTATTCAGTGTGGAAGGGAATACAGACATTTTGAAGTATGTTTCAGTGGAGTGCTCAACACTATACTCCCCACAATAAGCTTTCATAAGGAAAATATGTGCTTGCAGGTTGGTAATTGTGGCATCAGAAGAGAAATAAAAGATGGAGAGGTATATTATTTATACATTGCTTCCTGGTGAAGCATCGTGAAGTGACTTCACAATACAATAAAATATATTAAAAATTGCATCAACATCATTTTTAAATTGCACATATATTTTTAAAGTTCAAATCCAATGCAGGTAGCTGGTAGGAGAAAGCTCTCCACCTTTAAGGCTTGCCCCCCCCCCCACTTTCAATTCTATACTGCTTTATATATTAAGGGGGGGGGATCTCAAAGCAGTTTAAAACAAATTAAAACATTAAATGAAACAACCCAGAAAAGAATCATAGAATTGTAGAGTTGGAAGGAACCCTACATCTAATCCAACCCACTGCAATCCAGGAATCTCAACACTCAATCACACATGATGGCCCATGCAGTTTTAAACCATACCCAACCCTGCTTAACTTTGCAAATGTTCTAGGAGTTTTATTGTTGCACCACTAGGAGGGAGTTCCAAAGGGTAGGTGCAGTCACCATAAAGGCTGATTCCATCATTGTGTGAAACAGTCTTCCTGATAAGATAGTATCTACTAGACTTCTGCAGAATGCAGTGATTGGTTCAGTACATATATTGACACATGTACATCAGTGGCACCTTCGCCCAGCATCTTCTTGGGTCATCAGAATTTAATGTGTATTTTTTTAATATATGAATGCATAGCAACTGGCTTGACAGTTCTTTAGCTCTGCGAATAGAACACTCAGATAGCACAGGGTGGTGTTGTTGTATAGTCGTTTAGTTGTGTCCGACTCTTTGTGACCCCATGGACCAGAGCACGCCAGGCACTTCTGTCTTCCACTGCCTCCCGCAGTTTGGTCAAACTCATGTTTGTAGCTTCGAGAACACTGTCCAACCATCTCGTCCTCTGTCGTCCCCTTCTTCTTGTGCCCTCAATCTTTCCCAACATCAGGGGCTTTTCCAGGGAGTCTTCTCTTCTCATGAGGTGGCTAAAGTATTGGAGCCTCAGCTTCACGATCTGTCCTTCCAGTGAGCAGCACAGGGTGAGTCATACTCAAAACACAGAAGGCTTGCTTAATTTGGATGCACTTCCCTTGTATCACAGTTTCCTGACTCCAAGGTAAGTGTGCATGTTGAAAGGGCCAGTGTGACTAGGACAGTGGTGGCCAATCTCAGCCCTTCAGCTGTTTTGGGACTACAGCTCCCATCATCCCTAGCTAACAGCACTAGTGATCAAGGATGATGGGAAATGTAGTCCCCAAACAGCTGAGGGCTGAGTTTGGCTGCCACTAGACTAGGAGATCTGTGCACAGTGGAAATTAAAAGGAGGAACTTTGAAAGCAAACCATTGCTTCTCTCCTCTTCTCCATGTAGGGCGCCTGGGTCTCCAAGGTTATGAGACGAACAAGAGGAGTAGCATTAGGTTGGTTCCTCCGCCACAATGTCAAAAGCCTTTTCTACTTCATGAAAGTTCATGTGTGCTGCTGCTCTCCCTGTCAGTTGTTGATTGCTAATTTTAGATTGGGAAGAGTTGAGGCATGTTCACACTTGCCTTGGAGCTGCTGAGAGAGAGACAGAGTCGGCCAACCCAAAGGATGGAGAGATGGCAATTGCATTAAGTAATTTATAATATATTTTATTTATTCTTGGCATTGCTATACCTCTCATTCAACAAAGAAGACACACCCTCAAAAACAGTAGTTTCAGAAAAGGCAGATCACACTGGCTTTAAAAGGAGATTGTCCAGTCCAGGAGGATGAGTATGAATGGCTCACTGGTCATGATGGAACCTTTATGGGACCTTCCTGTTCAGGATAATATGCCTCTGAATACCAATTGTGGAGGAATAACAGCAGGAGAAGGTTTACTGCCTCCCTGGCACACCTGGCTGGCCACTGTAGGAAACTGGATACTTGACTAAATGGCTATTTGGCACAAGAGGAGGCCTTGCGAAAGATGTTTTTGAATGTTTTTGCCAGGGATATGTCTGCAGAGGAGAAAAACAATAAATTCTGCACCCTGTTTAAATTAGGGAAGCTGGTGCACGTTTCCTTATTTTGTCTATGTTATTGTACTTGTTCTGGAAAAATGCTTGGAAGTATGCAGGGTGCTGAAGCCACCCTTTCTAGCTTCTGACGCTTCCAGGCATTTGGCATTCATTGTAGAATTCTGGTGTTAAAAACAAGGCTGCGGCTGTAAGGATAAATGTGACTGTGTCTTTAAGGGCATCGCTCAGGCCTAGTTTAGCAAGTTACACCCAAGCAGGAGGCAAGGCAAGAAGCCAGAGTGAGAAAGTAGCTAAAGGAGAGAAGACCTGTTGCATGTAATTCTTGTTCAACTCCTCTGACCTGCTCGACATCAATCAGAGAACATTATAGAGGCTGACAAGTTCCAGAATCCTGTAGTTGGAACCCCAAAATACATTTGTGCAGAAACCTAAAATACACACAACCTTGGTTGTTGGTGAAATTTTTGCAGACTTTTACACAAGCAGATTTTTCCTTTTGTATCAGAGAAGCTGCTTTGCCGTTTTTAGGAAGGTGGTTCTGTATGCTATGTTCTTTTCCAAATTTATATTCATTGTTATTTAAAAAAACCTGGTTCAATTAAAATAAATGAAAATAAATGGTCTCAAGGTACCACAGCACGCTTGGTTTCTTTAATAGCTGGATATCACTCTGTGGGAAGAGACATTAAGTCAAACTTAAGAGCACACCTGCTGGAATTAATATTTATTTTATTTTATTTATTAAATTTATAAACTGCCCTTCGTCTGAAGATCACAGGGTGGTTCACCACATAAAAATGCAAAATGAAAACGCAAAAGGCATAAAAAGAGCCAGTTTGGTGTAGTGGTTAAGAACGGTAGTCTTGTAATCTGGGGAACCGGGTTCAAGTCTCCGCTCCTCCACATGCAGCTGCTGGGTGACCTTGGGCCAGTCACACTTCTTTGAAGTCTCTCAGCCCCACTCACCTCACAGAGTGTTTGTTGGGGGGGGGGGGAGGGAAAGGAGAATGTTAGCCGCTTTGAGACTCCTTAAAGGGAGTGAAAGGCGGGATATCAAATCCAAACTCCTCCTCCTCCTAATAAAACCAATAACAAAAGCAAACCAATAACCCCCTCCCACAAGCATATTTAAAAGGACATAGTATCATTTATTTATTAAATTTTGTATAATAGAATTGAGTCTATGGCTAGCAATAATATTTGGGTGCCATATGCTTCTGCTGTGCAGGATTCATCTGCCAGAAATGGTGGGTAGTTATGTTCATCCACTCAAAAAAAGAAGAATCTATTCTAGCCTAGCTTAATACCTCTTTCACTCCTTCCTAAAACTGTTATAAACTGCAGATGTTATGGGCTTCAACATCTCCCCACCCTACTTTCTGTTGCTTGCTTAATGTCCAGCCTAAAAGAGTTCTTAAAAACCTCAGTGGCTTGCTCAATGCCATGATGTTTTACCTTATCGTAATAAAGGTATTGCCCTACTGTGGATTTTGAATTTTGTCAGCCATTGCTGAAAGCCAAATTGTTACGCACTGTGACAGTGTGCACCTAGCTTGTCAGGGTCTGGGGGAGCAACATGTGCACATTTTTCAAGAGGCCGCCAGACAGAGGCCCTAACATTGCAATTTCTACCAAATAAAGAATGCTGAAGCTCTCTGTGCACTGCTATATATAAACAGCAAGCTTTTGGGATGTTGCTACCGCAATTGCCAAGTGAGATTCATTGACCTTTCCCCTCAAAACTTTTGCTTTGCTTGTTAAATTCTTCTTCAGGGAAGTAACCCGGGTATAAAACGCAATGGATTTGTGGAAAGGAGAAGCATAAACGGAAGGTGGGGAGGGGAAGGGTTATGCACCTCTTTTTTTATTTGTTCTCTTTTTTCAAACGACAGCATACTTTTGATAATCTGAAGTTAGCTAAACAGTAGTCTTACTGTAAGCTCTGCGTTGGGGAAACAAGCAATATGTCACCTTTTCTCATCTCTGCAGTGGACCCCCTTCAGTCATGTTATGTGTGAGAAACCAATCCCAGGTGCCCAATTAACTGTTGAGCATCCTTTTCTGGCACAGCTGTTTGGATAAGCTACCTGAATGTACAGAAGAAGTCCAGGCTACCTGCTTGATGGCTGCCTTTGGGATTTAGCTGAAGTGGAGTAAACTGCGCTAGGTAAAAATGGTGCTGCTTCTGGTGGCTTCCCTTGACAAACGGTGACTAATGGACTGGGGCAAGGGGGTTATTTGGCTGTTGTAGACAGTGGTGTTATCAAGCTATTTTTAGTGCAACCTCTCTCTTATTGTGTGTGGGGGAATGATGGATCTTACAATGTGTGACGGGGAGGGAGGGAGGGAGGGAATAAAGTAGCACTGTGGCGTTGCAGGGCGAAACTACCTTGGCAGGCAAACAAGCTGATAGAGGAAGCCAAAGGCTGAATTTGACAGTGTTATTTAGCGGTAGCCGAAAAACGTGTTCTATCTTCTCCTCCCTTGCAAGATTTCAAGCAGGTAAGCACCACTGCTAAATAAGCAAAAAGCACATGTTCTGCTGGCCTGAATCTTTCTGAGCACAGCATCCAATTCTGCCATTGGGGCCAAGTAGCTATTTGTGGGTGACCCTAGAGACAGGGCACAATGTGCACCACCTGATGTTCACATGGACCCCATTTTGTAGCTTGTTCTCCTGTGTAACCTTGCTGGGATTTTTATTTTTATTTGTTGTGGGGAAGGGTGTCTGTGGGGCATCTCAAACAAACAGTATAGTTTCATAAAGTGGGGTATGTCATCTCTCACCAGACCTCAGATGGAAAATAGCTAGTATAACACCTATTCGCCTTTTTCTTTTTTTATTTAGAAAAAAGGCACAGGCTTCAGACCCTGGAGTTGCTACCGACAGCAGGCCAAACTAGATGTGAAGCTGAGCAAGTCTTTCAATAGAACGCGCATACTTTTTAAAACAGGGACGCGGGTGGCACTGTGAGTTAAACCACTGAGCCTAGAACTTGCTGATCAGAAGGTTGGCGGTTCGTATCCCCGCAATGGGGTGAGCTCCCGTTGCTCGGTCCCTGCTCCCGCACACCTAGCAGTTCGAAAGCACGTCAAAGTGCAAGTAGATAAATAGGTACCGCTCCGGCGGGAAGGTAAACGGCGTTTCCGTGCGCTGCTCTGGTTCGCCAGAAGCGGCTTAGTCATGCTGGCTGTACGCCAGCTCCCTTGGCCAATAAAGCGAGTTGAGCGCCGCAACCCCAGAGTCGGTCACGACTGGATCTAATGGTCAGGGGTCCCTTTACCTTTACTTTTTAAAATAAGAATTGGGACTGAGGCCTGTGCTGTTTAACATCATTGTAAACAAATAACCTGTGATAAGTGGTTGAAAAGGCAGAGGTTCTGGATGACGGAAAGTACAATAGATTTTAGATAGGATAGCTAAATATAACCTGTACTGAAAGGTAGCCTAATGCTGGGAGAATGGGTGTCAAATTGACCAGGGAAATGAACAAACAAGAGTGTGCTTGTATGAGAAATTCCAGAATATGTACAATTAGCCACTTCCCCTCGAGAGGGGCTTCAGGGTGCTATGAGATACTCCTCATTAACATGTTTTCTCCTACAGTTTTTTCTTTGTGTAAAAAAATTAGTGTGGCTGTGGAGAGGAATTTCCGAATCCATGTGGTTGAATTATTTGGTGGAGTCTTGCTTATTTTCAGCCACTTGTAGTCATTTTGAGATATTGCATAGCTGTTATCTCCAGTTACTAAAACTGGTGCACAAAAGGAAGTGTAGAGCAGCCTTCCCCAACCCACTGTCCTCTCACTGTTCTGGACTACATTTCCCTTCAGATGCAGTGTGGCTGTCCTGGCTCGGACTCATGGGAGTTGTAGTCCAAAACTTTGGGAGGGCAGCAAGTTAAGAGAATTGTTAGGATGGATTGATTGAAATCCTTTGACTGAAATTTCCCATGCTGAAATTCATAGGTTTCCTGTGTACTTACATATTTGCTATAGCAATTTAGACATATCGGGTGGTATTATGTTAAGCTGTACTCAGAGTAGACCCACTGAAATTAATGACCATGACTAAGATAGGTCCGTTAGTTTCAGCTGATTACTTCCCAATGCTTTGCAGATAAATAAAGGAGCAATCAAAAACCTTTGGTCCTTTTGTACTGGAGATAAATATCTGCTTAGTCAGGAAATGAATTTTTCTGTTCATATGCAAGCATGCTATGCAGAGGCAGTTGTTTATAAGGCCACAGTCTTATCCATATATTTGGAAATAAGCCCTATTTAACAAAATGAGGCTTCTGAGCTGATATGATTAATTGATATGCTTAGTGATGTGCTGCAAGTGTCAACAATTTTCTACAAGCAATTTGACAAAAAAATGCTCTCCTCCACTCCCAGGAAATGTCCATGCTGTCTGTTTGGTAAGAATCATAAATATTTGGAATCCAAAATATTTGGAATTTGAGAACTGAACACATTGCTGAGGTAGCAGGAGAGCATAAAACAGGTGTACCTAGCCTTCCATTTGACTTCTGTGGATGATTCTTTATAAAGGATATCATTGCCGTAATTCTAGCAGTTGTGGTGACTTGCTGGTTCCTGGGTCTGGTAAGAAACCCACAGTACTAAATAGAATAAATTATGTATTGGACCACTTATCTGGCTTCTGAAGTTAAGCATTATATTCCTGGTGCTGCCTCTCTTTAACATGAAAAGCCTGACTTTTGGTTCAGTCTATTTGATAGATGCTCTCAGCATTAAGTTTTAATAGACTGGTTGACATTGTGTTACGTTCTTTACATTTCATTTTAAAACAAGCCGTGTTTATAAACACTCTGGAAAATGTAAACCGCTTTTATTTTTATTTCTTTTAACTAAGGAGCTGGAAAGAACAAGCAGTCTCATGTATATTAATGCTGAGGGCATATGCACGCATTCATTTGGCTTAAACGTTAAAAGATGATGGACCCTTTTTGCTGTGTCAGTTGCAAAGGGTAGGCTGCCCATTGGCCGTGTTCAGTCTTCCTGACCTTAATGTGGCACGTTAGTCACTCCCTTTGCCCCAAAACTTTCAAGGATGTGCTGCTTTCGTTCCCCTCTGAAAAGCTGGTGGCCTAGATTTGTGAGGGGAGGGGAGAGGAACTGAGTTTGGAACAAATGCTTCATGATGCCTAGCAAGCTGGAACTGGTGTGTGTGTGTGTGTGTGTGTGTGTGTGTGTGTGTGTGTGGTGTGGAGGTTGTGGAGAGTTTGCCTAGAAAGCTGGGTTGATTGTAATGCTGTTTGTCAGGGATCTCAGATTAGAAGAGGCTGAATTAAGTACAGAGGAGAGCCTGCCTTCAGGAGACTGAGCTGGGACATTGTTAGAAGGTGAGCCTCTTTCGTCTGCATGCCAATGCCAAGCACGGGGGGGGGGGGAGGATAAAGTCTCCCCCTCTTCCCACCAGCATTTTGCTTTAGTGTTTCGGAGGCAAAACACACTTGACTGAATGCTTGAAGGAGTTATATCCACTGTCTTTGAAGCTACAAAGATGAGAGATTTCCTGCCCTCTCATGTTGTAATGTAGGTGGATTTTGTAAACCTATGACAGGTTCCACACCAAGCATGAGCTTGGCAGAGGATAAAGGGATGGGGGCAGAGGGGGGGGGAGTGGATATCAAAAGAACATTTGGACTCATCTGTTGGATAATGAAAGGCAGGCTAGAGATGGAAGGCAAATAGCCTTAATGGGTATTTCTGTCGCAGGCCACAAATATGCATCAAATCTGTGTTATGATTGAAGCTGGCCTGCCAGTTGTTTGTGAAACCTTGCTTCTTTTGGGTGGCGCTTCTTGTACAGAATGCAATCCTGGATTCTTGTTTTTATTGACTTAATAAAGGAATGGCTCCATAGGGATTTTGAAATGGAAACATACATTGTTTTAAGATTAGTGCTTTAAGTTAGGGTTGCCCAGTATTATGCTTTCTGATATTGCTGCTTATGATAGCCTTGTTTATAGCCTTGTTTGTGACTTTATGACTTTATAGGGAGCGGGTGGTGCTGTGGTCTAAACCACTGAGCATCTTGGGCTTGCCGATCAGAAGGTTGGCAGTTCGAATCCGCACGATGGGGTGAGCTCCTGTTGCTCTGTCCCAGCTTCTGCCAACCTAGCAGTTCAAAAGCATGCCAGTGCAAGTAGATAAACAGGTACTGCAGTGGCGGGAAGGTAAATGACATTTCCGTGTGCTCTGGCACTTGTCATGGTGTCCCGTTGCCCCAGAAGTGGTTTAGTCCTGCTGGCCACATGACCTGGAAAGCTATCTGTGGACAAATGCTGGCTCCCTTAGCCTGAAAGCAAGATGAGCGCTGCAATCCATAGCCACTTAGGGCTGGATTTCACCGTCCAGGGATCCTTTACCTTTCTTTCTTTGTGACTTTAGGAGTGAAATTGTAAGTGATAAAGAATCTGAATTGTGTCGCTACTTTCATTGTAAATAAACATGCTCTAACACCACAAGGAAATTTGTAATCCAATGTCTTCCAGTTTGCGCAATAGATACTCTCAGTGCTTCCAATAGCCAAGTAATGAGTCCTTTTGAATGCCATTGCAGTTTGGTCCTCCCAAACGTTTAAAAGGGGGAGCTGTGGAATAGGAGTCTTATATATTATATATTTCAGAAAGTTCATGATACACCTCTAACCAAAATTCTTGCTCAGACAGGCACTCCCACAATAAATGGAAGAATATACCTTGCACCCTACAGCCTCTCCAACCACATGATGTCATCTGTGAAGTTATATGTGAAAGCTGAACTGGTTTACAATGCCACCTGTGGGAGATTTTTTGATGAACAGTTCCCATATAAAGGGAGATACAGATTGGTGTGACATAAGAGTTCCATAGTTTCTTCCACTTACTTTCTGGTGTAATTGTAGCCATATCTGTGTTCCAAAGCAACTTAATTCCTTTTAGGAATGCAGTAGACAGATCCAGAATGCTATAGTGGTGAATAGGTGTCCTGTGGCTTAACAGTTCTACAGAACAGAGAAGGAGGCTTATGGGAAGGTGGTGGGCTTGCTTTTCTTTGATAGTCTGGGGCTCTTTTTGCAAGAAGCTTGAAACCAAAACTGAAACAGATGCAAGGAATAGCAAAAATCATTGAAGGGATGATTTCACTTCAGAGGTACTGTTTCTAGCTTGGTATGTTTCTCTTGGGAATCACGGTACAGTTCTTTCCCCAAAGTGTTCAACCTTAGAAAGCGTGTAGAAGGCTGCTTGTTCATTTTAAAAGAAAAACCTTTGCAGAATTAAAAATCTGAAAAACGTTGTATTTCCGAAATACACTCCCTTCCCATGTGTATTCTGAAGGACTCTACTCCCATCTGCTAATGTTCAGCTGAAGCATCTCACAGTTAGGAGGAGCACAACTAAAGAGAATTTGGCCTGTTTCTGTGTGTTGTTAAGCAGATCTTTGGAAAGGGACAGGATTATCCTCCACATAAACAGAGAGTGTAATCTGGTAGATTGGAAGCGGAAGTTAGGTAAAGGAAGACAGAGCATGGAAGATAAAGGCAATAAAATTGACTATTTAACACATGGCTGGATTTGAGAACAGAAAGCTTCTGTTTACCAGAGGCATACAATCCTAGATTAGTCTCCCTACATGGTTATGGTATTAAAGAGGCTTTCTGCCCCTGAGTTAAGGCCCGGTCCCAAGGAATGGTAGGATGGACTTGTAGTGTATTAACACACTCTTTCTGTCTCTTTGTACATAGTCTGATTCCTTTTTTAAAAAATTATTTCATCCTTGGAATAGAACTGCCATATTGTTCTGGTGTCTGACTAGTGATCTTGTTCACTGCTTAAGTCCTCTGGATTTTGCCAACCTTGTCTGGTGCGGTTGGTCATATCTTCTTCCCCTGTGGCATGGCCTGCTGCCATTTAGTTTCCGTGCATCGCCTCCAACCTTTCAGACTCCTTGAAAACGATTACGAGATGGCTGTCAGTGCCCAAGCCATGCTTTGGAATGTGGAGTGTAAGCAGATAACGAAAGGGGCTGTGGTCGCTCACGCTGAGTGTGTGTGTGTTCTAGTCCATTGCTTCTCGTACAGTTTGCATGCAGTAGAATTTGTTCTACAGGACTCCATGGGATGGAATTGCCTTGGTCTCAAGGAAAAGGGGCATTGAGCAATAGTGGTGCCTCGGCAGAAGGAAAACCACGCGTTTCTGTTTGTCATGCTGAGCTAAATTCCATTCTGTACAGTATGCTGAACTAGAGTGTGTGTGTTGGGCAGTGACACGAGACGGCCAAAAGGTAAATTTGAGTTGCTACTTCAGCAAGCATCTAAAGGTGTAAGTGATTCCCCCCCTCATCCCGTTTTCTTTTTGTGCCAGAGCCAATCCTGTACACTGGAATATTTCTTCTCCACGTTTTCTTTTTTTCTCTTCCTTTTGCTGTTTGTTGAGAGCGGGGGGGGGGGGTGAAAGGAGGAAGGGGGATTCCTGTAGCTGTTACTAAGTTAATGGACCTCAGATCTAACTCTGCCACCCCTAGCAGTTTCCCCTTAATATTCATCTGTTCCATTTGAATGCTTGACTGTCTGATACTTCATTTCAGCACTGCTCTGAACTTGGGAATAAAGCAGTCATAATGTTCCAGTGCCTGTGAACATGGGATTGGAGGAGCAACTATAATTCTGCATTGCTGTGATTAGGGTACTTATGCATACTTGTGCTGATAGGGCAGAATTCTGCTGCCTTGTTTAGGGGATTATATGCATGGTTCCATAAAATAATTATTAAAGATTTGGAAACTAGAAGGTGATTGGGCTTTTGTGATGGTTGGATGTATTCTGCACCAAACCAATCTCCATGGCTCAGTTTGCGCCTCACAGAAAACCAGAGTTAATGATTTACCATGAAGATGCAGATTGTTCCCTCTTTGTTCTACTCGTAGTGTGAATGTAAACAACAAATCACAACCCCTGGCCCAGCGCCATGTCCAAACTGGGGGTATTTGTTTGTTTTGCTCCAAAATTGCTAAGCCAAGGACAAACCTTTGCTTCACACTTGTGTGGAGCAAAACAAACCATGATTTCTTGTTGGGACGTAAAACGAAGCGTGGGATTGTGGTTCGCTGTTCCTGCTTCTACAAGGGAAGGAGTGAAGTAGTACACATTCACAGCAAGTGATTTACCATGAAATGCGAACACAGCCTGAGTAGAAAATTCTGTAAAACCCATAGAGCCAGGTATTGAACACAGGTTTTGTTATGTTTCCTAGTTTGTGCTTCCATGCCTAGATCAGCAATTCATGCCAGGCAATTCTTGCTCTTTCATGGTCTCTAGCTATGAAGCCGTCCCCTACTTAGTGATTAAAAAATGCCCATTGCTTATGAAAAGTTTAGGAAACACTGTCCTAATAGCTTTATTTCCTTGTCTTTATAATTATTTAGATCTCGTTAGCAACCTCTTTATTTCCCTTCCCCTGACTCTGGGGAAGTAAGTACAAATTATATGAAGTGAAGGAAATGCATTATTTCCATATATTCTTCGAAGTCCTGTTGCTACTACTTCATCATCCTTGCATCCCTTTCCCCTCTGGATTGGCAACTGGGAGCTGTTTGGAACTGGGTTTGGATTGGGGAATCAGCACATGGAGGTCCCAAACATCAGCTCTGAATTGCACAGAACTTTTTTACTAGGGTGGACCCTATTAACCTTGCTGCATAAGTAGCAGGAACAGCAGCATCGCTCACTGTTATTATTACTATGAACAAAACCAGCACAATATGATGAGAGCACCTTATTAGAGCAAAAGTTGATTTGCGGGTTGTGTGTGTGTATGCACCGTCACCCAAGCCCCTTTATTGTTGGTGATTAAAGATGAATGCCTAATCTTTTCCTGTCAGTAACTATTGCCTATCCTGCCTCTCCATGCATTGACATTAAATCTGTTGGCTGTCAGTAGTAGCCATGGGAACTCTGATGTCACTAACGAGAGCTTGTGACTTTCCTTCCATGCAGGAAAGATGACTAGTGAAGGCAGCAGGCGGCAGGTTGGCGGGATGTTAATTATTGTAAATGGTAGAAACAGAGTAAAAAAAACCCATCTGGTGGTTCCAAGGTGGGATTCTTGATTAGTTTTATCTCTTCCCCCCACCTCACACCCCCCTTTTATATTAGAAATGCTAATTTTTCCTGCAGAGGAAGAAATGCTGGGGGTGTGCTCTCTTTGTGGGGAGGGGAAAGGGAGCTTAATGGTTAATGTCTAGTAAGCACTTTGGGAGATTAAAAGGGCTATTTATTCTTGCAGTTCCAGCAGAGGAACTTGTTGAAACGTGGCAGTGCTCCTGTCACTCAAAAGCAACTGCCTTTGGGGAAAACTTCTGATTGACAAACGAAGGTGCTGAGCTGGGTTTAGGAGAACAAAATGCTGTTCTGGGGGAGAATCTGCCGGAAAAACATCTTTCTTAGGAAACTTTGAAATGATTTCTCTTGCTGATTTTTAATACAAAAAAACGCACTCCTCTGGAGATTGGAGCCTTGCCTGCGAAGGTGTGTCTTACAGAGACAGGTTGCAGTTGAAACCAACGCTTAATTAACCCTTTGCAAAATAATTGTTCAGTTCTTTCATTCTATATTTCTTACACAACAACTGTATTCTTTTTTGAACTTTCATTTGAATTGGACATATACTCCCTGCCTCCGTCCCCCAAATATACATTAAATAGCATGCTTGCAGTACTGGGTTTCTTTGTGGGGCAGTGGGGGTGGGTTTCAGAGAATTCGCAACACTGCTTCACTGTGCAAAAAGTCACCTTCTTGCCTAGCTATATTGTGTCTTAATTACAAAACCTAGGATGATCCATTCACACCATGCATTTCTAGATCTTTAAAATCCCAAATGGTTTGGGCCTATGCTTTTCTTTGGACTGCCTATACTCTTCTCTATTGTCGTTTCCTATGGTGGCCCCAAAGCAACGCAGTTGGGGCCATTTCTACACTGGAGGCATTTGCGGAAGCCCCTGAAGAATGTTTTCCCTTCTTTCCCCAAATGGCCTTCCGGGTGTGATGTTTCTTAGCTGGGCGGTGGTCTGGCTGAATTGTGTGCTTTTCAGTTCTGCTTTTAAAAACCCTTCTTTACGTGATGCGTTGAGTGGTAGTGTTAAGTATTTATTTTAAAATACGTATTACTTTTCCTTTATCCTTTTTGATGGGCGCTTGCCCCAGAAAAGCGGCCTAATAATCACCATCATAATACTAAATAATAATAAAAATCGTAGGAATGTTGTGTGGCGGGGAGCATAATCTGTGACATATTGTGGAATTTCATTCATTTCCGTGGTAGTTTTGCCCTTTTGAGGGCCAAACGACGCGTTACACTGAACAAATTATGTGCAGCAATCTCTCCTTTTTTTACTTTGATGAATTACAGGTACAAACAGGGTGATCCTTACTGGGAAGGCCACATGCAGAGAGGGGAAATTTATCTCTTCTCCCCAGCATTGTCAGAACTGAAACTGAACATGAGCACCCACCCCTCATGCTACTATAATGTTTGGGGTGTGTGTGTGTATGTGGGGGGAATCTTTCCTGTTGCGGTAGTGAGAAGTTACTTCCTAAGTGTTCTAGCTGTGGGGAAGGGCAAGAGATGTTAGTTCCGATTGTGCTGTGGAGGGAAGAGAGAAGTCTTCCCACACCCACACAACATATGCCGCATTTCCAAGTTAAGGATTGCCTCCTGTGCGCATGCAATTAATAAAAATAAAAGGGGAAAGGAATCTACACGCTACACATTATGTGTAGTTTCGCCCCTAGATCCGTTGATTTGTAGGGCAGGCGGAGTGGGGGAAGAAAATAAACATCCCAAAGCAACCTTCAAATACAAACAAATTTGGTTCAGTTTCCACAGTCTCTTCCAGCTCGTTGCCCACAGAATTTCAAGTAGTAGTACATTGGTTTTGTTTGGCTGTAAGAACGTAACCAAGTTTCAAGTTGTGGGCTCACTTACTCTTTTTGCCATTTCATGAGCTCAGAAATAAAGTCTTTGCATTCAAATGTCTTTGCATACATACATACACGGTGTCTGGAATTCAGCTACGGTAACTTTCACTCAGAGCAGACTCACGGAAATTAACAGACCTAAGTTGGTCATGGCCATTAATTTCAGTGGGACTACTTTGAATAAAGCTCACTCACCTATAAGTGCTAGTTTATCAAGGGAAAACTTCTCATCTAATAACCTACTTTATTGTGTGATGTATCTGTTTATGTCATATAAATGTTCATCTGTGATGTCTTGTCTACATCCAGTTGACTAATGTAGTTGTGCCAGGCAGATTTGGTCTGTAGCTGAGGGTCCTTTTAAAGTTGCCCAGATAGTATCATACAGATAATACATTATTGCTAATAATCGCTTGTAAAGCACCTAATGCTTACTAAGTGCTGTGCAGACATTAAAAACCAAGGTGGTTTGATTTATGAATGATCAGTAAGGAATATGGGCTGCTTTAGTTCAGCATTATGGGTAGTATTATAAAATATAGCTAGAAATCCTAGTACTGTAAATGGATGACGTATAGTTAGAGATTCTAGTAATTATGGTGGTTCCGGGATGGTATTATAGTCAGGAAATTCCTTTGGACAATAGGCAAATGCTATGCTTCATGCTAGGAAACAACAACAACAACAACCATCATCATCACTGTTACTCCTACTGCCACCATTTGCAGTAGGGAGTTGCCAGTGCCTCTTTATTCCAGTGGTTTGATGTGATGCCACAGAGAGAGTGTTGGCAGAGAAGTCATGGCCTTTCTGACTGCCATGGATGGGCTTAGCTGCTCTGATGTCACCCTCAGTGCTTAGAAGGATTGTTGGAAATGTTAGTCTGAATTCTGAGGATTCAAACATTATTGAAATTAAATCCTTTCATATGGCACTACATCAGTGGGTTTTGAATGAGCTCTTTGTAGAAAAAGTGGCATATAAATGTAGTAATAAATTTAATGAATCATTGATTCTGTGATCTCATGGCATTTTACTAGAAGAGCATGATTCTGCTTACTTTCTATGGCAGGATAGTTAGCATAATGCAAAGAGTTGTGTCAAATGCTGTAATTTGTGTAAACTGTGTGTCTGGAGCTATGTAAAACTTCCTAAATCCTCAGGAATATCACACCTTGGCCTGCCTGAGACACAGAAACCCCACTTTATGCGTGATGCGATTTCCTCCTTTCCCACAACAAAATGCAATCCCTTAAAAGAGACGTTTCTTCTTGTTCCTGGGTCTCTCTTGCCTCCTTGCTAGGAAGGGAGGGAACTCTGTTGCAACAGAAAAAATAAATATCTGCCTTGCTTTCACTGCCTCCTCCCTCCACCCATTCATCTCTGACTGATCATGGACTTCAGGGACTCAGTCCCTTGGGGAGTTGGGCAGCAAAAGCCAACCATCCCTATTTTTTCTATATCAGATGGATTCTGTCCAGGATCTCAGTCATGGCTGAGCTAGCGATCTAGCTATACAGTATGGGGTTACCTGTGTCATATTGGCATAGCTGCTTTGCCCTGGCTTTCTAGTAGTATGGGCATTTTTCTGTGGTTTCTACGGTGATAATTGTGATCTTTCCAAATATTGGGATGGTTCTATTTCTCTCTCTTTGCCTTGCATAAACATAAAAAAACCTTGATTTTGATGTTTTACACCCACTTGAGACAGATCAGGCATTTCTAAGGAACAGAAAAGGAGTGAAGGTAAGAAATCGATAGTCTAGGAGGTCTGGCTTCAGGCCTTTTTTGTGGCACTTCAGAGGCCTGGTGGGCAAATCTTTCCTACTCTTGGAATTAAACCTGTCCCCAGTTCCATTATCTCCTCGCTTCAGGCAGGAGGGGAAATGACTTGATTAAGCCTGGCATTAATCCAAACTACTTTTCAACCAGCTTCCTTTTTAATCGCACTGTTGTTGATTTTACTTGATACTTCCCCCCCCCCTTTTAAAGTCATCTCCATCCTTCTGCTCGCAGCGTCTCACACAACATCCACTTTAGGGGTTGGGTGCTTGCTTCTTCCACTGCAATAAGGCGGCAACTGTCCCCTTGCATGATGCACAAATGTGTTAAAGTTTTGAAAGGGGGCAGACAAAATTGGAAACAGCCCTGGCCAGAAGCCTCCAAGCTACGATTCAGTAGGGCACCCGAGAGCTGGGAGGTTCTCTGTGGTGGCCTTTAGAAAAGCCTCCCCTGGATTGCTGGTTGATTCATGCTGGAGTCTATTAATAGCTTTGCTCCACCTGCTAAGGTGCGAAAGTCCAAGGCAGCAGGCCATTGGCTGCTACTCCACTTCAGTCCAGAGGGTGCTGCCGGTGGTGACCTTCCAGCTGTCCCTGGGCAACTCTTCGAACACAGCAGAGCTGGGCTTAAAAGGAGGAGAGCAGAAGAACAATTGGGAGGAGAGGCTGGCAAGTAACAAGAGATCAGTGTAACTAAACACAGCAACTAAACCAGGACGTGCAGGCTCTGTGTTTCCAGATTTTGCAGATGTTAAACATTTGTGGGATACTTACTGGACTGCTTATTGTACATGTGCCTCGCCGTTAAGCCTGTTGCATAGAAAACTAGGAGGCTGGGTTTCAAACGATAGGAGAACTTGAGTGGAATACCAAAGGTCAGTATCTGAATCACTCATCCAAAGGTCACTGCGTTTCAGGCTGTTTTGTCTTCGGAACAGACAGATGGCCCTTGCTCTCTTCCTGCGCTGCGTGGCTGTTTACAGCTCACCATGCTCTTTCCCTCGGTGGAGTGGAAGGCTTACCCTCATGATGTTTAGACAAGAGTTTCCTCTTTGCTGTTGTGTCAAACACCCGCAGCCAGTTGGCTTGAGCACCGCTTGTGTTGCATGTTAGAGTTGTTTTTCCGGGATGCACTTGAACACTTGATGCCCTTGAAAGGTGGCTTCAGGAGGCCACATGTTTGGGTTTTGGTGGCCAGCCATGGTGTCTGGTAGAGCTGTCTTTGCTGTACAGGGACAGGCAGATGCACCCCTTTTTGAACCTGCTGTGCTCAGGGGGCAGCGGTGTGTGTAAAAACCCTTTCTCTCATACCTGCGGCATTGATGGGGGTGCTTCCCAGTGTGCTGAGCACCATTTTCCAAAGACCCACTCTGCTTCCTTGTGCTCCTGAAAACTTTAAAAAGAAGGTTTCTGCTTCAGGAGGGCGCGCAGGAGCCTTTTTCTTCTGGTTGATGGAACTGAACGTTTCTGGTAGTTGGTGGCAGCCATATTGGTGGACCATGAGTATTGCTGTTCTGCAAAGGAGTTGTTAACATATAATGATACTGTAGAGGCTCTCTCTGTGTGTGTGTAGGAAGATCTGTTGCACAACACAACAAAAAGGGTCCTAGGATTTGAAAGAGTGTGTAACCCCATGACTTATCGGCCGTCTCACTTGTGAACTTTAGCTGAAAGAATAAGGAGTCCTCGTCACTTTTTTGTTTTGTTTTGTTTGCTTCTACTAACCCTTTTGTAAGTAGGGAAGCTGAAGAAAAACGGTATTGAATTGTCGGCGCAAGTCTAAACATGCCTGGATCAGGTATTGGAAGCTTTGCCAGATGCTTGGCTCTGACTTGCACCTGAACATTGACTGTGGATGTGCATCTTTGAAAGTTTCAGGTGCTTATGCACAGATGACTTTTAAGGGGAGTAGCATAATCGTGTTGTAGATCCCTGGGGGCCAAATGAAATGTGACCCATTGAATGTGCCTTTCCATTTAACTGGAGGTTTTCGTAGAATTGGAAGGGACCACAAGGATCATTTAACAATGCAAATTGTAACAGCTACTCTAAACTGAGGTTGTCCAGACTGCAACAAGCGCGGAGGGAGATTTTAATCATTTTTTCGCTGTGGAAAGTCCCTCCTCCGATGCTGGCAATTGTGTTGGGAAGAAATCCCCACTGCTGCCAATGTGGGATATTTCCTTCTCCCAATGCAAGTGTCAGCTTCAGATGTGTCCTGAGTGCTAAATATGTCACTGGCCTTAAAAAAAAAACCACCCGACCCCAAACCATTACCATATATCTTATAAGATACAAAACTTCCTTGCTTTGTACTGCAAATTGGTTATATAGAAATAGGTGGCCGGGTTTGCTCTTTTTAGGGGAAAAAGTAAATCTGGAAAAGCATCAAATGGGAAGTTTTGCCTCTGTGTGGATTGTTGAGGCTGTTTCTTAACAGCAGGGCATCTTGTAGGTGTTTAGGAGTTGCAGGTGAAACGTGGCTTGAATCTGTGGTCTTTTCCTGGGTGCTGGCCTTGGAATGGCTGTTCCAAACTCTGTGAGCGAAATCAGAATTGTTTCACTTTTTTGGGGTTTTTTTGTGGGTTAAAGCTGGGCAACGGGCCCCCGCTCTGGCTTTTCTTAAGTGTACAAAGAAACAGCAGTATTCTTACGGTTCTCTGCACTGTTGAACTATTAAGTATTAAAGGCTTCTTGTGGTGTGTTGGCAAGTGATTGACACTAAGCTGAAGCAGGTGCAGAGTGCGTGGCGGCTTCCTCAAAGCTATGTGGGGGTGAACAACTACGCTGGGAAAGCAAACTGCGGGCTCTCCCTGTGCCCACTGGGTGTTTAGGCCTCTGGATTGTATGGCAGCTGGCCCTTTGACTGGTACACCAAGAATGAGCTTGTGGGAGGAGGGGCTGTAGACCTACATATCTAGCCTAATAATGAAAGCTGAGCTTGAGGGCTGAAGCTGGCCTGTAATGCACTATCTGCCTTATGCAGACTAAAGGCCCCGGGAGGACCCAGCAAGCTACATTTGCATTTAAACACCACACATGCAAAACATCTTGAATTTCCTTAGCTTTTTATTCCAAAAAGCTTCTGTGAGATAGAAAAGCCCTAGAAGCCCCCCTCCCCTAAAAATAGTTTTAGTTAAAAGGGAGGTAGGATTCATATAGGGGTGCAGGCAGGGAGAACGCTGCTGCTCACAAGAATCAATTTGACACAGTCCAACTCTTGCCATGCCTGGAGATAAAAACAAGTGCACTCCCTTGGATAAGTGGCATAGCGCCTGAACGCGTGCAAAGTTTATTTCCCTACCCTTTTATCGGTCCAGGCCAACTTCAGCTGTGGCAACCTTTTCATCAAAGGCATGGACCACTGAGGGGTCCATAAATAAAGGTTTCTCTGTGGGAATATGCTGTGTTTGGGAGGCGGCTTGAGTTTGTGGGATCTTCCAGGTTGTGAGACTATGTTCTTCCCAGAGGGAATTTGCTAATACCTTGTTTGCCCCTTTTCTTTTAAACGCAGAACAACGCTTCTGGTACACGCCCAAGGATTCGCCATGCGTCTCCACCTGTTGAGAGATGTTCCGGAACCCCAAGACTGCCCAATTTCCGTCCTGATGATGCGTCAGTGATGATGCGAAGCGCTTGGTTTTTCTGCCTCAGAAAGGAACTCTGAATGGATTTGCCATGGTGACATGAAAAAAGACCAGGAGGGATAACGGACTTCCACAGGGGCGATTGTGCACACACACACGCTGCCTCTTAGGGAAATTGTCCTTTCCTGCATCAAGATCTGGAGGGAGGGAGGGGGGCTGGGTGGGGTGGGGTGGGGAAGGAACCTGAACACACTCTATCAAAGCAAGGATGACTTTGGTAAGGATTCGGAGGAGCTTCCGGCAGGTGTCTCCTCAGGTGGTGCTGTTCTTGCTGTTTGCCTTCTGCCTACTCAGCGTTTTTGTCTCGGCCTATTATTTATATGGGTGGAAGAGGGGACTGGAGCCCTCAGGGGACATCCCAAGCCCAGACTGTGATGAACCGAAGGTCGCCCCTTCTCGCCTGCTTCCGCTGAAGCCCATCAAAGTGGTGGATTCTTCTCGCACAGACCCTTTGGTCCTTGTGTTTGTGGAAAGTCTCTACTCCCAGTTGGGCCAGGAGATAGTGGCCATCTTGGAGTCCAGTCGCTTCAAATACCTGACGGAGATTGCTCCAGGGAAGGGGGACATGCCCACACTGACGGACAAGGACCGAGGGCGCTTTGCACTGATCATCTACGAGAACATCCTGAAGTATGTGAACCTGGACGCCTGGAACCGCGAGCTCCTGGACAAGTACTGTGTTGAGTACGGTGTAGGAATCATTGGCTTCTTCAAGGTATTGGCTTTGGTTTGGGCAAGGCTTTTGTGGGAGCAGGTGGGGAAGAATCAGGCCACCTCAGGTGATGGGGTGCGAATTTCCTGCAGGAAATTTTTCAAGTGCTTTATTTTTCTGTGGGGGGGAAAAAACCAGTTTCATATACGGTCCTTGAATGGATGCTAATGGCAAGTAGAGTATTAGGCAGACCTGGGCAGTTTCAAAGAATGTAGCTGTGTTTATTTAATACAAGTAAAATAAACATACTGAATTAAATCACATTTTCCGACGCAAGCTTAAAAAACACGTTTTTTTGGGGGGTAAAGTGTTTTATTATTGTTTCGTTTTATAATGTATATAAAACAGGGAACAATTATAGCAGCAGATGAAAATTAAAAGATGAAAATGAACTATAGGCAACCCCTCCATTTACACGTGTTCAATATGTGTACAATCACGCGCACACACGCTGCGCAAAACCCAGAAGTGACCTGAAATGTCACAAAAATGTTTTGAAAAGGGGTGGACTGGGGCAGGGTGGGATGGAATAGGGTGTTTGCAGGCTTTTTCAATGGTGTTTCATATTGACACAATTTCACTGATGTGTGCAAATGGTAGATTGTCTGTATAAAATAGACATGTAGAATGAGTAGTTGCACTGTAGTTACAATTACATGAGCTGAATTTTTTTGATGCTAATTTTCATAGGAATCTTATTTTTTAAAAAAATATGTGTATGCTGCTATATCATAAAAAAAATCAAAGCAGTTTACAGCAATGAAAGCATCAAAACCTCTCCCAGACCAACACCACTGACCAGCTCATTTCATGGGGACAAGGTTAGTCCAACTATGGAGCACAGATCAATCTCTCTGCATGAACACATGGCCTAGTCCTACAGCAAGGTTAGGATCGTCTTTGTTAAGCTCCCTACAAATAGGAAATCAGCACAAGAGTCACAAGGGTGGCCTAGCATCTCTCCCCGCCCGCCAAATATTACACTAGTTACGCCCTCAGATTTTGCTGCTCCAATGCCACCTTATTTTGTTGCAGTCTGTTTTAAAGAGGATGGATGAAGAGCTTCAAAGAGTGACATAAACCTTGGACTCGGGTCCAAGACCTAAGGGGGAAGGCCAGAAGCTTGCATCATAATGTTATAATCAAACACGTGTAACTGAGAACACTCCCGCACTTAGTTTTCAGATTGCTGTATTAGGTTCTTCCGTGTATGTGGTGGGAGGAATGCATAATTATATTTGTATGTAATTATGCCCATATCTTTCTATATACACCACAGATTCAGATACCCAAACAGCTGGAGTTTGCCCACTTCCTTCCTTCCTTGCTTGCTTGTGCTTTGCTGGTTGGTGGCAGCCATTTTCGGGCAGACACATCAGAGAGCAGGAGAAATCAGACAAATCAGGGAGCAGGAGAGACTGGAGAAATCAGTTTCTCCTTTCTCTCTCTTTTGCTGGTTGGCTGCAGCCATTTCAATAGGAAACCATAAGTGGGGAGAAGGATTGGAAAAATCCCAGATTAGAAATGTTCCCTTGGGAATCCACGTAAATTGTGGACTCGTTATGTGAATGCTCGCCAAACAAACGATTTTCGGGGAACACACTGCGTTTGGTAAGCAGGACCTGTGTGTGCTGCTGAACCAGTCCTAAATAAAAATAATTTTAACAATGAGACAGTCCTTAGCTGGTGGAGAGGGCTGTAAAGTAGATCCTTAGTTGTGTACTTCTCAGGACAGAAGTCTGCTTTACTCTTTTTTTTTAAAAAAAGCACTTCAGTTTCCTCCCCGTTTTTCCTTGGACCCAATACTGTGTACACACTGTACATTTAAAGTACTCTCCCCCAAGAATATTGGGAACTGTAGTTTACTTCTCACAGAGCTGCATTTCCCAGCACCCTTACCAAACTATAGGTCCCAAGATTCTTTGGTGGGGAAAGTTCTTAAAATGTATGGTATGTACACAGGTCTTCCTGAGGGAACATTCTTCCATCTCATTACTTCTGCAGTTAGTGGTACAACAGTGCTGAGAGTGAATGCAGCTTTGAGGGCTTGGCTTGACAGCATGCTTCTCTGAAATTCATTACTGTTGGCTATCGCTGATGCGATAGATTGCCTAGACCCTTAAGCAATATTACCCAGGTGCTTTCTGAAGGCATCCGTATCTGCCAGATGCTGGCTCATGCGTGAACAGTAGTGCTCTGGAAGAGCTTCAGCTTGCAAAATGTCAGCCTTTCTTGGACACCTTCTCACAGTCACTACTCGCTATTGAATGGCTTGATGTCTTGCCAGCATCGAGCCTGATAAGTAAAAGGGCTGTGTATTTTAACTGATGCCAAGAGCGGATTTACAAATCTGCGCCTTTTGAGATGAGGCTGCAGCGCCTTTAGTTCTGCTGGTGACAGTAAAAAAGATAACAGTAATGGTCCTCTTGGGAACTGGTTAATGTGTGAAGAGAACAGATTGCAACAGGGATTTCGGGGCCATCCGGCCGTCCCTGCCTAGCATTATGACTTGACAAGGCCACCCTACCCTGTGTCCCTGCTTCCCGTAGTGATTCTTGAATTTGGTTTCCAAGAAGTCAAGTAGGAGGGGATGCAGGCTAATGCAACCCGTATGGCATTTGCCACAGGTCTATTGCATTTTCCCATGCTTGAATGGGTAAGCCAAGAAGGTTAAGAATCCAGGGCAGAAATGAAGCGTGTAAATGAGGCTTTATCCTGAGACCAAGAGCTGTCTTGCTGCTTTTGACAGACATTTTTTGCACAGCAGTCTGTTTTCTCTTCTATTCTGATTTCTCTTGCTTCCTTGGCTTGAACCCACTATATTAAATTGGTTTAAATTTTCAGAGTGGCAAAGAAGAATCAGTCTCCCTCCCTCCCTTGCTTCCTAACCCTCTGGCTTTCTGTCCACTTACATAGTTATATCTTTGAAATATAATTTGATTGGGTGCTAAGTAGTATGGCTACACTGCATGTTGATTCCTTTCCAGACATACAGTTGGATAAAGCCTGTCCTTGAAAAATCCTTAGTTCATCGCACAAAGTATATTCTGTGTGTATTTCAGTGAACTTTACTGGTGGAAAGAACACAGACCACACAACATGCACGTTGCAATAATAAAACAGTGGCTTTCCTTTCTGTTGACATAAATGAGAGAAGCAGAAGGGTCCAGAATATATGATGGGAAGAGCCCATCACAGTACCAAAACATATAGCCTAAATATAAGACTACAACCAAAATATAAGAGCCCAACCGCAAAGGCTGCCGACCTAACCATTTCTTTGCAGCTGTTTCAGAGAGGCACTCTGGTCCAGAGAGGCTCTCTAAGCCACAGAATTCAGCTTGGTTTGGTTTGTATATAGGCTGTATCTGATCTCTTCACCTCCGCACCCTTCCCCAAGCAGCAGCCTCTTCATCCTAGTCAGTTTCCTCCCTCCAATCTAATACAGTGGAACCTCTGTTGTCAAACATAATCCCTTCCGGAAGACTGTTCGACTTCTGAAACTTTCGACAACCGAGGCTCAATGGGCGGTCGGCAAATCCCATTGAGAAACGTGCCTCAGAAGCTGTTTGACTTCTGAGGCGTGTTCGAAAACTGAAGCAATTACTTCTGGGTTTTCGGCGTTTCTGAAATGTTTGGCTTCCGAGATGCTCGAAAACCGAGGTTCCACTGTAATCCTGTAGGGCTTCCCTTGTGAACCATGGACGCCCATCACATTTAAGCAAAGTTTTCTAGCAGCTGTGTATACCACCTTCCAACCCTCTCTGGCTTAGGCCCGCCCCCCTCACTTTCCTCCTCTTACATCTTCTTTGGTATGAGTGGAGATTTCAAAAATTTCAAAAATGAATGGCCTTAAATGAAGATTAGACAAATTCATGAAGAATAAGCTATCAGGGTTAGTGGCCACATGTAGCCTATGTTCTACCTCCGCTCTTGGAGGCAGTATGTTTCTGAATACCAGTTGCTGGAAGCCACAGGAGGACAGAGTGCTGTTGCACTTGGGTCCTGCTTCCCCTCTGTTCTTTTCCTTATTGTTGGCAGCTACAAGAAATTTTTCTTATGTGACACAACTTGCCAATAAATACTTCACACAGCAGAACCAAAGAGGTAACCCCTCAAATTCTCTGTTCCTTCCTCCTATATGGAAAATCATAAAGCCTCGCAAATGATGTCATCCTTATACACGCAACACAAATGGGGCATAAATTCAGTTCATGTGATCTCCCTACAGGCCAATGAGAACAGCTTGCTGAGTGCTCAGCTGAAAGGCTTCCCCCTTTTTCTCCACTCGAATCTTGCGCTGAAGGACTGCAGCATCAACCCCAAATCACCGCTCCTGTACATCACACGGCCCAGTGAAGTAGAGAAGGGACTCCTTCCAGGCGAGGACTGGACAGTCTTCCAGTCAAACCATTCCACCTACGAACCCATCCTCCTGGCCAAAACCAAGTCGGCAGAATCCATCCCACACATGAGCATTGATGCAGCACTCCATACCACTGTGGTTCAGGATCTGGGCCTCCACGATGGCATCCAGAGAGTCCTCTTTGGCAACAACCTCAACTTTTGGCTGCACAAACTGGTCTTTGTCGACGCTGTTTCTTTCCTCACTGGCAAGAGGCTTTCCCTCCCGCTGGACCGCTACGTCTTGGTGGACATTGATGATATTTTTGTTGGCAAAGAAGGCACACGGATGAAAGTGGATGATGTAAAGGTAATGACACACAGCCAGGTTTTGCTCTTGAGGTTGGGATTTGGGGGAGATGTGGGGCTAGCTGTCCGGTGGATCCATTTCTTTGGGCTGAAAGCTACATGGTGCTAGGAGCTGTGCCCTGGATCCCTGGATCCCTGAAACCTTACTGCTGTTCCGCTGTTCTGCTATCTCTACAACACTGGATCTAGTGTGGTGTTTGTGCTTCTGTCATTCCCAGAATGTGTGAGACTGGGATGGTGACATTTGAAATGCAGGAAGCGTAATCAGGTGTCCAAGCCTCATGGAATTTTAATGTAGACTCAGAAACCATTTCTTTTTTTAAAAAACCTGTTGTTCACAGCCAACATATTATTGCTTCAGTTGAAAGCCCTTTAAATCAAGATTGCTATGAATAGTTACACAAGTGCAAAAATGTAGAGATGGATTTCCTTGCGATTAAATTGGGAAGCACTAAAATTAAAAATCTTAACTTAGCCCAACATCGCTTGTTTTTCAACATCTGATAAAGAGAATTGTAGGCTGTGAAAGTTTGTCTTTAAGGTGCTACAAAAACTATTTTTAGTAAGATCAAAGAAACAAGAACAAACTAAGAAAGCTCAGAACTTGGAACAAACTTTTGTTGTCTAGGGATAAAATGAACTTTTTACTACATAACGGTATATTACCAGAAATAGGTGAGAACAATGTGTGTGTGTATGTGTGTGTAGGAATCAGTTAATGACCACTCTTCCTAATATTTCTATATCTTAGGGAGAGGGATCATTAACTGATTCCTTTGAGAAGAGCAAGAAGAAAGTTAGACTGATGTTAACAACCACGATTTATTTTGTTTGGCTTAGGGAAATGATGGTTTAAGGCTTGAACACTTTCCTTTTTTTTTTTTTAAAGCAAAAAGCACAATGTGCAACAGATTTATCACTAGGTCTCTTAAGCACATGTCTGTCTCAGCTTTGTTTCCCATAGAATTATTGTTAAACCTTTGCCTTTTCTCTGCTTTCTTAACAAAAATAGAGAGTGTAGCTCTCCAAACAAAGTCCCAGAAGAGTAATTAAGCAGGATTTATTTGTTCCTGATGAGGAACATCTGAACGCTTACTTGCCCCCACTTCTACTCCAGACACCTCCACTTCTAAATAACTAGTATTTCTCTAACAAAGGCTAATCTAGTCACTATACTATTTGCTCACATGAACTATCAAGTGCTTGCTTATGGTGGCAGAGGTGTTGTGGGAGTCCCAAAACTGGGTTATTAGCAGATGGTGACCTTTGAGGTCTAGGAGGCTGCGGAAAATGTAAGCTGCACCTTCCTGGTAAGAGTGATATTGCAGCTTGCATGTTAATGACTGAAATGTGTATATATAAGGGCATGTGAGGAAAACTGATGTTTTGAACTGGTACTAAGGCCTCCTTGCATTTATACTGGTGGGATGGAAGCTTATTCACTGTGCTCCCTCCCCCACCACTGCTGGGATAATGTAAAAAAAAGAAGAAGGCCTATGCCATGTGAGAAGACACCATGCTGCAGCTCCTTCTCTTCCTCTTCCTCGCGTCTCCAGAAGCTGGAACTTCTATTCCCCCAGCTTTCTAAAATGAATAGGCTATGGTTTTAAATGTTGCTTTTCATCCCACTCTGTAGGCTCTCTTTGACACCCAGAATGAACTGCGCACCCATATCCCCAACTTCACCTTCAATCTGGGTTACTCAGGGAAATTCTTCCACACAGGTAAGAAGGATTTGTGGGGTGTGTGCATTACCTTATCTGGGCTCTCAGGTCTTTTGTGTTGAGGGCTAGGCTAGAGGATCTGCCTGGTAGGTGATGATAGCTTTGTGGAACAGATTCACCAGGAAAGCTTCCCTTCCCTTCTCTTTCTTATTTTTGCCCCTGGAGGTCCAAGGCTTGATCAGTCTGTGTGTTGTGTGCAGGGTGGTTAATGATGTTTTCGTGTTCTACTGGGAAAAGCACATGGTTGGTTTGAGCTTGTGGGAGGAATGGCATTCCATTGCATGTCTTCGGTTTTTAGTCGTGACACTAGTGGTTTGGGTCTGTCAGGTACGGACGCGGAAGACGAAGGAGATGACCTGCTGCTCTCGTACGTGAAGGAGTTTTGGTGGTTCCCCCACATGTGGAGTCACATGCAGCCTCACCTCTTCCATAACCAATCTGTGCTGGCTGACCAAATGACCATGAACAAGAAATTTGCAGTTGTAAGTAAGACGCTTTCTGGGGACAGAAGCAGAAGGCTGGGGCAAAACAAAAAGCGGGTTGTTCCTCGAAAGATGGAAGGAAGGCACCAGTTGATCATTTGTTTATTGTTCAAAATGATGAGATTGCAATTGCAAAATGAAAAACTTAGCCCTGCTAGGACATTGCCATAATGCGCTGCATCAGCACAGCATTCTTAAAATGTCTCGTTGGCTGCTGCAGAAAACAGAACAACCATTTTTTGGGCTCCTATCTACTATTTATGCAAGGAGTGTGATGTGTGTAAAAACATCCCAACATTCAAGTCTCCCCAGGGGTCTTATAGAACCAGTTTCTCCTACTGTATTGTCTGTCTAAGGTGTTGCACCCTTCATAGCATGATAATGAATTGGACCTCCAGGAAGAAAGCATGGCCTGCTTTCCTCCTCTCCTCTCTTGTTCCTCCTCTCTCCTTCTTATGTTCAACCACTGATCTGTAATCCCACCATTTCCTATCTCTTTCTGGAAGGGGGGATCTTGGTTCCTGTGATCCCTTCCTACAGAAATGTACTCCTTCTGTGATGCTAGTCTTTCACAACTAGTGCCCATGAGCCTCTTTTCTTAAACCTAAAATCCACCTTCATATTTTGTTATCAAATAGCTGTTCAAAACGAAAATGTCCAGGAGAGCAAACCGATGGTTATGCTGAGTGTGGAATCTCAGCCTCTCTAACCTTGAGCACATACCATTCTCTGGCACAGGGACAAATAGTGACCCTGGTAATCCTGCTTTGCTCAAGGGACGCGGGTGACGCTGTGGGTTAAACCACAGAGCCTAGGGCTTGCCGATCAGAAGGTCGGTGGTTCAAATCCCCATGACGGGGTGAGCTCCCATTGCTCGGTCCCTGCTCCTGCCAACCTAGCAGTTTGAAAGCATGTCAAAGTGCAAGTAGATAAATAGGTACCACTCCGGCGGGAAGGTAAACGGCATTTTTGTGTGCTGCTCTGGTTCGCCAGAAGCTGCTTAGTCATGCTGGCCACATGACCTGGAAGCTGTACGCTGGCTCCCTCGACCAGTAAAGCAAGATGAGCGCCACAACTCCAGAGTCGTCCACGACGGGACCTAATGGTCAGGGGTACCTTTTACCAGTTTTCAAGAACGGCATAAACTTTGCTTGTTTCCTTTCTACCCAACTTTTCTGTTGATGTGCTAACTTCTTTTATCTGAGGAATTCTTGAAAATTCCTTCATTACACCCAACCCCACAGTTTTGTTACAAGCCGGTTCTTCATCCTGTTGCAAATAGGTTTTTATTTATTCATTCACCCTCTTGGTTCCAGGTGTCAGATAGCATCCAACACCTTTCAGTACAGTTCTTTATCTGACCTTTTCAAAAGATGGGTGCTGCCAAGCAACCAGTTCTTGATAGTGCCATTTGTGGGATGCACAGCTCACTTCTCTTTGTCACTCTTTCAGCACAACAGAGAGTTGGCTTGAACAAGCCCACTCGAGGGAGAAGAGAACTAAAAGATTAAATCATTAATCCTTTTTTTAAGGAGTTTTGCCAAAGATGCCCTTTGGTGCGTCATACACACAAAAAAAGATTTTGCAGGTTGCTCCTTTGCGATTACGTGAACAAATGAAAAGAACCTGGGAAAAGGGGAGAAACTTAAACATAGCCATAAAATCTCGCAGAAGATCTTTCTTAAAACAATGAAGCACGGAAGCTGTGCTGGATAACTCTTGGGTGGCAGTCTGTATTCTCTAGTGTTGTGTAAGCTGTGACTTCATAAAATGTGCTACTATAGGCTTCTCTGTGTCCCCATGGGAGAGTTGCTCAGACTTAACACGGAATGCCTGTTGCCTGTAAAACTGGGCTGAAATGTAATGTTCCAGGTTTTGTTCTTCAGTTATCCTTCTTGCATCTGCTGGAGAGGACCCAGCCTTGTGCTAGGGTCACTGGAGCATGTAAAAGCCTTGCTGGCAAAACTTGCTATAAGGCTACACATGTTGGCCATATCGTCTGTGTGATAAGTTGAGTGGGGACTTGGTGTTAACAGTTGTCGGACCCATTCGCTACTCTCTCCTGTATCTCACAGAATTTACACCTTGAACCGTCTTTCCCAGTCCCCCGAAATAGGATGCTGACATCTCTGCCACTTTGGGATGATATAGACTGCAGTGGGGAGGGGAGGTAATAAGATCTTCTTTTAAAAAAGCCCTTAAAGGCTGGATTCCATTCACTTGCGGTGGGAGTCTTTCATTGAAAGTCCACTGATTACTCCTGCTAATACAGTTATGACCTCTCTCTCTCTCTCTCTCTCTCCTCTTAGGAGCACGGCATCCCCACTGATATGGGCTATGCAGTAGCACCTCATCATTCAGGGGTGTACCCAGTCCATGTGCAATTGTATGAGGCCTGGAAACAAGTGTGGGGGATCCGAGTCACCAGCACGGAAGAGTACCCTCACCTCAAACCAGCCCGCTTCAGACGAGGCTTCATCCACAATGGAATCATGGTAAGTAGGAAGGGCCTTTGCTTATCTTTCTTGCTTCACCCTCTCTCCAGTACGTGAATAAGCTCAAACTCTCCATATTGTTTAAGGGGGCTCCACTAACTTAAGTGCAGGCAACCTGTGTATTTGTTTCCTAAAGGGACAGTGAGGACCTCTTGCACCATCTGCTCAGAATTTATAAGGAGCACTGGAATGGGCTGATTCTCTTTCTCCTTTTCAAAAACTTGCTATATGTTTTCTTTCTGCTTCTTTCCAGGTTCTCCCACGGCAAACATGCGGCTTGTTCACACATACCATATTCTATAATGAATACCCTGGTGGGTCCAATGAACTGGATAAGATCATCAACGGAGGCGAGCTTTTTCTGACCGTGCTACTTAACCCTGTAAGTGCTGCTTTGATGAACAATAGAAGGTCTAATTGAGGTGTGTAGAACCACCTCTTCTTCTTCTTCTTCTTCTTCTTCTTCTTCTTCTTCTTCTTCTTCGGCATTTTGAAATAAAGTCTAAAACCACAAGCACCAAATAGAAGGAAAGCAACAAGATCACTGAGAAAAAGGGGGAAAGTGACAGACCTTGGTGCATTCTGGGTGAGTTTGGGTGGTGGTAAAGCAGCCTGAGAAGAAGCTCCTGGCCAGGATGAAAGAACTTTTAAGGAAAAGATTTGCAGAATATTAGAAAAATCACTGTAAACAGATTACAATGTTAGCAGGCTTTGAAAAGGTTGACAATAGGACCCATGGAGGGGAAGGTGGGAAGTCTAGAGATTCGGAGTAATCTCTAAATATGGATATGCATTTGGTATTGTTGTAATTTTATACTTGCAAAATCAAATAAAAAATATTACACCCCCCAAAAAAAAAGCATTAGCAGAGTTAGAATAAATTCAGCAGTATGAAGTTTACTGAAATAAAACTGAAAAAGAGAGAGTACGGAATCATTGGAATATGCAGTGGTAAAGGGTTAATAAACGAACCATGGAAGTGGGGGAAGGGAAGTTGGTGATGCAATATTAAATTATTATTATGTACGGTTTGTATTTTGGTAAGATGTCATTGTGCAAATTTTTAAAATTCAAAATGATAAATAAAATTTAAAAGAAGAAGAAGAAGCTTCTGAGAGAGTTTGGATTTTTAAGCTATGTAGCCAAAATCATAGTGACAGAGAAATGCATTTGTATTTGTTTGGAACATTGTTTGGTAAATGGAAACCACATCCTGGGCCCCATAGCATCTCTTTAAAAGCTGAGATCCGTTGCTTGCTTCACTTGCTAAGTAGGCTTGTGCATAAGCATGGTGTCCTAGATTTTAGAAGATTGCATGGCAGATTTCTATAGTTATGTGAGACACACAATTTCTCTGCTGTATAAAATTGCTTGAGAAGGTCTTGATGCAGGAATCCAGGGCCATCGGATTTGAAGTGAGGAAATTGCATAGCTTTAGGAGTTTGCCTGCAGTTTGAAATGAATGTCTTTTTGCCTCTTATGATCCTAGAAAATGCATGTGATCTAACATTTTGAAGTAGTCTGGAAGTCTACTAAAGCTGCTATCTCTTCCAGGCTATCTGTTCAGAGAGGGGAAATGCCTCAAATCTGGTTTTCTCTCCAGATTTCTAGGGCTGCTTCTGTTCCCACTGACCCTTGCTCCCTTTGCGTTTGCTTAGTTATCTTGTTGTTAATTTCTGTCTTGTCATGAGATAGGATGTTTGTTGGGGAAGGTCTGTGGGTTAGGCTGGGTCATTTGCTGAGTTATCTGGGCCATGAATAAATTTTGCGGATGAATTTGTTTCTGTTGATCTGTGGGTCGGATATAAGTTTATTTCTGGTTGATTGACCAGTGACTAGGAAAGAAGACACTTAAGTTGCCAAACAATTAATTCAGAGTGTCCTGCTAAGCAAGTCCTCAAATTTATGCATGTGCAAATGGTGCACAATTTTTCACTATTCCTCTTTCTTTGTGGCACAAAATGGCCTGCTTTGCATGTCACACTAAGGACTTTCCACACTTCCTCTTGTCCTCCTGGGGAAACCCGCTCTTTAGCACTCAATCAGAGCCAACAGCAATTCAGGTTTCCCCAGGATTGCCATTTGTTACGATCTATCCCTAAAGAGCAGGCTTTCCCTTGGAAAGAAGCGGGGCAAGGGGAAAGCCGCTTGGATATGTGCCTAGAAAGTGTGGGTAAGGCAGAAAACTGCTTGGACCTGCGCTTTCTAAACGCAGCAGTGGAAGTTGTGTATGAGCCCTAAAACATTATGGTTTATTGTGAACAAGCAGTGCCAGTGCGCTGGTGCAAATTGCTGAAATGGTGAGTGCTTCTGATTGCTGAGAATCACAGGTGGGGAGAGCACAGGTCTTGCTTGTGGGCTTCCCATAGGCATCTGGTTGGCCACTGTGAAAACAGGATGAAGGACTAGAAGGGCCTTTGGCCTGATCCAGTAGTGTTCTTCCTGTATTCTTATGTTCAATCTCTCTCCCCACCCCCTTTTGCTGCTTCTGGTGAACACCATGGTCTGGCTGCTCATGCCAGCCACATTGTTTCTCTCCAAAACAAACCATGGGTTGAAAGCCAAGGTGGCGCAATATCGTTTTGACTAACCACACCAATTAATTTCCTTGTCTCCTGTGCTATCCTTTCTCCCCCCCCACCTCCCCCCGCCCCAAAGATCAGTATCTTCATGACTCACCTCTCCAATTATGGAAACGACCGCCTGGGTTTATACACCTTTAGACACCTGGTCCGCTTCCTCAACTCCTGGACTAACTTGAAGTTGCAGACACTGCCACCTGTGCAGCTGGCACAGAAGTATTTCCAGATATTCTCAGAGGAGAAAGACCCGCTATGGCAGGTATGGGTCAGCTGACTTTCCAGGCCTTCCTAGCTAAAGGCATTCAAGTAAACACGCTCAGTGTTCTTTCTGTTTGATTGGCTTGTTTCTTTTGAAACCAAAGCTCCGTAGAGACTCTCTATCTGAATCAACAGCCGGTCCAACAATTATGAACACGAAACATCTTTGGAATAGATAGTACTTGTGCATGTGCAGCAATATTCGTACAACGTGCCTGTTTGCTGCTGCATTCTTCTCTCTCTCTAGAAACAATGCACATCACACCAATCTGGTCCTAGATCTGAAAACTACAAGTGTGATATGATCTGTTTCTCATGGTTTGATTTACCCATCATTATGCTGCCTTTAGAGGTGAGCAGAGCACTGTGTGAAAGTTTTCTTCCGCTTGTAAGATGCGAATCCACAATACTTAGACGTGACCTTGGAGTGCCCAGGTATGAAGCAGGCCTAGCACGCTTGCTGAGAAGACAGTGCATCCTTTCCCTGCTGGCTGCAATGGACACAACTCATTGCTGGCGTTTGAGGGACCCCCTCCAGTAAGAATGGATTATTTTGATTTGCGGCATGCAAGCCTCGATTTCCCACTTGTTTGATCCCAACACGTTCCCATGTTTCAGGATCCCTGTGAAGACAAACGCCACAAGGACATTTGGTCCAAAGAGAAGACCTGTGACCGGTTCCCCAAGCTGCTAATAATTGGTCCTCAGAAGACAGGTGAGCTCTAACCCAGGGATGCTGAACCTCAGCCTCTCTATTTTGCCCTTGGTACTCTCGCTCAGGCTGTTCTTTTTTTGCCAGCTCTGCTCCACACCCTCCTTGAGCTCTTTCCCCTGGTGTGTCCTTGAACTGTCATTATTATGCCTCTTGCTTGCCTGGCTGTTGGACTGAAGGGTGGGGGGGGGAGAACCCCTGACTTTTGCCTGTCAGGAACCTTGCTCACTGGAGAAAGGTGAGCATCCTAACTGTCCACTGGTAAGCTGCCAGTGGAAGGTTCCCCAAGACGTAATGTAGTTTGAGGATTGAAGAAGTCCCTCCTGCTGCTGTAGCACGTTGATCTACACTGTGTGCTTTGAACACACCTGCCACTAACATGGCACGCGCGCGCGCGCGCGCGCACACACACACACACGGCTTGGAGGAATCCCAAAGTTTGCTGAAGTCTTACAGCAGTGTTTCTCAGCTGTTGTTTCCATCATCCCTAGTTAGTAGGACCAATGATAAGTGTTTAAGAAACACTGTGTATAGCATGCAAGGAGGCCATGGCATGTTTCTGGTAAGGCAAAACAAAAAAGTGGGAGAGGGGGATTGGAGTGGAGTGGCTGGACTCCTCAGTAGAGAGCAATCCACAGGGCAGCATTTTGTTGCAGCTCCAGCTTATTTTAACTTCACAGCATATAGGCCAGCCCATCATACGACGGTCTCATCATTTGTTTACTTTTCTTCTCAAACTTTGTGCAGATGCCGCATTTTTGTTTTGCTGCGATCTGAGACTAATGTAAGATTCCCCTTCCTGCACGCCAGTACTTTCCCCCAGTGCCTTTTCAACCACTCATAGCTGAGGCGAAACCCCTCGGTATGCAGTAATAGCTAGGATTTTCCAATACAGGATTTTTGAAGGGCTCCTTGGGTGTAAAAGTGCATTGCATGCTCTGAAGTTAGCTCAGGACTATACCTTGACAGGGGATGGCTGTAGCTTTGTGGCAGAGCATCCATTTTACATACAGACGATCCCAGGTTTGATCCTCGGTGTCTTCCAATAGAGCTGAGCAGTGGCGTAGCGTGGGTTGTCAGCACCCGGGGCAAGGCAAGTAATTTGCACCCCCTAACCCATGGATTTTAGTGGGGCAGAGAGCTGCGAGTGCGAGCGCGCCCCCACCAGATGTTGCGCCCGGTGCGGCCGCCCTCCCCTGCACCCCCCATGCTACGCCACTGGAGCTGAGAGGCTTCCTATGTTTCTAACATCATATTGAACTGGTTCAAATGCAGCGCTAAGCTGTGGTTTATTAAGTCATGGTTCATTTGATCACGTGAACCACCCCCAGTGGCTTAACCGTGATTTATGAACAACAAACAAATTGCACCCATTAGCAGTGGAATTTTGTTTTCTTTAAATTAAAACTTGTTTTGCATTAACCATGGCTTAGTGATGCATGCAAGCCTGCCATTGTCTCGTCTTTAGCTATTCTCTGGTGTGAGAAACAACATTTGTGTATTGAGAGATAGGAGATGGAAAGGATTTAGGAGCACCTGGTGAACTTGCAGCACCCGTCCTGGGGAATAAATATATTAAACCTGCCAGTGCTTGGAGATCCAAGAAGGTCACACAAGCTGGAGAATAAACATCTGGCAGATGCTTGGTGGGGAAACAAGTTTTCAGCTCTGTTTTCTTTCCCCTTCTGTGAAAAGGTACCACAGCTCTCTACCTGTTCCTGGGGATGCATCCTGACCTGAGCAGTAATTATCCGAGCTCGGAGACCTTTGAGGAGATCCAGTTCTTCAATGGGCATAATTACCACAAAGGCATTGACTGGTAGGTTTCGGCCCCAGTGCTGGGAGGGTGGCGAGCTGCATTTTGGGCTTACAAGGGTGGCTTGCAACATCAGCAGTATGGAAGCGGAAGCCTTTTGGGGAGAGTCCATGGCGGAGCATCTCCTTTCATGCAGGCGATTTGAGATTCAATCCATGGTTCAGTATCCAGGTAGGGCTGGGAAGGAGTCCTGCTCCAAACTGGCGAGCTGCTGCTATCAGTCTGTGTAAACCAGTCTTTCTCAACCTTGGGTCCCCTGACATTCATGAACTACAATGCCCATGATCACTGGCCATGTGGCTAGGAATGATGGGACTTGTAGTCCAACAACATCAAGGAACTCAAGGTTGAGAAAGGCTGGTGTAGACAATACTGAGCTAAATGAACCAATAGGATGACAGGGTGTGTGTGTGTAATTTTTATTTTCAAATTTTCAAAAAGAAAAAGCAATTTTTTATATATACACACACACTAATCCATATCAGTACCTTTATGGGGTTCGCTGAACCCCTGGACTCCCCCCCCATCCCTTCCATGACTTCCAAAAGTTATCTTCCTTTTTTAACTGCATCTAATTGCATTTATCCAAATTATTATACTTCATTTTTATCCGTTGTCATGTTAAATTACAAGTGCTATGTCAATCCTGCTAACGTTTTTAGATTTTTACAGTGTTCTTTAATATATTCTATAAAGTTATGCCGTTCTCTATTAAATTTGTTATCCTCTTGGTGCCTGATCTTCCTGGTCAGCATTGCCATCTCTGCTTAGTCCAACATCTTCATTATCCATTCTTCTTTCGATGGGGCACCTTCTTCTTTCCATCCCTGGGCAAATAACATTCTTGCCGCTGTCGCCGCATACATAAACAGTACTTTCTACTGTAGGCTGGCGAGGTATAAGGCAGCTTCCTAAGCGGGATTGCTGGGGTGCTGACCACCTGCTGTTTGCCCACCCAAAAACAAAGTCCCAGTGGTCTTACTCAGTGTAGGGAAGCTTCCTAGGCTCATGTTGGCAGTCTGATCAGCTGACAGGGGCTCCGAAAGGACAGATGCCTAGCATGTGTGGAAGACGTAGGCAGTTTTTTTAATTATTATTGTTTTGTGGCAGCAAGAATACGCTAAGCTACACTGCTTTGTTTGCAGATCATCCAAGTAAGCATGAAATTCAGAACTGGGTGTGCATGTTTGATGCACTCTCCACACTCAGAGCAAGCATCAGTGATTTCTGCTCTGTAAGCATGTTTTATTCGGCTGGGTTATGCTGTGAGAAACCACAAAAGAAAAGTACACTGTGTCTAATGTGTTTTGCACACACCTCGCAACCCCTCTTCTTTGCTGTCTGTTGCATGACCGGGACGGTAGTCAACAATTGAGAACCCCCACCCTGTCCTGGCAATCTGTAGTAGTTAAAGCTGCAGCTGAATGAGTGTTAGCCTTCTCTATAAATGTATTAAATCTCAGTCTGATAATCCTTTGATCTAGAAGAGCACATCTCTAATTGTACAATAATTGTTCACATAAACAGTAATGAGCCAGATGTTTTAAAATGCATGAGATTCCACATGTGCATTAGTTTGGCTTGATAGATTTGGTCTTGGTCTGGAATAGCTCTGAAAACAGGGAAACTTTCGGTATGTCCTAGTACTGCCTCTATTTTTTTTAAAGGACCTTGTAGAACAGTTAGCAATGTCAGGCTTGCAAATCAGAAGGTTGGCGCTTCAAATCCCTGCGACGGGGTGAGCTCCTGTTGCTCTGTCCCAACTCCTGCCAACCTAGCAGTTCGAAAACAGATGCAAATAGATCAATAGGTACCATGGAAGTAGGAAGGTAAACAACACTTGTCATGGTGTCCCATTGTGCCAGAAGCTGTCTGTGGACACACACCAGCTCCCTCAGTCTAAAAGCGAGATGAGTGCTACAACCCCAAAGTTGCGTTTGACTGGACTTAAGCGTTCAGGGGTCCTTTATCTTTTACCTTTAGAACAGTTGGCTGAAACCATTTCTGTCCTGCCTTCATCAAATGCCATCTATCACTCCCATTCTGCCTCTGACATTTTTTTTAAAGGTATATGGAGTTTTTCCCCATCCCTTCCAACACCACTTCTGACTTCTACTTTGAGAAGAGTGCCAATTACTTTGACTCAGAGGTAGCACCCAGGCGGGCAGCTGCACTGCTTTCGAAGGCTAAAATAATCACCATCCTCATTAATCCAGCAGATCGGGCCTACTCTTGGTACCAGGTAAGCTGCTCTTTCCCATCCCCTCTGTCCTATATTTTTTGAGTTTGGCTACGGTATTGAATAGTTGGGCTGGAGTTAAGTTGTACATAAATTTCTAACTGGCAGGAAAAATATCTGCCGTATCCTGTTCAGGACAGAACAGTGTTTTGCATTGATTTAGATTGTTGACATTAGGGGTGTGTTTTTTTAATGAAACTTGTGCACACAAGTTGTCCTGCATATAGATGCCCATGGATGCATTCTTAAAAGTGTGTGTATCTGGTTGCCACATCCAAAACAGCATTTTAAAACAACTTCATAAAATTACCAATGGCAGATTTGTATGGGAAGTTCAGGTGAATTATTAGAGTTATTTTAACTTATATCTGTTTATAGATTTTTTCAGTCCTCACTGAAATTTATTTTCTGGGAGTAACTCATATATTAAGTAGAGTGCTGGACTTTTGCTATTTTGGGGTTGGATTCCATCACATACCAGAAAATACAGGTTGAACAAATAAAGTTGATTTCAAGCTGTAGTACAACGATCCCCCTCCCCATCCCTTTGACATTTTTGGGATAAGGAAAGTGTTTGGGAGACGCACTGGATAACACTTGCTTGGTGCAACATTGTCTTATCTCCCCACAAACAAATCAAGATAAATGTTCAATAAACAGATCACCTGGAAGGGACTTTAGACTTCACAGATGCTCCTCCCAATAACCCCAAAACTTTATTGTGTCCATCAACATTGTGAAGATTAGTGCTTCTCATTTCAGAGACAAATTAAGAAGTTACAGTAACTGCACCCAGTACTCAGTTTTCCTTGTCTTCTTCATCTACTGCACCCTACAGGCAATATTGGATCAGAGATACGCTCTTGTGTCTTAAAGATTCCCCTTGCAAGAAGCCCCCTCATAGAGAGTATGATATCTTCTTTTACCCTAACACTGCTTATTCCTCTGCTTGCATTGGCACTGGAGTGTGACAGGGCTGATAAAGGATTTCATATTTGAAATGAGGTGTTCTGACTAGAGCCTCTGTGGCTTTTTCTTCTTTTTTTTTCTTTTGGTAAAACTAAAATGCTGTCCGCTTAAAAAACAAAACAAAAGCATCAGCGAGCACATGATGACCCAGTTGCCCTGAAGTATACCTTTCACGAGGTGATCACAGCTGGGCTTGAGGCCTCTCAGAAGCTCCGGACGTTGCAGAATCGTTGCCTAGTACCAGGCTGGTATGCTACCCACATTGAACGGTGGTTGAATAATTTCCATGCTAACCAGGTAGGAAAGACACTAAATATCTATATTATCAAAATATAGTGACTGTGGTTGCTGTAACACATAGGGATTCTCCTTGGCTTTCATGACAAGAATGTATGAAACTGGAGTGTTTCAGAAACCACTTCTGCATAGACTGTTGTGGAGTGTTTGGATGCAAGGGACTGGTGGGAGAAACCAGCTGGTGAACCACCAAGGGAAGAAAGCTCAGAGCCCAGGGAGCGGTGGTGGGAGAACAATGAGTGGGCAGAGGGGGAGAAGACTGGGAAGAGGAGGTGTAGGGGTAACAGGGTTCAGTGAGCTAGGACAGTCTGTGGCAGAGAGAAGTCAAGAGAGAAGTCAATTGGGCAGAAGCTGAAGCAGGCGAGTGGGAGGAGGGAAGCCAAGAGGCAGAGATAAATCAGACTGGTGTCTCCCCTCTCCCCCTTCTGCTACGACAAGCTCCCCTCTCCCTGCCCCTCTCCCAGAACCAAAAGAGGGCTGAAACGGGTGGAGCAGTGACAGGCTGCATGCAGAAGCAGTCTCTGAATGCTTGGGAAAAGCCCTGGAGAAGAGGGAACTCCATGGTTGTGGAGAGGCAGGGACTGGAGCAAGACCATCAGGAATTAGCTGCTGTGCTCATTAGGCCTGACACTCAGCCAAGTCTGCGGAGACACTCAGCCAAGTCTGACCGGCAGGCTCTGTAGCATAGGCTGACTTCCATGCTGTCCTGGTTAAAAAACTGTAATGAGGAGCCAGTTGAACTCAGATATGTGGCTCCATCCTGCACCAGTCCTTTCTCCCTCTGAGGTCAGCTGATAATGGGGGAAGGAAAGAGTTATCACATGGCCCCCACCCAGGTTGCTCTGCTGATCGTAAAAGAGCAAAAGATGGAAGTTATGCAGAAGCACTTCCTGTGCTGATCTGGCCCATTATACTTACTCCATTAAAAATGTAAGAGGGTGTGTAGGAAATTCTAGTTGCCTGCCCTCAAATCCCCTCCATGCATTTCCTTGGACAATAAAAAGAAATCCATTTAACAGGAATGTGTTGAGAACTCGTCCAAAAATCCTTCTGCAGATGATAAAATGAGAAGACCTCTTTGGCTTGGTATGCCAAGCACTTAAGAAGAAGAAAAGAAACGGCAGACTTGGGATTTTGTATACCGACTAGTTTAAGTTTGCATCTTGTTGGCAACTTATATATGTGCGCATAAGCATATGCTTATAGTTATGAGTATGCTGCTCTTGACTGTGAGGAAGGTCCTCCAGGCTCCCTCAAGGCAATGTTGTAGTCATTAAAGATTTCATGTCAAAGAAAAAGCCATGCAAATGAGCCACAGAAAAGCCTGTGCTGTGGTCTGCATTTGAAAGCTCTTTTCCGTAGGCAGAGGTTCTTGTGCAGACTTCATGTGCTGGGAGAAAAAGTGGTGATTCTGTGCTCACCCTCTTCATAGCAATCTTATGCTCATTTACACTCAAAGTAAGCCTCGCCAAACTCCAAGGCAATGCAGATTTAGAAGGAGGCTTAAGGCTGTTGAAATCAGTGTTGGGTTTAGGCCAGATGGGTTTGCTTTTGTGTAAATATATTTAGGAATGGGCCATAGGCCCAAAGGCAGGATATCGACTCTTCCTGTTTTGAGTGCATTAGGGTGTTAACCACCTAACACTTCTCCTGTCAAGCTCCCTAATGTTTGGTGCTGGAAACCACCAATCGCATCACTATTGACATATTGTTGCTGCCTGGTATATTGCAGTAACTGGCTCTCGCTCTATGGAATGTGAGGCCTAGGTCTTCAAATCAACCTGGGACTGCTAGGAACACTGGCATATTTTATACTACTATTATATTTATATTGCATTTATAATTTCCCTGTTAAATTATTTCCCTTTTGGCATTCAGCAGCCAGGGTTGAGCAAAAATGTGCAAGTCTTTAATATTTCTGTGTGCAGATGTGCAAAATATGTGTGCCTACTTATGATTACTACTACTACTACTACTACTACTACTACTACTTTATTTATACCCCACCCTTCTGGCTGGGTTACCTGCCCTGTGCCCTTGGAAAGGAGTAGAACAGAAATAGTAATCAATAACATGTATTTGCATGTTACCCATGCACAGCTTCCATCAGTCTCCAACGAAGAGAGAAGCTAGGTCACTCCAGTCTTCCGCTTTGCTTCCCTTACCAGTGCTTGGGGGACAAACCTCTTCTGGTTGCTCTGAGGCTCTGTGCTTTGGAGTGGATTTGATTGTGCTTTGAAACAGAGTTGAACTCAAGGAGCTGAATTTACAGGGCTCGTTTTCCTTTCAGATTCTTGTTCTGGATGGCAAGCTGCTACGCACAGAACCAGCCAAAGTGATGGAAACAGTCCAGAAATTTCTCGGAGTGACAAACATCATAGACTACCACAAAACTCTAGCGTGAGTCCTTCGCATTTCTTCCCCTTGAGCCAGTCTGGGTCCTTAATATTCTTTTCTACCTGTTGGGATTGATTTCTTTGCACAGACTTTGTTGTATAGATCCTGGCTATTGAGGAATTGATTCGAGAGGCCACTTTAGGAGAACTGGGTTGTTGTCCATATTCCCTTTTACAGAGGTAGAGGACTCTGGAACATTGCAAGCCTGCCTTTCTAAGGAATACAGGGGCCTGCAGTGGCTACAGATAGGAGAGAAATAAATTAATTCTGCGCTTGTTTCAGTAACAATAAGGTTTGTATTCTGCCTCAATCTTCATTGCAGTACATTCAGAAGATGCAGCATTTTCCTGTGCTGCTCAGATTTTTCTGGCGCTCTGTGGCAGAGCTTTGTGTTAATTTATTTCTCTTTCCTTAATCTGAGACCCAGCAGTTAATACACAAATGTGTGTAGTTGTAGCTTGAAAACCACATCGGATGAAGGGATTTCGAGAAGAGTCCTAGCTCAGCAGTATTTTGCATTGCCCAATATATATATAGCATTGTCATTTGAAATAATAGCTGATATGAAAAGAAAAATAAGCAAAACTTGTAAGCGCAAGTGGCAGCAAATGCTTTTAAAAAATAACCAACTGCTTCTAGTGTGTTTTTCAGTTTTCAGAAATTATCTAAATTAAGGAAGAGAGACAATTTAAGCAGAACTACAACTCCTGCACCAATGCTTTTAAAAAACCCCAAAAAACATTGATACTGTATCATTAATATTTGCTTTGTCTATTAAAGTACAGAAACCTCTCTGTGTTGTCCCCTGGCTCTTGAGGCCTCCTTGGAGGTTTTCTCAAGTCAGAAATACTACTATGTCAAAACTGATAATGGGATAATTTCACATAATCATTGCCTTGCAAAATGGGGCTTATATTGGACTTGGAAGATATTGTTTCCATATGTTAAAATAAGTGATAACTAGTTTGGTGCACTTATAAAAATGGCTAAATAAATTCAGCCTGCAGTGCAAGAAGCTGAGGGCAGTTTGGGTAACATCGTTCAGTCTTTGTGGTTTGCCTTTGCAGGTTTGATCCTAAAAAAGGATTCTGGTGCCAACTACTGGAAGGAGGGAAAACCAAGTGCTTGGGGAAAAGCAAAGGAAGGAAATATCCGGAGATGGATTTAGATGTAAGTATTTGAAATCCTCTCAAGGTTTCTGGACCTGTGGGCATCTTGACAGTGCAACTGCTGATCTTCAGAGTTCTACACAGCATGCAGGCCCCGCCCACACTGGCCACTAGCGGTGTGAAAACTTAGATGCCACTATCCTTCTTCTTCTTTGGCGATCACTCGTAGCCGAGTAAGATTGTCTTCCATAAACACGGTTTTAACAATGATTCCGTAAGTGACTGTGGAGGCCAATTCTGAATCCACACTCCTTCCACAGTGGAGACATTGGTTTCCGGGTGGGAGTTGATCACAGTGTGGATGTGCCAAGCGTGCCTTTCTCTTAGCACATTTCTCCCTTGCGTCCTGAGTTCGAGTGTCTTCAAAGCCCATGACACCTTTGGTTAAGGCTGTTCTCCAATTGGAGCACTCGCAGGCAAGTGTTTCCCAATTGTTGGTGTTTCTACTACATTTTTTAAAATTTGCCTTGAGACATAGTGAGCATCTAAATATGAGAAATGTGGGCAGGGTCAGTTGCGTTGGTGCTTCTCACCTGATCATCACTGGATAAAGAGAGACGGTTTTGCCCATGGATTTCCCAGTCACACTTTCAGGTTTGGAAATACGCTGCTGCCACCCTTCTGTGTCCTCTTATCTGTCAGCAGTGCAGTTTGCTCCATGGGTTTTAACTGTTGTTTCAGGGTGCCCTTTACGCAACTTATTGTTAAAGGTCTAACTGTTAAAATGTAAACATGTAAACCATCTTACAGGGAGCTGTAAAGATTAATGGCACCTGTTCTGTGAACACTTGATGCTAAACCTAGGCTGACCTCTGTGTGGTACCCCTGTGTCCCAGGGCATGGTCTGCAGACACACGGGGCCACCATTTTGTTTAAGCTGGTCTCTGTGCGATTTGTGCCTGGATGAGTGACTGGCTGGTGGGGTGGGGGGTGTTTAGAAAGGCAGACAGCCCCACAGAATAGGAGTGGGAAAGTATGACTCTCCCTGAGTGAACCACCCTCCTTGCTGCCACCTTAAATATCCCCCATCTGCCAGCCCTGCCTGGTCCCACAAGCTTTCCTTAGGTGGCAACTCCATCAGTGGTATTTGCCTTGAATGGGGATGAACTTGCCCGTGGTTTCTCCCTTCTTCCCCACCACTGCTTTGAAAGCCTCAGAAGATTCTTGCAGTGCATTGATCCTGTCTTCCTCCTGGCAAATCCTCCCTCCTGGGTTGAACTGCAGTTCCTAGCACCCCCAATCCATTGGCATCGTTTTGCTTGGAGTTTCAGTTCAGCCTCCCTGAATCCTTGGGTGAAGAAGGCACTGCCATATGCTGGCAGTAGAGAGGCAGCTTCTGTTGTGTGGCCCAGTCAAGCCCGGAAACTGCACCCCTCTTTCAAGGGGTTTATATATTTGATGGGAGCCACTTGAGCAGGCTGCTTCTCAGCTGTCCCCTCTGAAGGAGCACGTCCGTTGCATATTAACACAGTTTTTACACAGTGGCACCTTAGTCATTATTCTTTGCTTTCCTCCTCTTGCAGTCGAGAGCGTTCCTGAGGGACTATTACAGGGACCACAACATAGAGCTATCCAAGCTACTGTACAAAATGGGCCAGACTCTGCCGACGTGGCTGAGGGAGGAACTCCAGAACACAAGATAGCCACTTCTTATCTCCTGTATTGAGCAATAGTAGAATGAGTCCGTGCGGAGGATCTCGGAACCTGTATGCCGAGCCAAAAGGATGTGATAATGGTGTGGGATGATATACACAACCAGGAAAGAAGCATTTTGAGCAATATTCATTCAAGATCATCTGGGGGAAATGGGGCAGCGGGGGGAAATAGCAGGCCCATTCAGTTAAATGCTGTAGCTTGGAAGAAGACCAACCTGAGACCAACCACCTGAGTTGAATGACTTCGCTACACACCTTGGCCGAAACCAGCTCCACAGCGACCTCTTCCATCTTCCCCAGGAGTGCTGTGCTTTACCGCTAGTGTTGAGGTTGCCCCCTGTAGTCTGTAATGCCACTTCCTGGCGAAGAGGATCTGCTCAAGCACCTGCTCTTTCTCCGCATCTGAGTCCCATCACCTGAAATAGTATTACAGCAAGCCAGCTCCTTCTCAACAGATGATGGAGAAGGAAGAAAGGAAGGACTGGCCGGCAGGCAGGCAGGGGGCTTTGCTTAGTAGCAGCTCCCGCCCCCATGGAAGTTTGGAGAAGGGACCGCGAGGGCAGTACTACCTTGGAGCTGGATCGGGGAGTGCCCCTGCTGCAGGCATGGACCTACTTTATGCAATTTGGGATAAAGCCCAGACCGGATTGGGATGGTGTTACTCAGTAGAGTTCTTAGCTGAAAGAGGTGGTTTTTTTATATATATACATGGTGACTTTGAAAAAGACTACGGTGCTGGCAATACTTAGGTTATACAAGATGGATTTCCCACTCCCCTCTCTCTGGTCTTCTTATTTGGGGATTTTTGAGAAGGGTGTGCACAGGGGATGGGAGGGGGATAAGGATGGGGAAGACGCACACATCTGACCAAGCGAAATCACTCCAGAGGGTTATCTTAACACGCCCTCATCCTGCACCCCTGCCTGCAGCCACAAAGTTTTTGTGTGAGTGGTGGTTCCTGTGGTTAAAAGACTGACGCCATTCAGTATCCTAGCTGCTCTTCGCGCACATGGCCCCCCCTCCCAGATCATGAAAAGGAGGCCTGGGACGTACACGACAGCCTTGGACTGGCAGCTGCCAAAAAAAGGTTACTTAAGAACTTTGAACCGCTTGAGCACTAAGATAAAACAGTATTTTAGTAACTTTCCTTTCCCAGCCAGAACTATGGATGCCGGAGTTTGCATTCCAGATTAGGTTCTTTATTATTATTATTATTTTGTCCCGTTTGTCACTGCAGAGAAAGGCCATGGCTTTGGCTGAACAGCCTGATGTCCATGTTTTCTATTGCTGCCCCAGCTCAGTGGCCAGGGTTGATGGGAGTCCCAACTGGAGTTTGGAGGGTACTGGGGTAGGGAAGGTTGCTGCGCCATCATTTCCCTCAGCTTCCCTTTCACTGGTTTCCCCAGCCAGGTGCTTCTCCATCCTGCACACGGCCCGCCTAGTGACTCCCAGTCACACAGGGCCTATTCTTCCCCCTGACACTGTGCCTGAGCCCCGTCTAGCGGATGAGTCGAGAAACAGCAGATGCCTTTCAGCTCTACCTTTTTATTCAGTGTCTTTATTTAAACAACTGTAACCAGTAAGGAATATGCAACTGCTCGAGAAGAAAAAATGGAATTGGAGATGGTGACAGTGGAGGGTTACTCATGTTGAGATGATGCCTCTTCTTCTTCCTGATTAAATCGTTTCTCATGTGGCCTTCTACACTACGGAACTTTTGACAATGGACCCAAACTACACTGACATTGAAGAGACACCCTTCCTTCCCAGGAACCCCTACCCCCCTTTCAAATAGGAAGAGCAGAGTAGTCAGTACGAAGGCTTCATACTTTCAGAAGTGGCCCTCTTGGATCTGCCTGTTTCTTTCCCCCACCTCCCTGTTCAAGGAAGCTCCTTCTTCCGTGAAGCCATGTGCTAGGATATAAGCAAGAGAGCACTTTCTGTTTGTAGCAATATGGGCTGTGCCACGTGAAGGTTGCGACCTCTGCCAGGTTATGCCACGAGCGATGGAGCCAAAGCAAGACACCTCTGCGTTCTAAATACTGATCACATAGAGAAAAGGGAGAGGATAAGAGAGTTCTTGCAAAAGGGGCACATGAACAAGGAGCGCAGAACCCCGCCTGCTGCAGGTTTTTGTCTCCTCGGCTGAGCCCCAATATCAAAAGTGTGCTTACCTGGGAGAAAGGTGCTTTCAGTGAGAGGGACTGAAAGGTAGTGAACCGTGGCTGGGAAAGGGCGCTCTGCTCTTTTAAAATGCACACGCCCCTCTTCCTCAACTATTTCTTGCATGGTAGGAGCAGACCTGCATTCAAATAGCATATGCTATAGTCCTGTCTAGTCTAGCCCTGTGTCACCTGCATGTGTCCTATGTTGAAGGGTTTTGAAACCTGGAATTTGACCAAAAAAAACCCCCTCCCCTTAATCTGTGGATTTCTAGCTATTGGGCACTTTGTCTTTTTAAAGGGGAGCCTTCATGTTAGCAATAGATCTGGCAACAGGAGTTAGTATTTGGACAAGTAACCTTTATAAGCATCGCCCCCCCCCCTTTGCCCACTACTGGCAGCAGGCTTAAAACCTGAAGCTCAGGGCCATCTTTCCTGCTCAATTAAATCTAGTGGTGGTGTGCTTTGTGAGCACTACAGGTAAGAAGCCATAAATAAGCTTAGGAGTGCAGTTGAACTGGGGAAGTAGGCCGGTCACGGGAACGGTACTTTTTAACAACCAAACGAGTAAAGTAATCTGCATGTGGGACAACTGCTCCTGCTGCTGCTGCTGCAATTCAAGGCCCCGGTGAGTTAATTTTGGGCAGATGTCGGAGTGAATGAAAGTGACAAGACACACAGAATGCTGTCGTAGCCTTTCCCAGTGTTTGCAGCCTAAGGCACAGGGCCAGAAACTGCTATCCTGTACAAATTTAATTGCTACTCAGATTGAAAAAGGACAAATCTATAAAGCAGCAGAAGCAAGGGAGGCTTGGCTGCAAAAATGTGGCCGTGGACAGGGGTGGGCAGTTGCTGGGGTCTACAGTCGTACCTTGGTTTTCAAGCAGAATGCGTTCCGGGAGTCCCTTCGATTTGCAAAACGTTCGGAAACCAAGGTGCGGCTTCCGATTGGTTCCAGGAGTGTCCTGCAGCCAACCAGAAGCCACGCCGGATGTTCAGCTTCTAAGGCAAAGCTCGCAAACCGGAGCACCTACTTCCGGGTTTGCGGCATTCAAGTTCCAAGTTGCTCATGAACTAAGCTGTTTGAAAACCAAGGTATGACTACTTGGTTGGTTTTTCCACAACATGCACTGAATATTTGCAAAGTGGATCAGTGGGGCTTTTAGAATTGGTTAAAAGGGGTGAGTACATGCTCAGCCCAGGAGTTTTTCCATTACCATAACTGATCTCTCAGCCTTTTCAGTAAACACACACACAGAGAGAGACAGAGACATAAAAGTTGTTACTATTACTTTGTTAGAAGTCGGAAACCCTCACTGCAAGTTGCCCAGAGATCTGCCCTTGCATCCTGATCTACCTTTTGCTCACCCCTCCTCTGGGAGATTTGCTTTATGACAAGATAGCATCCTGGGCCTTTCTTTCTCTCATAGTTTCCACATAGTGTATTGACCTTGCTGCAGCTTTGATGCTTGTTTAAAATCAACCCTGTTAAAGGCAAAAACAAACCAACCTGTTTTAGTGTAAAAGTTTCTGCAAAATAGTACCCTTCCCTTTATAGGGGGAATATTCTTTACAGCTGAAACCCAAGAGGCTGTGAAATCTACTGTCCGGTTCTTGACCTCTGCCCATCGCTCTAACGTCCAGAAAGGTCAAGCCACAGGTTTAGATGCTAAGTAACATGAAAAGCATGGCCTCATTTATCTGTATGGAGGATTCGTATGGTGGCCCTCGCTAGATCTTCAGGAAATTGCTTTAACAGGTAATCTGCAGAGGCAATGGTAGCTGCAGCCCAAAAGTTTGTCCTCATTGTGAATTTTGTGAGCATTGTGCACACAAAAAGCAGCAAAATGATGCAGAAGTTTTCTTTTGTGTTTTTTTTTTACAAATGCATTTTGAATTTAGCTCCTGAAGGTAGCCGTTGTGTCAGGTTCAGGCATCACATGGCCAAAGCGGTAAATGCAAAAAAAAGATGAAAACCTTTATACATGATCATTGTTCAAAAGTATTAATTTGTCCTGCTCCCCAAAGCTGGTGTGGTTTAGCCTGTACAGTGTGAGGAGAAATCTCCCTTTCCACTGGTCAGCAACATTCATAAGGCGGAGCAAGTGTCAGGCATCTTGTCAATATCTGGGTTTTTAAGGAGGACAATTGTTTTGTTACTGGGTTTGTTTGGTTTGTTCTTTATAAAAGGACGAGTGCTCTGAAGATTTTTATGTTTTGCATGAGATTCTGTATGGCTTCCCATGGGAAGGGGGTATTTTCTTGGTGGGAAGGGAGGAAAGGGGAGGGAATACATTTAAGAGTCTTTCTCCCTTATTTTTAATCTGTACTTGAACTCATTTTGGGTTCAGAAAACTGTGTCACTAATGTAAGGTCCTGTTGAACTAACTGCTAATAAAATGGGGTTGTCTGTTTTTAGATCATTTGTGTGGGGTCTCTTCGTGTGTGTCTTCTCTCTCTGCTTTTGTGAAATGGAAATGGGGAACATAACTGTATTTTTTAAAGGCTCAGCAAATCAATGTTTTGGTTTTGGTTTTTGGTTTTTACAAGGACTAGGACTCTCAGCTTCTGTTCTGAAAGTAACTTTGTGTGTTCACAAACAGGAACTTGAGCAAAGTCCTGGCTAATGGCACTGCAAAACTGCAGAAAGTATTATCACAGTATCTGAAGAAGTGTGCATGCACACGAAAGCTCATACCAAGAACTAACTTAGTTGGTCTTTAAGGTGCTACTGGAAGGAATTTTTTTATTATTACCACAGAGGCATTCTAAAATAGCATCAAATCCTTTTCAGTGATGTGCAGGCTACACAGCATGCTGCAAATCAGAGAGATAGTACAACGCAGTACCGCAGCTTCCCCCAACCTGGTGCCTTCCAAATATTTTGGACTACATGAACCATCATCCCTAACAATTGTCCATGCTGGCTGTGAATAATGGGAGTTGTGATCCAAAACTTCTGGAAGGCACTAGCTTGGGAAAAGCTGCTCTAGAGGAACAGTCTAGTTCATTCATTGGACCTGGTTTGTTGAGCGTAATACCACACACACACACACACACACACACACACACACACTCTTCCCAGTTCTGACATACTTTCATGGGAATTCTGATTAACATATCATTATCAGATGTTTAAAATCACTTTTTAAAAAGTTTCATTCCAACCCTTTAATCTTTAGTTTTCAGCTGAGAATTTGAACACCGATCAAGGTTTTCAGTATGTGATCATTGGATTACCTTCCAATGGATTATGAAGGTTTTTTTGTGGGATTTTTTAAAACGAATCATTAGAATAGCTGAGGTTTTGTGAGCTGTTAATGGATGCATTCTGCCAGAAGGTGGCAGTCTCAGCTTTGAAACTGGGACCCAGGTGGCAGGTAAAATAAAGCCTGTAGACAAGTTATGCTTGCCGTGGATTCATGATAGATGCTGGCTGAAATATGACTGCAAGGGTGCAGCTGTGTTGCCATCAGTTTGTGCAAAGTAGTTCTCTACATACTTGCAGCAATGTTAACTGCACCTTTGTAACGCGCTGGTGATTATAATAGTCTGGTGGAAGTTTCCCCAACAAGAGACAGCACTGCACACACGCTCCCTCACTATTACATTCCACACATTTGCATTTCAACCAGCAATTCATGTGACTGGTTGTGCAGGAGCAACTCCCTTGTACAGTGGTACCTTGGTTCTCAAACGCCTCGGTACTCAAACAACTTGGAACCCAAACACTGCAAACCCAGAAGTAAGTGTTCCGGGTTGCGAACTTTTTTCGGAAGCCGAATGTGCTCCGTTTTGAGTGTTACGCTGAGGTCTGTCTGTTTTTACTATTCATTTTGCGTTTTTGTGGCTCTTGTGTTTTGTTTTTGTGACACTGTGGAACCCAGTTCAGCTACTGATTGACAGACTGTGTGACTGCAGTAGATTATTTATTGCTTTCATTTTATGGATCAATGGTCTTGTTAGATAGTAAAATTCGTGTTAAATTGCTGTTTTAGGGGTTGTTTTTAAAAGTCTGGAATGGATTAATCCATCTTGCATTACTCTCTATGGGAAAGCGTGCCTTGGTTTTGGAACAGACTTCTGGAATGGATTAAGAACCAAGGTACCACTGTACTGTATGTTTTACATTTCGGCTGCATTTAGTTCTGAGCTGATGCTGCCATCTTGTGGGGACACCTTCATGAACGCACATAAGCACCATGCAATTCCCATTGTGCAGAACTGCCCCCATGCCATAGTTCTGCTAACAAGAGGTGGTGGAAGTAAGAAGGATATTGCTACCTGATCTGTGTTACCTGATCCAGCACAGAAGCATCTACAGATGCAAAGGAATTAAGGGCACCCTGTTGCCAGGGGTGGGGAAGTTGTAAGCCAAAGGGCTGTGTCCTCTTGTGGACAACCTTCCAAGGGCCACATGCTGCTGGTGGTGGGCAGAGGCAGAGGTGGGCGGAGCAATGGATGTGAATTTCAACCTTTGTCCAGTAGGCTACTTTCTAAACACACACACTCACTCACACAGAGCCTCTCTTCTTCAGACAAGCCAGTGGCATTATCAGAGTTCAAAAACACATACCACCCAGGCAAAAACACTCAAGCTTGTGGAGCAATGTCAGTGAGGGACATCCCCAAGGGTGGTTTGGAGGTCCATTGCTATTGCAGTGTTGTGCCTTACATGCTGTATCCAGTGGAACATACTTTCTTTGTCCTCCGCAGAACTCTCTGCCGCCTCTGGACGATGGCTGCTGTTCCTCCAGGGGACAATACCTCTCTGTTTGCTCATTGAGCATCTAGTCCAGTGTTTCCCAACCACTGTTCTGCGGCACACTAGTGTGCCACGAGATGTTGCCTGGTGTGCCGCGGGAAAAATTAAAAAAATTGAAAGTTTTTTTTTTAAGTCAAATTTTCGATTGGGGCGCCGTCACTAGATGACCCCTGGGGTTCCCTCCCTCCCGCTCTGCGCCTCCCTCCTCCTCCTCCTCCGGGGAGGCCCTTCCTGGCTCTCGGCCAAGGCTTGGCGGCTGCCACTCGCTCGCTCGCCCACCCGTCCCTCCATCCCTGCACCCGGCCTCTCCCCCTCCGTCCCCGGTGCGGGGGCTGCCGGGATCCGTAGTCCCCTCACCCTTGGGCTCCGCGCCCGCGCGGGGTGTGCAAACTACGTTTCCCAGCGTGGCCTTGCGGGCCGGGTGTTTTGTTTGAAGCGCTCTTCTCCCGGCCATGGAATGAGCGCGGCGGCGGCGGCCGGGCGGGCAGGGGCTCTTCCGCGCAGACCCCGTGCAGCCTGCCTGCGCCCCCGCGGAGATCGGGCGGCAGGATGGAGCCCGGGGATCCCCGCGGAGCGGCGTAGGCGGAGGCTGCCCCCCAGGTAGGGCTGTGTCGGGGGTTTTTTATTTTTGCAATGCTGCATCCGCGCCGGAGGGAACGCATCGGACCGCGGGGAGACCCCTTGGCGGGCATGCAAGGCAATGCATGCGTGCAGGCGTTGCATGGAGTGCAGTGCAATGCAATGGCAACGCGGCGCCCTGCATGCATGCATGCAACTTCCACCGGCGCTCCGGACTTGGCAGGTGAGGGGGGTCCCCAGTGGGCGGCAGAGAGAGCCGGGAGGGCGAAGGGGAGCCGGGGGGGAGCAGCGCTGCTCCCCGAGCCGAGCCCGGGGGGAAACCTCAGCGTCGTTGCGCCGGGTGTTGGAAGCGGAGGCTGGCGGGGGGCCCCTCACCTGCAAAACCTGGTCGCCTCTCATATATTTCGTGCATTGCATTCATCGCCCGCTTTCTCCTCCAAGGAGCTCCCGGGGGCGCGCGTGGTTCTCCCCGTGTTATCCTCGCAACAACAGCCCTGCGAGGTGGGTCAGGCGAGTGGCCCAAGGGAGCACCCAGGGATTGTCCTGGCCAGGTGGGGTGATTTGAACCCTGCTCTCTGCCCGGTCTTCGTCCTCATTTAGCCCCCACATGTGCATGACTGTGCATGACTGAGGTTTTCCCCCCTCGTCTTGGCTATGGTGTGAGTCTGTGCTGTTAATTAATGGGGTTCTGCCTTCGGAGAAGATGAGCCAGCCCTCAAGGAGGTGATTATGTAATTTGCTAGCAATTCATGTCCCTCCCGGCGTGACGCTGCGGGCTGACGTCACGGGGCTGTAATGGTGGTGTGCCTCGAGATTTTTTTCATGAAACAAGTGTGCCTTTGCCCAAAAAAGGTTGGGAAACACTGATCTAGTCCTTGAGAATTAAGGGCTTCCTATGAAACTGAGGTGGGGCGGGGAAGGAGTCTCTCGTGTTTACAGAAGCAATGAGTGCCTCCAAAACTGATAACATTTCCCCATGGAGTCACACAGTGCGGTAAGCAAAGAATTCCACAACAGGCGCTGAAGCTTTCCTGCTCAGAGGAAGGAAGTCCTTGCTTTGTGGGCTTTTGGGGCTGGTAATTACTACTTAAAGGATGAATGGCCTCCTAGTTATTGCTGCTATAAGGGCTAGACTCCAGGGTACCATCAAGTCACCATACTTCAAGAAAGAATAGCATATGTGGGAGATTGTTTCCTTTTCAAAACTTTAGAATGGATGTTATGCTCCTGAATAGCTAACGGGTGCCTTGGGCAGGGATGAATTGAAAAGACAGATGCATCTTTCCCATTCAACCAGTATATCACTCAACTGACCACCCCATCCTTTCTTGAGGACGTCTCAGCATGAAGGTTGTGTCAAAGCAGTGAGTGTACAATGGAGGCATCTTGTACACAACTCCAGTATACAAATTCTTTTTTAAAAACAAGAGGTATTGCAGCTTAATTTTGCTTGTAAATTAACCCACTGCTGGCGGGGAAATGGGCAACAGTGTTTAGCATGTGTTGCCCAATTTAAAATGTACTACTGGCTGAGATGGGTGTCCATGCTCTGCTATTCGCTGGGTAGATCATTACCATTCTCGGTTTGAATAAAAATCTGGAGCTAGGAGAGAGAGCAGGGGCTGGCTGATAATGCAGAGGTGAGCAGATGACAATCTCGACATGCTGTTAGAGCTCCATCGGGGGAGACTTCCCCATGGAATAAATAAAGGATTTCCACATGCAATAGAGGCTGAACCCTTGGGGTCCCAGGCACATGGGCTTTATCATCATGATTATTGCCCATAGTTAGCAAGCTGCAGCGAAATAATTTCTCTAATGGGAAAGGAGAGCACTGACTTACAAAACAGATCCTTGGTCAAACATCCACACATAAAGCCCTTGAGATGTCTTGAAAGGTCACATAGCTAGCTAGAAAATTATGCTTTTTAGCTTGGGTGGGGCCAACTGGTTCTTATGGTCTAATATATCCAAGAGCCAGTGTGGTGTAGTGGTTAAGAGCGGTAGTCACGTAATCTGGGTAACCGGGTTCGTGTCTCCGCTCCTCCACATGCAGCTGCTGGGTGACCTTGGGCCAGTCACACTTCTTTGAAGTCTCTCAGCCCCACTCACCTCACAGAGTGTTTGTTGTGGGGGAGGAAGGGAAAGGAGATTGTTAGCCGCTTTGAGACTCCTGAAGGGGAGTGAAAGGCGGGATATCAAATCCAAACTACTCTTCTTCTTCTTCTTCTTCTTCTTCTTCTTCTTCTTCTTCTTCTTCTTCTTCTTCTTCTTCTTCTTGTTGTAGAATAGGAGTTGAGAGTTTCCCCTCCCCACATAAGGCATAGTACTAAGCAATATATATCCCAGTTCATGCCTTTTGAAAGCATGAGCTCTGGCTCAAATAAAACAACTCCAGGTGAATTTTGGTGAATTCACCCTGACGCAAAACAGAAGAATTATTGCAAACTGCCCAGCAATAAAGGGTAATTCATGCATTCTCCACTGCATAAAGAGATTGGTTCTGTCAGTCAGTCAAAAATGATTTTTGTGCTATTTTTTTAAACATGGATCACAAGCTGCTGAGTTCCATAGTCTTTGAGATATCCTAAACTACAAAATTCAATCCAAAATTAAAAATCTATTCCACTTTCAGTAGAACCAGGAGAAACCAGTAGAGAGCAATTTCTAAATAGCATAACGTAATCATGCTGACTGGAGCCTGGGCTTGGTTTCTACTTGTTCTGGTGAATAAGGAACGGGCATACAGTGGTACCTCAGGTTAAGTATTTAATTCGTTCCGGAGGTCCGTACTTAACCTGAAACTGTTCTTAACCTGAAGCACCACTTTAGCTAATGGGGTCTCCTGCTGCTGCTGCACCACCGGAGCACGATTTCTGTTCTCATCCTGAAGCAAAGTTCTTAACCCAAAATACTATTTCTGGAGTCTGTAACCTGAAGCATCTGTAACCCGAGGTACCACTGTACACAGAAACAGGATGCTAAGCATTTTCTGACTACCCCCTTGGGATCAATGGGCTTTGCATACTGTCAGCATTTGATTGTAGTGACTGCCACTGTAAAGACAGTTACTGGGCCCCTGGAAGGGCACACTGTGCCCAGACCTTGTGGTGGTTTTTAATCCTTTCTCCCTGCCGGTCTCTGTGCTTTGAGAGGGAAGCAGAGTGGGTGGGTAAGGGCTAGGACAGACAGGGAAATGAAGCACACAGTTCACCGCAGTGCAAAGGTCTCATTGCCTGAGCACAGTGGAATGTTGTATCCCGGCAGAGACAAAAGGGGCTATGCTATTTCCACAGTGCACGTCTTGGCTCATCTGCATGGGGCCTCTCGAGCTATTCTGCTGCAGGCTGCTCCTCCGACTATGACGCACGTGGCCTAAATAGCAGCATTTGGGGTCTGGGGTGGGTGTGCGATCCTCTTGGCTGACATCAGTGTGTCAACCGCAGGGTTCTTCAATTTATCCCGTCTCAACCAGGAAGCCAGACTTAGCATTAGTGTGTTGTAATTGCAGCTGAGTCCCACGTACAACACGTTACTTGCTTGGACAAAGTACCTCTGGATGTCTTCTCTTCACCCTCATCCTGGCAAGAATGCTATTGTCCCCTCACTCTCCTTGAAAAGGTGTTGGCTTGAAATAATACTTTCAGTATTTTTCTCCTTGTCACAGCTCAACCCTATAAAAATAAGAAAGAGTGCATGCTTTCTACACAGCCCTTGGAATTAGGGGTATGAAATGAAAGTTCTTGCTCGGTGCAAGTCTTTTTTGGAATTAAGCACTGTGATAGAAGCAGGGGGAAAGTCAACACAAACAGGTGCCATTCTGGATTCAACCTTCCATCAGCTTCATCCAGCATAGGCAATAGTCAGGGATATTGAGAGTTTTACTCCAAAAATTCTGGAGAGCTTCAGGTTGGGAAAAGCTGCTGTATACTAGCAGCAAACGTAGGGATCCGTCTTGCTAAAGAGCTTCACCTATATACAAGTTGGAAGATATCAGCGTACTTAGTTCACGGGGTGGGGGCAAGGTTTGCAGAAGTACCCATTTTTATTTTTTAAGGGGGAGAAAAAAACCCACAAAAATAGCTTCATAAGGACTTGGCATGCTCAGTACGCACAGAATGCTGACTTATTGCTGGTGGGCGGGGCAGGGGAACAGAAAATGAAAACAAGGAAGAGGGGAATGGACTAGGACAGGGAGAGCCAATGTTGGGTGCTCCAGAAATTGTTAGACAGGGCTCCCATGACTCCTGGCCATTTCTGAGGACCCACAACCTCTAGAGGACCCTGGAATGAGGTATTCTGAACAGAAGGCTCCATGCTACAATATTTTGTTGCAGGTCCCACATGTATTCTGTAAATGAACACCAGCTTTTGAAACCGCTTCTTGGGAAAGAAAGAAACAAACCCTGGTGCAGCAAAGAAGACCAGAGAGAGGGGAATGAGGTAGCCAAATTGCTCATTTGTACTGCTGTCTTGTTGACAAAACTCTGCGAGTTTATTAGAGGAAGCAGGAACATTACACAACAAGCAAGGCCAGAAAGCCCCAAAACACATTAGCTGAAACCACATCCCCCTCACAGGGTCTGGGAAATGTATTTGGCTTCTTGTCATCTGACCTCTTTGAGACAGCATTCCAGCAGGGAAACAACACAACCCACAAGCCCCAAAGCATTTTCAGAGCACCAGCGGCTTCCTCAGTGCCTGGTCTGAGGCTGGGAAAATAGACCAAAGAACTGAGGGTGGCAATGGCTTGGAGTCGGGGGACACTATGGGTTCTGTAGACACCTCCTTGAGAACACTGAAGACATTCGCCACCCAAAACCTGTATGCAGTGTGTTCTGTTTTCCCTCTGAATATGCTGCTCATAGTGCCAAGCTAGTAAAAAGAAGGTCAGAAAGTCTATTTGTGGTGAGCTTTTCAAACAGCTCATAGCTCCACCTTCCACTGCAGTAGCTTAGCATGAAGGCTGAAGGTTAGTGAGCGGAAGGCAGACTGTTATTTTCAGGAGCATGTCAGAATTCTGATACAATGAAAACTACCTTTCGATAAGGTCAAGGACTAGCCTTTTTCTCATACCTGGTTTGGCTAGGCATAATCCTTCAGAGTTTGTCTGCACTGCATTTCTTTCCTTCTGCACAGTCGTCCTGCAAGTCCCTCCATTCTGCTACATCTAGTACCCAAATCATAGAATTGCAGATTTTATGGAAGGGATCCTGAGGATCATCTAGTCCAAACCTTGCAATGCGGTAATTTGCAGCTGTCCCATGCAAGGATTGAACCTGCAACCTTGGCATTAACAGCACCATGCTCTAAACAACAGAGCTATGGAAAGGAGATATTTGCATTAATGCTGCGATGGTTAATTTCATGGAGGAGGAAGATGAAATTGCCACGCCTCTGCCAATGTGAAGAGCTGCTGTGTGCATGAACTTCAGATTCCAGCAGTGCATTTCTGGCTGCCAACATTCTCAGTGGCTCTTGCTTTGTTGTCTAAGAGTTGCTTGTCACCCAGCAGCACCTTCCTGTCGCCCTTGCTGTGTGGAGTGGCTGCCCAGAATAAAAAGAGAGCATTGACCACTTAATTGTGCCATTAAGAAATCAGTAGTGGAAGGGATGCAAAGAAGAACCACCCCCCAAAAGCCCCCATGGGCTGCATATTTTGCACTTTCTATAGGGAAGACTGTGTTTTGCTCCCAGACACAGCCCCCTCTAATATTTCTGAAGTTAGACCTGTCCTTCCAAAAAGGGCACAGGGTTTAAAGAGCTTCAGGTGAGGCGTTTCCTAGTTTGTGCATGGAGGGCTCTAAATTGCTTAAGGCCCAGATTAGACTTTGCCTTCCCAAGGCAGTCTGGCATCCTAGTAAACACATTTTAAATTTAACCGCACTAAACGCAGCACTTTATATGCAATCAATCATTCTCTTAAGTGCTCTACAGAGTATTTAATTACAGGTCGCCCATGGCCTTCAAACCTCTGCCTTCTGCCTCCCTCTCCCATCTCCAGCCACGGCACACTCACTGCCATTGCTGGCTGGAACAACATATCTCTGTCCCTGGATCAGAGCCTAGGTACATTTCCCTACTAGTGGTAACAGTAGAAAAAGGAGAAGCAGGACTCCTGGCTTTGTAGCCCAACCTTTTCTGCTCCTCTGAAGCCTATAGGTTTCAGAGGCGGGTGGAAACCAAATTGGACATCTCCTAGCCATGTGAGTGGTAGATAATATCTTCTGAAATCATACAGTGGTACCTCAGTTTAAGAACAGCTCTGTTTACAAACTATTCTGTTTACGAACTCCACAAAACCAGAAGTAGTGTCCTGGTTTGTGAACTTTACCTCGGTCTAAGAACGGAAGCCAAACGGTGGAAGGGCACTGGTGGCGAGAGACCTCTTTAGGGAAAGCGCACCTCGGTTTAAGAACGGTTTTGGTTTAAGAACAGACTTCTGGAACGGATTAAGTTCATAAACCGAGGTACCACTGTATTGTGAAAGAGAGATAATCAAGGTTTCCTCAATCCTAGACGTGTGCACTAGTCACAAGATTCAACTTCTATTTGTAGCTTTGGGAAGCAGGACTCTATTTTGCAGTATTCTGTGTCTTTCCAAATCATCTCAATATTCAGGACCAAATGAGATCTGGTAAAAACGATTCTCTCCCCGCCCCAACTCCATTTACTCTAATTGGGAATCGAAAAATGACTATAACTTTTCCTCTTCACAAAAGTGGATGGCATTTGTTAGATGCAGGAGCCAATTGCAGATGCAGCCTGCCAAATTGGAGGCAGCTACATCCATGGATTTTCATGCAAGGCACCTTTAAAGTTTGATTTGAAACAACAAAGTACAGTCCATAACTTCTCCATTTTCTGCAAGGAAGAATAAAGTGTGAGAGATTACAAAACAACCCAGCACTTTGCTATGTATTTGCAGTTCCCATTTAATTTGCTTGGTACACATGATGTTACTCTCAAACAACACCAATCCTGATGCTTTCTCCCTGTAAATTTGGGTTTATTCGATATGGGGGTAATCCAATAATTTGGGGCAAACTGGGCTGGGGCTGATGGATTTGAAATCCAATAACATCTGGAGAGGTAAAAGGTAAAGGACCCCTGGATGGTTAAGTCCAGTCAAAGGCGACTATTGGGTTGCGGTGCTCATCTTGCTTTCAGGCCGAGGGAGCCAGCGTTTGTCCACAGACAACTTTCTGGGTCATGGGCCCAACATGACTAAACTGCTTCTGGTGCAACAGAACATGATGATGGAAGCCAGAGCGCATGGAAATGCCGTTTACCTTCCCGCCACCTATTTATCTACTTGCACCATTTCCCTATCCCTATCCCTGCCTTAGACTGTCATGGCTTCACCCGCTCAAACACCTCCTCTCCCAGTGATGAGAAACAAAGTTTGAGGCTATTGCCAGTCCTGTGCTGTGATTCCTTACAGTACTATAATTCCCAGAGATGGCTCTCAAAACCTGTTTATATCAGGAGTGCAAATACTGTGCTGGCTACAGATACAAGAGCTTCATTCAAACCTTCGGATGGTTCAACCCTATTTTTCTTACATTTTTTTTTTACTGCATTTACGATACTGTTTTTGGAACTAGTTGACATCTGCCATTGACCTTATGCGCGACCAGTTAAAGGACATTCCTGAGTGGATCCCTGAGCACCTGGACGAAGGCCCACCAGGCTCTCCTCCCGTACTGATTTAATTGCAGGGATAAGTTGTGCATACCTCCTTATATAAATTAGTCCTGACTCCTTTAATCTCCCCCTGCTGTGGCAGGAGCCGATAGTAGATGGCTGGAGATTAGCAATATCTCCAATTAACAGTGGAAGGAGCAGTCTCCTTTTTAGTGGCAGATGTCTGAGATCCTGCGACAAGTTTCTGTTTGGAAAAGAATGCTGCCAGCATGGTCATAAGTGTGTAAATCACGCAACCCCCCAACCCCCCCATACAGTTCATAATGGATCCTATGGAAGCCTGGGGAAATTAGCATCTGTTTTCTTAACATGCTTTGGAGAGAATGACTGGTGGACTTGTTCCTAATAGTGGCATGTGCTATTTCCCCCCATCAGTGGCGTAGCGTGGGTTGTCAGCACCCAGGGCAAGGCAAGTAATTTGCGCCCCCTAACCCGTGGATTTGCGCCCCCTAACCCTAACCCCCAGATGTTGCACCCGGTGCGGCCAGCCCCCCCTGCACCTCCCACGCTACGCCACTGCCCCCCATTTTGTGACAATGGCAGGGTCACAGAGGTGCATTTCAAATGGAATAAAAGCAAATGCTTTGAGGGAAGGAGCTCTTAAGGTAGTGAATGGCTATTGCAAAGAGAATTGAGCATCTCTCAAACTCCCCCACTTGAAAATTGTGGGGCGGGGGGAGGCGCAGCGGTTGGTGGACCACTTAATAAAACCTTGCTTTTCTAATATCATGGATGTGCTTCTGGGTTAAAGATGAGGATAAAGAAAACAACATTTCCCCTTTTATACCGGTATCTTCATCAAAAATAGTGATGTATTATGAAAATCTGAGGCCCCAGGCCAGAGCTTCTTACTCTGTTTGATCTCCTCTGACTGAAATGGTCTTGATCGCTGTTATCTGAAAAATAATAATTCAAGTTTATCTGTTTGTTTATTGTTTCTTCTATTTATGGACCACTTTTCATCCATCCATCAGGATTGCAGGAGCAAGTTCATAATACATTAATAGAACTGCAAAGAAAAAGAAAAACACCAGGAGATTAATATCACAAAAAAGACATAAATTATGGCAAAACCCAGGAATTTAAAGCACAGGTCCAAGTGCAGATATTCCAAACCAACTGTTCCCAATTAGCTAAGTACTTTGGTCCCCCATTTTTTTCAAAAGCCAGGCCATGGACCCCCTACCTTTGATATCTCTATGGTAGTTTTCTATGCCATGGACCCCCTGGGTAGGTTATGCAGACCCCCTTGGGTCTGCGGACCACCAGTTGGGAACCACTGCTCTAAACTGTTCCACAGCCTTTTCATAGACAACCTGAATGGAGCTTGTCTACAACCAGAAAGTCCATGGACCACAGTTTGAGAACCTCTGTCTTGGATAAATTGGCACTGAGATTCCCATTTTGACCATCTGGCTTAGGGTCAAAACTGACACATTATGCTTTTGTTTTATTTTTTAAAGGTGTATGCATGCCTAAGACCTTGGCGAATGAGATAAAACACGTGTTTGCAAATGTATCATGGCCCTTGGCTGCAACTCCATTGCTTGCATATTTGGTGGTAAACCAGCTCAGCTGAGCAGGCTTTGCCAACCTGGTGTTTTGGACTACAACTCCTATTAGCCCTGGCCTAGCCAGCCAGCACAGCCTGGATTTGAGTTGTTGGGCGCTAGGTTGACAAAGCCGCTCTAGGGATTTAGAGTTGCTGGGTGGATCCTCCGATGGATTTTGCCATAGAATTGGTGTAAGGGGAAGTTATGTCTGCCTCCCTATACTGACTGGCTGCTGGGTTTTCCATCAGGCGCCAGGGCTTGCACCGATTCCCTTGTGATGTGGCCTGCAGGCCACTGAAGTGTAAACTGAATCCAGGGGCTGTGGAATGTTGCCGTGTTGTCTTCAGACAGGGTCCCCTTCAGATGAAAAGATAGAAGCTGGTCTTTTCCACCTCACCCCCACCAGACTCGGGCCGATGGAAAATGCTTGAGGAAATTAAGAATAAGCCTAATGAATACCAGACTGGGAACCAGAAGAGGTTTATTTTAACCTGTCGAAGTGAAAAATGACGTGCAGTTTAGTTAGAGCTCCAAATGCGGTGTCTGAAGGGGGGCGGAGAGGAGGGGATCAGGGTGGAACTGAAGTTTTCATATCCTGCTGTATGTGAAAGAGGAGAGTTTAATATCCCCAGAAGGCCCAGCTAATGCACCATTCCAATGCACGCTTACTTTGAAGCAGGTTGCATGGATCACAGTGGGATTTACCTCTGAGTAATCATGTATAGGGATGCAGGTGGTGCTGTGGGTTAAACCACAGAGCCTAGGACTTGCTGATCAGGTCGGCGGTTCGAATCCCTGCGACGGGGTGAGCTCCCGTTGCTCGGTCCCTGCTCCTGCCAACCTAGCAGTTCGAAAGTACGTCAAAGTGCAAGTAGATAAATAGGTACCGCTCTGGCGGGAAGATAAACGCCGTTTCCGTGGGCTGCTCTGGTTCACCAGAAGTGGCTTAGTCATGCTGGCCACATGACCCAGAAGCTGTACGCCAGCTCCCTCGGCCAATAAAGCAAGATGAGCGCCGCAACCCCAGAGTTGGTCACGACTGGACCTAATGGTCAGGGGTCCCTTTACCTTTAATCATGTATAGGAGAGCATGGTAAATTTACCGGTGGTTGATGAACATGAGCAAGGCAGACTGTTTGGCGTGGCTGGCCTCACAATGTAGAAATTGCAAGGGAGACCAGCAAGGTCCCGGTTCCTTGAAATACAGGAGAGGCGAGGGAGGTGTCTAAAGTTAAAGTCAGAATAGCTGCTAGGAGCCCTTTGAGAGAGGAAGCCCAGAAACCTAGAATCCCAGTGATGATGGCTAAAAAGACCAAGGCAGGGTCTGCACCCTTTGGGGTTGGAAGTGGTGCTCACAGACAGACAGCCTGCCATGCCTTTATTTGTCAATGGGGCATGGCAGGTGCCCCAGCCGTCTGCCAAATACATTTTCTTAATTTCTGCCTCTGTTGCAAATTTTCAGGCTAGGCAAAACCCAGCTGGCCAAGGGCCAGGGGTTGCTGGAACAAGTGCGGAGGAGAGACAGCCTTCCGGCTTGTTGCTGGAGAAGGCAAAGTGCAGGATGCTTCCTAGTACCGCCCAGCTGTGACCCCTCCCTATCTGCCAGACTCTTCTTCTGCACCAGTTACACAGCTTTTCCAGCACTATTAATTGGCCAGGCCAATCTCTGGTTAAGAAGCTTATATCCACGGAGGAGCAGGCACATCAAGATTCAACAGGGAAAAGAACCAGCAAGGTGAAGCCCCCAACTTGTCTGAACAGGAACCGAATATGGGAATTTTAGGCATGTTACCCTGGGAGTCCATCACTCAAAACACAGCAACTCTTGCTTCTTTTAGGACACAAGTCTGCTTTCCAAAGCCGTGGTTACCAGGCACTTGGTGGGATGAACAAACAAGGTAGAAGGTTTGGGCCACTCATATAAAATGGAGCATATTTTCAAGCAGGATGAGGCAGAAACAAACCACTAGAAAGCACTTTACTTCAGTGATAGAATTCTTCTGCACTGAATACGTTGGTGATCTCTGGATGAACTCGTTAGCTAGAGTATTAGGATCCATTTCCTGAGAGGCTTGTTGATATCCATGCAGAAAAGCCATGTGATAGAACCTCATCTGCGTGATGCCTTGGTGTAAAAAGGCCTTTGTTATCTGAAGGCGTGAGAATGGACCTCCTGACACACAGAATGAAGTGGGCACTGCAAGGTCTATTTTAATCATCTTTGTCAATTCTGGAAGCAGCTGTCAATGATGTTTCCCTTGTTTCTTGCTCAAGGCCAAACTAGATGTCTGTTCAATTACAGGCACAGGGAGCTGGATTTTACCTAGGAAGGCGGCACCTGGGAGGGAGGGGAAGCTTGTGGTTCTACTCCCCACCACCCATGTTTGGAAAGGGGATTTTGTTCTTGCCCCTTTGCTGCATGGCTCTTTAGGGGGGCAGTCCCCCATTGGTGCCCATGGGGATTCCTCATCCCTAAGGCACAGGGTCTCTTTTGGATTAATGAAAGCAAACGTGAGGGGATTATATTGGCTCTGGCCCCCTGCCACACATTTGGTGCCTAGGGAAGTAGTCTAAAGAGCATACTGATATATGCTCCTAGGTCTCCACATGAATTGTTGGCCAATCTGAATTTTTCCTCAGAAACCCTATGTGCATATGTAAGTCTCCTTCACAAGACACCAAACAGATGTCTGGTGTGTGTGTGTGTGTGTGTGTGTGTGTGTGTGTGTGTGTACACACACACATGCACGTGGGGACAGAGTTATCCAGCATGGCCTCACACCCCTCTCACATGTGCTTTCATTGCACAAGGAAGAGTATGCCTTGCCCCCAGTGTGTGCGTTTCTCCCTCTTTTACACACACACACATACACACACACACACACACACACACGGCCAGCCCTACCATTAGGCAGAGTGAAGCAGCAGCCTCAGGTGGCTGATTTGGGGTGTCATGAAAAGGCAGTGTTGTTACTTAATTTATTATTACTGTATTTTTATTACCAGAGACAAGGAGAGGCACTGAATGTGGGGCTCGCTGTCTTGGAGCCAGTGTTGGGGCTATTTGCTGTTCTCCCTCAGGCCGCAAAATGTCCTGGGCCAGCCCAGCACACAGAGTAAAGATGGCAGCTGTGATGTCCTATTCCTTTCATTCTTGCTCCACTTTGCATTTTAACCTCCTCCTTGACTCATAATGGCTGTTGGGATCCTGTCAGCTACTTCACGATTTCATACCTGACAGCAGCCTCAGTGGAAAACTCAGGAAGATGTTAAGGTACTTTAAATACTTTTTTATAAGAAGAAAACTCTAAAAGGGAAAAGATATGTAGCTTCAAACCACCAGGGGGAGTTAAACTGTATGCTTCATTTTTAAATTCCTTGTTTTTAACCTGTCTAGATTGCAGTTAGTTTAATTTAGCAGTCTCCAGAAGAAAGCAATTATGTTCCCCTTATATAAATTAAGGAAAGGGTTCCTAGCAACACAGCAAGCTGCCTCATACTGAGACAGACCATTGGTTGATCTAGCCCAACATTGTCCACACTGATTGGCAGCAGTTCTCCAGGGGTTCAGATGGGGTACCTGGAGATGCCAGAGGACCAGGGACCCCCCCACCAGAGGCTGTGCCACAGAGCTACAGCCCTTCTCTGTGTGACATACAGGTACTGTTACTTTATGTATTACCAGATCATCACTAAACCCTAATATGAAGCTCTGTTTCCTGTGCAAGCCCACATTGACGTAAGTCCCATCAAGTTCAATGGGACTTAGCTTCCTGCTAAGTGCATACAGGATTCCTGCCTTCATCTCTCGAGCACTGAACTCAACCCAGGGCTTGGTCTGAGCATGAGAACCTTAGGAGATCAGGCCCCAAGTCCCTGACAGGAGCCCAGAGGAAGACCAGATCTGTCGTTCTTGGGTCTGGGAATGTGCTAGTGGCGGAGCCTGCAAAGTGATTTTAATCCAAGCCAAGGCCTGGGATGTCCAGAGTGCAGTGGGGAAACCAAAGCTCCGACAAGCTTTGCAGACAGATTCCAGACGTGGCCCCAAGTGGGAGTCCTGACCCACAGTGGTTTTTGAAGGGAGTCGGCTGGAACTGGGACTGATGCCGAGAATAACACTGGTACATTTCAAAGTCTGGGGGAAGGGAGCAAGCCTCGCCTCCCAACGCCTCTCCGCGGTCCTGTGCTTGGCTCGGACGCAGGGTCAGGTCCTATTATTCCGGATTAATTAATGCCGCCTTGCTCCAGTTCCTTCTCCCAGCAGAAGCTGCTCCCTCCAGTCACAATGTTTATGTAGCCAGCCTTCCAAAGAAAGCCCCTCTTGCTGACGATGAAAAGCTGCTCTCAGCCCAGTGTTTGTTTTTCCGCACGCCCCTTCCCTGTGGCATCCTCGGCCAGAGAATAGCGGTTTCTTTGACTGCACGAGGGCCAGTATGCCTCCTTCCCTCCTGTCCCATCCTGTGCACAGTACAAGGCCCTTCTGTTAGTACTCCACGGCAGGCAGGCAAACAGAACACAGATCTGCCCTTCTTCTCCCAGCGGCCCCCACAAAGGGCACTGTCAAATTGCCATTTCCTTTCCAGGTCTGGGAAAAGTTTGTGCAGCCCTCCCTTTTTTCCCCTCCTGCCCCTGCAGAACAAAGCAAACTGGAGGATCTGCTTGCTGCTTCTTTTTAACCTGTCCCAATATTACACTCAGAACTGGACTGGTCCAAAGGCAAGGAGGTAAGTGGAGAGGCCTCGCAATCCTGAGGGCGTTGCTGGACTCCAGCTCCCATCAGCCCCAGCCAGCATGGATAAAGGGAGTTGTGGATAGTCACAGCTTTCCCCACCTTCGTTTTAAATGAAAAGCACATGGAAACCTCAAGAAACCAAGCGCACGAGAGGCACTGGCAAGGAGAAAGAGGAAGACATGAATTATACCTGAGGCTGGGATTACCAGAAAGAGAGAAGCAGTCAAAGCTGGGGCCCAGGAACAGAATCAAGCAGAGACCGTCCTTGGACCTCGTAGGCAGCCTGCAGGTTGCAAGAAGAGTTTGAAAAGTGTAGAAGTTTTATCCAAGGGTTTGATATCTGAGCATCCATGTTTGCCCACAGAATGGGCTGGACCTAGGAGGCTGTACATGCAAGGCACTGAAGGTCTGAACTGAAGTGTAGGTGGGTTCCCACAAGGCAAGAAACAATGATAACAGCAAGAACCTTTATTGAATTAACAGAACTCGACAACAGGGGCAAAGCAACTGCTTATATACATTTCTGAAGGCCTGGGCCACTCCCAATGTGACTGGCTGTCTAAACGTCCAAGCTGCGAATCATAACTCAGAGTTTAAGGGCCAATGGCAGAGGCCCAAATCCTGAAATGTTCTGTGATTGGATGTCATGTATCGAATCAGAACACGAGCTTAGAATCCTTAGTCCTGACTCAAGCTCAGGCAAACACAGACCACGGAATATGTAACATGAACCTCACAACAACTGGTGCAGCATCAAAACACAACTAAATATTTAGTATTAAAAATGCACTCGTCGACTGCTTGCTTGTTGTTATCTGCCCCACACATCACACAAAAATAGCATGCAGGTGCTGCTGTTGTTTTCCTTTGCAGAGTGACATCTTTCCTTTGCAATGTGATTTCTAAGACCATTGCACATTGCACAGAAGCAAACCCATGTTTGCCACCAAGGGTGTGCTCCACAGGGTTCTGTAGTCAGCTGGGACTCCCTATCTCCATCAGAATTATAGGTTCAGTTGCAAACATGTTTGTTGTGGTCATGCTTTACATTTGTAAGCAACAGAAGCAAGTGTCCTGCTTCCTGCATTTATGAGAGGCCTTGCTCCATAGCATGCTTCCTTTTCATCCCCTGAAGCTCTTAAAAACTCAGGTGAAGATGTGGCAATGGCAGCACCTACACCTGAACTGGTATGCTTCACAAAGAAAAGGCCTAAGTCTTCATAGAAAATAGGTTGACAAAGGTCTACCTATAATGGAGTGCATTGTCTAGCAAATGGTCTTCATGCACACAGCGTGGTAAGAAACCACATGGGGATGAATTAATAATATACAGCTTAAGTGCTGATAATATTGGGGGGAATGAAGACAGGGTCTAAAGAACATAATCTAGGAGTCACTGAAGCAACAGCAACAAAAAAGAATTATTTTTATTATGTGTTTTGTGTTTTTTATATGGTAATTTTATGTTGTGAACCGCCTTGAGATCTACATACTTAGGGTGATATACAAATTCTAACAGCAACAACTAATTGCCAGACTAATATCATGTCTCTAGTATTGTCCTCTTAACATGAATGGCAACTTAATCCATTGAGTAGCAAAGGTCAGGATGCTTGCATCACTGTTCCCCTTCATCTCATACCTCACAGCTAGTAGTTCCACCCAGCTTTTTTGCTCTCTGCCTCTAGGCAAAAGCCATCCACACCCCCACACCCCAACTATATCCTTTCTACTATGCCATCACTAAGCAGTTGCTAAGGGACCTTATCTTTTTTTTAATCCTCAAGGTTGGAACAAACAGCTAGTGAACTTCAAAGCTTCATCTATTATGCTTAAGTTTTCATTTTTTCTGGGTTGCAGATGCTAGCTTTATAATAAAAGGATAGGACAGAATTAAGAGGTTCTGTATATTCTAAAAGCATTACAGTGGTACCTTGGGTTAAGTACTTAATTCATTCCGGAGGTCCGTACCTAACCTGAAACTGTTCTTAACCTGAAGCACCACTTTAGCTAATGGGGCCTCCTGCTGCCGCCGCGCCGCCGGAGCACAATTTCTGTTCTCATCCTGAAGCAAAGTTCTTAACCTGAAGCACTATTTCTGGGTTAGCGGAGTCTGTAACCTGAAGCGTATGTAACCTGAGGTACCACTGTATATGTAACAAATAATGAGCATAAATGTCTCAAACAAGCATTGGCAAAGGTTGCCCAATACCAGTGGCGTAGCGTGGGGGGTGCAGGGGGGGCCGGCCGCACCGGGCGCAACATCTGGGGGTTAGGGTTAGGGGGCGCAAATCCATGGGTTAGGGGGCGCAAATTACTTGCCTTATCCCGGGTGCTGACAACCCATGCTACGCCACTGCCCAATACACAAGTTGACACTGGTGCTTCTGTTTATTAGGGTTGCCAACTTACTAGAACCATGTCTAAATAACAAAAGATGCATTTTCACTGTGCTAAGTAATACTATCTAACTTTCTAAGTTGAAAGAATCATTCCGTACTAAAATTAAGCTGCAGTGAACACAATATTCTTCCTAGTTTGCCTCCATCTTCTTCTCTCCCATTTGTGTGAGAAGAAACACAGACCCCGCCTCCCAGCAGTGTCCACTCAGATGTAAGCTCTGTTGACTTCTTTTAAAACTGAGTTACACACAGGTAAGTATGTGTAGGATGGCTTAATGGTGTTAGCTAATTTATGGATAATGTATATAGCCAGTCTTTCCATTGTTCAATGTTTAAGGCATTTCAATATGAATATGTCTGAAGCAGTCTGAATGCTCTAAAGCACTTTAGGAATGTGAAGTATCATTATCATCAATTACTACTTTTATTATTATATGCTCTTTCTTATGTTTCCCTTGAAAGATGACTTGTCTGGCACTGCCAACCTTTACCTGCCAGACATTACCTGGGGGGGGGGGAGAGAGCACCACTGTTTTAGGTTTAGATCTAGTAAGTGCTGATTACATTGGAGATTCCTGCAAACAAGAGATTAGAAATCACCAAAAATTATCTTAGGGTCCTTTTTGGTGACCAAGGATTAATTAAAGTTCAGAACAATAATGAAATGATGAAAATTACAAATTTAATCTTACTGAACACTTGCAATTGGCAGGTGATTTATTAAAATTTAGGAAATGTCCCAATCCAACACCTTAGAGTGAATAATTTCTCTTTTTCCCCCCTGGTGGGGTCCTGTGACTTTCTCAGCTAACATGATGAGTGACAGGGAAAGCTTCACTTTCAAATTTTCCACTTACTACATGTTCACAAGAGGTGCTGGGGCTCAGTCAACAAAACAGCTGACAGCCCTAATCCAGTGAAAATGAAACATGGAGACAGGTTTCTCTGTGTGGACCTGATCTCTTAAGGATCCATATGCTGCTGGGTGGTTGGGGTGGGGTGCCTTATTTTAAGTAAGCTGCAAGTTGAGCCAAAGATGTTCTCTGTTTCCCCTCTTATAGCAACCTGTGTTTCTTTGCTTTAGGGTTGAAAACTCTGACACAGCATAAAGGACAGGTTGGTGGTACCAGTCCAGTGTTAACATTTCTTTTGGATCATGCTCAGGAAAAAACACACAGGTTGCAGGCTATCAGGGATGGATTTCTTTTTGGTACTACCTTCGTCCATTGCAAGTTCAGTAGACTAGTTTCACCCCCCCCCCACATCAGGTAATAATAATATAATAATAATTTATTATTTATACCCACACATCTGATTGGGTTTCCTCAGTCGCTTTGGGCGGCTCCCCCAAAAATATTAAAAGCACAATAAAACATCAAACATTAAAAACTTCCCTAAACAGGGCGGCCTTCAGATGTCTTCTAAAAGTAAGATAGTTTTTTATTTCCTTGATATCTGTTGGGAGGGCGTTCCACAGGGTGGGCGCCACTACTGAGAAGGTTCCCTGTAACTTCTGGTTCCCTGTAGTCTCACTTCTCACAGTGAGGGAACTGCCAGAAGGCCCTCAGAGCTGGACCTCGGTGTCCGGGCTGAACGGTGGGAGTGGAGATGCTCCTTCAGGTCTACTGGGCTGAGGCTGTTTAGGGCTTTAAAGGTCAGCACCAACACTTTGAATTGTGCTCAGAAACATACTGGGAGCCAATGTAGGTCTTTCAAGACCAGTGTTATGTGATCTCAGCGGCCGCTCCCAGTCACCAGTCTAGCTGCTGCATTCTGGATTAGTTGCAGTTTCCGGGTCACCTTCAAAGGTAGCCCCACGTAGAGCGCATTGCAGTAGTCCAAGTGGGAGCTAACTAGAGCATGCACCACTCAGGCAAGACAGTCTGAGGGCAGGTAGGGTGTTAGCCTTAGTACCAGGTGGAGCTGCTAGACTGCTGCCCTGGACACAGAAGGCGGAGCCAATGAGCGGCAGAGCCACTCCCTGGAGCAGTTGTACGTAAGAAGACAGGCAGGTGGGGTCTGGCTGGGGACAGACATAGGTTGGTAGGGCAGTGCCCCATTCGCCCCAACAGAGCCAACAATGAATGCATCAGCAAGTACTTGCATAGCACTAGGGTCATTTGCTTAAACTGAGACTAGGCTAAAATTAAATTGAGCTGGGCAAGCAGAGAACTTGGCAAGTGATTTGTTGGAAATAAACGGGCAGGTTCCAGCAACGCACTCGTTTTTAATTATACTGGTTGGGTATGTAAACAGGAATAAATGAGGCCCTTGTATTGACTGAAAAACACATTTGTGCATATAAACCCTGGGAGTGTTAACTTTTCTCCCTGTGTAGAAGATGAGTCCATTGGGCCATAAAGTGTAATTGAGCTCCTGCTGTTCCAGGAGCGCGCCTGATTCAGTTTCCTCCTGTGTAAAATCCTGAGGACGGGAATGCTAATGGGCTTGTGCAGCATCCACATCCCTCTGTTGCTATTTCTGTTTCTCCTTCCCAGCCCATTTTCCCTTGCTGGTCTCGTTTAGCCTTGTGGTCTGCAGCGCACACTCTTCCAGAGCTTCGAGCTGGAATAGAACAGAATGATTAATCCGCTTCCAAGGCAGTTCCAGTAAGAACTCAGGAAACAGAGATCTAGGGAGGAACCCTGAGATGTATGCCTCAGCTCAATTGTCCGAAAGCATTTGCAGATGGTTATAATGTTGGCTCTCCCCATATGAGAAGGTATCCCACTGCAGGATCCGTAGCTGTAATCAGCCCTCTTCTACTTCCCATTTTAGCTCTGCATCTGTCCTCCCTGCACTGAAAAATTTAACAACCACCAGGACATAAATGGTCCTCTTTGGCGGGTCCAGGCATGGTGAAGCTGCAGGCAGTGGAGCCAAGGCATGGGAAATTGCAGTGAGCGCAGTGCAACCATTTTGGGATTGAACAGGCCACAACTTTATCAATTACAGATGTCAGCAGGTTTTGGCATAGGCATTGGGCATGTATCCTGTGTCAACCCTGCCTGCCTGCTGGCTGATTATTTGGCAGGGTTAACCAAGGTCAAGGATTGCCCTATGACATACATCAAATTGGGGCAACCCTTCCAAGACCACCATTTTGAGAGTGCTATGGCCAAGGCAGTTCCCCCATCAGCCCCCATCTGGGCATCTAGTAACAGGGGCCACTGGAGAGCTTGCCATGCGCTCTCCAACCCCATAGTCCCCCAAGATGACAGAATGTAGACCACACAAAATGCAAGAAAATGCTACAATTGGAAACATATTCTTTAAGGGTAATGATCTGGCTTGGGGTGTGTGTATGTGTGTATGTATGTGAATGTATATTCTTGGAGCTAATTAAGCTCAGGGGTTTGTTTTTGTTTTACCAAGCATTGTTCAGTCAGCTCAGCTGCCTTATTCCAATCCCCCCCCCCCGAGCCTAATGAATCTTTCATCTGAAGTTGCCAGCTTTCCATGACCTTGCCTACTGAGCCCCTTTAAGCTGTGCCAAAAATGAAAGCACTCTGCTTTGCCAATAGCAATACAAAATGTGCTGTGTTCCAAGCAGCATCTTCCAGCTGAGCTTCCCAGAGCACTTTGCAAACCGCACCCTTGTGAAGGTTTCTGCCCATTTGTCGGCTCTGGAGCACAAAGATTTTAACCTCCGAAGCCACTTGACAGATCTGAGCAGTTTTATTTGGATCGCCTTGTCGCTTTCCCAAACTATTTTCCCTCCCACGTGCCTAACTTTCTGTGCTCTTCCTAGTAGCGTAAAATAAAACAACAAGCCAAAGGGTAAACACACTGAAGTTCCATTGATATCCATGGAGAGACTGAAGGATGCATTTTAAGTTTTGTGTTGAGGCTGAGGAGTGCTAAAGCTGGACTACTATAGTTTCTGTAATCCTGTTCCTCTGCTTGCATATGCAGAGGTATGAGAAGGACCTGTTTGTGGGTCAAGCCAGCAAGAGGCCAAACGCTGTTGGAAGTGCAACAGCAGGGATTATTCAGGTTGTAATTTAAGCGTTAACTATGGGCTCATCCACATTTCTGCTTCTCCCACGCCTGGAAATCACGGGTCGAAGGGGTTTTGCCTTTGTTATGCCACTTTCCCCTGGAAAAACTGCTATTAAGCATTAAATTGGAACAAGTGACAACCCTATTGCCACTTGTTCTAGTTCAACACTAAACTGGGGGTTTCCCTAGGGGAAAGTGGCAGGGCAAACGGAAGTGTGGATGAGCCCTCTGTTAGTGCAGTTCTGAGAGAGTTTTACTCTGTGTCTTTGGCTGAATGTCTCCCTGCTGTGTACAAGGTCTGACTTAAGAAAGACAACAACAACAACAACAACCACCCATCTCTGTTCCTTCCTCCTCAAATGATATAAGATTTCCTTCCGTTTCCCCGTCCAAGTGTTATCAAAGACTTCTCTCTGGTCTCCATCAGTACAGCTTTGTTATCAAATGTTGCAGGTGGATGCACATTAGCACTGCTTTGGAGGGCACAGCCTTGCTGGAATGTATATTCTGGTTCCACCTTCCCCTATCCCTCTTCAGTCTTCAGCTGGCCCCCAGTCCCCTTTTCCCTGGGACATTAGTACACGATTAGCCAGTTGCCATCTTGGGCGGAGTAGGGATTTTTTTGCTCTGATCCTCAGTTAGCTTGTGGTGTGGTCCAAGCTGGGGTTTTCCAGGTGTGGATGCACCACCACCTCTTGAAAGGCCGCAGGCCTCTTGATTGTTTTGATTTGTGTTAGAAACTCTGAGTGGGCAAGAAACACTGGCCACTTCCTGAGCTGCTGCTTCTGGGCCTTTAGTTGCTGCCTTATGTGTTTGGCAGGAATAAGCAGCTCTTTTTGGCAGAGTGCTCTGGAGGACTGAGGTCCAAGTCCACCTATTAAGAGAGCTCGGAATAAAGGCAGAACTGTGGCAGAAGAGGGAGGCCAAGAGATTCCAACATTCCTTCTGGGATGGCTTCTGTGGAAAGTTCAGTGCTGAAAAAAGAGATTTATGGTTTCATCTGCTGTTAGAAAACTCTGTTCACTTGTGTCTTGAGCAGCTCTTACAAAAGAAGAGAGAGAGAGAACTAAATTTCTCGCTTTGAAACCTTCGTGGCAATAAAACTGCTAGCACATTTGCAAAGCTAAGCAGGGTCTGTTATGGTTTCAGATTGGATGGGGAACCTCCTGTTGAGATTTCTGCATTGCAGGGGGTTGGACTAGAATATGTTGTTGAACTACAACTCCCATCACCCCTAGCTAGCAAGGCCAGAGCTCAGGGATGATGGGAGTTGTGGTCCAACAACATCTGGGGACCCACAGGTTGAGAACCACTGGACTAGATGATCCTTCGGGTCTCTTCCAAGTCTAGAATTCCAGACCCTCCAAGTGTCCCTGTTTTCCAGGAATGTCCCTGATTTAGAGAAGCCTTCCCAGTTTCTGATTTGATCCCGGAATGTCCCACTTTTCCTTATGATGTCCCTATTTTCTTAGGAGAAATGTTGGAGGGTATGGAATTATCCGACCCCCCAAGCCACCTGAAGGCAATCCTTTATAATGTATAATGTTTTATTACGCTAATATATATGTTCAAAGCTGCCCAGAGTGGCTGGGGCAACCCAGTAAGATATGTGGGGTATAAATAGTAAAATTATCATTATGGAATGGGATGTCCCTCCTTTCATCGGAGGAATGTTGGAGGGTATGCAATTCTATGATTCTGTGTGCATTATCTGTCCAACACTAAATATCCTTTACTTTTATGGATGGTGAAAGAAGAGCTAACTGAAGAATTTCCTTGTCATGGAGTGACAGTCAACAGATGAGGGAAGAAAAGGCCTCATTTGCCTATTTCCACCTGGACCTGTTGGGAAATGACCATACCTAGAGATCATCCTGAGACCATCCACGGGAGAGGAAGTATGTTAAGAAAATTAGCTCCAGAAGACTATGGGTCCCCCTAGACTTCACTATTTTGTGGGAGAGATTCCGCTCATACCAGAACTTTAGGCCTGGGCAATTAAACTGGATCATAGTGTTCTGGCACCCTAGTGCAACAAATCTACTTTAAAAAATCAGCCCACACAGACCTTTTGCAATTAGAAAAGTGACAGGGAAATACACTGAAAAGTGTGGGATGAATGAATGATGAATGGAAAGTTGTGTAAACTGTTCGAATTCCAGCTCCATGATTGCAGTCATGGGATTGTTGTCTTTCACATGACGGTATATGTTTTGACTCCACACAGTGGGAAGTGACGGAGACAGGATGTTTGTGTTACTGTGTTCCGTGAAGTGGGACTATTGTCCTTTGTTCTTTTTCTCTTTGCTGTCTGATGCTAGAGAGAGAGGGAGCCATGTTGCAGTGCTCCATGTGTGTTTATATGTAAATAAAGTGGATTGGCCAAAATGCTGAGTTGCTGAGGTCTGTTACGCAACTGCACAAACTCTGCGGATCCCTAAGTGTGCCGATGTCTGTTGGCATTGTTCGCTGTGATGTTCGGGCAGAAGAAAGCTTTTGAAGCTCCTGAACAAAAGACCAGGAGGGAGAGAACCTGCCAGTTGGGCATATGTCTCTGTCAGGGTCCTACTCGAGAGTAGGCCGAGCTCCCAACATAAACACCCTGTAATCAAAGCAAAATGAAAGCTCATTGTTATATAAATGCCTTGAATCAGAATGAATGCTCAGTAATGACCAGGCACAGTCTAAACTTTGTGCAAGCAAATATGAATGAGCACTCAATAAACAGGCTGTCAGGAGGAGCATTGAATAAAGTCAAGAAATGTGTAAATTAAGCAATAATGATTTCTGTTGCACTGGCACATGTACATCAATACATGGAAAGAACATATGAAATGTGTTGCTCAAAAAGACCAGAGTGAAGATAGTAACTGAACATTATTCAAAGAGAAATACTACCAGTTGCCATAAGGATCATTTTCTATACCTGTTCATTAATGGTTTGGGAAAACATGATAAAGTTTAAATATATATATGTGCAAGTAACACTGCCATATATATCACACAATTAGTTACTAAAGTCTTTGCTTTTCTACCCACTTTAATGTATATTCTAGTCTCATTAATATTTGTGATCTTTCCTGATTTGGGGGGAGGGGGATATAAGGATGTATAGAAATGTTTTAGATAAATGCAAATCAATAAACATTGTGGGACACAGTGCCTGCCTGGAATCCATTCTAGTTATTGACCAAACAGTCTATAAATAAAGTCTGGAATAAAGCAGGAAGTCTTGTTTACTTCAGTAAAAGTTACTGAGATTTGTTTTATTTAATGTATGAGATTGACAACCTACGAATTTAAAAATCACGTGTTCATGAATCATGAACATCACGGTGAAAAAATAACTCTTTCACAACTGAATTCATCACCAACCTAAAAACTACACATTCAGCCCCTTGAGAATTTATGGTTTACTATTTCTCACTGATAGCCAAGGAGAAGTCTGATTCTTTGGGATGAGTTCCTTTGCTTCTGAGAACACTGCCATTGCAAGCACTAAATGTTTCCACCTCGCTCCCTAGAATAGTTATTTACTCAGCACAAAGAAACACTGTATAGGAAGTGGTACCAAGTTCTAGGTATAATCACCAAGCTGTTAATCTTTCAAGACCCTTACACAAAGCAGGTATCATGCCTTGGTAAAAACAAACAAACAAAACCCCATCCAGTTGTTTTTTGAGTTAGTCTGGATCACAAGCTTCTGACAGGCATCTGGTCGGCCACTGTGAGAACAGGATTCTGGGCTAGATGGGCCATTGGCTTGATCAGCAGGGCTCTTCGGATGTTCTTAAACAGCTGTCTGTGTATAAGAGACATGTCATTGACCTATTGCTTGGTGATGTCCATAAATTACACTAAAGCACATGTATACTTGAGCCCACACCAGCCAGTATTCCTGTGTTTATGATGGCGTAATTGTCTTTTTATCTATTTATTGCATTTCTGTTGTGGGAAGACAGAAGCTGGACAATTTGAAGGAAACAATGTCTAGACAATGTGGTGAGACAATAAAAAGTCAACAAGGAGGGAGAAGAATGTTGACATTGTTGAGATTCTTGGGAGTCATAAGTTATTCTCTGGGATTTATGATTGCAATAGTCTAGGAAGACCCCACTTGAAGCTTTGAATTACATCCTGGACACCACATGAAATGGTGCTCAGGTAACAAACAAAACACATTCCACTAGATCAGGCTTCCTCAAACTCCAGCCCTCCAGATGTTTTTGGCCTACAACTCCCATGATCCCTAGCTAGCAGGACCAGTGGTCAGGGATGATGGGAACTATAGTCTCAAAACATCTGGAGGGCCAAATTTGAGGAAGCCTGCACTAGATAAACTACACTAGGGAAAATGTCACCCAGGTTTGTTTGGCTAAAGCAACATTGTCTCGTCATCGTTTCTGATCATTATTCAGAATTTCAGATACAAGGTAGGGGATTTTAAAAAAATAAATATTGCAGTGCCTACTTCTGAAAATCGTTCAAGAAAAACTTAGCTTCATTTAAAAGCATTTCATTATGAACTGTGCTCTTCAATAGCAACTATTCAAAATATTTCCATCAATTCCTCAACCTTGAAAGTGAAATAATTCATTCTCTATGATGGAAGACATTTCTGTTTGTAGGACACCAGAGCTATTATCAAATTGCGTATATGCTTTGCGAGCAACACTAGACCTTGCAAGAATGTCAAACATCACAATTTTCTTCTTATAAAATCCTATCCCCATTGGTTTTGAATAAAGGGTTGGAAAAATATGTACCGTTTGAGTAATAAAAAAGTATAGCTTGAGCTGGTCATGTCATTTTGGGAGGTCAGCAACTTTATCTAGATTCTTTAAAATAGTAAGTTGGGGCCATTCACATAGAACAGGCTGCCAACAGAGGGAAAGTGTAGCACAAGACATTAATATCAGAGATTGAAGTTAGCAGATGGGCAATTTAACAGTAGATCTAGACATTCTGCCATTGGTACCTTTTTCAATAAACTGGTGACTACTGCCTGCCTGTCATTGTGATATCAGCCATTGTATTGATTTGGGGGCTGGAAGCACTTTTGAAGAGGCTACAAGATGACTCTTCTATGGAAACCTATACTCAATTGTCCAGGAAATGGGAAATAAAGGTCTCTTTTGTCATCTCTTACCCATTTTGGTGAGGCTCTCCAGTTACTATTTGGTGGCAAAATATATTTGGCAGTTCTTAGAACACAAAATCACTACAGCCTAGCAAAGATGGTTTGTTTCTCAATCAAAACTCGAAGGAGATTAAACACTCAGACTCAGTGTTTGGAGACACCATTTAGGAGTAACAAATTTTCTCCAAATGTATCTCTCCTAGACATCAACCTCTCCAAGATTAGCTTCCTGTTGCAACAGGGCAGAAGGTTGCTTCCTCTTGCATGTTTTCCATTATTTATTGTTGCTTCAGCAACAAGCTATAAAGTGTGATTAATTGGTTCTGGCTAAGTTTCTCCACAATGCCTCTCACAGGGCGACATATTTTCTGAGGTTCATTGTCCTTACTCTTTCCTTCTGAGATACGTATATCTACTTGATATGAATCCTCTGCCCCACATACTTATTTCTACTCATTAAAATTAGTGGGGTCCTTTTCCACAAGCATTTACATACTTAATATGCATTTTTCCATAGCACTGTTAAAAAAATATGGGCTGGGAGGGGGACCCTTTCTATTTGTTACCTCCCTCCTTCTATAAACTTCAGCATCTCCCTCCCACCCTTACCACCTGCCATTTCCTTGTGGTTGAAGTGAACCATATGCTTCTTTCACAAGAAGCTATTGTATCCCTCCCAGTGCCGCTTATTGAAACCACGTGTTGAAATGGGCTCTGGGCCTAGAGACATGCTCGCTCATTAACTCTGCGAAGCCTACAAAGAACGAGGGAGCAATTTCCTTCTTAGCATGTTGCTTCACTTGTAAAAACACACCCTATGCAGAAGACCCAAGGCCATAGCCAATATGTCACCTCCAGTCAGAGAACCATAGTTCTGTTTAGTAATGGGCTATGTTCCTAAGAACTCAGAATACTGGCTACAGCATCACAGAAACAAAGTCATGCTTTTGTACTCTATGCTAATTCATGTGGGAAGCCTTTTGACCCCTACGCACAGGCTGGATTCTTGGGCAGAGGAGAAGACACAGCTAGTGTACTATCTCAGTGGTTCCCAACCATCCTGGAATGGTGGCCCCTCCAAGTCCAAATTTATTTATTTATCTGTTAATTGCTACACAAATTTTGGACCTCAGGTCTTTGAGAGCCACCAGTTTGTGCATCTTAACTGCAAGTTTCCTTGTACCTAACCATCACTTCAGGGACGCGGGTGGCGCTGTGGGTTAAACCACAGAGCCTAGGACTTGCCGATCAGAAGGTCGGCAGTTTGAATCCCTGCGATGGGGTGAGCTCCCGTTGCTCGGTCCCTGCTCCTGCCAACCTAGCAGTCTGAAAGCATGTCAAAGTGCAAGTAGATAAATACTGCATCGACAAGAAGGTAAACAGCATTTCCATGTGTTGCTCTGGTTCGCCAGAAGTGGCTTAATCATGCTGGCCACACGACCTGGAAGCTGTACACCGGCTCCCTTGGCCAGTAAAGCGAGATGAGCCCCGCAACCCCAGAGTCGGCCACGACTGGACCTAATGGACAGGGGTCCCTTTACCTTTACTTTAACCATCACTTCAGGCACCCAAGCAAAAATTTGCTTAATGTCCCTATTAATGTGGAAGTTGTTGAAATAGAACTTACAAACTTATTCAGAGTTTTGCTCATGGGAATGTAAGCACCCATGTGATATTTGGTGACCCACCTGGGCAGGCTTTGAAACCCATTTGCGAGACAAGACCCACAGGTTAGTAAATGTTTGAGCTTGGGTTGGGGTATCGTTTAGGCAGGGAGCTTGTTGCCATTATTGATATTGATATATTTTTTGTATCTTTATTTTGAGATCTTATGATTTATGTGGAAATTGGCTGATTGGGTTGTGTACTTTTTGATGTGTTTTATATATTGTTTAGGACTACTTTTGTTATATTTGTAATTACGTGATTTTTTTCTGTGTTGTAAGCCACCTTGAACATGGTTTCAACTATGGAAAGATGGCATACTAACAATATGAGGTATGCAAATGCTGTACTATCCTAAATTGGTCAAAAACACTTCTGGCCACAGCCGGGAGGCCCTGTGTACAACTTGGTCACATATTCAAAGTGTTGGTGCTGACCTTTATGGCCCTAAATGGCCTCGTCCCAGTATGCCTGAAGGAGCATCTCCACCCCCACTGAGGTCCAGTGCCGAGGGCCTTCTGGTGGTTCCCTTACTGTGAGAAGTGAGGTTACAGGGAACCAGGCAGAGGGCCTTTTTGGTAGTGGCACCTGCCCTGTGGAACGCCCTCCCATCAGATGTCAAGGAAATAAACAACTACAGTGGAACTTTGGTTTTCGAGCATCTCTGAAGCCGAAAGTTTTGGTTTTCAAACGCCGAAAACCCGGAAGTAATTGCTTCTGTTTTCGAACATGACTCAGAAGTTGAACAGCTGAGGTTTTTTCCAATTTTCTCCATTGAAATTGCAGACAGCCCTTTGTGCCTCATTTTTGAACGTTTTGGAAGTCAAACTGTCTTCCAGAACGGATTACGTTCAAAAACTGAGGTTCCACTATATCTGACTTTTAGAAGACATCTGAAGGCAGTCCTGTTTAGGGAAGTTTTTAATGTTTGATGTTTTATAGCTGCCTCTTCTTCTTCTTCTTCTGTTGGGAGCTGCCCAGAGTGGCTTGGGAAACCCAGTCAGATGGATGGGGTACAAATAATAAGTTGTTATTATTATTATATGACAAGAGGTTCACCTGGCAGGGTGGGCCACAGTGATGCATGGTCCCTTCTAGAAAAAAAAAAAAAAAACCCTCTGGTACCTGATCAAGAAGGCAACATGTCTAAAGATGATATGAGGGAACCAACACAATGTTTCTCACTGTGGGTCATCATTTTAACCTTAAGAATCCAGGCCAAAAAAACCCATAACAAGAAATATCAGCTGTGCTGCAACCTCCTGTAATGTAATGGCAGAGGTACCAGTTTGTGAGGGCGGTGGGGAAGGGGGGATGTTGTGCGTGTGACACCAGGATGTCGGGAGGATCTGGGGCGCAGCAGAATATGGCAACCATGTGGCTCCAATGGCCGGCTGCTCCTCCTCACCCCCCCACCAGTGCGGGACTGCTTTGACCCTCTTCCCCTCCATGGCAGGAGGAGGAGAAGAAGAAGCTGGTCACTGCAGCCATGCCACACTCGGCTCTGTGCTTCACCTCCATGCTTTTTGGACATTGGGGGGCTGGCCCCCACCCCAAAATATTTGGCGGCCCAAAAGGGCTCAGCTCCCAGGAGCTGGCTCCCCTGTCTAATGGTGTGTGTGTATGCATGCATACATCTGCCTATAAATATTTTTTTGATTACAGTAAAATAAAAAACCTTAATGTTCTAAATTTTTTTTTATTGTTTTCTGTTAGCCAAACAGAATTTACAAGGTTAAATGCTGAGACCCTCAAGGCAATAATAATTAGGTAAGCTGGGAACTGGTACCCACCCACTGCCCTAAATTCCACCCCTGCTGGCCTCTCACCCACTTTGCTGAATGCGTCATTTGCCCCATACCAGACTCTGTTCCACACCATCTGTGGCTGATCCATATGCAGAGAAATCTGTTTGTACATGCAGATTGCAGGCTTTATTTACTGGGTAGTCCCTAGAAATGAGATGGGGAAACTTCCTCCAAGGCAAGTGTTGCTTTTCTGCTACAGTTTACTCCCCCCCCTTTTTTTTCCTTTTTTGAAGTGGGCAGTGATTTCAAGCTGCTCTTCTTAAAATCTCAGCCTTCCTTTCTTCCTGGAAACCAGGAGGAGTGTGGCTTATTCACTGTGCAAAAATAGTTTTAGTTCTATAAATTCTTCTTTTGAATGCAGCAAAGGTTTACAGTATTCTTTTCTTGCATTTTATGTAAGGAAATATGAGTCTCAGAGGTAAACTGGAGTGGTTTTAGAAAGTTACTTAGAGACACTTTAAAAAAAAGGGTGGGGGAAAATGTGTCCATATATTCCAGTTCCTTTGATGCGTTGGAGCACCAGATTCCTGCCCACATTTATGAACATTCCAGGCAACGTCTAGCCACCAAGTCTTTTCATTGCATCCTTCTTTGCAAGACAGGTAGAACTTTGGTTGTGTTGCTTGATGGGTAGCTGACAGCAAAGTCTGCTATTTTCTCCCCCCCTCCCCCTTCATATAATTTTCACATGGCAAAGAACTGAAACTTTGGATCCAAACAGCTCTCAACTCTGGGGAAGCTCTGGTCTGTCAACAAGGCTTGCAGCTGTCTTCTGATTCTGTAATGGGAAATGGAATGACCTGTGCTCTGTGTTATTTTAATACCGCACTCCATTCTACAAGCTGCAACAAGTATGTTTCAACCCTCCCAACACCTTTGCCACGAGAGGAGGCTGTGTAGGTAGAAGCAGGTGAAATGTAAGCAGTCAGGAAGGAAAAATAGATTTCCTATCCTGTTCTCCTTGCCTCGTGAATCTGATTGCCCAATCATTTAATCCAGGCAAACCAGGGGGAATCTAAAAACATGTAGTAAGTGATTACATTACAAGACCCTCCTGGCACACTGGGTACATTATTTAGCAAGATATTTAGGTGAGCAGGACAAGATTCTATTTATCAGAGAAGGTTCTTCGTGATGAGTCCATGGGTCAAGAATGCAGTTTGATTTCTTGATGTCTGACCAGGAGAGCTAAAATTAGGAATGACATGAGTCAGGGAGTTCTTCCAAAGCACTCTGGGATACAAACTCAGCTTGCTCACAAACTAGTGAGCAGAACCTAAGCTCTGTTAACCTGGGGAAAAACTTGACTGTTCAGAATTCCAAACTGAAGTGTTACGTGTTCCAGAGAGCATGCGGCTTGGCTTGGCTTGAACTCTCATTTCTGGGCTGCATACAACTGCAAATTTGTCCTGAGAGCATGGTAGGGGAAACAAATAACACACCTAGATAGTGACAACAAAGAATTACGAATTCCAGATATTAAATAGTGGCAGTGCTTTTCCCCCTGGGAGTACGCAGGGGTACACATATCCCTAAACATTTTGTGAATCTTTGTACTTTTGTCCATTTACTGTATTTATTTTCCCAATTTGAACTATAAAATGGTGATTTTCTTGAGTAAAAATGAGAGTACCCCTAAACTTTTTTTTTTAAAGAAAAAAAGCACTGATGATTAGATGATGAATAAAACTAGTGGTCTGACCATCAATCATTTTTTAAATTCTCGAAACATGCCAATTCAGTAGTGTTTTGGAGCCTACCAGGGACATATCCAATCAACTTTGGAGCTGCAAAATATGTTAATGTAGCAGCTCCCTTGAAGGGTTAAAATCTCAGCTTTAGGTCACATCTACAGCATACATTTGAAATGCACACCAGCACTCCAAGCCTTCTTACAGATGAGGAAAGCAGCTCATAATGCAATGCAGAGCACAGCATTGGGCTATGGTGCACATTCTAACTCCATCTGTAAAAACAGTGAGAGTCCACACACACACACACACACTACCTGGCATTGTTCAACCCAAGCACTCCAGCTGTTGAGTTGGCAGGAACACCTACCCCAGTTACCTAGTTCAGGGGTGTCAGAGAGGAGAGCAATCACTTTTTGGGAGTGGGTGGGAAGGGAAGTGGCATTTTTTTAAAAAAATATTTTATTAAGAATTTTCTTGTTTTACAGAAGTAAGTGTAATGCCTCATATCCCCCCCCATGTAACGTTTTTACAAATCCGTTTCATTTGTTGAGACATTAGGGGGAGAAGAAAAAAAGGGGGTGAAGAAAGGGGGTGGAGGAAGGGAAGATGGATGGGGGTGGGGTGGCGATGTTTCTATTATGCTTAGTGTATGTAGAGTTTGGTGTCAGCATTGCTTGTGTTGTTCACTTGTGTTCCTTTGGTGGTGAGAGAGGTTGGGGTTGGCCTAGGGTGTGATTGTTTGTTTGTGATTGGCTGTGGTGATCTTTGTTTTCGTGTGTGAGTGGGGTGGGTGGGTGTTTTGGATCAGGTTAGCCATATTGATTTGTATGCTGTTGGTGGATTATTGTCATTGTCTTGTTGGGCTGTGTATGTGATAAAGGGGAGCCATACTGGGGTGAAGGCGTCTTCTTCTGTTTGTCCCCATGTCAGTTTCAGTTTATTGGTTAATTTTTCTAGTAGGGCTGTTTCCCATACTATTTGGTACCATTGGTCCATGCTTACTCCTGACAGGTCTCTCCAGTGTCTGGTTATGGTGTTTCTGGCTGCTGAAAGTAGGTGGGTTATGAGTTCTTTGTGGTGTAAATGGCATTGTTGTCTTGGAAGATGTTTAGTAGGGCCAATTCTGGGGTAATGTCTAATACATTCTTAGTTATTTTACATATTTCTCGTATGGCTGTTGTCCAGAATAGTTGGATTTTGGGACACTCCCACCACATGTGGAGGTATGTGCCTGTGGAGGTGCACCCTCTCCAGCATTTTGGTGAGGTTCCTGGGCATATTAGCACTAGTTTCCTTGGTGTTAGGTACCATCTGTAGGTGAGTTTCAGTGTGAGTACTTTTCTTTTCATTGATATGGATTTAAAGGGGGGTTTAGACCACATTCTGGTCCATTGAGTGGGGTTAATCTCATAGCCTATGTCATTCTTCCATTGTTTTTTGATTGCGTCTAGGGGATTTGTGGGATTTTGGAGTGGTATTTTGTATATTGTGGATACCGTCCCTTTACCGTTTCCCTTTGTTGTTGGGAAGTGGCAAGTTTGAAGGAAAGGAAGCTGCAAGGATAAGCAAGACTAGACGGCCAGATACATTTCTTCTTCAAAGGCTTTTGGCATAACAAGGATGCTTCAGGAAGATGCAAGAAGTCATTGGCTAACTGGTTAGCAGATGTGCTGTTGAGAACATGTCTTCTAAAAAGCAGTGTTAGAATACATATGGAAACAGCAAATAATCGAGATTAACACTTTTTACCTCATTCCTTGTTTTCTTCCCTGACCCATTCATAAAGGTGCTGGATTTTCAGAATCGGTATGAGTGAGCTCACAGATTTCCTTTATTCAGTTAGTGAAACGATTAAGTGGCTTCATTATTTTAAATCCTGGCTCCTGTCTATAAACATAAAGCATTTCAAGGTTTCAGCCATGACACTGCTTCTCTCTGTTAGGTCATTGACAGGTCACTGTGTTTTTGTGGAAAACTCTACACTGCAGCAAATTGAAGAATACTACTACTCTTTTTTGCAATAGTTTTTCATCCTGAAATGAAGTAACAGTGAATTAAGTGACCCTACGTGCATAGATGAATCTCACTATGAAGTAAATTACATGTAAAACTCAATATGCTACTGAAAATGTTTCTGTGTTGTCAAGCATTTTCAGAGAATTGATTTAATTCAGCATTGATCATTTGTTCCACATATTTTATTTTATGATGTTTTAATTATTTTATTGTGGACCACCATGATTTTTTTAGCTGACAGTTTATAAATATGCTTTTAAATTGAATGAATGAATGAATGAATGATGGGTCTAGATTTTTATTTTTTTTATCCTATGATGATCAATGGATGTAGTCAAACGTCCATGTTGCTAATACTCATTCAGGCTCAAGTGCTTTCTCAGCTATTGGAATACATAGTAAGTGTTATGTGTTCTAATTTTAACTTTTTGCAAGCTGCCTGTGAGGTTCTTGCAATAACCGGTGGAGGGTGATAGACAGAAAGGCAACCTATTCTTCCCTTGCTGATTCCAAGTTGTTTCTCAAGCTTTACTTCCTTCCTGCTCCTTCTTATTTGCTAAATATGAGGCACTAGCTGATAAGAGGCACTGAATGATAGGCACTATCGGAAGTGGGGAGGGTGTAGGAGGAATTGTAGGTAAACAGGCTGAGGGTCCGCCCCCCATGTCATGGTTCCAGTCTTCTCCCTATAGACCTCCATTTCCTTTCCTTATATATTAGCCACAGAATGTGGCTACGGCCTTTCACTGAGGCTGGATGATGTTTATGTATCATTTGACTGATTTGTTTAAATACTGAGCACGTTTTGTAATTTGCATAATTTATTTCTGGCTGCAAGAAGAGTGGGAGAATTCTGGGTTATCTCACAACAGTCCTGTTACGCCCAAGTGCTCTGTGAGGAATGAAGAATGAGTCAGAGCCAGAGCTCTTATCAGCCACAATTTAGGGAACAGCATTGGTGCTTCAGAAACCATTGATGGTGGCCCTAGGCCACAGCTGGTTTTCCAAGACAGAATCCAAAATGCTGTGGGTTTGGATGTGCAAAGCAACTTCTGGTGGGTGGGTTGTGGGTTTTTCTGTGCCTGACTGTGTGATTCAAATAAAATGCAAAGCTAGATTTATTTAAGCTCTGCGTCTGCTAATGAGCTACTGCCAAAGCAAAATTGTACACGGTTTTGTTCTACAGCCCTTCATAATATTCCAGTCACAGAGACATGATCCAGTTCCACCCATCCTTGAGCATTCATTGATTGAGCTTCAGTTTGTTGCTGGGAAACAACAGGTCTCCAAAGTGCTGTTTTGCTCATGTCCAGCATGCAGGCATCTGGCCGGCTACTGTGAGACCAGGATGGACTTAGATGGGTGCTTGCTCTGACCCAGCAGACTTGTCCTAGGTTCATATGGAAGAGGAGAGACTAATCTAGCTTGGGATTCATCAGATCCCAAGTCAGATTCACTGCTGTCATGTGACGGTGTCAGGCCCGATCTGGATCTGATCACTGCACAGGTTTCAGGATGGTGCTGCAATCTTGCTCCCCCCCACCTTCTGCCCCAATTGCCATGCATGATGGCAGAGCTGTGGATGCAGTCATGACCCCATTGCTCTGCACAGGCCAGGGAGTTAACTTGACTTGTGCTTTAAAAGCAATGAGCATGAACTGGGAAATGTTTGGAATCTTCAAAGTTTGCAAGGTTTTGAAAACTAATAGTAATTTGTTAAATAACAAACAAACAAACAAACAAACAAACACATGCCAAATTCAAGCCATGCACACAAAGGAAGAATCTTCTTCATATTCCCTGCAGGTTACACAATTTCGGTAGTTTCTTATTAAAAAAAAGCTCAACAACTTTCGGGGTGTCCTGGTTTTTACTTTTTGAAATATGGCAACCCTACATATAGGGAGCAAATTATATACAGATTTGGCAAAGTGAACTGGTGATTTTAAGAAGCTTCTCATAAAACACAGCATATGAAATAGAAGAGGACACTTCTGGGCCACTAATACCCATGAAACCTCTCATTGCTCAGTCTCCTCTAGCCAAATGGAAGATACTAAATGGACAAGGGATGGTCACATTAAAGGAGCAGAGTCCTCAGCTTTCTCAATGCAAACCACAGGCATGAAAATCTGTGTGCCTGTTTAAAACAACACCACAAGGGCGATGATCTAACGGCTATTTCATTTCTCCCTTTGATATCAGCGAGCTTTGGATGATTTCCTAAGAGAACACCCTGCCTTGCTTTCAGTATTTTTCTTTTCTTACAGATGTGCCTTTTGGAAGGATTTTTTATTTTTATTTTTAAATGAGCACATTTTGCCTCCCACATAGCTCCAACATGAACGCCCCAGACCACTTGAGTACATTTCTCTATAGGCATTTTTGTGCCTTATTTGATTGCCGTGTTCTGCACAGTCATCTTTCAGTTTACCTAAGCAGTGCAGGCATGTGCTTTTGGACAGAGACCAGTCCCCCATTTCTAGCCCATTGCAGAAATCTGTATATATCCAGGTCAGAACAGAGGACCCCATTCTTGCTAATGGTGTCAATGCCAACCCTACTTACTAAAGAATCTTGAGGATTGCAAGCTACGTTGTTTTTATCTTTGCTTTCTGGACCATCCTGTCCACCTGCTGTGGAAAGAGATTTGAGATGTGGCACCATGTGACACAATCAAGAAACTTTGCAAAGCTGAGGCTGCCCAGCCAGTTCACGACAAGACCACCCATGAGATCCTCCCGGAGCCAGCAGCATATCGACTATGTGCAAGCTGATCTGGTTAGTATTTCTAGGCCAGTGGACAATGGCAAACATATGTTTCGCATTCTCCCTGGATGTGTGCAGATTCTGCTGGCTCTCTCCATAAATACTGTATGACAAGCACAGAAGCAAAGGCCATTCCTTGCACCCAGCCTGACAACAATTGCGATTCTACAATTACCATGGTGTAGTTGCATCTTTTCCAAGCCACGGTATGCTGCTGTGCTGCTGCTTCAAGCAGGGTGATGCTGGGCCAAGGACAAGGCAGGAGTCTGAGGAGTGATGCTGAGTAATCGGTGATCACAATAAAAGCTCACCCAAAAACGGTTCCAGTTGGGCTGAGAAATTTAACCAACCCAGAGAGGATGACTGGTATTTGCAAGGGTATCTCCAGCTAAGAGAACTGCCTTAGAGTTCTCTCACAAAGCAAAATCCTTGAGCAGAATAAAGTTGGAAAGGAGACACAAATTGCCCTGACATAGGCTGGACAGCAGTAGCAGGTGTACAGCATATGAGGAATGAAGTGCTTTGTGGTTCACAGTGACTTGGCTACTCTCTGAATCCAAACAGAATTAGCGGCTTGTATTCTCTTACTTAGGGGGTTTCCACCACCCCCTTTCTTAATTTGCTGAAGTGTTCTTTCAGAGGTTTAGGGCTCCAATGAGTCCACCCTGTGTTACATCATTTGTTCTTGAATTTGAGCTTTACGCTTTTGGCCGAAGCCGCTCACTGATCCGAGGGTTATGAAACCTCTGATGCTAAAAAAACCAGGCTGCTGTGCACAGCTGAAAGTGTGTCATTAAAACTGACACCCAACGCTAGCTCAGCAGGTAAACATGATCCCACAGCTGGCTCCCAATTGCCTAGCGAGAGTCCAAAGTCTTACTCAGTCTCAGCTCCAAAACATTCTGTAGTGTGTCTCAAATCAACACGGTCAGTGTGTGGATTTTAAAATATTGTGGCATTTTTCGAAGCAAATGAAGAATGCTCATGTTTCAGGAATCAAGAAGTAAATGTAAGCCCTGTGTCGTTCAGAATGTGGGGCGACTTAACATGCTCCACTGCTGAGTCATGTGAGTTACACCAGTCTATGACAGCCCCTTGTGGTCCACACAGTGGATGGGGACCAGTACAGCTCATGCACTCTGGCACCTATTCCCTGCAATGAGTTTGGCAGTGCATTTGCCTCTATGGTATTTGTTTACAATATGTATAAACCACCTCTCCAAACCAAAGCATGGAGAACTGTGGTCTAGATGTACTCTGGGTATAGAAAGATACCACAAGAAAGAGGGACCAGGGTTTCGTGCTATAGCCACTGTTTTCAACTGTGGCACGTGAGCCAGTTCTACTAGGGCACTCTTAAGATGATCTCTTAATTAACCATCAGTCTTGACTTAGGTGAAGGCAGGTTAGGCAATGTTGCTTATTCATTGCAGACACTATAATTCAAGATGGTGGTGGTCTTGATGAATTTGGGGAGGCTTGAAATTTTAAGATCCTTCACCCTGAGTCGACTGAGATCTCAGTAGAGGGCCTCTAAAGGTTCAATGGTACTAGCTGGCCTCATCTTCCCAAAAGTCTAAGGAGAAGAGCCTGGAACTTTCAGTGGTGTGGAGCGGGGAAGAGGAGGTGGCTCACAGAGGGTGGGCCGTTTAACTGAGAACTCTTCCATCACAAGCATGCAACCAACAGAGATGGAAACCAAATGCCAATTGATTTCCCCCGTCTCAAGCAGAAAAGCAAAATCCATTTTCTTAGTCTTGCTTAATGGAGCACAGTCTGCTGGCCCCTTCCAGAGACAGGAAGTTTGGACAGATGTCTTGTTTGATGTTTCCCTATCATACATCTTGGAGCAGCAAAATCTATGGTATGACACTAAATGGACAGGAAAAGATACTTGGGTGCCCTGGAATGTCTAGAGCTGTCCACGCACCATGCACACTTACTCCAGCAGGGCTCTGAGTCATGATTGATGGGTTTGCTGCAGCAGCAGAGGGTTGAAGGACTCGGCACTAGCCATAACAGTTAGGTCTGGAAGCATTCCAGTATCCAGATGTTCAGTTTCTCAAAGAGTCAGTGGAGCGAGCGGGCTGAAAAAGATGGGAGTTAGCTGGGCTCGCCTGTTCACAGCTGCCTGGGCTTTCTGAAAGACATTTGAAAACTGAAGGGTGAAGGAGCAGCTGCAGTTCACAGCAGGGGGAGGGAATGCCTACATTTGAGCTTACATCCTTTGGCTCCATAGTCATAAAGCAGCAGGCCTTGCAGTCCCCATGGACAGCCTGGTAAGAGCTTGTATCGCAAAGAGGTGGCTGGAACCCTGAGCACAGCCAAGGGGCATCAGGGGGGCTGCTGCCCCCCCAGTCAAATAAATAAGTGACCAATCATGTCGCAGATAGCTCGGTTCTTCCCCTCCTAACATAAATGCTGGCTACGTCCATGGCTGGGACACCAATGGACTGAACAAGATCAATGCGTTTGTCTCTGCATTTTCATTTGGCAACCATGAGCAATGAATTGCTGCCTCTCTTTCCTTCTGCAACATGAACACACAGCCATTGTTCCAGGTTTTACTTTGTGGGTTGTTTGGAGATTCAGATGAAACAGTTCTTCTTCTTCTTCTTCTTCTTCTTCTTCTTCTTCTTCTTCTTCTTCTTCTTCTTCTTCTTCTTTTTTAAAAAGTGCATCGGATGCCACTTGCAAACCAACTCAACCTTCAGTTAAAGCCTGTACAAATAGAAAAGTTGTTAATATCCAACAAAATTCTGGAGGCAGTGACTTCCACAAGTCTGATGCACCAGTCTAGTAAAAAGCACTCCTATGCACTGAGACCACCTGAGTTTCCAGTGATGATGGATCAAGGATTGTTCCTTTGGAGGGAGTGCAACCCCATTCAGAACAGGTAATTGGCCTGTATCCCAGACAAGAAAGCCATAGAGCCTCTGTCTTCCCAGGATTCAGCTTGGATTTATTGGACCTCATCCATCCCACTACTGCATCCAGACACTGGCTCTGGGCTTGCACAGCCACACTTGATTTAGGTGTCACTGAGAAGTGGAGCTGTAGCACCACAACTCCCACAATCTTTGACTGTTGGCTGTGCTGGCTAGAGCTGATGAGACATGGAGTCCAGCAATGTCTAGAGGCCTCCCCACAGATACCCCACCCCCAATCTATAGCACACTGCTTCCCTCTTATATGTGTGCATATTTCAGAATAATATACAATTTGTGAAGCATGGTCTCACTGTGTGTTTGCCTTTATGAATTAGTATTCCTTTCTTTGAATTTATTACTTCTAATGCTTTTTCATTCTCTGAAGTTATTCAGTAAAGTTTGGTGGTCCTACCTGATGTCTGTTTATTTCCTGAATCTTCACTTCTGAGTTTAAGCGAAAATAGATTTTTTAAAAATAGATAGATGGATAGATGGATAGCTAGACAGACAGACAGACAGATGTTCTCTGTGTAGAAGGAGGACTAAATTCTAGAAAATAAAACCCTGGCAACATAATCAGATCAGCATCCAGGTATATAAACACATGAAGGTACATTGACTCCTGTATATAAAGGGTTTCTCTCCACTCTACCACCACCACCACTGAGTCGGGAGACTTTCATGAACTGAATCTCTCAAAGCTAGCCAGAATAAATACAGCATGCTAGATTACCATCCCTAAACATTATAAAAATCTGCACTTATGACCCAAAGCCATGGAAAGATTTCCAAGCAGCTGGTGAACACATGAACTATTGTCCCCCTGCAAAACCTAAATTGGCATGCTTGTCCCAGTGGTGATCCATTGGGAGCTCTGTGTCCTGAAGTCAGAAGAAACTTTTGAGACACAAGGTTATTAGGCGAAAGTTCAGAGACCCAGCTCTAGGGCTGCTTTCCGGAGTGATGCTAAGAATATAAGAAGAAGCCATTTTAAGTCTGAGTGGTAGAGGCCCCATTCCATATGTGCATTAAGACCTTTAACCAGAGGGAGGTGAGGCTCCTGAGGTGATAGGATTAGAAGACAGACATCTCCACCCAATCTACTCCCCCCACCCCGGCCAGATCAGTGCAAATGGGTTTTCGATTGCTCTGCCGATCTTTAGAAATCAAATTATGTTTACCTTGAGCTTGTCCAGACACAAGGTGTGGAAATGTGACTGTGCCTTCACATCTGTCCCATGGGCATGTCTGTCCTGCCTCTAAGACCCTAGTATCCAAAACACAAGGGAGATTATTTTGAATAGGGCATCCACACAAATCCAATGCACTTCGTTCTGAACTGTACAGTCCTACTTTCAATCCTGAAATAGTGCTTTTGAAGGGCTTTTGGAGACTTCTATCTTTTTTTAAAAAATGTATTTTTATTAATGATTTCTTGGTTTACAAAAGTATGTGCAATGTCTCTTTTTTATAGTTACATTTTCTGAAGATCAGTTTCATTTGTTGAGACATTAGTGTTACATTAGGAAGGAAAGGGGGAAAGAGGTGGAGGGGGGCATGGTGAGTGGGGGTGGGGTCGGGTGGGGGTGTTTCTATTCTACTTAGTGTGTGTGTGGGGGGGTTTGTGTCAGCGTTGCTTGTGCGGGTTCTCTTTTCTATTCACTTGTGTTCATTTGGTGGTGAGAGAGGTTGGGGTTGGCCTAGGGTGTGGCTGTTCATTTGTGGTTGGCTGTGGTGGTCTTTGTTTTCATGTGTGAGTGGGGTGTATGGGGGGGTTTGGATCAGGTTAACCAGATTGATTCATATGCTGTTGATGGATTCTTGTCATTGTCTTGTTGGGCTGTGTATGTGATAAAGGGGAGCCGTACCGGGGTGAAGGTGTCTTCTTCTGTTTGTCCCCTGTTTGTCAGTTTCAGTTTATAGGTTAATTTTTTTAGTAGGGCTGTTTCCCATACTATTTGGTACCATTGCTCCATGCTTACTCCTGACAGGTTGGAGACTTCTATCTGAAGGACTGTCTGGTCCGAGTTCAAAGGTGAGATGATGCCCATCAACAATTAGCTGTTGGATGGGACCTGGTCGCAGTCTTCCCCAGTATGGTGAGATGTATTTTGGCTTAAATTATGATGATTATTTCTGAAATGTGTGTTTCTCTGTATAAATTAGCATATGCAACAAACCCGCTTCCCCCACCCAAATTGGACTTTTCGTGATAAGAAAAGTGTTGAGACGATGCAATGGAAAGTGTGGGATAGTGACAGCTTGACACAATATTCCATAGCCCAAAGCAAAATGTTATCTAACCAGCCCACAACCTAGTGCAAACAAATCAGGATGGATGTTCAATAAGCAGGTTGTCTGGAAATGACCCAAAAGAGATGAGCTATGCCACCTACCCTTCCCCACCCCCTTCCCCCAGATCTAGGGGAAGTAAGGCAGTTTCCAACATTGCTTTGGTTCCCTGCAGTGAGGAGAGTCGTTGATGAGTCAGGGAGAAACCAGGAGCTGCCTCCAACACTGTACAGCATAGCTGGCTGAGCTCCACACCTCAGAGAATGTAGCAACCATCTAGCCCAGCCGTGAGTGGGATTGAATGCAGGAAACGTATGGGGTTTACTAGATATAAGCTATCTGTGAAGTGGTTTTTTTAAAAATCTGACAGATGGCTCGATAAAAAGAAAGGGACAAAAGCATGAATAACAGGTGACTAAAGAACTGTATGCATCTGTGCCTCTCAGATGGGAATTAGGTCACATTGAAGTCAACCATGATAAGTATTGTTTTCTTGTTTTTATTTTTAAGGACAATGAAGCATTGTGCAATATTGCTCACACAGTCTCAATTCCTAATTTCTTGATTGTGTTGGTGTCTTTCCTAATTGCACCCAACCTCTGTCATAACATAAAGTCCTCAAATTCAGCAAAAACCAAGTGACATTGCATTGCTGTACGCAAGTGATAAAAGGTAAAAAGGTAAAGGACCCCTGGATGGTTAAGTCCAGTCAAAGGCAACTATGGGGTTGCTGCACTCATCTTGCTTTCAGGCCGAGGGAGCTGGCGTTTGTCCACAGACAGCTTTCCGGGTCATGTGGACAGCATGACTAAACCACTTCTGGTGCAACAGAACACCATGATCGAAGCCAGAGCGCACTGAAACGCCATTTACCTTCCTGCTGCAGCGGTACCTATTTATCAACTTGCACTGGTTTGCCTTTGAACTGCTAGGTTGGCAGAAGCTGGGACAGAGCAACAGGAGCTCACCCCATTGTGCGGATTAAAACCCACCAACCTTCTGATTGGCAAGCCCAAGAGGCTCAGTGGTTTAGACCACAGCGCCACCCATAGGAAGGTATGAACTGAAGGTGGGAAACACAGTCTGGCATTATCTGAAACCAAGACTGGTAATGTTAGGATTTTGTGGTGGATACAAATCCCACCACTGCCCAGCAATTTGTGAAGGCCCTTGGCTGATTAATATTCCACAGCCTTTTAAATGTGTCTGTGGGAAGAGTGTTTTGCTGTGTTGTTTTAATTATTTATCCTGTATTTTATTCTGTGGACCGGCCTGAGATCTTATGATGAAGGGCGATATATAAATCTAATAAACATCCACAAAAGCAATCCTGTGGCTACTACCAGTTTGTCATGGATCCCTGCCATATACACCATAGATTAAAAGTTCCTGCTTCCCTTATCCTATTTCAATCATAACTAGGTATAGGCATGAGATGAAAAGACCAAGATACTAGTGTCTGAAAGTCAAACAAGCATATTACAATCTATTAAATCTTGCCATAACATAAAATAATAAATTTATGTGTGGGTAGGTTATATAACAATACTTAGTTCGATAGCTGCTTGAAGATATTGCCACTGCTTTAAGGATGCTTCATTTACTTTAATGATGTTACTGATGCTTTAGAGGGGTGTCCACAGATTTGTTCTAGTTATTATCTCTGCATTCTACAATAATCATGTGTTGTCCAAATCAGGACCCCTAGTTAAGCTGTGTCCTGACCAACCACAAGCTGTAACCAAGGTTTGTTTGAATGGATCTGGTGAAAGCTGTGTGACTTGCATTTGGTGCAAAATTTAAGCACTGCTGAATGCAAGCAGTGCTGTCGTGGAACAATTCAGAGTGCAGAGTTTGAAGAAATTCATTTTCACTTCTGATCGTTAGGGATGTGTGTGCGTGGATCACATATAGTAATAGTAATGCTCTTTCACATAAAAACTCCTTGCTCTTTTTTTTTTTTAAGCTAGTGTAGCAGATAGATGAGTCTAGATGTGTTTTCTTTTACCTAAAATGTTAATTTTCTATGTACAGGAAGGAACATATTTGGGAGCATTCAGAAGTGGTACCACAAGTTATCCTGAATGAGAAGCACCAGGATCACACATCTGACATGCCATAGACACAAATGCATGCATGGCCCTATATACTCATTCCCAGAGCACCTCTTCTGTGTGCGTGATGATGCTTGAACTCAGGATGAAAGGGAGAAACATACTAAGAGGAAGGCATGCTTGGCAAACCTTCACCATGATCAACTCCTGCCCAGAAACCCATGTCCCCACTGTGGAAGGACGTGTGGATCCAGAACTGGCCTCCACAGTCACTTACGGACTCACTGTTAAGACCGTGTTCATCTTACTTGGCCACGACTGATCACCAAAGAAGAAGAATAAGAAGAAAGCATGCATGCACACGTACTTGCAGCTAGAGAACCTCTAGTCCAACATTTGACAAATATACGCATTTTGCAAGTTTGATATAATGCAATTTTGTGTGTTATTTTTTTACTAATATTAGTCCTTACCCTAAGATATGTGTTTTTGTACTCATTACTTGGCTGGAGAACTGCATTGCAAAATTCAGAAAAAGTGTGAATTAGGGAGGATGGCTGTACTGTGGTTTGCATATTGCTTTGCAAAGTACTAATGTAGCAAGTTTGCCTTTAAATGTAAACTGAACCCGAATCCAGGAGTGTGTCCTTTCCCTCTCCCTTTGAAATATACTCAGAGTCGAGAGTGGATTTCATGCTCTTTATTCAGCTCACAGTGGTGAGGAGGAATGGAAGTTTCCCCAAAGTATCTGCTTTATATACATTATTTACACAATGGGCTGCACGTGATTGGCTAATTCCGGAATTCTCCTGTAGGCCAATCAGGTTGTGGATTCACTTCCACCTGGAGCTGGATTGGGTGGCTCCTGCAGACCAATCATACTGCTGCATTGTTCTAGGACCAATCAGACTGCTGCATTCTGAATCCTATTGTTCTAGGACCAACCAGACTGCTGCATTTTGGATCCTATTCAACTCAGTACATAACACCCTTGCTCACTCTTACCCTGTTCTCTGATCTGCTCTAACGGCATCTGTGCCTCTGCACTACATGTGGGGGCAAGGAGCTGCTGCTGGCAACAGCCCCTCCGAAAGTCTATGGTACAGCCAGTGGGTGGGCTGCAGTGCCCATCCCTGGCTCACAGCTTGTGAAATGATGGTTTAAAACATGAGACTTCAGATCATTATGATTATTTTTTTTAAGCCAACCTAATCTGAAAGCAGTCCCTTCTCCCATTCCCAGTTCCTGTGACTGATGCCAATAAAAGTCACTTTTTTTTACTCTCTTTTACTAAATAAAAATTAGGAAATACATTTGCTTGATTTATAAATGCTTTGTGTTCATCTGTCTCTGTTCAACATTTGGCTTTGTACAATGAACAGGAAATGGGAGATGTATTTCTTGGTAGACTTAAGTTTTTCTGTAAACAGATTGAACTGCTTGCCTGCCTGACCCAGCCTGAGTGGTAGCAAAGAGCAACAGCCTGGGATGTTTACATGTGCACAGAATCATTTTTCCCCTATTCATGTTTCCTTTATTTGCTGCCTTCCTGATTAGATTTCTCCTTTGCCAAGAAAGTGACATTTGAGATTCAGATGCATTTTTCTTGTGCATCCAACTCCAGATGTGCATCTGATCCTAACAAGGCACATACACCCTAAACTCAGCCCAGACTGGTCCCCCGTCAATGCCAATGGATGTGGTCTGTAGGTAGGTCATTACGCTAATTAATGTTTGTGTGTGAGGCTCTCCTACATATGAGTCTATTTATTGAAATCTTCAGTAAGAACAAGGCCTCAAGAAAGGGCACATGTTCTGTAACTCTTTCTTCCAGCATGCTGGTATCTGATACTACTAATAAAAGCAAAACAACACAAATTACACACACACACACACACACACACACACACACACTTTCATACAAACTGCAGGAAGTTCTTCTCTGCAGGCTGATGAAAAGCAAAACAACTTGTGTTCAGCAACTCACTTAGGGCACTTCCAAACTATCACTATTTTGAGGTAGGATTCAGTACCCACCAGGAAATTCAGGTTGCACGATAGTTGACCATTATCATCATCACCTTTCCACAAAATGTTAGGCATACAGCAATGCGGACAATACACAAAATCAACAATCGCAAGAACAATTTAATGTTTAAAACAGTAGTAAAAGAGTGGCATATATCACAAGTGACGGTATACAAAAATATATGTTTACATTTCAGTACTATAAATGTAACAACCTTACACCTCTTGATAGCAGAAGGAACAATGCAGAACTTTGAACAGTTTCACCCTGGTCCCGGATGTTCTAGCTACTTCTGTATCCACCAAAAGCCAAGACTCAAGTTAATCTGATCCAATTGAGTTTGACCAAAATGGCGGAAGACCCTAACAGAGGTTCATCACTGCTTGGACTTGGAGCTTTTAAGTGTGGATCCGTGCCTGGAAAGAATGGGGCAAACAGTAAGTGTGGACTGGCCCTTAGTTTTCCCAAATGAGGACCACCTCTTTGGCATAGCAATCAGGCAGCAGTTCCTCTTTTGCTTTCTTAGCTCTTCTCTTTTTTGAATCTGCAACTAGAGATATCGAGGTTTGAACTTGAGGCCATATGGATGGGAAGTATGTCTTCTACAGCTGTGGTGCAAGGAGTTGTGCCTCAGCGATCCAAAGTGTGGCGTCCCAGTAGACACATAGGAAAAAGAGCTTTGGGCCCTGTCCAAATGGTCCAACAACATGTCTAGATTTTGAGGATTGCTCACAACCTCCCCCTATTCAGTGTCCCATAATCTGTCTAGCTGCTTTTAGCAATGCACACAGTCATATATTTCATGTACCGTAAATATGCCATGCCAGCTTCCATGCCAGCTTTGTGACCCTGCAGCACGAGATGCGTAAATTATAAAGCCAAAGCCCCTTCTTTGTTCTCTTTGAAATCCCCCCATACAAATCACCACGACTGTGATGCTTGCAAAGATATAGCTGCTGACATCAGTTGGATTGCTGTGCATAATACTTATCTTGCTGACCAGAGCCATTCCCTTGTTGACCCTTAGTCGGTCTTCCATGGGAACCCTTTTCCTCTTATCCTGTCTGCCCTGCCTAGATTTTGAAGGCTAGCATCCTCTTCTGTGGGTGAAAATCTGAAAACCACAGGGCTGTGTCTCATGATCTCGTTCGTATTTTTACGTTAATAATGTTCTTGAGTTTGAAGAACTTGCATTAGTTGTGAACGGTAACCACATATCGTTTGTGACCATTGAAAATACCCACAGGCCTCCCTAGGAACTGTTGCTAAGGGATGTTTGAACTGTTTCATTGCCCCCCTGGGCCTGGTTTTAAGGAAGCAGGGGTGTGTATACTTGTGCAGCTATAGCTTCTCCCAGGCTCCTTTTCACATTTCATGTTAAAGGAACACGGGTGTTTTCTTACAAATCATACCTTTGTCTGAAGAATAGGGTTGATATAGCATGAGGTTTAATAATGGACGTGACAAGTTCAGAGATAGACACCTCATGAACAGGAAGAGAACAGAAGCCAAGTGTCCCAGACTTGTTCCATGAAAACGGCAATTTCTGGGCAAGGGTGTGTGTGTGTGTGTAGCTTCCCAGTGCAAGTTATAATTAAAAACAATGGGATTTGTACACTTACAAATCCCCCAGCCATCTTGTTCTTGTCTCAGCAAACAAAAACCTACACTTGTCGTCTCCTTTTGATGCTTCCCCGTATATTTTGATACAGCAGGACTTAAAAGCCCCAGCAGTTATAGGTTGCTATGGGGAGGGGGGCATTTTGAGTGGAGATGTGGAGTGGAAATTATTATTGTTATGCCTTTGGAAGCTAGGATAGATAGCTGAACGTCACAAGGAAGGAAGAGGCTGCTGTGTTTCTCTGGTACAAACATTTCTGTTTTTCAGGGAGAGTTATGGCTCACAAAGTTCCTTTAATTAGCCAGCCTTCCTTCTGACACACATTTCACCCAGTGTGGCTTAACTTCTGTAAGCATTCCTCTGTCTCTGAGCTGCCCTTCGATTTTTACAGAACAGCAGCCATTCCAAAGGCCTTCTGTCTTTCTGCTTCTGACTTTGCAGAGAAGGGGAAAAACTGAGGTAATAATTGTTATTTCAGAGACCAAATCCCTTTGGAAAAATTCCTGCTGCTTTTTCGCAGATGGCGCTGGCTGGTTTGTTTGTGGTAGCTGTGGAAAGGCTCTCCCTGCCAAGAAACACATCCATGCATTGGGGCTAGCAAGCAGAAATTCAGCAGGTAAAGCTATTCCTAGCAAGTGGGAAGCAACAGTCACTGTGCACCACGGCTACCACCTGCATCATTTGTCAACCACATAAAACTGAGGTGGTACAAGGATTAGACAAATTTATGGAGGATAAGTCTAATAATGGCTATTAGCCACAATGGCTATTTTCTACTTCCACTGAATACCAATTGCTGCCAACTGAATGCCAGTCACAAGTGGGAAGAGTATAAGGTAAAGGTAAAGGGACCCCTGACCATTAGGTCCAGTTGTGACCGACTCTGGGGTTGCAGCGCTCATCTCGCTTTATTGGCAGAGGGAGCTGGCATACAGTGGCTGGTCATGTGGCCAGCATGACTAAGCCGCTTCTGGCGAACCAAGCAGTGCACGGAAACACCATTTACCTTCCCCCTGGAGCGGTACCTATTTATCTACTTGCATTTTGACGTGCTTTCGAACTGCTAGGCTGGCAGGAGCAGGGACCGAGAAACGGGAGCTCACCCCGTCACGGGGATTTGAACCGCCTACCTTCCAATCGGCAAGCCCTAGGCTCAGTGGTTTAATCCACAGCGCCAGCCGTGTCCGGGAAGAGTATAGTCACACTCAGATCCTGCTTGCAGGCTTCCCATAGACATTTGGTTGGCCACTATGGGAATAGGATGCTGGACTAGATGGGGCACTGGCCTGATCCAACAAGCTCTTTTTTATGTTCTTATGAATTCTCCACCCTGTGGCTCCTTCCTATATCAGCCCAACTCAGAAGCACCTACCTTTTGGGGCTTGTGGGCACAGGAGAAACTGCTATGCCTCCTAGCCTCATTGCAATCTATTCTATTTGCTATGATGCAACACTTATTTCAAGCCTAATTTTGGGGAGGGGGGCACCCTGTGGACACCAGGGATGGCCTCTGAGACCACATGTGTGCTCGTGGGTGCCAAAATGGAGACTCCTGACCCAGTCTTTCTTGAAAACACAGGCAGTCATGGCATGGACTCCTGACATGCAACCACAGGCATTCAGCATTGTAGTCAATTAAGCATAGAGCTATTGAAATTAATGGGCCTTCTAATAGTCATGTTCATTAGCTTCAATGGATCTACTCTGAATAGGACTAACATTGAATACTAGCCTCAGTGTGGCCAAGTGGAATGGAAATGAAGATATGAGAAGATATGGAGAGTTTCCATGATAGGCAAGGGCTTTTTCTTTATGTCCACCCATCTCCACACCAGTTTCAAGAGGGCAGAAAGTCTACTTGAGCAACTTTTTGATTTGTCTGCTGAATTTGTGTTGTCAGCCAGCTTTCAAGGATGGGGGAGGGGAAACCTGGCAACCCTAAAAAGAGAGAGAACATTTTTCATCTCATACAACAATTCAAAATGTGATGCTTCCCCAGCACCTGCCAGATGCCCAAGAGACACTGCTTGTTACATCTCCAGAGTCCCAGCCTCATTTATATTTGCTTGTTTGACAAGGTTAGCTAAGATGTTTTGGCAACCTCCACCCCTCCCAAAGATGCTTATGAACAGAATTTGGCCCCCCCAAAAAAATATTTAGTGACAAGTAGTCTAAAAGGTGGCAGCAGTCATAAAAGAACAGCTGTATCACGGCTCCTTTTGGAGCCCAGGTTTCTTTGCTCAAGTCTCATCTGGGCAAATTTCTCAGAAGCAGGTGATTCCAAACAGGAAATCATCTCTCTCGCTCTTGCTTTTTTCCTCCAGAAATCTGAGCAAAGGAATGGCAGGCGAATGGTCACAATCTGTTTCTACTCTCTCGCACATTTAAACATCACTTTTCACCTCATCAGGACAGAACTTGCAGCGTTTATCCCTCCTTGACAGCGCTTGGAAGACAACTCTTGATGCCTTCTCCTTTAGCAACAGGTTTCACCGTGGCTAATGAGCTGCCCATGTTGCAGAGTTCTGCCATTCTTCCTCAGATGAATCTTATCTGATTAGGAGAGCGGGGGACTCCATCCAGTTAAATTATGAAGAATTTGCTGCTTCCTCCCTATAGTGTCATCTTTGCCCTTCATGGCTTTGTATTTGTGTTAAGGTTAAATGCCACTCAGCACTGGCATAGAGAGGGAGAGAATGCTCCACTTATATTGCTCCCTACTGTTATTCTTTCATCTTAGGGTTACCTTTTTCAGTTGGTTGAGTCACCAGTTGCACCAGTGGAGGGGGGCAGGGGGCCACATCTCCAAACTGGAGAAAGTCCTGGGCACCCCACACGACTGCAACCAATCCCCTGCATGTCCAGCAATCCCATTCACACCTGCCAGGCGTGAAAGAATGGTTTTCACTTATTTCAGGTCTAACTTGTGTGTGATTTTCCTGGAGAGAGCAGAGGAGGAGGCTGCAATCTCAAGGAAGCTCCCTGGCAACCATTAGTCATCTGTTGGAGCTAATGCAAGGCTTTCCCCTCAAGCCTCATTGCAGTGGGGGAGGCATTGAGGAATAAGGGTATTGCAGCTACGGAGGGAAGCTTTATCTCTTATTGGTTCTGCTCCAAACCCTTCCTTGGTGTTTTTGCCTGGCTGGAATGTGCCATGGAACTCTGATAATGCTTGCTGGATGCAGAGGAGTATGTGTAGAAACGAGCTCACAGTACAAAGGTAACATTCACATTCATTGCTCTGCCCACTTTTGCGTGTGGCCTTTGGATCTCTGCTCAGAGGAGAATGTGTTTTTTGGGCTGAAATATGTCCCCCATGCCTGCAGTACATAAAGGCCCTTTTCCAGATGAAGTGCTGGAGGGGGCAACTGAGGACCAGGCTTCCTAAGTGGCGCTGCTCTGCATGTGGAATGTTCACCCCAGAAAAATGTAGTATAAACACCAACAACTGGGAAGCACTGGCCTGCAAGCGCTCCAATTGGAGAACAACCATTGCCAAAGGTGTCATGGGCTTTGAAGACACTCAAACTCAGGACGCAAGGGAGAAATGTGCTAAGAGGCATGTTCGGCAAACCCTCACCATGATCAACTCCCGCCTGGAAACCTATGTCCCCACTGTGGAAGGGGGTGTGGGTCCAGAATTGGCCTCCACAGTCACTTATGGAGTCCATGTTTATGGAAGACAGGTAGGTAGCTGTGTTGGTCTGCCATAGTTGGGGAAAAAAATTCCTTCCAGTAGCACCTTAGAGACCAACTAAGTTTGTTATTGGTATGAGCTTTCATGTGAATGCACAGTACAATCTTACTCGGCAATGAGTGATCACCAAAGAAGAAGAAGACAACCTATATTTAACAGTGGGTGGACAGATATAGGGCCAGCTCTATTTTTATGCAGGGTGGGGTGGCTGCCTCAGGAGGAAGATGCTGGGGACAGAGAGCAGTGGTGAGGTACTGGAGAAGAGAGCTGTCTGTGCCATGCACCTTGCCCCTCACCACCTAAGCTAGACATCTTGTCAGCCAAATGTTGGTGATGCCCTGGATGGCTGGAACATTTGCTTTGAATATTAGGATGTGTTTTGTCCCTATGAATATTCCTCTTCATTCTGTCCCTCCACATGTGTAAATATGAATCTATAACACACATATTTCCATGTTAATTGTGGGTAAGAACTGTTCTGTTGCAATGTTATGATTATTTTCCCCAAAGTTAGCTGACTTGAGCGTCCAACCACATGCACTAATACGCCGACAGATGTATCAAAGATGTGCCGCAGAGTGCTTTGTTGAATTTCCAAAAACATAGAGGCTGTGCACACACTCCTGTTTACCTGGCATCCAGTGCTCTCCCATCACTGGTTTGGGAAGTGGTGTACGTACAAATTCAGCCACAATCCATATCTATCCTGTTCTTTCCTGGAAATACTGCATTCTGGCACATTTCTCCCCAAACCTGCTTCAATCCAAATTGAGAAAAAGATGCACTTTATGCTGGCAATGTGTACACATCCCTGGTGTTAAAAGATCCAGGGAATGACATTCAAAAACAAATTCCTCACATCTCATGCCATTCAGTGTAACGTTCAAAGAGGTTTCTGTCTTCTGTAGGCTTTGAAACAAATCACCTATATGAGAGAGAGAGAGAGAGAGAGAGAGAGAGAGAGAGAGAGAGAGTGTCCTGAGCCAAACTTCACTCACTTAGACACATAAAAACCATGCATGAAATGTAGCCTCCACATGGGAAGCACATGTGTCTAGGCTCCATATGTTTTCTCAGTAAGGAGAAACCAGGGGAGTCCCTGAGGTTTTGCCTTGCAGCTGTTCAGCTATTCTATATGGCCACAGAAAGTGTTCCCCCACCCCTGGTCTCTCTCTCTCTCTCTCTCTCTCTCTCTCTCTCTCTCTCTCTCTCTCCCAAATCTTAAAACTTTAGTGGAACTCCTAGGATGGCATTTGTAATACAGTTCCTCATATTTCAATGCACGCTGCCTCAGGCCTCCCATTAACAAGTCAGACCTTGAGCGGAACACAAGCCTCCAATTTCTCGGCAATCAGGATTCAAAAAAATGTGAACTGACCCAAAGGGCAAATGGAGGAGGAGGAGGAGGGCTGGGAGCAGATCTTCAGCTGTTTCTTGTTACTGGACATCATTTCTTTTAGGAATGAGCCTTTCCATCCTCTACTCCTCCTGCTCATGTTAGCTCTTGCATCTGGTTTATTGCATTAAAAAAGAAAAAAATGAAATACCTTTGCATGAACATTTTTTGGTGTTAGTTCAAACAATTACATTTAAAGGGAAATGCATTTTGTGTGTGTTTTCTGGACATTTTATTGCAGTATCTGGCATTTCTGCTGTTTTTCTGGTACTCTCTTCAAAGGGAAAATGAAAGCCTAAAATGAAAAGTATGTGTTTATGCAAGAAATTTCCTCTGCTCTCTGCCTAGAAAACTCCACTGCAGATGGTCAAATGCCTAGCAAAGAATTTCTAGTTTTATAGGACCAGTTAGCTAAGACCATGGTAGCCTCCAACCTAGATGGTTTTTGAACTTCATATCCTACCAGCAATTCCTTATGCATAACAGCTTTCAATCTTTTCTCCTTCCAGCTCTCTGTTGCATCCCTTCCTCTTGGAGATCTAGGTGAAGAACATGGAAGGTATAGAGCCTAAAGGTCATAATGCAAGCATTAAGTAGGGAGTTTTCCTAGAAAATGCATGTAAGCATGTTCTTTCTTTCTTTCTTTCTTTCTTCCTTCCTTCCTTCCTTCCTTCCTTCCTTCCTTCCTTCCTTCCTTCCTTCCTTCCTTCCTTTCTTTCTTCACCTCTCTCCTTCCCCCAATATGCACGCTGGGTTGTATTAAACTACCTTGTACTTAGAGTAGATCTATTGAAATGAAAGGCCATGACTAACTTAGGTCATGGGTCTACTCATTGGTCAACCCACTATATACAACTCTCTGGAACATACAGATTCCTGCATAGATGGTCATGAGCATTATTTCCCAGACTTGTGCATATATACAATGCACACCACAACACAACACAACACTGGCACACGCTAGCACACAAGCAAACATGTACTCTCTCCCTCCCTCTCCCATACTCTGGCATAAGTCCACCTTCAACAGAAAGTAGTAGTTGTGGAGGCGGAAAGGAACTTTGATTCCTTTCTGCCAGGCAGCCAAAAACAGCATGGGAAATGGAATATCCACCCCCCCTTCTCTACCTACCCGCAGCCTAAGTTGCTTCCTTCCTTGAAGCTTATTGCCTTAGGAAAGCACTAATCAGTTGCTGAGACAACCAAATCCTACAGGACCATAGAAGGCCTGACAAATTTATAGTGAGATGTACTTTGGTAGGATCATGCCAAGTTGATCAGCTGCTGGGACGAGCTCTGCAGTTCAGTGGGCTTCAGCTCAACAGCTCTGAAGCCCACCCAGCTTCTTCTACGTTGGCTGTAGCCACATTTGTACAGCTCCCACACCCCTCTCCAAACGAATCTATTGATTTGACACGTTCCCATTGTGCTTTCAAGGACATGCCTTAGACACAGACCATAGAGACGAGTTGTGGATCAGGTTTGGGGCAAGATGGGCCTAATTCACAAGGCCTGGTAGAGACAGCAAGACAGATTTGTCCTCTATATCCTTGTCATACTCGGTTCTTCATACAGATAAACTTAACAGATCAATCTTAACTGATTCATTTAGGGTTTGTGCCAGAATCAGAATAAACAAAAATGACTATGTAGTCATGCCAGACATCTGTAGTTTATATCACTCAGAATTTTTGTAACCAATCTGCCTAGCCACCCACGTGCCCATTAATGTATCTTGCTTCTAAGATGTTGCAGGAATACAAATCTTTATATAGTTCTAATCTATGAATAGTTGACTGTGGATTTCCAATCCTTGCTGTAAGCGGCTCTCACAACATCAGACACATGCTTGTTTTTATATTTTGTTTGGTAGGGCCATGCCATGTGATCAACTAATACAGAGTCTAAATGCATTTTTGCTGTGCCCTCTGGTCTGTATTACTAGTACTTGGATGGATGAGCCTGGTGGGCATGACCTAAGTCACCTGTTCCTATCTGGGTCCTAAGTACATCACCAGGGTAGACCTAAGGGACAAGGTGTGTGTTTGTGTTTGCAATTGTCCATAGAAGACATTGCTGGACCAGGAAAGGCTGGTAACATGCACTGTTTGCTTCAAGGCCGGATTCTTGCCACGAACTCACTGTGGGGCCCAGAAAGTGCAGGAGCTGCAGCCCAGTTGCTGACAGGAGTGAGACCAGGGGCAAAACAAGGGTTTCTTTCACCCAGGTCAAAGACCCAGTTTGGCACCTCCCCATGCGTATTTGCATCCAGACACACACAGAGACTGGGAGCCTCAATGGCACCTTTCTGGAGGCTTCACCCAGGGCAAAAAAACCCAGCTAGCCCACCCATAGCTATGGCACTGCACTGTGGGGTGGGTCATTGAAGACACAAAAGGCTTATAATAGCTCGGTTTGTTTGATAATGGGAGCCGTCAGCCAGGCAGAATATGATGGTGGCCTGGAGGGGGAGGTTGCCGAGGTAACAGAGGGAGTGATGTCCCCAAAGGAAAAAAGGTGTCCTTTTAAACTGAGGTTTTGAGCAAGGGTTTTTGGGGCGGAGAAAGGAGGTGCCAGAATGCCATGTGTGCTGGACCAAGAGATCAGGAGGTGTGGCTGGCAGCCGCTTTGGACCCAAGCTAGCAGAAGCTATGAGTGGAGCAATGAGAGACACGCTTGAGGTGTAAAGTTCTGCACTGCCTCCATCAAAGCTCAGGTTGTATGTGTAAAATAAAATATATTGCTCAAAGACACTTGCTTCCGCTGTGCCTCCTTCCAAACGAACACAAACCTTGGTTAAGTGCCATGACCCCTGGAATCTTGCTACCACTGTAACAATATCTTTGCCTGTGACCTTCACTTCTCCATCTCCAACCCCCTCAGTCATTTGAAAGTCTCTTGCTCCATCTGTCCCTTGCTTCCCCTGATGCCTGGACCAGAAACCTCAATCATTTGCCTTGTAGAGCAAATGGCAGTTTCAAGGGTGGACCAACTTGGATCGGGAGACTGGCATGGGGAAAGGGTTAATACGTGTGCACACATATACAGACATGCACACACATCTCCAAGGAAGTTCAGCCCTGCCCCCCATGATTATACTTACCATTTTTGAAGACTGTGGAGGACGCAACCCATGATCTCCACTGCCCCATCCAGCTGCAATCTAGCAACCCTCTTCTCAACCCTGTCTCAAGGCCTGCTCATCAATTCCTCCTTTTCCAAGGCTGAGAGACATGTGGCGGTGCGTCCATTGCAAAATGCACATTTCTTTCTGACATGGTGGAGATTAATGTGCTTCCTTTCACTCCAAAGGGCTGCTCTGCTTTGCTGAATTGAGGAAGTCTGTCATTTATAAAAACATGAGGTTAATGTCAGGGCAGTTTGTTAGACAGCAGGGGTGAGCCCAGACGGCACATAGGCAGGGGACATCAATTAAGAAATGGGGGGTGGGGGGATTGTTCAATGGCATAGTCCTGCTCAATGAAATGAACAAAAAGAGCTTTCTTTCTGGTACTACCCAAGGGAAGCTGCGTTGGTTCAACAAGGGGTAAGGAAAGCCATGATTTGCGTCAGAGAGGCTGCAAGGCAAATTTCTCAGAAGAACTCTGGGAATGAATGGGAGCCTTACTTGGAATTTGCTTTTTCTCCAGACAGTGCAAAAATCTATGCTGCCCTCAGAGGAGCTGGTTCGGTATCTATCAATTCCATTCTGTGTAATCAGCTTGTTGCACAATCAATGCACATTTGTTTTCCTTTTATATGCTCTTTTACTGCTTCTGATCCTTGCTTGATTGGCATTTATGTGGCTGTGATGGGATTTCTGAGGGGGAAACAGAGTTCTGATACAAACATTTTCCATTTTGTTTTGTTTTTGTTTTTTAAGATGACAATGGTGCTATTCCAGAAGAGTGTCTTGTGCCAGGAGGGTTACATTCCTTCCCCAAAACAGTGCCCAACCAATTACATGAACTTTCTTGTTCTGTTTTAAAAATGTATTTATTGGAAGCTCTGTACTTCTCTCCTAAACACAGAGTGTGTGTTTTTAAAAACGAAACCAATAGCACCCCACCCCTATGCACTCCTGCAGTAAAGCAAAGTCCCCCACTTCCCCATGTATTACATGCTGACAGAATTTTGCAGTGTTCATATTTTGCACAAAGAGCAGGATGTGACTGTGCCTCCCTTAGACTTATCAGGCTCAAAAGGCCTCAAAACACTAGAGACTTCTGCAGTCGGTATATTCCCTGTAGCATTTTAAACAGCAAGTGCCAAACTGAATTATCTGACATAATAACTTCACAGCTTAATCCTCAGGTGAAAGTCTTCTCAGGGAAGTGAAGGTGTGGTCTGTTCCCAGTTGTTCAACTTCAGAAACTAGCCGGCTTGTTATGCAAAAGTACCTCACTGATGCAATTCAGCGTGCACAATCTTTTCCCTCACGCAGATTGCACCATGCTGCTATTCTGATGTTAACAGCACTCTGCAGAACCCAGTGCCAGCCATTAAGATTTCAAAACTAGGAGCTGGGAGAAACCTCTGGAAGAAATGTAAGCAGAGGAGCCTGAGCAGAGAAAACACTGCTACGGAAGTAGCCAGGGATGTGGGCGTTCAAAAGACTGGTGAGCCAGCAAGGCATCTACTGCAGGAAGTGGCACCATGAAAATCTAGATGTCTGCTTTACGTTGTGGTGCCAAAGAAAAACACTGCAATGGTGTGGGGGCCCAATGTAGATTCTCCCCAGCAGAGCACAGATGAATGAATACAGGTGTGCTGGAAGCCCATGGTGTGCAAAGAGAGGCAGAGAATGGAGGGGTGGTGCTGGGGAGGCAGGCCAGGCCTAGCAGAAGCAGCCTTCAAGAAAGAAGAGGGAAATTCAGTATTCAGTCAGCATTCCGCACCCCCCACCCCCACCTCCAACCTACCTATTTGCACTTCCTGAAACAATAAGCAAACTTACCTTTTGGAATTCACATTTCTCTGAATGTTGCGATTCACTTCTCCAACCAAACGATGCGTACACAAATGGATATGCAAGGTGATAGTGGGCATAGAAATGTATGTATTAGTGAAAATAACATACAAATATGTATTCTGTTGGGGGAAATGCTTACAAAATGTGTATATTTGGGACCATTACATACAAAAACGCTGGACTTATGGTTGGAAAATGAGAAATGGAGAGAAACCAAAACTGATGGAATTAACTCTCCCTGCCTAGACCCAATGGATATTTGGTTATGGTAAGACTTCCTCACTTATGACTTCCTAGCTTACATTTGTGCAACACAGTCCTATACAGTGGTACCTTGGGTTAAAAACTTAATTCGTTCTGGAGGTCCGTTCTTAACCTGAAACTGTTCTTAACCTGAGGTACCACTTTAGCTAATGGGGCCTCCCGCTGCTGCCACACAGTTTCTGTTTTCATCCTGAAGCAAAGTTCTTAACCTGAGGTACTATTTCTGGGTTAGCGGAGTCTGCAACCTGAAGCGTCTGTAACCTGAAGCATCTGTAACCCGACATACCACTGTATATGTCTCCCTAGTACAGATGCTAGAGGAATCTGTTGGAAATGGACTATCAAGTAGATTCTTCCCATCCTCAACTCAACCCTTATCACAGCATAGACTCTTGGTATGAATGGTTTTTGACTTAGTTCTCTACAATATAAGAGGGTTTTTTATTTCAATATTCACACATTATGAGTAAATAAGTACATAAATTGCTTTGTAATGTGTGTTATTTAAGACTCTTTGTTGTTTGTGCTGAGAAAGGATCGAGGGGCTACCCCTCTGGGAATTCGTTAACTTTGATAGGAAAACACACAGAGATGGTAACCAATTTGTAAATATATGGTGATGCAAGCCCATTGTGTGCTATGAGATATGTGAAATAAATAAATGCATATTTCCACATCAGCAGCTGAAAAGATGGAAGAAAGTCTTGGGCAAAGTAAATCAATTGCAGTGGTTTAGAAAACACCAGATTAAAGAGCCAATGAGCGACAGATGAAGCCACATTTGCACATCCCTACTTAGAAGAAAAACCTTCTGAATTTAAAGGGACTTACTCCCCAACAAAAGTGTATTGGATTGTCTTATCTACTACACCACACCAGTTCTTGAAAAATCACAGATTTGCACATGCAGACACACAGACACAAATCTGGCTTTGTCAGAGATGGAACACCTAGCCTTGCTTCCTTCATTAACTTCTGTGTGGACGAGAAAGAAAGAGTAAGAAATGGTCCACTACCACTACGCAGCCAGTCCTGAACAGTTCAACCCCCACATAATGTGCCGCTGTTCTATATTTCTGTGTCAGACAGAAGTGGCTCACTCTAGAAATATGCGAGCCCTGATGTGACAAAGCAGCTGGCTGATTAGAAGCAGTTAGTATTCTTCACAATGCCAACAAAATATTTTATCAAGATTTTCCCCCTGCCCCCCACTGCAGACTATTTTCCTTTAATGCAAACATGAAATGGTCTGCGAGATAAGAAGTCCATTTATACAAGTTCACACTGTAGCAGCCAAAACAGTGCCAGGGGAACAGAAACCGCTCCCCTCCCCTGCCCCCCTGATCTCCCCAATCAGCTGGCCAGCAGGCACACACCCCACCGTTTCCTCACATTCTGCCTCTGTTCTCACAATTCCCACTACAAACTTTGGCTGCCCAGACTCTTCCTGCCTGCTCTGGAGACTTCCACTAATGCAGACAAAGCCAAGGGCTGTGAGGCTGGGGGAGAGATAAGGTGAAGAGAATTCACAAGCGGCTTGGAAATGCCTCTGCTCCACCCTGGTGTAGCGAGACACTCTTTGCTGTAGCTAAGCCCATGTCTGTCAATAGTCGCCTTTGGCAGCTCCAAAGAAGGAAATCCTGCTGACAACTTTCCTAGACAATCACATCCATTGCCAAGTGCGCTTATGGTTGGGAGGTTTATCTTAATGGCTGCTAACCAATCTTTGCCTCTCTGTAACATAAATCATATGCAGAACCTTTACCTCTGTTTTGCTACTTTTATTATATAATATAGAAGGAGCAAACCCAGACATGAAGATTTCCAGTTATAAGAAAAGCTGGATGCTGGAGCAGACAACCTAAGGACGTTATAGAAGTTCCTTTGTTATTTTCTTAAAGAAAAGCCTGGATGGTGGTTGCATATAATTAGTAGTGATGGCATATAATTAGTTATATTGATTCATACTAGGAAAGCATAGCACTTGAGAGGCGTTTAGATGTTGCTGCATTACAGTCTATCCACCCTTGAAAACAGGTGTGATGAGTTAGATGGGGTTCATTTGTGAAATTAAAAGTGGTGTTCTGAATGTGTGCACTAACTTTTAATCCCAGTAGCTCAGCTTTCAAGGGGCATACACATTGTGATGTGTTTTATATATTTCTTGGGTCTTTTTGAAAATTGGTGCATCGCAGGTAAAGGTGAAAGACTCCTGGATGGTTAAGTCCAGCAGAAATCAACTATGGGGTGCAGCACTCATCTCCGTTTTCAGGCCAAGGGACCTGGCATTTGGCCGCAGACAGCTTTCCGGGTCATGGCGAAGCTGCTTCTGGCAAACCAGAGCAGCGCACCGGAACGCCATTTACCTTCCTGCCAGAGTGGTACCTATTTATCTACTTGCACTTTGAAGTGCTTTCGAACTGCTAGGTTGGCAGGAGCAGGGACCGAGCAACGGGAGCTCACCACGTCACGGGGATTCAAACCGCCAACCTTCTGATCAGCAAGCCCTAGTCTCTGTGGTTTAGACCACAGCACCACCTGTGTCCCACTAATTAGGGCATACTTCTACTCAAAGGAACGGTGTGCTGAACATGTGAACCACATTTCATTCTAATACCTCAGTACCTAGGCCAGCTGTAGCATTACCAACAAATTGGCAAGCAGTGGAACAAGCAAGCTCACAAATGGAACGCTTAACAGGTGAGTTAAACGATAGGCCTCATTTCTGTTGGTCAATAATGAGTACCCCGCTAGTGCCCTGCCCTGCTTTCCACTCCCTTTTAGGATGCTTAAAGCAGATCACAGGATCATAAAAGGACTGGAAACATTTCCCAGAAAACTAGTAACATTTATTAAAACCTCTGAGCAGTGATTTTGAAAAACCCCAAAACGTGACATACAGCCAATAAAAAAACACCAATTATATTTAAAATCCTGCTGGAACAAGAAAGCTCCTGCCCTCTTCCTGAAATCCTGTAATGTTAGGTGAGCCAGACCAAGAATGCCCTTGAGAGGCAGTTCCCTGGCTGAGGTGCCTCAGCTGAGAAAACTCCTGCTCTTCCATGTTCTTACAGACTTCGTCAGCTGATGTAATCTGAAGCAGATCTCTTTGAGGTATGCTGGGACAAGGCCATAGATAACATTGTAGGAAACTGGTAACTTGCATCTTGAATTGGGTCTGGGAACTTACATGCAGCCATGTTGCATATTATGTTTACATTATATGCTATCTTTGCCTTTCTCTTGTCATTTGGCTACAGCCAGGGCCGTCTTAAGCATATCCGGCACTGTGGTGCAAAGATCCCTCCGCCACCCCCCCCCGGGCAACCCCAAAACAAAGGAGAGGTGTATGGAAAATGTCTTCTGCCTCCCCCACCGCCCCGATCCCTGGCGTGGCAGCGGCGATCAAGCAGGAAAACGTGCTGGTGGACATGCTTTTCGGTGTCAGGGCGCCCGAGAAGGCAGCCCAGAAAAGCAGCCCAGGAAGGCTGTGCACCACCTTTCGCCAGGATCAGGAGGAGGACAACGACTGGGAGCAGGGGCGTCTTTAGCAGATGCAGAGGCTTGGGAGGGAAGGTGCACACAGCTTCCATCCTAAGCCTCTGCGGGGATCGCTCTCCTCCTGCGGAGGCTTGGGAAGGAAGCTGCACAGCCATATAATTGGCAGGGTGCAGCTGGCGGGCGTGCAGGGAAAGGGGAGGCTGCCGGCGAAGCCATGCAGCTCCCCCACTCGCGAGGGTGCCCCTGAGAGGCCGGCACCCTGGCGCAGTGAATCACTAACACCAATGGGAAAGACGGCTCTGGGTACAGCGTTTTGCACTAACTGCATTTTTAAAGATGTTTTCAAGGGTAGCCCCAAGAAGGATGCATTGCAATAGCCAATCTAATGGATTCCATAAATATGCATGATAGATACTAGGTCTTTGAAGAAGGAATAGCTAGTTTGTCAGCTATAACTGGAGCTGGCGAGTTGTCTATTTCATTTTATTTTGTCTTCTTCTTTAAAAAAAGGGGTGGGGTGGAGTGGGGTGGGAAATCCAGTTAAGAGAAATTGAAATCCAGTTCAGATTTCACATTATCTGAGGTCTCATGTTATCCACAATGATAATCACATCCATATTGCCCAGATACAAATTCAGTGTGTTTGATCTATCTTCTCTCTAATTACCATATGACATAATCTAGAACCCAATCAGCTGCTCCTGAGTTTGAAGGAAAAGAAAAACAGAATTGGATGCTACCTTAAAAAATGCTAATAACCCCAGTCATTAAGAGATTATCATTTTCAGTTGTTCAACTCCCATCAACTCCAGAAAGCATGGCCAATGTGTTATGTGGGCTAGGTCTGATGGGAATTAGATTCAAAAACATCTGGAGGGCACCAGATTGGGGAAGAGAGACATGAATATTAAATGGGATTGAGCCTGCAGTAATTCGCAGGCATATTCACAAGCTGTTGAATACACAGCAGCACCCTGGGGACCCTCAGATTTAGGAAGGTCCAAACTAACCTACGACAGAACCCACACCCCAGCCACACTTCTTAAGTTGTAATGATCAACAATGTTGAAAGCTTCTGAAAGATCTAGAAAGAGTATTGCACCACCTGTACATTTCTAGATGTAGATTATCTGCCATTAACTTTCAAAAGCGGCTCTGAAGCCACTTGGAGTTAATCCACTATCTTTGATTTGTACAGTTCCATTTCTGTATTTCTGCTGTTTTGAATGTTTCTACAGGCAGGAAATGCACATTTGAAAGACCAAAAAATATAATTACTGTCTCTTGCACAATTCCCGACTCTTGAAAAACCTTGCTTGGAAAGCAGACACTGGAGAGACAGATCTCCAGGCAAGATGAGGAGGGATGAAATCTCCTGAAATGTAAACTATGCAAAATTACTTTTGAATTCCAGACTTTGCTGGGATCTAAACTTATTTTTCATCTTTTAGCCTGGGAAAAGTTTCTTCCTGCTACTATCTTTTTGTGGACTCCTCTTGATTCCTTAAGATTAAAAATGACGCATGCATCCCTGTACACAGCACCACCATTAACCCAAACCCTTTGGGAACATCTGCAGAGGCAAGAAGCTCAGTCTTCTTCACCAGTGTTCCATGGTGAAAGGAAGCTGCCCCTTAGCACTTTCCGTCAACAAACCATGTGATCAATGAGTTTCACCATGGGCTCTTTATGTTGCCCTGATCTGGATGGATAGGGTGGAGTACCACTTCATCTTCCTGCCCCAACAAAGAACAGGAGAAAGAGGGATTAGGCAGGATCTGCTAACAGCTGCTTGTTCCTTCATTAGTATGGCATGGTTCACACTTCCAGAACCACAAGAACCAGTTGCCATGGCAGGCTACATCTGTATCAGTGAGAAGCGATGCATGTTGCTCATTAACTATTATGTGGTTTGTGGCATTTGCCAAGTTATATATGTACATGGTTTCCATGAAAAATGTTAACCAGATGCAGACCTGCTTTGCTTTTCAACAGAGCTGGGGAAGCTTATGGCCCTCCAGATGTTGTTGAACTACAGCTCCCATTACTCCCTGACCATCGGCTGTGCTGACAGGGGCTGATGGGAGTTGAAGTCCAGGAACATCTGGAGGTCCACAGGTTCCCCACCCTGATTTAGAAAGATTGCATGCTCTGGAAGCAATACATGGGACAATGCTGTATCTGCCAAATGTCATCCCTTTTAACAGAGTACTTTTGTCAACTCTCAGAATGCTTCCACTTTACATTCCAGCTGCTTTTTGAAAACGGTTCCATGGCACTTTTTTTGGGTTCCGTCTTGCAATACATTCAGTTGCAATGCTAGGAGCTCCCTACTCCCACCTTGTCAATCTGCTACATTTCAGGCCTGCAGCGATGTTTACGATTAAAGATCAAGGCTCTCATGATCAAAGGCAACCAATCTTCCCAAAATTACATGATCACAGCGCAACATGTATGAATAAGACTTGAGTAGGGGACCACCCAGCTCTTACATTTGTTTGCAAACCGTAATGAAACCAGAAGCCAAGGGCATGAGCACAGATCATGAGCACTCAAAACATTTGGAGAAAATTTGAAGAGTTGTATTTGCATCAGCTGGAATGTTATTAAAATTCATCAGAAGATTCAGACATGGAGAGACAAAAGGAGCGTCAGTGATGGGTAATAATGACATTTTCAGACATCATCTACTTTAAACATCAAGTAGCCTCCATGACTAACAAGGTTCATTTAGCCATATTTCTAATGTGCTTGTAGCTTCTTATTTCTTCATTTAGCCTTGGCAATTGCTCTTTCAAAATCTGTGGTGAATTTACTTTCTCTTTGGTCTGAAAGTAGTCAACAGCCGTATCTGTAGAGTCTAATAAACTCTTTTCTGCCTCACAAAATAATTTCCACCCATGGCTAATGATGAGCAAACTCAGTAGTAGCTGTGCCCACCAGGACTGGTAGGGATTCAATTTTATGTTGAGCAGATTGTTCCATCAGTGCAAGGATTTCTCCTTGTGCAGTGGAATAATCTCCAGCTCCTCTCCCCATCCCATGCACTCCTTTAATTTATTCTGGGGGTTCCACCAACGATCCAGAGCAGATCTGGGGATGGCATGGATAGCATGCACAAGGGGCGAGGGAGGAAGTCTCATTGTGCTAGTAGGAATCTTTGCATTGGCTTCTGTTAGTGCAATGGTTTAGTGGAATATGGCCCAGTGAGTTGACCTGATCATGTATTTAAACAGTGGCAAAGAAATATAGTAAAAGAGAAGAAACACAGGGCGGTTGGATGTCTCATTTTTATGGGTTTGTTGGCTACCCATAGGCATCCAGTAGGCCACTATGGGAACAAAATGATGGACTAGATAGGTGTATAGTATGACCCATCAGAACCCTTCTTAGGTTCTGGAAGTGAAGATTATAGTAATATAGTTACTGACTTACACTTGTATGCCTGAAGGAATTACCGTATTTTTTGCACCATAACACTCACTTTTTTCCTCCTAAAAAGTAAGGGAAAATGTCTGTGCGTGTTATGGAGGGAATGCCTAAGGGTGGCATGCCTACGGATTTTCCTCCTCTAAAAACTACATGCGTGTTATGGTCGGGTGCGTGTTATAGAGCGAAAAATACGGTAACCTGATCCCAGAGCTCAGGTTGCAAGTGGGTGTGGCTTAGCAGGCTGTCAGCAGCCTCTGCTTACCTTCTTTTCAGTCTTTTCTCTTTGTGCTTCCTTGAACAAGCAAGGAGCCATGCAGCCAATGGCTCACAGCTACAAGAAAAACCAAGTGAACTGAATCTCTCCAAAAGAGAACTGAATCTCTCCAAAAGAGAAATTCCATATCTTTGGTAACCCAAAGATTGCACAATCCTTTTTGTAAGAAAACCAACTACTTTTAAGTTGCTTGGAACCCGTTTTTCACCTCTGTTTTACTGGGACCAAATGGAGACTTGCTTGCTGTTATTTTCTGGAAACTCTGTGAGTAAAATATTAGCTAAGTGCCTGTGATTTATTCTAGCCTAAGTATTTTTAAGGGACGCGGGTGGCGCTGTGGGTAAAAGCCTCAGCGCCTAGGGCTTGCCGATCGTAAGGTCGGCGGTTCGAATCCCCGCGGCGGGGTGCGCTCCCGCTGCTCGGTCCCAGCGCCTGCCAACCTAGCAGTTCGAAAGCACCTCTGGGTGCAAGTAGATAAATAGGTACCGCTTACCAGCGGGAAGGTAAACGGCGTTCCGTGTGCTGCACTGGCTCGCCAGATGCAGCTTTGTCACGCTGGCCACGTGACCCGGAAGTGTCTCCGGACAGCGCTGGCCCCCGGCCTATAGATGTGAGATGGGCGCACAAACCCCAGAGTCTGTCAAGACTGGCCCGTTCGGGCAGGGGTACCTTTACCTTTACCTTAAGTATTTTTTACGAGGAACATTTGTTTAACGATGGATGAGGACAGATGTAAATCTAGTCAAGTATTAATGTGCTTAACTCTGTGCTTAACTTTGCTATGAGAAAGTAAGAATCTCAGTGGATGTAGCCTACCTTGATTTCAGCAAGGCATTTGACAAGGTGCCCCATGATATTCTTGTAAAGAAACTGGTAAAATGCGGTCTTGACTATGCTACCACTCAGTGGATTTGTAACTGGCTGACTGACCGAACCCAAAGAGTGCTCATCAATGGTTCCTCTTCATCCTGGAGAAGAGTGACTAGTGGGGTGCCACAGGGTTCTGTCTTGGGCCCGGTCTTATTCAACATCTTTATCAACGACTTGGATGATGGACTCAAGGGCATCCTGATCAAATTTGCAGATGACACCAAAGTGGGAGGGGTGGCTAACACCCCAGAGGACAGGATCACACTTCAAAACGACCTTGACAGATTAGAGAACTGGGCCAAAACAAACAAGATGAATTTTAACAGGGAGAAATGTAAAGTATTGCACTTGGGCAAAAAAAATGAGAGGCACAAATACAAGATGGGTGACACCTGGCTTGAGAGCAGTACATGTGAAAAGGATCTAGGAGTCTTGGTTGACCACAAACTTGACATGAGCCAACAGTGTGACGCGGCAGCTAAAAAAGCCAATGCAATTCTGGGGTGCATCAATAGGAGTATAGCGTCTAGATCAAGGGAAGTAATAGTGCCACTGTATTCTGCTCTGGTCAGACCACACCTGGAGTACTGTGTCCAGTTCTGGGCACCACAATTCAAGAAGGACACTGACAAACTGGAACGTGTCCAGAGGAGGGCAACCAAAATGGTCAAAGGCCTGGAAACGATGCCTTATGAGGAACGGTTAAGGGAGCTGGGCATGTTTAGCCTGGAGAAGAGGAGGTTAAGGGGTGATATGATAGCCATGTTCAAATATATAAAAGGATGTCACATAGAGGAGGGAGAAAGGTTGTTTCTGCTGCTCCAGAGAAGCAGACACGGAGCAATGGATCCAAACTACAAGAAAGAAGATTCCACCTAAACATTAGGAAGAACTTCCTGACAGTAAGAGCTGTTTGACAGTGGAATTTGCTGCCAAGGAGTGTGGTGGAGTCTCCTACTTTGGAGGTCTTTAAGCAGAGGCTTGACAACCATATGTCAGGAGTGCTCTGATGGTGTTTCCTGCTAGGCAGGGGGTTGGACTCGATGGCCCTTGTGGTCTCTTCCAACTCTATGATTCTGTGATTCTGTGATTCTCTTCCAAACCTCTCTCTCCAACAAAGGTAGCCTTTCTGCACTGTGCTATATTGGTGGCTATACTTGTGGTCTCATGGGCCTGTTTCACCTGTCACATCCATGCCATACATTTGGCTTGCACATGGCTTCCCCCAAAGAATCCTGGGAACTGTAACTTATCCTTCACCATGCTACAATTCCAATCAGCCTTAACAAACCTACACTCCCAGTATTCTTTGAGGGAAGCCATGCACTTTAAATGTATGGTTTGGATGTGACTGCAGTTGCAAATGGAAGATAAAGAACCACAGCCAAAAGGGGCTGATTAGAAGAGCTTAATTTCGTTTATTTTTCAAAAACGTTTTCTTTATTATGGGCAGATGCTGTTTCAGAGGATGACTGCTAATGGCGGCCAGATTGTTTGCACAGGACTAACTCCCTAGAAGTTCTTGTTTGTTTTATCTCAGGTCGAAAATATCCAATCAGTGGCCTCCTTGCAATAGCCTGGGAGGCAAAATATGGAAGTCTACGTGAGAGGAGAAGAGCAAATGACAGCCTTTTCCACGTCACCCACCATAAAGTTTCTTTTGTCTCTTTTGTGGGGGTTGCTCGGTGATCCAAGGCTTAGTGCTAGCAGTGCTGTACTGTAATATTAACTTACTCAAATCTGCAATAAATTTTCTTTGCTGCCTCATAGTAATCAGGGCCCCCTCCCCTCCTTGCTATGGCACTACAACTTTATGAGTGCTGAAGAACCATAAAGCCTTTTTACTGGCAGCTTTTACAATTGCAAATCAGAGTATGCAACTGGATAAACATTGGACAAAGCACCAATTTGCCATGTGCCCTCACCCCATGCACAGCATGTGGACAGCAGTTGTAGTGACAGATTTATGGGGCCTCATAATTAGCCGCAGTCCCTAGCTGTGGAACGCTCACTCCTTTACCCCAATTCATGTGTGCATTAGAATAACTTTTTCATTTCAGTCTCTTCCCCTGCCATATCTTCTACGACAATAGAAGGAGAGAAAGCCTATTGGTCACACTGGATAGAAGCAGGCTGGTGGAATGCCCAGGAATGAGACTGTATGGTGCCTAGCAAAAGGAGACTTGTTTTGTGGCATTTGTCCTTGAGATGTGTTTGGGTGGCAGAAACAAACTGAGAGGAAGTTATAAGTTGAGAAGCCCCTTAATTTTTCATAAGAAGCGTAGAAAAGGCTCACCCAATGATCACTACTTAAATCAGAAAATGTGGACCTAACCCAAATGTTTGAATATGGATCAGGTGGCAGCCGTTTCATGAGCATAGCATTTATCTCCAAAGCTCGTTGAAGAATAAAGTCTGGAAGGCTTGCGAGGGCACAACTTTCCAGAATTCAAATTCCATGCAGACCCTACTGGTTCACACTAGCATTAAAAAAATGTGAGGCAACATAGCCACAAACTAGAGGTCAAAAAAGAAGTTTGCAACTGTAATGGAAATAGCCAGCTCTGTTGCAGGCTCTAACAGGGGCAAAACTTCTCTGCCCCCCCGCTCACTTTTTGTGTGTGTGATCTGCTTTGCGTGAGTTTTGTGTTCCCTGCCATGAATTCACTAATCTGAAGCTTGGCTCAGTTCCATGAAAAATCTGCTTTGTATGGGTTCTGAGTTGTCTGCCACGAAGCCACTGATTGTCATTTGAATTAGAAACTGACAGCCTCAATGGATAAATGGTTGGCCTGATATCACGCGCAAATGTATCCCTTGCTAGGAGGGGATTTGTGAACACATGGAACAGCTTAAAAACTTAGAGAAATTGTATTTTCACATCCTTTTACCATTGGACTCTGTCTGACCACAAAATTCTGTCCCTTGATCCTAGACTTCATCCATGAGGTCTCACCCAGGTACCAGAATCTTAAAGGCTGGCAACGTTATTGTAAACCCAAAAATAAATAACATTTATATTGTATTTCAGAATCACCTAGTCTCAGTCATTTACAACATTGTTACTTGAAGTTCTTTTCTATCTTGGCTTTTTTGTGTTTTTTTTACGAGAGCTGTGTGAAAAATTACCATTTGTGACTCTATACTAGGCTCTTTCAAATGGTTTCTTTGGCTTTGTAAGGGTTTGGGACTCAAGATAAATATTTATGCATTTCGAAACCACTGCCAGATGTGTGGAGTCTCTTATCTTTGCCACTGCATCATGTCCCATGCGGGTTAGAGCTTATGTGCTCCAAAATTCATTGGACACCTCTCCCCCTGCTCCCGCTACCCATTCATTAGGATCTGGTAGTGATGTGCAAATGTTTGGAGCGGGGTCAATTCCAGTGGGGCTAATGAAGTGTGGAGTAGTGCAGAGACAGGGGGGGCGGGGGGGGGGAATGGGACGACTGTCCTCTTTCAGCACCAAGCCATGCCCCAGAATCTACAGAGAACACGCCTGCCTTTTGTGTAAATGTGCCTTGGACTGAGACCTCAGCCAGATGAGCAATAAATAAACTTGGTTAACACAGATCGTCCGCAAAGGCTTGTATATAAAGCTGCACACATGTATCCCTGGAATTAAAAAAAGAAAGGGGGGTGGGGGTGGGAAACTGTGTTGGCTTTCAAAGCATCTCAGTGTGGACTGTTTTCCTCTTTCTCTTTTTCTTTCTTTTTTCCCTGTTTGGATTTTGAGGAGCTCCCAACCCATCCCAGAGTGTGTTTTCAGAGAGCCGGGCATGAGCTCCATGTATACTTTTGAAGTAAGCTCTTAAAAAATATAGGTGGCTAATGTCTTCAGTATGTACGAAATATACCATATGTTGTGAAACAAAAGGGGCTCTGTGCTATTAAAGTTTCAGCTCCACGCTCCCCTTCCCTCCCTCCCTCCCTCCCTCCCTCCCTCCCTCCCCCTTCCCACCCCCACCCCCTTTCACCCTTCCTTCCTCTGTTCCTGCTCAGGCAACTAGGAGGGGAGGGAGAGAGAGAGAGAGGAGAAACCCAGTTGCTTTGAGATGCAGGCTGAGGTGGATGGAGAAGACAGGATCTGCTGGCTGGCATGGTAGCCGGGGGGGAGAGCATCTTTTTACTGCTGCAGGTAAGGGGGCCTAGCAGAGGCCGGAGGGCAGACTTTACTCAAGGCTGTAGGCTGGAAATGGATGGGGGATGATGGAGCCAAACAGTGGTCAGAAGTTTGGTATATTTCACAAGTGGCATGTATAGGTCAAGGGACCGAGAACTTGGCATGTTCCCCTCAGTATTAATGGAAGAGTCGAGGAGATTCCCTCTCCGCAGGCTTGGCTTGGCCATTCTGTGTGAGGCACAGCCTTTTTCTTGCCCCTCTAGTTCGATTTGTGCAATTCTCTCAGCAAGGCAGCTTCACTTAGATCATGAGTGCTTTCCTAGGATCAGGAAGCCTGTCCCGACTGCTTAAAGACACTGACCTGTCTGCCCTTTGGTATCTGAGAGCCAAAGGGCAGATATGGACCTCCAGAAATGGACACGTACATCATCCCTTTCCTGTTCTTATTTAACAATGAGCCTCTCATTAGGCAAGCGTGGTGGAATAAAGTACAGGAGCATCACGTGGTTATGGGGAAACCAATCAGCACCATTTGCTGGGTTCTGTTACCTGATGGAATGGAAGTGTGTGTGTGTGTTTCATCCTTAGTGAGCTGCAGGCATGAATTCAGCTTCACACAACTATGCACAAAATCTCCTTTGCTCGTGCTAAATTAAAAGAAGAAGCTTTGAGGGGCCAGCATGTTCATTTGGGCCCTCAGACTTTGCAAATTGTAATGACTTATTGACTCTTTTTGTGTTGTTCTGAAAATCATCCAGTCAGTGGAATTCTATGCATCTTTACTTTATTCAATGGGGCTTGCAGGTAAGAGCATAGGATTGCCGCCTGAACTTTACATTCAACTTGGGTCATCCACACTTGCTTTCTATGCATGGGTCTGCATGGATTTCCATTTGTGTTGCCATTTTCCCTGGGAAAACCACTTTTTAGCACTGAATTGGAGCAAACGTCAATCCATGGAAAACCCAATGGATGTTTGCTCTGATCAGTGCTATGTTTCTAGAAAAAGAGGTGTCGGAACTCACCATGAATGTCTCCCTTGTTCTCTTATAATGGCAATGGTGCCCATCTGAGAGGTGCCGGAACTGAGTTCCAGTGAGTTCTGACTGAGAAAAAAGGGCCTGGCTCTGATTCTGTGGTAAAGATCAGGTTTTCCCAGTGGGAAGCAGCAGGACAAGTAGATATCTGGATGAGCTCCTTCTCTTTAAAACACGCACATGCAGACACAGATACAGACACAGACATGGGGTACTTTAGCAGTAAAGGTCCTCAAATTTCTGTGTGGGCCTGGAAAGCATGGCTTTCTTCCCTTTGCCTTTTGGATGGCTGAAGGTGCTGACATCTGCCATCATGATGAAAGGCCTTCCTGATCACCCTTAAATCAACAGAATGTCCTTTGACTTGTCTGTCCTGTCAACATGTTGGGGATGCTGTTAGTGGTGAAGAGCTGCACGGAAGAGGAGAGGAGGGTAAAGGGAGTAAGCAAAAAAGTCAGGAAGGAAATAACAGTGGGGGAAAAAGAAAGATTATGAATACAATGCCACCTGATTGGCACATTCTGAATATTCTGCTCTCCCTTGGTCCTGCCTTCTCTTGCCATCATTGCATAACAATGCATATGATATTGGTGATTCTAAAGCAAGGATTTCCAAACTGTGGTTCTTGGACCACCAGGGGTGCGAAAGCGTCTTTCAGATTGTCTGTGGCATGCCTTCATTAAATACTCAACTGGATTTTTAATTGTATTTTTGTTGTTTCTTTTGTTTCTTGTATTCTATTCTATTACAACTTGAATCTATGGACTGCAAATTATAATACAATGGCATTATACAATGCAATATAAGAAATCAAAGAAACAATGAAAATTCAATTAAGAATCATGCAACTTCTATTATAGTGCATTATAACAAGCAGAAGAAGCATTAAACAGTCCACCAAGACCCTCCACAATTTTCAGGGGGGGGGGGAGGTTTGGGAACCAGTGATCTCAAGGAAGACAACAGTTTCTAAAGGGAAGTCCAACCACAAATTCATCACAATGTGTTCTCAAAGGTGTAGACCAATCCAAAGTTTGAATAAAAAGTGGTATATTTAAAATAACAGGGTTAAGAGCGACATGGGCTGGAGTGGAATGGAGACAGGACTGGGTGAATCTTTAAATGGAAGTTTCTCTCAGTTTTTCATTTTTCTAATCTTAATTTCAAGTTGTCACCTTTCCATATCAGATTGTGATTTAAAAAAATAAATACACCATGAAAATTCACCAGCATTTTCTCACCAGGATGCATTTTTTGCAAGCAATTTCCTCTATTTGCACAGTTACTCCATATTCATTCTCCCCCCCCCCCATTTTATGGTTGGGGGACTGCATCATAAAATTGCAACAAGTGTGGATCTGAAAGCATGGCTGCGGTTAGGTCTGCCCATTTTTAGGGTGAAGTGGGAGTTTGATAGATTTGCATTAAAATGTGAACTGGACCAAATTTCTACCCCCATCTCTAGTGAGCTTTGGTGACAGACACCCTCAGATTCAGACCATTTGGTTTCTACTGCTAGAATGGTTGGGAAGCCAAAGGGTCCTTATACTGTAGTCCTCTTATTTTGCATGCCTGTGTTCAACTTCCTCTCTCCTTTCCCCACTTTTGCCTCAAAGGCTGTAAATTCTTTGCGCAATCTAATTTTCTCTTACAGCTGTGTAATTCCAGCTCCCCAGCCACGGCTGTCTCCCGCTCACTCCAAGCAATTCTCTCCATAAATGCATTATATTTATTTTGACTCTTGTATATCCTGCCCCCATCTTAATATAAATCCAATTATTTATTTAGCACAACTGCACCCCACCATACCCTCCAACATTTCTCCTATGAAAATAGGGACGTCCCATTCCATCTTACTGGGTTGCCCTAGTCATTCTGGGCAGCTTTCAACTTATATAGAAACATAATAAAACACTAAACATAGAAAAACCTTCCCTATATAGGATTGCCATCAAACAGCTCAGGGGTCAGATAACTCCATAGCCTCCAACATTTCTCCAATGAAAATAGGGACATCCTAAGGAAAAGTGGGACATTCTGGAATCAAATCAGAACCTGGGATTCTCTAAATCAGGGACGTCCCTGGAAAATAGGGACACTTGGAAGGTCTGCCCCATTTTCCTCAAAGGAGAGCAGGGGGCAGCCTACACAGGACTATCACTTTTTGTTCACAGCAGATTTTTATCCTACCCCTTCTCTGTGGGACTCAAGGTGGTGTATATGAAACCCTCCCCTCTTCAGTCTTACTTCTAAAGTAGGTTCCCTCAACCCTACAATTTAGGTTAAGCTGACAAAGGATAACTGGCTCAAGGTCACCCTGACCCTATGCATGTCATGTACAGGGTCATCATCTCTGAACAAGGATTTGAACCTGCACCCCCCTGGCATAGGTCTAGCACTCTTTCCACTACAATGGCTGTTCAATCCTTCAGAGGTTTGTTAGGCCAAGAGAGAGCGATTTGCCCACGGTTGCCCAGGGAAGTAAGCAAAGATGTTACCAACTACAGTGGTACCTTGGGTTAAGTACTTAATTCGTTCCGGAGGTCCATTCTTAACCTGAAACTGTTCTTAACCTGAAGCAACACTTAAGCTAATGGGGCCTCCTGCTGCCGCCGCACCGCCAGAGCATGATTTCTGTTCTCATCCTGAAGCAAAGTTCTTAACCCGAGGTACTATATCTGGGTTAGCGGAGTCTGTAACCTGAAGCATATGTAACCTGAAGCGTATGTGACCCCAGGTACCACTGTATTTGAAAGTAAGTGTCTCTAGCCCAAATTCATCCCACTATAGTGGCTCCCAGTGCCATCAGCCACCTGGACAATGGTAGCGAGTGCTACATGGGGGGTGCCCTGGATGAATTTCAGAAGTTTGTGTTGAATGCAGCAGGCAGTTTCCTAATGGAGCCACTCAGGTAACTCATTGCAGCTATGCCCTTAAGAGTCTGTGCTGGACCCCTGTTGTCTTTTGGCCACTAGACAAGCTCTGCTTTCAGACTGTAGACCCTTTACTATCCTGCATTTCTAAGAAGTGGCCCTTCTCCTTGTCCTGGCCTGATTCTCTCCAGGTTGCTTAGTTAGTGACAGAGCAATTATGCCTATATATGGAAGCCTGTGCTGCTCTGTGGCTCTGAAGAAGTTGAGGATGGGTAGTGGAAAGGAAGAAAAGGAAGAAAAACACAAATTGTAGGCATGAAATGATTGACAGAAGCTATTTGTGCTGCCTTGCACATGCCCTTGCCGTGTGCATTTCCAATTCACATCGAGTGTTTGTGGGGAAATGGATCCAGACATTTGAATTCATTGAATGTTATCAGCTGCACAGAGATACACAGGAAAAGAGAAAGTGAGACGCAAGTTTGCACATCTGTTCATCCGTAGGAGGAAATGTGACTCTGGCCACATTTTTGCACCATACATTTAAAGCACTGTGATACCACTTGAAACAGTCAGAGCTACAGTTCTGAGAGTGGCTTAACAATCAAGCCCTTTTCACTGGGAAGGGGGAATAGGAGTCTCCTAACAACTCTCAGAGCCCTTAGCAAGTTGCAACTCCCAGGATTCTTTAGGGGAAGCCATGATTATTTAAAGCGGTATTACACTGCTTTAGATGTATGGTATGAATATGACTTAGCCCTCTCTATGGGCCCATTCCCCATGCATTGGCTAGAACACGTGTGCGGTGACTACACATGTAGACCATGGTGCACAGAGGTTGGAATGAGGTTGTATTTCTCCTATTCCTGCTAATTTTTATCTAAGCAGATTGTTTTTCTGTTTTTTTTAAAAGTATTTTAAACACTTATATCCCAGCTTTCCATCACACATTCTTCAAGGCAGTTTACAGTTCAACATACAATTAAATAATCAAAAGGTCTATTTTAAAATGACTCAAAGCACACCCTGAGTTATGATTAGTTATGGCAATAAAGTACAGTACATCATATTACTTAGCAAAAGGCTGAACAAAATGGAACCGTTTTCACTTGGTGCCCAAAGGATAAAAGACTGAATGCTGAATATGTTGGGGAGGATGTTGTACAGTTCAGGTGTCATCACCACCTCTGAAGACACCCAGAGCAGGGTCTTGAATGATGGATTTGTTCATGTGGGAGAAGGTAGTTTTCCAGAAACTCTGGTTCTAGGCCATGTGGAGCTTTATAGCACAAAAATCTCCATGGGGCAGATCTACATATTTAAAGAGCATCCAACATACATTTAAAGCACAAAGAATTCTGGGAAGTGTGTTGGGAAGTCTAGCTCTGTGAGGAGCAAACGACAGTTCCTAGAATTCTTGGAGGGAAGTCATGTGCTTTAAATGTACATTGTATGTACCTTAAAGGTATGGTGTGGACCTACTGATTGTAGAACAAGCTGGCCACAAACAGTACCTCCAGCTTCTCTGGGTTGACTTTCATTTTGCTAATCCCAACCCAGTCCATTATAATTCCAGGCATCTGTCCAGGACATCCACTGCTACATCTGGATTAGATGAAAAGCTGAAAGAGAATTCTAGTGACACTTGAGCCCAAATCCCTGTATCCAGCAATTTCATATGGATATTAAACAATATGTGGTGGTGTGGGAATAAACTTTGAAGCACTTTGTAACAGAATTGTGAAGAACCAATAAAGCAAAAACAAAACAAAACAACAACACCAGCACCATTGTCTATCACCTGCCTTCCAGATAGGAGCAGAACCATCAAACTGTGCTGTCCCTAATTCTCAGACCAGACAAATACCATGGTATGAAAAACTGCTGAAAGGTCCAGAAGAGCCCATGTGTTGCATTCCCCCGGCTCCTGGTGTACGTTGCCCACCAAGCAACCAAGGTTAATTCAGTCCAAAAACCTACCCAGCAGCCAGGCCAACATGGATAGGGATTATCCATGTTGATTCACGAATGTCTGAAGTTGGCCATACATTGGTTGCTCTGTAGTCTGCACATATTCTGACCAATGCATAAGAAGGGTGGTCACATGACAGGGGTAGAGCCTCCTGCCACGGCCTCCCTCTTCCACTCACACAGTGAACACCTGTGTGCAGTCCTATCCACTAGACTACCTTCCCAAACCCGGTGTCTTCTGGATGTTGCTGGACTACAACTCCCATCATCCCTGACCCCTGAACATGCTGGCTGAGACAGTTGTATTTCAAGAACGTCTTCTAGAGCATTTCCAGACTCTGGATTGACAAAGTAGAATCAGATCCCCCCCCCCCCCCCGGTGAAGGACATGTTCAGGCATTTCCCAAGCTTTCTTTTTGAAGGCATAAATATCTCATATCAGTCATCACCAATGGCACAACCCTTACATCTATTTGTCGGGGAACACAATGTGTAATTACTTTAAAGCCAGGGCGCTTGCTTTGAAATGCAATAGCACTGGACGAGAGCTTTCTTTCAAGATTGATGTGCTTTATGAGAAATCTGGATTACCGCCCCAGATGTTGCTCAGTCATGCTACCCTGTGGCAACGCAAAGGCTGCATCATACTAATTCCCCACCCAGTGCTGCAAGGGATATGACTAGCACTATGGCTTTTCCTTATATTCTGCGGCCAGACAGGATCTCATTGTTTTGAGTCTGTCTGTTACACTTGCAAAAATAGCAGGTACTGTGAGAAAGAAGGAAATGAACTGAGGGGTCTCTACCCCTGTGCACATATAATATTGGCATGCAATTCTGAATTGGGCTGATGATTTGTATGGAGATGATGCAACTCTTTTTATTTTCTAGACTTGCTGACGGTGACTACCAATAAGAGGAGATTCTAATGCTTATGATTCTGTTCTAGTGACTTTGTGATAATACAATGGCTTGATTTTATGTATAAAATATGTATCCAGTCCAAACAGTCTATACCACCACCACCAATTTGCCAAGTCTGTCTGGTCTTGGTGAGGTTGATCTTACAGCCAACTAGGAAGGTGAAGAAGCAGGTGTGGCAAATCTAGGTTAGGAGGAGAGAGCAGCTGCAAGCAGACATGTTGAGTCCACCCTAAGCAGTTGGGCAGATCAGGAATGAACCAAGCAAGCAAACCTGGGGAGCAAGGGATCTTTCACAGTGATGGACAGGTCACTTGAGTGTAGCACATTCTCAAAGAAATACCTTATATAGTCATTGGCAGGACTTTCTTTCCTTTTTTTTAATTAAAAAATGCTTTTTATTGGTGTTTCATTTAATACAAACAAACAAAATACAGTAAAATTAAACAATCATTTATCCACATTCTTTCCCCACACTCTGCTGAGTATTGACTTCCTTCCTTCCCTTCAACAGGTTTTCTTATGTCAGTTACTTTTCCACAGTTTCTTATTGTATCCAATCCTATGTACATCGTAAGATTTATTTCAGTCCTGCCAGAGTCTTCAAATTTCTACAGTTATTGTTTATGTACTCCATAAATTTACTCCAATCTTTTTGGAATTTTGTTTCCTCCTGATTTCGGATTCTACAGGTCGGTTTTGCTAGTTCCGCATACTCAACCATCTTCGTCTGCCACTCCTCTATTGTTGGTAATTCTGGTACTTTCCATTTTGGGGCTAACAAAGTTCTGGCAGCAGTCGTAGCATACATAAATAACCTTTGATCTGCTTTTTCTGTTTCCTCTCCTATCAAGCCTAGAAAGAAAGCTTCCGGCTTTTTTAAGAAAGTGTATTTAAATATCTTTTTCAATTTGTTATAAATCTGTTCCCAAAACTGTTTCATTTTCTCACACGTCCACCACATGTGGTAAAAATCTCCATCTTTATCTTTGCATTTCCAACATGTCTTACTGCTCATCCTGTACATTCTCATCAGTTTAACAGGTGTCAAATACCAACGATACATCATTTTCATTATATTCTCTCTTAAGGTGGTACATGCTGTAAATTTTATACTCCACAGTTTTACCCAGGCATCATACTTGATGTTATACCCAAAATCCATTGCCCATTTCATCATCACCTCCTTTGTCTGTTCATCTTTTGTGTACCATTCTAGTAAGAAGTTGTACATTTTAGACAATAATTTGGTCGGCAGGACTCTCTTTCTAACCTCCATCCCACCCTCTTACTGAGAATTGGAGATCCATAAAGGGGTTCCTATCTTACCTTAAATCTAGCTTTCCATTGCCTTTCTTCTATCTCTCACTAGGAACGTTGTCCACAGTGGTTACTGGACTTTGTGGAGTGTGAGACTTTGGGGGCAACAGTGCTGGTCCCTTAGTGATATTTAGCTCAGAAGCTGCAGCCTCTATGTCAGAGTCTTTGGTCTGAGGGTCCCAGGCTTCAGAGGCCCACTGTTGCTGGATTGAGGCTTGGTTTGAGGGGCAACTTGGTTTGTCTGTGCAACTAGGCCTCCCAACTCTGAATGCACCTATGTATTGCCTCCCATATGGCCACCTATTTCAATGAAGAATGGAAAGAGCATCATTTAATGGGAGTTTACATCAAGGGTACCGAGCACCAGTGGAGCAATGTCCCTCCTTCCCCTTCCAAAGGCAGATCCAGGGTTATGGGGATGAGAGCAATGGGCCAGATTTAGCAAGTTGGTCCTGCTCGCAGAAGCCCATACAAAGACTTCTACAATGGGGCTTTTCGTCCTCCCCTCCTCCCATGCCTCCCCAAATTGGCTTGGGGGGGGATGTCTGGAGACCCTCCAGAAGAGCACATGGTGGGGGAGGAGAGGGGAGATTATACCATCAGAGAAGCAGATGGATTGAATTCCTCACATAAGGTTTTCAAAGTTCCATCCATCAAAGATCCAGGGACTTGGTGCAGGAAGCAGGAGGAGAGCCACCACTCCATCAGTTCCATGGTGGTCCTTGTTACAGATAGGTAGCCGTGTTGGTCTGCCATAGTCAGACTCATCTCAGGCTCATCTCAGCTATCTGCCTATCTCCCATTCCCACCACCCTTCTGAGTAATACCCCTCCCCACCTTCTCACTATATAGAAGGATCTGGCAACTTCTGTTTCAGTGTATCTGAAGAAGTGTGCATGCACACGAAAGCTCATACCAAGAACTAACTTATTTGATGGTGGTCCTTGTTGCTGATGCTTGGGTCACTCCCTGACAACTTCTGGTTTGGGACGGGGCAGCATTCCTCACTTCCTTCTCCTGTTTAGTTTGGGAAGAGTTGGGTTTGGATAAATAGTCCCGGCTCCCCATCTCTTCTTCACCCCCTCCCAACAAAATTGTCATAGTCTCAGTGATGCATGGGAACTCTCCACCCACACTTACTTGCTAGCCTATTCATTTCTGAAGCTGTTGCTGTTGAGAACAGGCCAAGGAAGAACTGGGCTCAGGCCAGCTTCTCCACTCAGGGAGTCTGTGTGTGATGAATGGATGTGGGTGGGTGAAGTCTGAGTGGGAGTGGGGAAAGGTCTTGATGTCTCATTCCCTCCTCCACCTAGAGTTTGTCTTGATGTTCCAGACTTTCAAATGCATCCTGCGGTTTTTTATGGGAAGGTACAAGAAGGTCAAGGATGGTCAAAAAGGAGTGGGAGGGGAGGAGAAAGGCAGCAAAGCAGGCTGTGCGAGAGAGCAGGAGTCTCTAGTTCACTACGAAAGCACCTGGAGCAAGGCAGTAAGAGACTGTAAAAGGCACAGAAAAGTGAGGTTTTGTTTTAAAACCCTCTCCTCTCTTCTACTCTTTCTTTGTCCAAGTTTTAAAAGCAACACTGAGTGCTTCCTCAGATCACATTACTGGATAAGCATACAGGCTTAATGAAATCCAGTGCATCTTGGGGCTAATGCAACACAAGCCAGACATCATCTCCATCCCACTAGTTTTCTTTTATGGGGCACCCTTTGCCCCATCCCACACTGTCTCCACCCGAAAAGCCTCAACTCCTCTGCTGCTTGGCTAGCACCACGCAGAAGCAAAGGAAAGCAGGAGCTGCAAACAAATCAGAGACAGAATTTTTATTTTAAAAAAGGCTAGATTTTGGACAGGCATCTGGAATATGGTATCCTTTTATGAAAGGTAATAAATAAATGGCTGGAATTTTTTTTAAACAAACAAACAAGCATCAACACAGTTCTGCACAATGTAGAACATCCCTGTAGGAGGTCCAGAAAGCACAGCAAGATTTTGCCTCATATTTGGGGAGGGTGGGTATATGAATTATTGGACAGCTTTTCTTCAGAATATTGTTTTCGGATAAATTTTGGCTTGCTCAGTGTCGAATGAAATGCTATTGCAAATTCATACTGGTGGATGAAAGAAGAAATAGGTTAAGACAGGAGGACTGAAAGAAAGAAGAGTTCAGCCCCTTGCTTCCTTTAAGAACATTAAAGGAATATTGATTGGTACGAAAACTAGATCCACAGCTGCACTCAAAATTGATGAATAGGGAAATTGGGGAGGCAATTTCACAGAAAAGTCCATAGAAGAGACTAAATTCTTCAACAACTCAAGAATACTGTACTTCAATTTTTTTTCCAAAAATTTGTCAGAATATTTTATATATATATAAATTTTGTTTCAGTCCTATTTTATAAATATAAACCAGCATGTTTATATTTTAGTATAGGGATGGGGAAATGTTGGCCCTTCAGGTGTTGCCAGGCTACAAATCCCATAGTTCCTGACCATTGGCTCTGCAGAATGGGATTGATAGGGGGAGTTAAAGTCCAACAGCATCTGCAGGGCCACAAGTTCCTCATCCCTCTTCTAGTGGCTCCATCCATTATTTGTCCCCCGGTACAATGTTGTTGGAAGTTCTCTCCATAAGAAAAGGGTGCAAGAGAGATATTGCAAATAAGCTCAGAGGGACCCTTTATGCCAGTTCACTGACGGAGCCATATTAGTCTGCAACAGATGGCAAGCAAAATACGTAGGGCTGCCCTGTCAGCTTGGCTATGCATCAGATCTTATCCAGAGCTATACCTGGAATGGCATCTTGGGTATCAGCGATTGCATCACTAGGCTTAGGTAGCATTTCACTCTCCTTACCTCTGAATTGACCGGCTGCTCTTCTGAAGTGACTTCCAGCACTCGATGAGGCTGTCAAACGCCCTCTGCTATATTTTATTTTGCCACCCATCCCCAATTGATGTGAAAGTCTAATGTCCTGAGGAGAATATTTGATGAAATGGTTCCCTCAGTTTTGCCATTCACAAATAACATGGAGAAATGGGAAGACTGTTTGGTTCATCCTTTTCCTGTACCTGTTCCGTGATGAAAATCTTGCCTGCTCACCAAACTTAAATGTACTGCAATATTTCAGAAGTGGTCCCTGGAGAATTCAGCTGACTCCCATCTCATATTCCAGAAGTTTCCCCTGAGAAAGATCCTGCTGGTACCCACAGTCTCACAGGATAGGCTTCTAGGTTTTATTAAAAGGACCCACCATGAACATTTCAGATTTGTTAGGGGCCAAACTGGTGCTCTTGTTGGTCAGACCACTCCTTGACCTTGTGATCCGTGATGCCTCAACTGTTCCTGGGAACCTGCAAGACTCCCATGACTCATTGACAGGTCTTGGCCAACCAGCTGAGCGTGACCTGAGGGTTGGGATTGCAATTTCCAACAAAGAGGTTCTGGTTGAGAGAGGGAATCACTTTCACTGCCGTCACAATGAAAACTGGTGAACTACATGGTTAACACAGTTAGAAATTATAGTTTCAGCAAATATCCAGACCGTAGATGGACTAGGATAGTAATATCCACAGTAAGTGGGATCGGAAGAAGGCACATACACCCACTATTTGGGATCTCTGCTGTAAAAGGGACCACAGAAACTTGAAAACAGAGGCAACATACGATTCCTGCTGCTAGAGGTCCCTTACTGAGCTGCTGCTAGCACTGATTATGTAATGTTTATTTACAGCTCTATTGAGTAGGGAACAAATGTTAAGGATTATCATATTGTGTGGTCATTTTCATTAACCTTAAAGCAGGGCTTGGTACAGCAGCCTGCACTAAAAATATCAGAACTCTGTATCAAGATGATTCAGATTCTTTGTGAGTATGTTTGTTCACACACACACACACACACACACACACACACACACACACTCCAGAGTCTGTGCCAAGAAAGGCTGAACATTGTATACACATCACACAAATATACCAGCTTTGATATATTTGCACCCTATGTGTATGATGGTGATGGCAGTCTTGAGGAAGGACAAGAAGCTACACAGAGCAATGAAACCTCACCCTCGACTACTCCACCCCTTCACAAACATCCTTCCTCCCACAGCTTCCGATATTTCCCCAGACATTGCTCACACGCTTTTACCTACCTTTGCGGCCAATAATAGAAACTTGCTTTTGAAAGCAAACGCTGCATGAGCTTGCGCAGCATGAATAATACTCGGTTGCCGAAACACTGAGTTTGCCTAAGGCATATTATGGGATTATCCTGCCCATTTGGGCGTTGCAATATTTATGGCTGAATTGGGCTGCTGAAGCACTCACCTTTCCCACCAGATGGGGATAGCTGAATAAGAAGCTTTTTCACAGCCCCTTTTCTCCTCAGTTTGACAGTGCTGAAGAGAGCCGTGCCTGCCAAAACATATTTGTGTAGGAGGTGGAAAGTTAACTTTAGTATTCCTTTTGGAAGGAGGCGTATTCATCCCTTTCATCAAATAAAATGCAAAATGAGTATGCAATAACCTATATCATGGGGAGAGCTTGATACAGGGTTTTTTCTACTGTTCTCTGAAATGAAATTACCACATTACTGTTAAATTATCAAAAAGCTGGCAGTTCCTGGTTTCAGAGGTCATGCTGTATGATATTGGAAGCATACAGAATTTTACAGGGTAGGTTCTATAATTCTGAGTCCAGGAGACTAGAAATTGCAGAGTGCAAAATGTACACATTAGGTCTGGGAGATATATTGATATATTCCCCAGGACCAATATGAGGAGCAAACTGCGAAGTCGGCTTCACTCAAGAGTTTCTTCCTCCAGTGGGCGCTGCTAGCAGAGAGACTCAGGAGGAGTGGTGGTTTCACCAGTGATATATCGCTGAGTGAAACTGCCACCCCACTCTGCCCTCATATGGGTGGGGGCTATGTGAAACTGCTCAGCTGAGGGAGTGCGGTTGCCACTCCCCGCAGTGAGTACCTGTAGTTAAGGGACCCTTGATGCTCCACTCGCTCACTAGTGGCGAGAGCACAGAGACTGTCTCAGCTGGGGGGGGGGTTTCCTTCCCTCAGCTGAGTGGTGCAAACAAGCTGCATTTTCCCAGCCCAACCCCGTGGGCAGAGATCAATGCATCTTGTTTTTTCAACTGCGATGTTTGGCTGGTGATACACTGTGGTCTTGAAAAGTTGATATCTCCTAGCCTTAGTACACATGCAGACTTCCAAATCTGGTTCTAGGAAATCCAATAGAGATTGCTGGATGTTCACACCCATTGAGATGTAAGCTACATTTAGATATCTAAACATAGCCTTTAGATCCCTACCTAATACCTACCAGGACTTTCCTGGTGCCTACCAGGGCCTGAGTAAATATGACATAATGCACAAAATTAATGCATTCACTCTTGTGGGATTACCAGTCTCATATAACCAACATGCCTACATCTAATTAATGCAGGAAGAGGCAAAGACCATAGAGTAAGCTGTCCTGCCAGGCTTAGCTCATTTTTGGAGGGACTAGAGACAAGCTTTGTTCCCTTCCAGTCTTCCAGGGATGCTCAGTGTGTGAAGAGCATGGCTGTAACAAGGCACTCTTGAGTTCATATACCAATAATTTAAGAACTTTCAGGACTCTTAATATACACATTTTTGCTGTATGTAAACTTTTCCCAAATTGTGTGTATTTCCCCCTAATATACAATTTTTTTGCAAAGCGTTTTTGTGTTATTTTCAGTAATATATGCATTTATATGCACACTTTACAGTAGTACATGCATTTTTGTACACCTTACTTGGAGAAATTTGTAAAATCATGAATTTTGTAAGATTGCAAAATTTCAGTTTGCCTATTCTTTCAGAAAGCGCAAACTAAGTAAGTTCTCCTTTAAATGCAAGCTGAATCAAATTTATTCACCATCCTTGTAAATTGCTCGGTTTAGCCTGTTGTTGGTTTGTTTGAAATACCCATTTGCTATTCTTTAGCTATGGCAAACAAAGAATATCAAAATACAAAGACATTCACCATGGTAAAAATACCCAAAGCTGAGCAGTTGGTTTTAAAGAAACACAGGGCAGAAAGCTCTGAGCAAATAAAGAAAGTGGTATCTAAAAGAAAATAAAGACTCAGAGGAATCTCCCTTGGGAATAAGTTGCATGTTCTGGTCTCTCCCGCCATTTGCTGCCTCAAAGCAGACAGCAGCAGGCAGGGCTGGAGGCAGTTGACACATGGAACAAGACCTCTGAAGCTGATAAGGCACGAATCAGGCAGGTTAATGGGGAGGAAACTGGCCCTTTAAATTGGTTTTACACTGGGAGGTTCCTTGTTAGAGAAAGACAGATAAGCTCTCCCAACACTGCCGCCTCTTCCTCTTCTTCTTCAGTGGGTGTCCAGCTCACACTTGCAAAAGAACAGCAGACAAATTACTTGTGAGTAAGCACTCCCACCTGACTGCTCCATTTCAAACTGTGTGTGTGTGTGTGTGTTTGTTTGTTACTCACTCATCAGTAGATTTCCCCCAGCAAGCCTCTTGAAACAGAGCCATTCCTATCTGAGGAACATGGCAGGAGGGTGCTTTTTTATGGGGGACTTCCAGCCTGCTGCTTGAAACTGATGACTGCCACTCCTCAAGCCAACAGATGCTGCAGGCTTTAAGTCACAAGCAAAGTTCTGTGAGGTTTATTCAGGTGGGACACAGTAGAATGAGGAGAGCTCTGCCATAGAGGGCAATACAGAGACTAGCAGTTCCCATTTTGGGGGGGGGGGCTCCACTTGGTTCTATAAACACATCCCCATTTCTCCCTACTTTACCCCTATCCATAGGTGCTGGCTCCCTGGGGCCCTGGGTGCCCGAGCACCCACAAAATTATCCATGAAGGGGCTGGGCATCCACAAATTTCAGTGCCAGGGCCATGCACACCCAGAATCGTGGGGCCAGGCTGGCATTCCTGACCCTATACTATAAAAGCATTATTCAGAACAGATGTTTGGAAGGAATAAAATAAAATTCAAAACAGTTTACAAAGGTATGTTTAGTCAGAAGCTAATTAAACTTACAGTGGTACCTCGGGTTACATACGCTTCAGGTTACATACTCCGCTAACCCAGAAATAGTACCTCAGGTTAAGAACTTTGCTTCAGGATGAGAACAGAAATCGCATGGCGGCAGTGTGGTGGCAGTGGGAGGCCCCATTAGCTAAAGTGGTGCTTCAGGTTAAGAACAGTTTCAGGTTAAGAACGGACCTCCGGAACGAATTAAATACTTAACCTGAGGTACCACTGCATTTGGTTTAATTAATTCAGCAAAATTGATGAACTTGATCGAATGATGCCAGCTTTTATTTACACATTTCATGACACTCCCCCATCCTCATGCCTCTTAGCATCTTCCTAGGTAATCCCATTCCTCCCCCCCCCTGGGGGGGGGCTTTGGACAATATAATTGGGATCAGTTAGTGTGGGATTATTATTTTTTAAATGTTCCATTGTTTTGTCTTTGCTTATAGCAGGAGTTTATTGTATTTATCTTTGTTTATAACTGAAAATCAGAGACGGAAGAAAAGGAAGAGATATGCTGCAAGAGCCCCAGCTAGGAAGAGTTTTTACACCTGCCTGTGCCTACCACATCTCTTCTCTTGTACCTGACAGGTTCTTTTCTGTCTAGGCCCTCTTTGAATATTAGCCTGGTGATGCGACTCTTGATGAAGAAGCAGAGTGAACTCCCAGGTCAGGGAGATTAAGACTGCCATCCCAGAATGTATGGAATTTTTCAGCGAATTTGAGTCATCAAAGAAGCCCCTTTGGGTGTTTTATCATCACTTCTTCTTTAAAAAACAACAACACAAAGCCAAAAACGAATGAAGCACATATCTTTGAGAAGAAGCAAAATTAACCATTTCTTGGACGACAGTTAAGGGATGTAGTCATCTCAGTACTACAGGGATGACTCAGTAAGAGAAGTCCATTCTGTTTCTGCCTTAAATTCTATTTATTCATTGACCGAAAATAGGTGTGGGGAATCTTTGACCCCCTAGATGTTACTGGACTATAACTCCCATCATCCCTGGCCGTTGGCCAAGTTTGATGGGAGTTGTAGTTCAGCAATATCTGGAGGGACAAAGGTTCCTGACACCTGGCTTAGAGCAACTTCACTGCCGTCACTTTATAGAGTTCTTTTCCTTCCTTTCCCATATGGTGCCTGCTCTAATCCACCCCACATAAATTCTAGCATGTGGATGAAAGACCACAAAGTGATTGCAATGTGCACCCAAACACAACAAAGGAACGGGGAAGCTTTAACTAGAACAACATATTATTTACACTGCATTATGGCCACAAAGTCAGTAAAGCAGGTATACATGTGTAAAACAATAATACAAAATTAAATGAGTTGAATAGATATTGACAGGACAATGTTGTTGTTGTTGTTTAATTTTCTATACTGCCCTTCATCCAAAGATCACAGGGTGGTTTACAATATAAAAACACAAAAATACATAGGCCTGGGAGAAGAGGTATGCTTTCACCTGATGCTTCAATATATGTAACCACAGTTTTAAGTGTAGATCACATTTTTATTCTCCATGTAATAGAATCTAACTTAAATTTGAGACTAAAATTTAGAGCCAAACATCATTGACTGTCCATTCATAGTGTAGTATTTGTAATTTGACACTCTTATGCACAATACATCGTATTTCAAGTATATATTATTATTATTATTATTATTATTATTATTATTATTATTATTAACAACAACAACAACAACAACAACAACAATAAATATTTATATCCCACCCATCTGGCTGGGCTTGCCCAGCCACACTGGGCAGCTTCCAACAAAATATTAAAATACAGTAATGCATCAAACATTAAAAGCTTCCCTAAACAGGGCTGCCTTCAGTTGTCTTCTAAAAGTCTGGTAGTTGTTGTTCTCTTTGACATCTGCTGGGAGGGCGTTCCACAGGGCAGGTGCCACTACTGAGAAGGCCCTCTGCCTGGTTCCCTGTAGCTTGGCTTCTTGCAGTGAGGGAACCGCCAGAAGGCCCTCGGCGCTGGACCTCAGTGTCCGGGCAGAACGATGGGGGTGGAGACTCTCCTTCAGGTATACTGGGCCGAGGCCGTATGAGAAGAAAGAAGCATTTCTGTAACATTATAGCTCACTTCTAACCCAGAAATGTATGTGTGTGACCTAAAAGTACTATGTCCACATTTATAATTTACTTAGGAGACCTCTGTAAGCAGATAAAAACATTGGCAGAATTTTAATATCACTTGTAATGTAACAGGTATTATGGTTAATATGGATGAATACAAAATATAGATTATGAAATAATCTGCAGTTGAAAATGTTCACAATAGGACTCATGGAAGGGATGGGCGGAAGTTGTGAGACTCAGAGAAATCTCTGTATATGGATATGCATTTGGTATTGTTATAAACTCATTTTTGTAAAATCAAATAAAAATGATTTTATTAAAAAAAGTACCATGTCCAAGTACCAGCAAAAAAACACAGGGTGGGATTCACCTAATTCATGGTGGCATGGCTGGCCACGGAAACACTACAATGCTTTTCCTGGGTTCCCAAACTCCTATGGGCAACTCTGGGCTAGATACTTTTCAGGTCCCCTTTAAGCTAAGTACTCTGTGGTTCTAAAGCCAATGTAGATTCATATTTTCAATTTAAACTTAAAGAGTTTCATAAGGGTGGTTAACCTGTGACCCTCCAGATATCGTTGGACTCCGGATCCCATCATCCTCAGCCAGCATGGCTAAAGTCATGGATGATGGGACTTTTAGTGCAACAACATCTGGAGGAGCGCAGGTTGGCCACATCTGCACTGGTGGGCATCACTTCTGCTTGGTGGCACCCTTTCATGCATCCTCTCTACCTGCTGCAGTCCTGTGTATGGTACCTTACCCTGTTCTAGAGACTCTACCAACCCCCAGGACTAGTATTTTAAGGCCTGCCTGGTGTGGGGAGTCTTGCAGTGAGAAGGGGACAATTGGTGAAAATCAGGGGCCCTGCCTTGCACGCGTGGAAATGCTTTCACTAGTGCAAAGCCACCCTTTGTTATTTAAAATATAAGAGTATAGCCACACATCTAAGTAGCCTATGGAAAAGCTGGAGATCCATGTTATCCTGCAAGAGACAAAGTTCAAAAATTAAATGTTGTGCATTTCTTTCCTTTCAGATTTGTTTGCTCTGAATGCCTGCGGTAGACAAGGAGAATTCCATAAGATGCCCCACTTTGATCATCTTGAGCAGCTAAAGGCCGTAAAGAAGCATCAGAAAGATCAGCTTGATTCCCAGAGGATAATTCACAGCAAAAGGTCTGCAATTCCTCTCTGAAAAGAAGAAGTGCGACACCCACACTTGGTATCCTGTTCTCTGTTCCTGCATTCAATATCTTCTTGTTCAGGCTGGGGCAAAGATTAGTGCATTAAAGCATCCTGGCAATTATTTACTCAACCTTCTTTCCTGGACAAGTGTTCAAAATTGTAGAGGTTTATCTTTTTTTCCCCTTAGAAGGAATCAAAGGCTAGTCCTTGCTACACCCAATCAATGAAGCACTGTCTGAACCCTTCCCAGTAAGAGTGCAGAAAGGGACAAAATGCTAGAGGCAACCTTACGGCAACCTTGCCTCCAACCTCAATCCAGCTGCGCTGGGACCAGCAAAGCAAAGCAAAATCCATACGGTTTTAAGAAGCCCAAGCCTGACTTGGTTGATGGATATGGCTGCTTGGAAGGCCTGCAAGGAAAGGAGAGAGAAATCAGTCAAAGATGTCTCCCAGCTGGGAAGAATCGCCCAGCAGAGCCAGAAGAGCAAGAGATAAAAGAGTCAGCAAGAAAGAGTTTCTTGCAGGAATCTTGGAAAGCCAGTGGAGATATGCTACCGTTCAAGGGAGATGGCAGCGGGCTGATATCAGGGGGCGGGTGCCCCACGACGAGAGACTCTCCAAGGCCAGCTTTGGACTTGCTCCAGCCTGGGTTTAGCAAAAACGGTGACCCGAGTCAAGAATGGAAAGTGGTGAAAGTGAAGCAAGTCCTTATTTCTCCTGTGGCTGAACCTAGGAAAGCAAGTAAGTGCGGCCCTACTTTTTTCTCCCAACCCTGATTCTTGTCACGGGGAAGAAAGAAAAACACTATACATTCCACGTGGTCACTGATGGTGCAGCCGTGTGCTCAGTTTCTTGCTTATGAATCCCATAAGATTCAGTGCTGCTTCTCCTGAATCACACCTCATGTATGGTTTAGCAGGCAGTACTCGCCCACTCCTGTGAGTATCATTCAGTATTTTTCCATCATGGTGAGGCTCTTCACCCCTGCTCTCCTTCTCATGTGGGTGTTCTTGCCACACTGCCTAGAGCAGCCAGCTAATCACTTGTGGGAGGGGGACGGGACAACCTCACTCTTTCTTGTGGGTAAGGCAAGTAGCTGCTTGTTTGGCCATTATGAGGCTGAGATGGTGATCATAACTTTCCTAGGATGCAAGATTAGCTGGAAGTAGCTTCCAGTATGACACACATAAAAGGTGCAGATCAGAGCAGCTTTTAATGTTTGCGTGGAGATGGGAATTATTTCGCCAGTACTGCACTCACCTGATTAGTGAGTGACAGAGATCAGCTCAGCTGGATCTGAGTTTCCTTTGACTTTTTATTTCTCGATTACTTTAATGATTAATTTTTATTACATTCCGCCACCTTTTGTGCTAGGAGAATATACTGAAGGGCCCGACCAGGCATTACACCAGGTCCACCATAACAGCAAATTTTGCCCCAGCAAAGCAACCGAAAAAGGCTTATACAGTGGTACCTCGGGTTAAGTACTTAATCTGTTCCAGAGGTCCGTTCTTAACCTGAAACTGTACTTAACCTGAAGCACCACTTTAGCTAATGGGGCCTCCCGCTGCCGGTGCGCCGCCGGAGCACGATTTCTGTACTCATCCTGAAGCAAAGTTCTTAACCTGAAGCACTATTTCAGGGTTTGCGGAGTCTGTAACCTGATGCATATGTAACCTGAGGTACCACTGTAACATGTTAGGTGCCATTTATTATGCAGAGAGCGTGTTCTCTCTCAGGTGCGTGTATATAATTTTTCTAAATGTGGTTACTGTACATTTAATACCTGGGGGGCTTAATGTGAGCCTTGCTTCTCCAGGGTGGCAGTAGGGGAAGGCAGGGTGCCTGCAAGGGCACTGGCCCATGGGATTCTGCCACCTGAGGCAGCTGCCTCAATCCAGGTGGGCCTAGCCAAGGGTGCCCGTGAAAACTCTGTCCTTCAGTTATTCTCTTCCATAGTTTGTAGGATCTCTTGCCCCAGGTTTTGATGCTAGCATGCTCTGTGCAGGGTAAAACAGCAGCATAATGTCACGGTCTAGGGGACAATATGGTTGTCTGTCTTAGAATCTCACATAATAATCTTTCATCTCTATAAAGCTGCATATACCGGTATATATCTGTGGATGTTTGTCTAAAAACCTTGCTTTGGGATTCCCATGATTAGACTTGCTGAGTCTCACGGGAACCAATTAGGATTAGAAACTGACGAAACTGTGGCATCTTGAAAAGCTGCCCTTAGCTCAGAATGCAGAGATGGGTGGAGCTTTTTAGCTAATCCAGCATGGCCATTCATATGCTATGATGCCTACCAACAAACCATTTCCAGAAATTGTTGGGTTACTTTAAGAGTCCAGGTTGGCAGACATGATGGAACTGCAGTCTATTTTCTAAAGTGAAAAACAATTGTTCCTGGGTCATTTTTTAAAATGACAATTAAATAGCAGGGCTGCTACATAAACCAAAGCTATGACGTATATAGAAATTATAGTATATAGAAATTAGATGTATGTGGTGCTTTGCCCTGAAGTATAAGGTTTGCCCTGCCAACATTGTTAATGATAAACTTTAAACTGTTTCACCTAGAGTTCTCAAAACTGGCCAGTGATTGGAGATGCTTGGACTTTAAAACTTGACTGATTAGTTTTGTAATGTTTTATAGGGACAACTTGAAAGATATAGCTTATTAGCAACAGCTTATCTGGCGCCTTTGCTGATTTGACATTCGGCAGTCATAAAGCTAACCAGTATTATAATTGAGAGGCCTATCTTACACAGGATTGTCTACAATGATTGGCATGGCTGTCTGGGATTTTAGACTAGGGTTTCTCCCAGCCTTACCTGGTGATTTCAGGGATTGAACCAGGGACCTCCTGCATGTAAACTAGATTCTCTGCTACCACTGAGCTACAGCCCTTCCTCGTGTACAGCTGCCACTTTTGTAATCTGCTTTTGCTTGGCAGGTTTCAGGAAGCCTCTGTGCACCAAGCTAATCTATGAATGGGCCCTTGCTGTTGCGCAGTTGGTGATATTGGTGACAAGGGTCTTCTTGCCTCAGAGGCAATGTCTGCACTACTTGAATATGGTTTTATTTATTTACTTGTTTCAACAATTTCTATACCACCTAATGCCATAGTTTCTAAGTGGTGTACAATGAAGTTACAAAAAAATGTTACAAAGGATAAAATCAGTTAAAATTAAAAAGTCAGAAAGCCTCGCTTAAAAGGGCTGCTGAGAACTCTTCACCAGTTGCCTGAAGTTTGAAAATAGTAGTAGTAGTAGTAGTAGTAGTAATAATAATTTATTTTTTATTTATACCCCACCCATCTGGCTGGGTTTCCCCAGCCACTCTGGGCAGCTCCCAACAGAATTAAAAGCACAATAAACCATCAAACATTAAACACTTCCCTAAACAGGACTGCTTTCAGATGTCTTCTAAAAGTCAGATAGTTGTTTATTTCCTTGACATCTGATAGGGAGGGAGTCTATCTGAAGGGAGTTGCACAGAATTGGACCCACAATACTGGCTCTGGGTTGACACAAGTCATGCATCCAAGCTATGGGGAGACCATAAAGACCTCAGTGATTGGGCAGGGTCTAAGGCATCAAGCATTCCTTAAGATACCATGGAACCAAGTTACTAAAGTAAATTAATACAAGAGCCTTGCACTTCACCTGGTAGCACATGGGCAGCCAGTGCAAGCTTTTAAGCACCAAAGTTATGTGCGGCAGTAGTCTGTTCCCATCAAGTCTTGCCACAACATTTTGCACCAGCTGGAGCTTTCTGGACTAGGCGCAAGGATAAAGCATTTGCAATGATCTAGTCTTGAGCTTACTGGCGCATGAATTACTGCGGCTGGGCTCTCCAGGTTGCACTGATTTACTGTGCATTTGCCACAGATGTACCACAGAACAGAGACTCTGTAAAGGGAAGAGATAACAATGCAAAGACCAACAGGGAAATAGTTAATAATAATAATAATAATAATTTTACTATTTATACCCCGCCCATCTGGCTGGGCTTCCCCAGCCACTCTGGCTGGCTTCCAACAAAATATTAAAATACTGTAATACATCAAACATTAAAAGCTTCCCTAAACAGGGCTGCCTTCAGATGTCTTCTAAAAGTCTGGTAGTTGTTGTTCTCTTTGACATCTGGTGGGAGGGCGTTCAGGAAGGGTGCCACTACCAATAAGGCCCTCTGTCTGGTTCCCTGTAACTTGGCTTCTTGCAGTGGGGGAACCGCCAGAAGGCCCTCGGCGGTGGACCTCAGTGTCCGGGTAGAATGATGGGGGTGGAGACATCAAGGTAACCTTCCCCCACCTGGTGTACTGCAGAGGTTTTGGACTACAACTTCCATCAGCCCCAGACACCACAGCTGGCTGGAGCTGATGGGAGTCATGGTGATGGATCTTAAGGTTCTAGTAAAAAAAGGAGGGGGATAGTAGACAAACTGAACATGAACTGAAGGTGCTGTCTGCATTATATTAGAAAGATGTTAGGGAGTTCACAGTTGATATTTGACTTGGGGAAGGCTGGTATAGAAAGGCAACGACAGGTGCATTTAAACGAATTTGGTTTCACAATTCACTCAAACAAAATTCTTGAAAAATATCCTCAAAACAGCTGGGGAAAGCTACAATTTCATGCACATTAAAATATCCCAGTACCAGAGATGTTTGCAGATGGGACATTTCTACATTTCTGCCTCAGAATAAGGCGCATGTGGGCTCCCAAAGATTGAGTTGCTGCCACAATAGTGTGAACTCTGCAATTTGGTACACAGACAGGTGGACCTAAACAGCATAGTTTCTTGAAAAACCTGGAAAGCAGCCATTTTTTTAGTTGTCTCCGATGTATCATCTCCTTCCTCTGCATCCCCCGAAATCTGTTCCAAAGCATTCCCCCATCCCCAAGCTGATGTTGAGGGTGTGTGGGGAGCTGGTGGGCCCAGGAGAGGAACAGGGTGTTTCGCTGTCTGCATGGAAGCCCCCCTTGCGTCAGCAGAGCTTGCAGTATCAGATATGACCCTTTGCCCCTTATCCTCCAAAAACATGGGGCACGAACGTTACCTCTCAGGAGAGGCCAGCACAGTGCAAATCATTCCTCACCTGGGATTCCTCATCCCTGGGACTTCTGTTCATTCATTCAGAGAGGATGGAGAACATATAAATAGAAATATAGAGGGTCACATTGCCTTGGTAACCTGTTGGGGACATTGGAGCCAACTCCTAGGGGCTGAGATCCCTTTGCCCCCCATAAAATATTTGAGGGGGCTGCCCCCCGAAGTTGATGGGCATTGTGCATGCTCCACATCTTGCGGTCGATTATGCGGGGGTGGGGTGGGTTACTGGCCCTCCTCCCAGTATTTTATTCAAGTTGGCATCCCTAATTGGGGGCTGCATGCCTATAGTGGGCAGAGCACCCCTCCCCCACATTTTCCTCCCACCTTGTCACCTGCATGCAACTGAGGCCGAGGGCCATTTTCAGCTGCCCTCCGGTCCACTCCTCCTGGGATCAGCTTCGGATAGAGGAGGGGCGTGTCTGGATTTCCAGTAGCCGCCCGGAGGACCGAGCGGAGGAGTGACTGTTTTGATCTCTGCGCTTGCACAACGCCTAAGCTGCGTTTGCTACTATTAGGTACGACTCCTATTCACCTTTTAGGGAACTGACAAGTTGTTGTTTTTTTTAAAAAAGGCAAGGGGGCGGATAATGCTGCAGGAAGCTAAAAGGGCTATCTATATATCTGATGGGGAGAAATTTGTGTGATGAGTTAAAAAGAAAAAAAGAAGTGCGCGTGGCGATCGGGGGTGGGAAGGAGCGAGCGGGCGAGCGTTGAAATAAATAAATAAAAACCGAGAGCACCTCGGCAGGCACTAAGCTTGCGAGTCCCAGTGAGTCAGCCGGGCTGAGGCCAGCGCACTCCCTCCGGCTCTCTGGCTGCCGCCGCTGCACACGCTGCCAGAGCGTGTGGGGCAAAGTCAAGTCCCCGGCTGGCCCATCCTTGCTCGCCGTGGGGAGTCCGAGAAGGGTGTTTGGGGTGGCGGCGGCTCTCCACCCCTTTCCCCTTTTGACAGACACGGCCAGTTGCTGCGAAAAGCCGGGTCACCCGATCTCCCTTTCGGAGGAGCCCAGGGAGCCGCCGCCGCCGCCAGCAGACAAACAAACACAGAGCTGCTGTGCAAAAAAAAACCCCCGGCAGCGGGAGAGAGAGGCTGGCGGAGGAGGCACCTGGAGGAGAGCGAGGAGCCGGGCGAGCGGCAAAGCGGGGAGTCGCGGGGTCCGGAGCGGAGGTAAGAGGCGGGGGCGTGGAAGGTGGAGGGGCTGCGGGGGAGCGGCGGGCAGAAAGGAAAGTGAAAGCTGCGCCTGCTCTCCTCGCCTCCAGCCGGATGGGCTCTCATGCGGAGCAGCGGGCGAGCTGAAAGGAGGGCCGGATGGGTGGCTAGTAGCCGCTGGGCTGAGAGTTGAGGGGCGTGCCAAGGCGACCTGCCCCACGAGGCCCCAGGTAAAACCTCACCCCCCCACGCCCACAAGCGAAACCTCCTGGGATCCCTACCCGGTGCGCTTGTTTGGTTGCGCTACTTGTTGCTCGCGGAGGGCGAGTCGAGGGGCAGCTGATGTCACTTCTTTGGCCGGCTTGTGGTGTTGGCGTCTCCCAGCTCGCTTGCAAGAAGTCCAGCGATTGCCGCCCAACTTTCCAGCTGTTGCCAGAGAGGGATCCGATCGCCTCCTGCTGCGACCCCTTGGGGGTTGTTTTCCCTCGCGAAGAGCTGCCACGCGCGTCGGGCGTATATTGGGTGGTGAGGGTGCTTTTGGATAAGTCTTAAGGACAGCCGCTCTTGGAGGGGAAGCGTCCCTTAAGGGTCTTCCCCATCCGTAAGACTTAACCTCTGGTATAAGGCAGCGATCAGTATATAAACACCCGCAGGATGAAGGATCTGCTGGGTGACTGAGGTTGCTGCTGCTATTCCCTCTGCTTCTTTCCCAACATTTGCACTTTCTGTGGGTTGAGGAGGTTTATTGCATGTCCACATCCCCCCCCTCAATGCATTGATTTGGAGAATCCGATTCCCCCGTGCAGGGCAACGATGATGCCCAAAGCCTTGCTGGTGTCACCAGTAGCTGGCATGGCAGAATAGAGGAATTGCAATGGTCAGCCGCAGCAGGTGTTGGGAATGCCATTTGGGAGGGATGGAGGGAAAAGGCCCTTTCCCAGTACCTCTATTCCAGGTAGTGCCTTGGGGATTTGCACTAACAGAGAGGGCACTGGGAGCTCCCATGATGTAGGGATGACCTCATTCCAAAGGCACGTGGTTCTCTTTGGCTGCTTGGGCTGAAAATGCAGTGAGGTCCTTCTTTTTCTCAATTTGGATCGAGGCTGGTTTTGGGAGGAAATGCATCAAAATGCACTATTTCATAAGAAATGGCAGGAGAGACATGGACTGTGGCTAATGTTGTGTGGTGGGAGAGCACTGGATGGGAGTGTAGACACAGCCTTTAATTATATATTTGGCCTCTAGCCTCTGCAGACCTTCTTCATGTGGTGGTCTAAAAGGAATGGGTTGACTTTCAAATTTGTGGTGCCTGGAAGCAGAGGCGGGAGGAGAACAATGAAGGGAATCCTGTGGGATGTGATGGAGCTGAACATCTCCCATATTTTGGTCATCAGGTCTTGCATCATGTTATTCACTCTCCACTCTCAGCTCAGCCTCTCATTCAGGGTTAGTTTTGCCCTTCCATCTATTATCACCTTGAAACCCAACAGGCAGAAAGAAGGGAGTATAAATAGAAATTATAAGTCAGTAAAAATAATCTGCCAACCGGAGAGCACTTCTGGGGGATGAGTCCATTCACAGCCATGTCGTCCTTTCCTCAGAGCCTGGGTCTTTGGGCATTGCAGCCAAAGCTTTCTATGCATCAGATCCACCATGCATATTTTTAGACTACTTAAGCTACTTGTCACTTTACTCATTTATTTATTGCATACGTATATCCCCCATCTTTCCTCCAAGGAGTTCAAGGTGATATAGATGGCTTTCCCCTTCTCCATTATATCTTCACAACAGTTGGGGAGGGTTGGTGACTCGCCCAAGGTGGGCATCATGGTTGGTCCTAGTTTATCCCTCTAGTCACCGCACTAAAAATACCCAAGGAGAAGAATACTTCTGAGCCACCTCTATGGTGTCTCTTTCCCTGTGTCTAGCCAACAATTCTTCTGCTAATGCTAAATCAGATGAAACTTCTTGAGAGATGTGGGCCAGAAGCCACAGAAAGTTTAGTTGCTGTAGCTGTCCCTCCCACTAGGCTGCCACACAACGCTGGGCAAGTCACCTTGCTTTTCTATTTGCCAGTAATTTTCAAGCTTTCTACATTTAAAAAGAACCGTTTAAGAATGGACTTTCTTTCTGAGATGAGAAAACCCCAAATGTCTGCACAGGGGACCCCTCTGTGTTAGAGAAGAGTCTGGCGCATGCTGGAAGGAGCACTGAACATGCCACTGGGTGTCATCAATGTTATTTTTTTTTTTGGCCTTGATTCAAAATTGTATCCTCCACATCACTTAGGCCAATCTGCATGAAGCCCTGCATGCACTCAGAACATATTTTAGAATGTACCCTGTAGTGTTTCTGCGATTGTGAAATACAGTAAAGATTGCCATTGGTCAACTTGGCCTCCTTAGGAATGTAGGGACATGAGAAAATGCCTTAAACTAAGTCAGACAAACGGCTCCATCTAACTCAGAATTGTCTACATTGACTGGCAATGGGTGTCCTGGATTTCGGGCCCTGGGTCAATCTCAGCCCTAACTGGCAGTGCCAGGAACTGAACCCGGGAACATCTGCATTCAAGGCAGATGCTCTGCCACTGCGCTGTGGGCCTTCTCATTGAGGAACCTCTCATAAGCAACCAAGGACTCTCCTGAACACAGTTTAGAAGCCACTACTTTGTTCTATAGTAAAAAACATTCAATGTCCTTTTTCTGAGGAATTTTTATAATTCTCAAAATTGCCTGAACAATCAAATGTCTCACCCAAGCTTCAACCTGCACTGTCCGGTCAGGTCTTGAATGATAGGAATTTAGAAGATAGCTTTCTAGAATTTGGAAGCTGGGAGGATGTTTGTGCAAAGGATTTTGTGAGTGCTCAGTCTCATCCCTGAGCAATGAGCAGGTTGAACACTCATACTTACAGCTACAAAGAGTACCTGTGGATGTTTATGACACAATAAATGTGCTAGTCATTAGTCTTTAAGGTGCCACTGGATTCTATGGTTCTGGAGCGGATATTTTGCTACAGTATCTCCCGAAGTGTGAGCCCAGCAGCTTTCTTCCTTGAGCGAAGTAGTAAATGCTGCACCCACAAGTCAAGATACATGGTACCCAAGTTATTTTGCCACCCAAGGCAGAAAAATCAGAAAACATATCCTTTCCATGTCAGTAATGTGTCAATAACTGAATAGCTAGCAATTTGCTGCCCTTTCACGAATGATCCCCCAAATCAACTGCCTAAGCTGACTGTCTCACTTTGCTCAATGGTGGGGGCAGCTCAGCTTGACTTCAGCAATTCAACCAAAGTAGAGTATGCCACACAGGCAAGACCACAGTGGAAGCAGTGGTGAGTCTGTTGCTGATTTGAATTACATCCAACAAGTCCCCTAGTAGAGCAAAGAATTGGCAGGTGTAATGCATGATTTACAAAAATGAGAACTAGACAGAAATTGATGGAGGATTTTTTTTTTGCAAAACTAGGATGATTCTTGGTGGGTACAGGTTTCAGCTTTTTGAGCAGTTTCAAATGCTGATGAGTTCAGTTTTCTAGAATTCTCAAGTCATTGGGATCTGGCATTCCTTTAAACTCATATTCAGACATGACAAAATTAGCCCAGGGCTACACTCTCAGTAACTACAGATCTGCTATGGCACTGGAAAAATGCTGAGTGACTATTCAGGGCAAAAGGGTCACCCTGTGATTGCAAAGGAGTCATCATGAAGTCAGCCTAGAATATTTGTATTGCACAAATGATAGTTGTCTTCGGCTGGTTTTGTGGTGGTGCCACGTGTGAGCTTCAGTGCCATGCATAGACTGGACTGGATCTTCCTTGGGAAACAAATGCCATCTCCCACATGGTGCCCAGGAGATCTGAGCATAGTTGTCAGTGATGTTCTATACCCTTTCAGATTCCTTGCTCATCATCTATGGTTTGTGTTGCTGTATGTCAAACGGACGCTTTTTGTTGATCCTCTCACTTGGCGTCAGGCCAGGCACAATCCACTGGAAAATTTTCTTTTATCTCAGATTGCAGTTATGGGTTCACTAAAGTGTGTATTTTCATCACAAGTAAAGAGTCCCGGCTGACAGGGTCTGTGAATGGTTTTTATCCATGTGCTGTTTCTTCAATGGCGGAGATGGTACGAACCAATCCCCGGGAGGAATTCAGTGTTGCACTATTATGATCCTTACATCAAAGCAAACATTCCTGATTGCCAGCTGGAACAATCTCCCTTCTCCTCATCCCCCCCCATGCACTGTTCTGGGGGTTCTCCTGACACCCCCCACCCTGAGCTGATTTGGATAAGGAGAGAGGGAGAAGCCCTGCTGTGCTAGCAGGATTCATTGGGCTGGCTCCCACTAGCACAACTGTTTAGTTGAGTCCTGCCCCAGCTTCCAATATGCTGTGTTGGGGAAAATTTGCTTTCAGAGATAATAGCTCCACAGCTTCCATGGCTTCTTGGATATTCCACAAGGGATTAGGCAACTGTCCTTTAGAGAGCTTTCAAGTAGAGCAACATTCCATAAGAACATTTATCTGAATAACAGTAGCTTTTTGATGAGAGAAGCTATGGAAGTTTATGACTTCCTTGGAACTCTTTATTTGGAACAGAATGCTCTGGGAGGAAGTTTTTTGTGGTTTTGCAGATTCTTAGGAAATGACAAACTTAAGTTCAACCTTTGCCAGATAGGTATCTGTATCACCAGGCTGTTTCCAACAAACGATACCATCTTCTGATCTCATGGTCTAGTGGAGTCGTCCGTTCTGCTCCTTTAAGAATGAACAGATGAGAGCAAGTCACCCTTCTTCGGCTCTGACTCTCGTTGTTTACTGTTCACGGCATGCCATTAAAAATAGGTTCAAAATCACAGGCTGTAGTGGTATTGCCTAGTGCTGGGAGGTTGAATAACCTTAGGACATCGCTTGTGTTTTAGTGTAATCTGCAGAAGTTCACATCCATTGTGTTGCTCTGTTACTGTTAACTTTTTAATATGCTTACAATATATATTTCAAATAATCTCCAAACGGATCTGCCCAATTTTGGGCAGCCGCCATCCTTTACTTGGAATGTGATACCTACCAGCAATATTTAGAGACCATTTGTTTTTTGAGGTTCTTCTGTACTAGTTATAAGAGTGAGGCATTATATTTCAACTGTACACCAGCCAGGGTTGCCAGGCTGCAAGCTGGTGAACCTACCTTTCGCTGTTGATAAAGGTATGTTTTCCAGCAGATGCAATGGTAGACATTGCAGCTGCTATGCTGCTAACTGCTCTAGGATAAAGATGAGCGCTACTCATTTGAGCAGATGGGACAGTATGGCAAGGGATGCCACCAAGAAGTAGCAAAGCGGAAAGGGCAGGGGTAGCAATTACTTCCACTCTATTAACATTGCTTAGTAGCTCTCATATATCAGCTACATGCAGATACTGCAGAGAGAGAGAGAGAGAGAGAGAGAGAGAGAGAGAGAGAAAGAAGAAGAAGAAGAAGAAGAAGGGAGGAAGGAAGGGCAACATTTTCCTTTCCTGGTCATACAGGGCACTGTTTATTTCTACCTTTGGCCATTTATGTTCGTGTGTGTAGGCCTTGGGTCATTGCTGAGCTGCTGGCAGGTGTGGCAGTACTTACACCTGCTAAGGCTCACCTTAAAAGAAGCAGTTCTTTGCCCCCACCGTTCTATCTCCCACACTCCCACAGGAAGAGCATGGCAATGCAAGGACTACTTTTGAGAGCTTCACACAATGATACAAGTTCTCTGAATACCTGCTCCATCACAAGTCAATGCACATCAAGGGAAACGTCTTCCCACCAGGGTCAATGAGTGTGCAACATCCTCAGAGGAATCAGGGTTCCTGTTTCACTTGGACCAGATGGATCTGCAAGCCCTGTGTTATGCAGAGCTTTGATGTGTGGGAGCAAAAGTCTGAAATTTCATAGGCGGACAAGCAAATGCGTATGTTGCCTTACATGGGGGATGGGGGGGGGATATCCCACACAGCTGTTGCCAAGGCAAAGAGCCAGTCAGTTGTCTTGCCAAGAAACCTGTCTTTATTTCTTTATTGTCAAAAACTTGAAGCATTTGAAGGAAAATGCAATGTTTTCCTTCTCTGGTTATATATAGGATGCTACATTATGTATTTAAATTATTTATCTTATATCACTACATGGGATGAATATATGTGTGTTTGTTTGTGCACATGCACACACACACGTGCATATACATATATACACAGACATACACACTAGGTCTTGGGGTCATTTCTTGTAGGCCTGCCACTGCCTATGAAACAAAGAAAGGAAGAAAGTCTCACCTGCAAAGGGATTGCTCAGCTGACTCAATCCACCCCTGCCTGGCTCATTTTTCCTCACCACTGAAGTTGACAAACCCTACCATAAGCTCATTCAGCCACACTGGATAACATTCCTAACATAATAGACCTAGCCTGAACAAAGCCGTAACTCACACCAGATACAGTCATGTTGCTACCGGAATGGAATCCAGACAATAATATTGCCTGGCATTGTCTGGTGGTGAGTACCTTTTACCAAAGGCTCAGTAGAAAATATTGTTAGAACGAGGGGGAGACAATAACCCTGCCAGCTCCACCTCATTTTCTTTTAACCCTCACAATAGCCTGGAATGAAAACAAGGAGGCCAGAATCCAGCAGGAAGAAGAAGTGTGCTTTGACCTGTGGACTTCAGCTCTTTGCTTGATGATGGGCCCAGTATATTAAGCGAGAATGTGTCTTTCTCCTCCTTCTGAACATGCGGATCCATCTGGATGGTGCTAAATTTCCTTGAGTCCATCAGACAGTGCCTCTTCATTCTTTAATCTCAGATTTCTGGGAGTAGCTGGGGAGCTTAAAACAGGGTTTTCAAAAAGCATTTTTTGAAATGATATACTTTATTTTGATTCCAAGTAGCTCATGAGTTATTTTTAGGTTTGTTGATCCTCTGGGTATCTGAGCAGTTCTTTCTCTTGCTATGTGAAAGAGGGTAAAAAGCTTTGATGAGAAATATATAGCCAACCGCTATGAACTATCTGGTACCTCTCATTGTCTGTTTCTAGCTAGCTATTGAAATCCCTCAAAGAATAAAAAAGAACAAATAAAACACAGCAACAAAGCAGATAAAAACTGCAGCCAATATTTTGTTTTTGAGTTAGTTGATAAATGTTAAAACTGGAGGACTTCTTTTAAAAATAAATCTTGTGACTGTTTAACAGTTGTCTTTGGGATTGATGATGGTGCAGTAATGCATCTAATAACTGGGTGAAATTCTAATTGCCTTTAGTTTTTTAGGAGCTGGGTCAGTTTTAGATATTTTACCAGGTGAGGAAATAATGGACTGAGAGAGATCTAATTACCAACCATTTTCATGTTCCTGTTGGTCATTCAAGGCTGCAGTCCTATGCTTCCATGGATGCAAATCCCCATTTCCAAGTTAGCATCTTTAGGATCAGGCTGTGCAAGTGTTAGCCCAATATGCAGCTGTTCAGCCCCCCTAAATCATTTTACTCTAGAGGGTGAGATCCAATGTAGTGTGAATGGGTGTATGCTCATTTTACTCTAGAGGGTGAGATCCAATGTAGTGTGAATGGGTGTCTGCTCATTTTACTCTAGAGGGTGAGATCCAATGTAGTGTGAATGGGTGTCTGCTCATTTTACTCTAGAGGGTGAGATCCAATGTAGTGTGAATGGGTGTCTGCTCATTTTACTCTAGAGGGTGAGATCCAATGTAGTGTGAATGGGTGTCTGCTCATTTTACTCTAGAGGGTGAGATCCAATGTAGTGTGAATGGGTGTCTGCTCATGCAACAGTGCTTCTCCTTCCTGCCCTACCCCCAACCTGCATTGCAAGGGGGTTGGACTAGATGGCTCTTAGGGTCCCTTCTAGCTCTATGAGTCTATGATTCCATGACCCCTGCACATGCCCCAAATCTGCTATGGATGGTTGAGAGGCATTCTGCAGCTGGTTCTGGGGAGTCGGGGGGAGAAGGTAATCTTGAAGTCCTTTGCAGAAGCAGATTTCCATTGTGCAAGCAGGCTCCCACATTGGATCTAACCCATGGTTGGTTTCCTTTTTTTGAAAAACCTTCACTATACACACACTCACTGCAATTCTTCTAACATTCTTGCAGCAATCACATTGCTGTTATAGTAGTATTATATGAATAACGTAGTGCTAACGGAATCAGTTGTTCCCTGAAAAAGTTATTGGCTGTACAAATCAGAGAACTCCAAAAACAAAACTTGAGTTATGCATGAAGTAATATGAAGTAGACCTTCCAAAGGCAGCAAATTCCAGATGGGGCATTTTACCACTCCTAACTCTGTATGTGTAATGATTGTATTACTATGAATCACCCTGGACTCAATTTCTGATCAAGGGCCTTATGCAAATACTTTGAGCAACCCCTCCCAGTGGCATTAAAGGGATAAAGAGAGGTGGACTTCCCCCTTTTGAGTACAAAAATATTTCAGGCTGGCACTAGAGCATTGCTACAGCTGGCCAAGTCCACGGGTTGTTTTTGGTGGGCACAGTAGATCATATAGAATAAGCAGCTCTGAGTTCAGAAGTGCTATAACTTTGCTGTTCTGTCTGCACTGTCAGAGGCAGTGTTCCTTTATATATGAGTTACTGAGAACTGGAATCATAGTATCATATAATTTTGGAACTGACCCTGAGGATCCCCCTGCGGTGGCAGCAAAGAAGCAGAGAAAAAAGAAGAGTTCTTGCCAATTAGTTTATTCAATAATTACAGTGAGAGACAAAGGAATGCGGTCTCTCTCTCTATCATGGTGTTGCTCCAAGTAAAGTCCCACCCCGTACGTCTCCCCTATTAGATGTCACTCCTGCGCCCACTAATCTGAGCTTTCTGCTTCTGAACTCTCTGTTCTAATACCCTCAATGCCCGCCTGGTTCTGGGAGGGGATGGGGGTCAAGAATGCTTTCCAAGGACACTAAGTCTGTCAGCTGTCCCTCCCCTGGTGCTTCTTCTTCTTCCTGCTGTTCCTCTCCCAATATTTCCCAGCTTCTGCCCTCTGCAGCCTCTGAACTATGCCCTTCTGCAAACCACTGTTCTAAATCTATACTATCCTCCTGTTCTCAGGAAGGTTCAGCAGAAGGGGGGTGACCCCCACCATTCCTCCTCAGTCCAGCCCTTGACACTAGTCCAACCCAAGTGTTGTTGCAGTCAGGTCCTGCTCGCATGCTTCGCATTGGCACTTTGAGAAGAGGATGCTGGACTAGACGGGCCTTCAGTCTGGTCAAGCAAGTCACTTCTTACATTCTTAATTCAGGAGGTCAAGTGTAATGATTTTTTTTACATTCCTTCCCATCCTAGAATTTTTTTTATTTTCACCAACACTCTCTCTTATCTTTGGCACTCAGCTTCTGAAGAAAGGAGTGGAAGTCCTTGCCACATAACGGATTGACTTTGACATCATGGAAAGAAAATGTGAAGCTTTGAGTTTCAGGGATGTTACTGGAAGTCATGACCATGACATTTAGAAATCCAGGGAGCTTGTCAAGTGACAAATGCGCAGGAAGAAATTCCAGTGGCTCTCAAACAGCTCTGGGCCTGTCAGCATTTTTACTGAATGCTCTCTCAATGTACCGCCGGAGAGGCTGTGCAGGCAACGAATTTCCCCCTTGTTTTTCAACTTACACTTTTTAATCCACAATGGGTTGCATTGGCTTATATATTTAAAAGTATCAGGTGGATTTGACAGGGTGGCTCCAGACACTTGTGACCAGTTTGTTGAGCGGAGCAGGCGGTTTCAGACTCACTCAGTATGGATGCATGTTAAATCACAGACAGTGCAACCCTAAGCATATTTACTTAGAAGTGAAGCCCACCATCTTCAGCCATTACAATTTTCGATCCATTGAAGGGGCACAGGTGTCAGAAAGCACACAGGCATTGGAGGCAATGTACCATCCCTCTGCCATTATGTTCCAATTCTCTGATCAAGCATAGTGCCTGCCCAGCTTAAGCGTGGATAAAATAGTAGTCTCCGAGAACAAGGCTGGAGCAGGGCAGGGAGAATTAAAGTTTGGAGGTGGGGGGAATGAGATTGGGTTGTTTGTGTGGATTTGGCCACCACTGTAGAAAAGTAAACAGCAGCAAAGCACTTTGGGTAAGTCTTCAGCAGCTTATTTTGGCATGATTTACCAACAGAAATAGCAAGAAGACCTTGAGAGTTCTGCCACAGTCTGTTTACTGACGCTGATTATTGTTCCGCTTTCAGGTCTCTTGGTACATTATTCAGAAGGTACTAACCTTTCTGCGGTTAGTGTGGACAAATACGCTGCGATGTCAACCCCTTCCCCTCCCAATCCTGGCAATTGTCCAGCCAGTCTGTTCCATTATTCCCCTTATCTCTTTCATTCTCTCTTTTACTTTCTTTTGTTGATTTTATGCTTAGCCACTCTTTTTTCAGGGTACTGAGAGGCAGTACTTTCCTGACTCTGCGTAACCCTGGCTGCTAAACAATCCTATAGCGAACTCTCAGGGTGCTCCCCCTTTCCATGCCATATCACTGACTTTAACTTGATAACTAAGGCTCCAATCCTAACTCCAATAACCTGGGAGTAAGCCTCCTTCAGTTCAGTAGAATATATATCTGAGTTAACATGGTTAGGGCTGTAAGGCTCTCCGTTTAGAAACAGGTTGACTCTACTCTTGCCATAAAACTCTAGAGTGCACTAAATTTTAGTGACTAAAACATTCCCGTGTCTACCTTGATTCTATGCATTTTCTTCTCTGAAGTTATTTCTGTTGTGCTCAGTTGTGGTGCTCCAGTGAGTAAATATGGACAGGATTGCAGCCTTAAACGGATCTAGCAGTTATCCCCTCCCACAGGCAACCTGGGAACTGTAGGTGCAAAAGAGGATAGGGAAAATCTGTTTAAGAAGATAGAGAAAACTCTCAACACTACTGATAAACTATGATTCCAAGGATTCTTTCAGAGCAGGAGTTGCAAACCCTTAGCCCATGGGTTATATATAGCCCTCCAAGAGGTTTTGGGTGCCCCCCATTTCAGTGACAAGTTAAATATTGATTGATTGATTGACTGATTGATTGATGCATACATGCATGCATTCATAAAAACCAAACCAATCACCACCTTTCCATTTAGGGGAATTTAGGATGAGGGAAGAGGAACTTTGAAAAAAATAATATTAATTAGGAAAATCAGTTAAACTAAATACCTTTTAAAAAAAGTAAAATAAAATAACCAGTCGGAAATAAGGAAAGGAATGGCCTCACTTTGGATAGATATCAGCAGCATAAATGCATTAAATAAAAGAAGTTTTAAAAAGTAAAAGAAAATGCAAATAGAATGAGTTTGGGAGGATTAAGGAAGGGAATGGACTGGCTTTGGGTGGAAAGAATTTAACATGAGTTTGGGATTAATAAAGAGAAGGGATCGTTAATGCGATGAATGTCGGGAAGGGGATGAAGGGGAGAGAGTTAACATATTCTGTGTATTCAGCATTTAATTGAAAATGAATTTAGACGGTATTAATTTTTCCACTCTGGCCACACCCATTTGGCTCCCTCTGCTTTAGTCTATGTCATGGCTGTACCTCTACCCTCAGTCAGGCTTGCTACTGGCGAAGGGTAATCTCTGGGATGTTCATTGCCCCTGACACTTTTCTTTCACAAGTGCCCACAGCTCTGAGAAAGCCAAGGTGGAAGGTCACAAGCACTTTTGGGTTTACTGCAGCCATATTCTACAGACTGGCAATGTTTGTGATGCCTCCAACAAAGGAAGTCAACATTTATACAATGTCTTGTGAAGCTTACAAATATTCCATCTAGGTCTGAAATCCTTCGCCTCATTTTCTACCTTCAGTGGCAACAGAGCAGAGCCATTTCCCACCTTTCTGCATGGTGACCTTCAAAGTAGCCTTATTGAAAATCTGTGTCACTACTCTTCACCCTCAATAAGAAACTTAACAGTAGTGTGTGTGTGTGGCATTATGCACTGTGGGAAAACACAACTTGCTTCTCCATTAAGAGGTTTCACATAATAGATGGCACACATAAACGTAATATCAGCAGTCCAAATCACTATAGCAATTTGGCCGTAAATGCCTGTCATTTCTGCATTGTATTTTAAATCATGTGCGGAGGTTTAGCCTTCATACAATATAGGCTTATTTTTAAGGGGACACAAGTATTTTGAATAGTTGATGCAAAATGAGCCTTTATTTTGCTTGCCTCAGTCTGAAATGAACGTTAAATGGACGGAGACTCTTATGGCTTCTTCCCCTATTTTCATTTAGTCTTTTATAGGTGTATTCCCCACTGTGCAATAGACTGACCCATTGAACTGCTTCATAAGGCCAACAGGAGGTGGTCAAATGAGACCCACTTTTTAAAAACAAAAAAACCCACTTCCAGCCCCAACGGAAGCAGAGTGAGGGGCAGTTCAAGAGATGGGGACTGTGGTTACGAACTCAGCAGACTGGAGAATTTGTAGCTGCTTCCATACCTGATGATATCAGCACCATTTAAAATGTGATGTAAGCAGCATCCATATGTCTCCCAGAGGAAAGAATGTGCCAACTGGTCTGTGTTAGTAGCACAAGCGTATTGTATAGCAAGCAGCATTCTCTCACAAAATCGAGTATATTTTAATCGAGTATATATAATATATAAATCGAGTATATATAATAATCTGCACAAGAGACTCTCCTACCCTGAAGAGGGATGATATTTTTAAAAATTCAGAGTAATGGAGTGACAATCGGGACAGCTGGCAACCCTGCTGGCAAGTCCAGCTCAGCGTGAGAGTGGATTAAATGACATCTTAGGCCTCTGTTGACAACTATATTTTTTTTATGAGAGACTTATTTGGAAATGGAAAGGGGATGAAGGGCCAATAGCAGCAGCTCCACCCCCTGATTTACATCCATATAAGCTGAAACAGAAAACATAAAGAGAGCCTGTTGCCTTTCCATCCCAGCATCCTGTTCTCACAGCAACCCACCAAACGGCTATGGGACCTGAGTGCCACATCCTGAGACCTAGTGCGTTTTTCCTAGAAAAATAGGTGCTGGTACTCACCATGAAGTTGTTATAGTAAGTGCCACACTTTTTAACCAAGAGAGGGAGAGAGAGGTACGTGAACACAGGCAGATCTCTCATTTTACTATGCACCTTTCAGCCAAAGAACTCTTCCTTGCTACAAACACTGTAGCAAGCACCTCCCCTGCACCTAGGCTGCTCATTCGCGCTTGATGGACTCATGCTTGGGAATTATCTGCTAACAGGAGAATTCTAGCAAGGCATCGGTTCACACTGTTGCTGAGCCCTTCACCTGTTTCCTGGAGCTGTGGAAACTCCCCCATCCCTCTCTGCATTTGGAAATGTCTGCTGCATGGGCTGGGCACCACCATATTATGAATTTCCACACTCTGCCCACAGGCAAGCATAACCTGTGCTCCAGCTCTTTCAGTGAATACCTGAGGTCCACAATAAGATGAGCGCTCTGCCAAAGGCCATGATGCTGTTGACACGAGGGAGAAGGTTCGAGGTTCGCTTGCTAGCAAGCGTCTCCCAAACGACCTGAGGGCATAAAAGGGACGGACTGGGCTTGAGGCCGGGTAGGAGGCCCGTCAGCTGTATTTTCTTAGCTTATCTGGCTTTAAGATTAATGACAGAATGCAGAGTTGAAGATAAAAAATACACCCTGTGAGAGTCTTGTACCAGAGAGTCCTACAGCACAAGTAACAGCAGCAGTGTGTGATCGGAGAGGGTGTCTGCGCAGCAGTGGTGCTCTCCTGACTGTTTCTTCCAGTTTTTCATTTTCCCATTCTTCACTTCATCTCTCTACATTTCCACATCAGTCTGCATTTAAAAAACAACAACAACCAACCTCCTGAAAGTTCCTTAGCAGTTTAGTGCAAATTTCTCCTAATATATACATTTTTGTATGGATTTTTTTTCCTAATTACACATTCTGGCAAAACAATTTCCACATATGTAATGCAGTGTGTGTGTATGCACAGTGGGATAATATATACAGTAGGAGAAAGTGTGCATAAAAATGCATATACAGGTATGTGTGTGTGTACAAAACACACACATGTATATGCATTTTTATGCAACTTTCTCCTACTACATGCACTTTTGGGTACATTACTTGGCTGGAGAACCACACTGTAAAATTTGGAGAGGGCAAATTTCAAAAGATGGCTGTGTTTTGGTTTGTGTAATGTTTCAGAAAGGGTGGATTTGGTAGGTTCACCTTTAAATGGGAACTGAATCCATTTTCTCTGCTATTCCTAGATGGAGTGGAATGAGGCAGTGGTGAGGTCAGAGTTGGCAGGGGTGGCCTTGCCACCACCTACTCTGCTTCGTCTTTGTCTCAGTGAATGCCAGGAAGGCAGCACTGTTCCTCTAGCCACACCACTGCTGCAAAGAAAAAGACCCAGATAACGTTATAATAATTCTTTCCCTGGGCCAGTGGAGTTGCGGGTCCGGGCATTATGCTCCGCAGTCTACAACCCACAGACAAATAAAGGACCACATAGGCTGGTTTGAATCGAAACAGGCCACAACCTTATTGAATACAGATGAAAGAGGTTTGGCTTGGGCAATCAAAATACTTCTGGCCTGCCACTGGAAGTGACACATAGGTCAGTCCTAAGACTTACATCAAATAGGGAACCTGACAAGGGAAAAGCAGGTAGGGCCCCAGGTGAAGGCTGCTTACTAAATGGCCAGGGAGCAGACCTGAGGGAAGCCTTCCTGCTCCGTCGACTCCGCCCCCCAGCCCAACCCATGTCCTAGCCTGCATACCTATTTGCCATTCTGGGATGCAGGCCAGGATCCTGCTTCTGATAGGTGGCGCAGGCTTATGCTCACGCCCCCTATCCAAATGGGACTCCAATGAAATGATTCCCTCGTCAGGGCCACAGAGAAGTCTCTGCCGTCCCGCAATGCCTCCTCACCAGAAAGGGACTCATAATACTGTCGCAGTCAGCTTTGTCTTGCATACTGAAGCACACTTGGGAATCAGAAGTAATTTTCCTGTAAAACAGACACTTCCTGCTCTTTCCCACTGGAATTAGAAGTTATATTTCACCTGTAGGAATTTGAAAAAGTCTGGTGTGTGGGTTTTTTTTATGTATGTTTTAGCATTTACTAATGCTTTTAAGGAAGGTTGTACTTATATTTGTACAATGCAGGTATTCTTTGGAAATAATTTGGGTTTCTTTATTTGTGGCGCAGACTGTAATACTGAATAAGTCAAACTGAGGATCCAAGCTACTTCTTAGAAGCCTGTCAACTGATTATATGTTGCATTGTGGCTGTGATGCGTGTGAGCCCCTTTTCTTTTTTAATCAGAAATATCTGCATTAAAACAAAAAATCCAGAAGTGAATGGGGCTCACACACCATTCCTTTTCCCTCTCTGTTTCTGAACACCTGGATTTATTTATTTATTTATTTATTTTACACTTCCTTGATTCTGGGCTAAGCCTGAAGAGGTGAGAGAAGGTGAGAGAAACCTAAAGCCTCCAAGATGCTCCCAGCCTGTCCGAGATAGCAAGCGAGGGATTAAGAGCTCATTCGCTGGGGCAGTAAGTCAGGCAAATGGAGTAGGATGTGAAAAGCAGATGGGAGAATCCTGCAAGACAGGTCACTGGGGCAAAAGAGACCTTAATGAAGCGTAACAATGAAGAATAAAATTACATTGGGGTCATTTGGAATGCTCTGCCTGTAGCAGGCAGAAGACCAGTTAGCGACTCCTGAGGGGAAGTGGGGTCTGTGAGGCAGGGAACCCCTCTCCTCTTCTATATGGGATAGGAATGTTAAGACAAGTTAGAATGCCACATTCCATTTCAGGCTCTGAGGGCAAAGTGGATGAGCAAGTGAAGAGCACTTTGTTGAGCTTGGCTGTTGACAGGACACAACTTCTTGAAAAATAAGAGCCTGATAAGGGTAGTAAAGAGATATGCTATTATATAAAACCACAAAACCAAACAGTAATATTACAACAAGTTAAAAGCAAAAAGAAATTAGAAAAAAAACATAAATAGACCATTGTGGTGGGTATGTACTCTTAACTGCCGGCATAGGCTTGATGGAACAGAAGAGTTTTCAGCGGGCATTTAAAAGTTGGCACAAAGGACGCCCACTGGTTCTCTAGTGGCAGGGTGTTCCATTAGGCACATAGTTTTGGGAATGTTTCTATATAACGGTGACAAAAATGACAATGCTTGTGTCCCGGATGTGTTTCAACAGGCGTGTGTTCAATGTAGAATCAGCCGAAGTGGAGCCAGGTAGGTTTCTGAGGCTGGCAAATGACCTGACCAAGCTATAATTCTGTATTTAAGAGTGGTGTCCTTCAAACCCGCTCTGAAGGCCCCTCTTGGGACACCGTGGTGCAGTGGCCTGAGAGTGCTGGGTTCAATTCCTAGCTCATCCATGAAGCTCACTGGGTGGCCTTGGATAGGTCACAGCCTAACCTGCCTCACGGATGGTTATAAGAAGACTTATGAGGCACTCTGAACACAGGAAAGGTATTATAGAAGCATAAATAATAGTATTCAGAAACAGTTCCTGCAAGAGCTTCATTTTTCTTCCCCAAGCAGCCTTCAGCACTACAGGGGGAAAATGCTGGATGTGTGTTCAGAGTGTTTCAGCTTCTAAGCCTGAAATTCATAATCATCTGGCCCCTGCGGTTTGTTTTTTAATAGTCCCACCAGCATCCTGCAGCCATATTTCTTCCACATTCTAGGAAGATAAACACTTGAAAGGGTGACCCACTGGAGGATGAAACTCAGGCCTGCTCTGGCCCGTCTCCAGGTGGGGTCAGTCTCTCTGGTCAACTGAGGAAACTTTTCTCTCTGTGCTGTTGCCAAGGAAAAGAGAACTGCAATGTTACTTAAAATTGAAAAGAACAGAATATTTTGTACTGGATTCTCTTTGCTGTGTTAGGTCTAGACCTGTTGTTTTACATATGGCCATTCACACTCTTATATCCCTCCGTAGCCAGCAACCCACACTTTAGACACCTGATCTTAGCTTCTTTAACAGATTCTTCCCCAATGTGGCAACAAATAAGTCATTTTAAATGCAAAGAAGCATTGGTGGCTGATTTTTCCTCATGAAAAGCTCCTTCAGAGGGGGACAAGAAGATGTTTGCTCATGTTACAAATATCCCCCACATTCTTGATGAAACAGTTTAAAATTTTGAACATATGCCATGATTTCTAACATTTGTTGGTAATACAACATTTTTGGGACTCGTAGGCTTGGTTTGCACATCACATTAAACCATTGTTTAAAACAAATGATGGTTTAATGTGAATGAGTGGTGTGTTGTTGCATGCTGCTCAAAAGTTCCCATTGCGCTGTGGGCGAAATGAAATGTTTGTGGTGGACAACGCACCATGCAAATGGAACTTGGTGGACAGACATTGGGGGGGACAGGAACATGAGCAGAGCGTGACCATGTTTTGCATATGCTCCCTAAATCATAGCAGACTATGCCAGGTCCTAACCATCTCCACCTCCCCCTCCCCCTAAAGCATTATAAGTAGGCAAGGCAAGCTTGATGGTTTTACAAACATGCCCGCTGTTGGTTACATAATGGCTGGATTGCTGCAAGATGCTCTACATAGGACTGCCTTTGAAAAGCTGGTACAAAAGTTTTGGCTAAAGTTTTGACCAGAGATGAGGGTTTGGAGCATGTTAATCACCTTTTATACCATCTTCAGCGGCTTAGGGCTTCCCATCTTCCCAGATGAACCTCTCCATCCACTCAGATACCTTTTTGACTTCTTGGCCACTATTTGAAGTACTGTTCTTGTTAGAAATGCTGTGAGTCCTCTCTGTTGTTGTATCTAGACCACACACACACACACACACACAATCTGTTCAGCACTCATCTTGATTATATATGCCACTGCCCAGAGACAAAAAAGGCTGTTTTGCCAGGCTTTTCACTTTGATTTTATTATCCATGGCTCTCTGATGTTTATCTATCTTGTCTTCCTTGTTCTGATATTGTGTTCATTTTGTTTGCTTTGAATAATATTAAAGTCTATTTTGTCTCTATGTAAGTCTCTATATAAAATTTATTTGGCTATATAAATCCAGTGCCTTTTTTCCCAGGGGGTACTCAAGGGTACACAATACTGGCACCTCTTTTGTTGTTGTTGTTAAAAAGTGTGGCCCTTACTGTAGCAACTTCATGGTGAGTACCGGCACCTATTTTTCTGGGGGGGGGAGCACTGTATAAATCTATAAATCATTAATGAGGATGACGATGACAATTTTTCTGAAAGCCACATCAGACATTTTATCAGAAAATGAAAGTGGAATGCAAATTCCAAAGAAGCCAAATAAAAGCAGTGCCTGTCCATGTGACTGCATGACACCACTGTCTTGAGAATGCACAGGCAGGCACTGCTGAGTCTCTGCTGACTCCTTCTAAAAGGGACCAGATCACGAGGCTACAGCTAAGTCATAATTTACCATTGCAATCAGTAGGGCGAAGGAATGCTCCCAAGCGAGGAGCATTCCTGGAGCCTCTGTCCAGTAAACCAATGGGGTGGCTCTTTGCCATCACTTCTGCAAAATTTCAGAGATAGCCACTTAATTTTTTTAAAAAAGCAATTATTATTATTGGAATACAATTTTGTTCATTTGTCTGTGTTGCAGGAAATAGTAAATTGAAATAAATAGACCTTCCTGTGATAAAGAACATTTTAATCCCCCCAAAACGATACATATTCACTTAGTAGTAAAAGGAAAAGAACTTTGAGTTGCTACATAGCCAGCTTGACATTTTTGAAAAGCCACAAAAGTTCAAATAAACATGTAAAATCAACAGAAAATGTGGAATGCTGTGTGAGTGCTTCTGGAGGCAGTATATGGTATAGGGTGTGCAATGCACCTGCATCTACAATATAGCGGTGGCTTATGCTCAGACACAGGGCTTCCTTGGAGGGATTTTCTTTGATATACGATGCTGTTCTCCTAAATTGTTAACCCTAAACATACTTACTGGGAAGTAAGCGCTGGTGAACTTAAGTAAGCAAGCTCTTAGACTTCAGTAATTTAGGAGGTCAAAAATATTGCTTTCTGCGGAGGCAACTGTCTCTAAGATGGGACATGATGGAAAGACGAGAAAGCATTTACAGCAAAATGCTATAAATTGTAGTGTTGACTGTATTGTGTGGGCACATTCATATTTGGTTTAATTATCCATAGGATGTGCAGCAACGTGTGCATGTGTGTTACATGCAGGCTTAAGCAAAAAAGCTAGTCCTAGTCTGTTCTTATTCATAGATGGGGAAACTCTGTATTTCAGAAGTCATAGGCAGCAACTACACTGGTTATCCTCTAGTATCCAACAAATGCAACCTATTTCTTTTTATTTATGTAACAGCAGGACTAGATGGAAGCTACAGCCATTATTTGGCTCACTGGTTACCAGTTTGCTTTCTGGCCCAATTCAATCTGCTGGTCTTGATCTTTAAAACTTTAAATGATCTGAGACCATCTATATGTACCTACCTGAATACTTAAATAATCTTCAAAGGTCCATGTGATGTATGGCGGGCGAATACACAAGATAGGTTTTTTTCAGTCATGGCAGGATATCAGAAATGACCTGGATCCATCTGACCCTATCACTGCTGACTTTCTCCTACACTGCAAATGAACGACTTCTTCCATTGAGTGTTTCATGTGGCACAGAACTCTGTATGAAAGCCCTGCTGTTTTTGCACAATTCTTCTGTACAGGCATTTTTATTCTATATTTTGAAATTTATATAGTAAATGTTTTAGGGTGCAATCGAAACTCCCTCCTGCCCTGTAGCCATTGTAGAAAGTGTTGGAATACGCCTGGGGACACACGCAGCCCCCGGAATGAGACAAACCTCTCCAGGTATCTTACTGATGCAGCGCAGCCGGGGACGTCCATAAATCTTCAGTCCCACATATCAGAAGACTATGTGCACGCTCACTCAGCAGAGTATAGCAGAAACAAAGTGGAGTTTTGGTGTGTGCATTTTAAGTATTTATTAAGCAACATACACAGGACAAAGCAATCATGGCGTCCTCTCACTTCTTCTACTTCTTCTTCTTCGAGAGAGAGAGAGAGAAAGAAAAGTAATACAAAAGTACAACAGAGTGGAAGAGATAAGACTAGCTTCCGTTTTCACACTTTCCAAGCCTGGAAAGTAAACACAGAGATGTGATGTAACAATCACACATCCAACAATGGAGGAGTGAAATGCTAACAGAAAGTACAGGTCAGCAAGATCCACACTGTCTAGGACCAGTCACAGAGACAGCTCCCACAAAGGCAGTGGGATCAACTCAAGATCCAGCAGATCCCAAGCTAACTCAGCTCTGCCCTTAGAATACCCTATGTCAGGGCTACCCTCTGGCTTTCCACAACAGGGATCCCACCAGTGGGTCTCCTGTCTGTCTGCCCATTCAGTGCTGGGAAGACAGGTTGTCACAAACAGAGTGTGGCTCATGTTGCTCCACCTTTGGCAGAGAGTGGGAGATCAGCTGAGCCAAGAGAGCTGAACTGCAGGCTGACTCTGCCTAATCCACTCCCCTTCAAGTAAGGGAGGTGGATTTAGATTGCTCTGCTATTCAAACAATATTTCTTAGCTGCCTTGCGGGGTGTTTTCTTGTTTTCTTTTTTTAAAAGGTGGGTTATAAAAATAATGTTAATGTATCCTGTGGCAGCATAATGTCTGTGTAGGTGAACATATAAAGAGCCAGTCTGTTGACACCAGTGCAAAAGTCCAGTTCCTGGTGCTGTGGCTTCCTATGACACAATTGTGGTGATGTGGCTGTGGGGAAGACAGCACAGTCTAAGTCATGTTCATCACAACATGTATATTTCCATTATTTGTTTCCACCGATTTCCCATTTGCATGGAAAAACTGATGTCTGTCTCCAAAAGAAGCTGCCCTTTTATGCTAGAGTTCAGGTGTGTGTGTGTGTGTGTGTGTGTGTGTGTGTGTGTGTGTGTGTTTCCTCCTTGCATAAAAATGGAATGTGACAAAAGCACATGGGATACGAATGGTTCTCAGGAAGCACACTTAACACATTCCTGTCCCATGAGTGCCATTCTCTTACTTTGGCTTCCTTTCCTTCACTCCTCTCCATCTTTTCGCTCCTCCTTCAAGAAGATATGGTGCGTTGAAGCACTTCCCTTCTCCCATTGTTATTCATGCAGTTATCATGCACTGGCTTGGTATAAACATGCAGTATGAATGGTCACCAATATGTAGTAGTACCTGAAATACTCCACTGTTGACTTGATGTATTCTTCCCCCCGCATTTGTGATACATTGCCCAACATGTTTATATCTTTCAATAGGAATGGGCTGAATCCACAGCCTTTGATTTTAAGGTACAACCTGGTCTGTGTTGGGTGATAGTTGTTCCCAAGGACTATAAACTGTATCTGTGTGGCTTCAGGTTAAGCAAAGAGACAGCAAGAGGGGGCATGAAGGGGTTGTTTAACCTTTTCATTCTCAGCTGTTTGTCCCCTAATCACTCTACCCCAAGTTATCCCAAGAGCTCTCTGCAAAAATAATAATAACCTATTAGAGAGAAAAGCAGCTTAAGGGAGGGGGTGCTGTTGAGTGGATAAATTCCTTAAATGAAAGGGTATAACAGTTCTCTCTCCTGCTGACCCACAATTACTTTATCTAAGAAGAAACCCTATGGGGGCGGGAGGGACATAAAGGAAATACGGGTCATTATTTATTTTGGGCTTTTTTTGTTTGTTTTCAATCTAATTCAAAACCTGGAATTCCCTGCAGTCTGCTGCCAGCCACCCCTGCCAGCGCTCTATCTCTTATATATTTTTGGTCTTTGTGAATGCTGAAATTCTTAATTTGAAAATGTGATGGCAAAATAATAATGTACTACAAGCAAGTTTATAAGCACATAGAAGCTAAATATAGCTGTGTTTTAACACCCACAATTGCAAGTACAAAATTATTATCAAGCTGAAGGTAAATGCGTTAGAACACTGCAGACTGAGGCTGCAATCCTAAAACTGGGTTGGAGGTGGAGGGAGAGGGAGAAACAAAGGCTTGCCGAATGCTCATATATAATGTTCTCTCCCGTTTGGCAACAATGAGAGTAGGGATATGGGATAAATTCAATTCTGTTCACATTTAAAGGTGAGCCGACCTGATTTGCACCTTCCAAAACAATGCACACACCGAAATACAGCCATCCTTCAAAATTTGCACTTTTCCAGATTTGGCAATGCACGTCTACAGCCAAGGGATATGTATAAAAATCCATAAGCTACGGGAAAGTGCATAAAATGTATGTATTTGTGACAATAACATACCAAAAGGTGTTATATTAGGAGGAATAGCCTTTGCAAAAATGAATGCATTAGGCAAACTCACTTACAAACGTAATATATTCGGAGACATTCCCTGATGAATTTTCATGAGGACTTCTTTTTTTCCCCCTTTAAAAAAATGCAAACTGATGTGGAAGTCCAAATTTAAGACCAGAAAGAATGAGAAAGTGAGAGGAACTGAAATTGCGTAGATTCACCCATCCTTACATGAGAGGGAAATATAGGAGATGCAAGCTGTTCCCTGGTCCTCCCCCAGCATGCCCCCAATTTGCCCAGGCACAGCCATTTCTGGGCCTTGCTGACATAGGTCTGGCTTCTGACATTCACTGATCTCTCTCTCTGAAGTTAGTCATCTTACTTTGCCCTGATGCTTCCTGTGGTCACTGGGACATCCTGGGTCTAAGAGCATACAGTCTGTCACCCTTCAGTTCATCAAGACAATATGCATGTTGTATCACTGCCATGAGAAAGAGATATTCAAATTTGCTGGGGTCCTCCAGCTCACATTTAATTTCCAATGTGACCTTCAGGACCGAACATGTTGTGGTGAGGGGGCAATAGATGGCAGTAGCTCCACTCCAACCTTCCAAAGATTGCCACTTAAAACTGCTGAGTTGTATAAAGGTCATAAAGTGACATAACGGACACTGTGGTCATAGTATTAAAGTTGCATTATATGTCATAATACATCTGTGAATTTAGAAGATAATATAAAAAGAATCCAGGATGGTTTTTTGTTTTTTTTAAGTAACGCAACAGAGCTATGAAATGCTATACTAAAACATTACAATGGCAAAGTGAGGAACACTGTAACACTCACAATCTCCTGGAATGCTGACAAGTAGCTTGAAAATTCTGAACTGGATCATCTTAAATGATACAGATGATGTAAAGCCTCTTGGGTGTCCTGATTCACTTAAGGTACTTTATTTGAATAACTTCACAAGGCATGAAATATGTAACTCCGGCTCAGAGAGCTCTACCACAAAATGACAGTCCCAAGAAGCTGTTGCTTAAGGCAGCGTATTCCACAGAGGATGCTATTTTCTTGTCTCTGGCCTTCCTTTCTGTGTGTCACTTAAAAAGAAAAGAGCATGGGAGGGAGCCATTTTGAGATTTTGCTTCAGGTGGGAAAACATCCAAGGCCAAGACTTGCGGCTGGATGAATGAGCCTGGGCTGCGTACCTACCATGAATTTAAAGCATCTGGCTTCCTTCAAAGAACCCTGGGAACTGTAGTTTGCCCCTTGTGGAGCTACAGTTACCAGCACCCTTCACAAAGTTCTGTGAGGGACAAACTACAGCTTCCATGATTCTTTGGTGGGGGAAGCCAGGTGCTTAAAATGTATGGTGGGTATAGAGCCATGTTCCCATAAGAAGTATGGCAAATGAGACACCCACTACAGTTGCTGTCCAATGAGGACAACTTCTTCTGATGGAGTGGCTTCTTGCCAGGAAGTGTCAGGCTCCACTTCACTGCAGAGTTAAGGGAAAAAAGGGACAAAGGTGTGACCATGGATTAACAGACGTATAAAGTAAACACTTACAATGGCAGGGATGGCTGAGATATTACTGCTCTCAGTGATACCAAATAATGGAAGATCATGTTTGAATCTTGGTACTGTCTCCCAGTCGGGGTTGAGTGATGGCTTCCAGGTTACCTGCTTATACAGTATGTCTCTTCCTTGTTTGCTTGCACAAATTTTGTGGGAAACTGGTATGATGCCTGCTATTCTCTGAGCTTTTGCTCTGATTTGTTTGACGTTGTGCCAAGCTATGTTGATCCCACACTGTCCAGCATATCTTCCCATTACTTTCCCTACCACAGAAGGTCCGATTTGTTTGTTTATTTAAAAGTAGGTTTGCTGCAAAAGAACACCAAATCCACTTTAATTGCACTACCCAAATTTGCCAGTGTGTGACTGAATTGCCCTCACAAAATTGCAACATTCTGGAACCAGCCAGATTTAGCACTCTGAAACAGTAACATCAATGCTATTACCATCGTCAATGCAATGTGGGATTGCTGAACTGCAGGCTGGTATCATGATGGTTCATCAAACTGACTTCTGGTTGTTGTTGTTGTTGTTCTTCTTCTTCTTCTTCTTCTTCTTCTTCTTCTTCTTCTTCTTCTTCAATACCTAGAAGCACCTTCACTGTTCTCAGTGCAGGTGGATAGCACATTTGCTGTTCTTAAAATGGAACTGGGTCTCCCAGCCACATTGTCGTCATCCCCTTATCTACACTGCGTGTTAAGTGAGGACAAGAGGAAGTCTATGACGGTGGAATGGCTGATCAAACAGGAAAGGGACTTTGGAAAGGAGCCACAGATGAGATGTACATAGAAATCCCAAGGGAGGAAGCTTCACAGCTGGTCTCATGTCCTCCCCCTGAAGCTCAGAGCGTGGTACTAGAAAGCAGGAGGCATGGCAGTGAAGGTCAGTTGCCTTATGTGCCTTTACTGAGATGCTGGGTACAAAGAATTGAATTGTATTGAAAGAACATGAAAGCCTTTGTACTCCCAGGAGTGAGCACATGTACTCACTAGCATTCTACCTGCCATTTCCAGTTTGTTAGTTATATGGCTATCTGAGTTGATTCAGAACCTGGTTGTGTCACACAGGATTGCTGGTGGATACGCCATGAATCTCATAGCTTATTTAATAAAGGTTGGGGTCAGACTCAGAGCAGAGGTCCCCAGACTGCTATGATCCATCTCTCTGATGTAGCCTGAAATGGCATTGTTGACCATTTCATCTTTGCTTTCATTCTCAATATTCTTCAGCAACTGCAAGCCATTGGGACAGGTGCCACCAATTTCTATGCCACCACCTCTTCTTCCCTCTTTCCCTCCCTCAAACCACCAAGACATCACCACAGCAATGACTTTTTGAAAACAATAGGTGAGATTATTTTTTAAAGATGATTTTGAGAAATACCGGGCCCTAGGAAGCTGTTATGGATCTCTGATCACTTTTTACAAGTGCCACATCATGCTCATTCCACTCCTCCGAGGAGCCTGTCAGGGATGCTGTAGTGGCAAGTTGCCAGCACTGTCAGGGATTTGGACCAGAGGACTCTATGCCTCTCTCAGTTAGACAGCTAGTCTTCTCCAGCTTGTGCTGAGCCCAAGTTTTACACTGTCAAATTCGGTGGCTTCTCACTGGAATCTCCCTGCAAAACTTTTTGTTGATGTGTTGGTGATTTTTATATTCTGCTGGAGGGTGTCTTGGAAGAGAAAGAATGTCTGGGAGGAAATTTACAGCTCAATATAGGCTTTCCCTTAAAGAAATCTTTCTTTCTTCGCCTCCATCTCACTGAAGAGCTTTGAATTAGTAATTCCATTTCTCTGCTGCTGGTACATTGAAGGGGTTGAACCGCTGATAAAAATACCCTGGAAAGATTCCAAGCAGCACAGAAGGCAAGAAAATGAAAAACATATTAAATGCATAAAAGTTAGACAAGCTCTGAGTGGGTGGAATCGGTGGCAGTAGCAACCCACAGCATACCTGGCAGCTCTGTAGAACGTCCTACCCTTTCTTTCTTTCTTTCTTTCTCTCTCTCTCTCTCTCTCTCTCTCTCTCTCTCTCTCTCTTTCTTTCTTTCTTTCCCCACCTCCCCATCCCCACCACCATGACATTTTTAAGCAACAACACATAATTTAAACAATGCTAACTTAATTGAGATTGTCCTGAGTCCTCAAACACTGATGCAAGGAAGTGGAGTTGCAGAGGATGTGTACAAATTCCTCCAGCAACTAACCTCCCCTTCCCAGGACAAAACAAAAACAATCTGCTCTCCTGGTCTCCACTTTTCATCTCCAGCTACCTACCTATCACAAAAGCTAATTTAAATAGCACTGATGATCACAACATGGATTGGGGTAGGAAATATTTCTCAGTCTGAGAGACACATTGCCACACACACACTCACACACATAGAATCAGAATGGTAGAGTTGGAAGGGACCACATGGGTCGCATCTAGTCCACCCGTTGCCATGCAAGAAGCTTTTGCTCAATGTGTGGCTTGAACCCATGACCCTGGGATTAAGAGTCTCGTGCTCTACCAACTGAGCTATCCAGGCAGAAATGCATCTTTCCATCCTGGCAAGCAAGAGGCATTACCATAGTTCAAGGACACATTCTAGCCCGGCAAAAGCGCTTGAGGAAGACATGGAGCAATCTTGTGAAAGGTGGGGCTTAGGTGGGCAGCCGGCCTAGGTCAGAGTCCCAAGGGCTGTATAGAGAAACCTGAAGGGCCACAATCCCCCCTACCCCTCAGATTTGTGGCTTCCCGCCAGGGCTGTACAACCAAGTGAGTACTGGGCTTCCTCAGATCTCGCTATCATTCTTTCCTGACTTGCTCATTTTGAGCCTTTGTTTCTCTTAATCCACAACCATGCTGTTCTCTCCTTGATTCAGCCGTGGTGCTCTGGCAAGGTAGGAAAGGTAAACTTTCACATTACTTTTCAAGGGTGTGTCAGGAGAAGGAATCACTGGGCAGCTGCCAAGGCCCACTACTACCACAAGTTCTTTGCAATCTCCTGTTGGTGAAACCTGCATATGATTTAGTCTTTTGAATGACCTCCTTCATGTCTTTGGGTATCAAGCTACCTAATAGGAGGCATGTCCAATTTATGCCAGTGTGGTGTAGTGGTTAAGAGCGGTAGATTCATAATCTGGGGATCCGGGTTCACGTCTCCGCTCCTCCACATGCAGCTGCTGGGTGACCTTGGGCCAGTCACACTTCTCTGAAGTCTCTCAGCCCCACTCACCTCACAGAGTGTTTGTTGTGGGGGAGGAAGGGAAAGGAGAATGTTAGCTGCTTTGAGACTCCTTCAGGTAGTGATAAAGCGGGATATCAAATCCAAACTACTACAACTACTCTTCTTCTTCTTCTTCTTCTTCTTCTTCTTCTGTTCTATTTATTCATACCTGTGAATCTTCCTTCCGAAAAGAATGTATTTTTATGGCACCCCTTTCTCCCCCTCTAAATTTAGTAAATGCCCTTACAGTGTATAATTTTGTGGAACTCTTGGTTATTTACTAATGGTCCCCCAGAGCCCCCTGGCCACCTTTTGGCAATTTTCTCCTCCTCCTTTGAGGTTTTACCTTTGAATATACTCACTTGTTGGAGGCAAACACTGTTAAAACCTGTCATGAATGGATTTGGCAAACTGCAGGTCAAAAGAAAAGGAAAGGAGATGGAAATACTTTAAATTCCCAAGAATATCTCTCATCACGCAAGCATCAAAGGCTGTGGGTTATTATCTTTCCCAGTGCATAATCTATGAGTACATGTAGCAATGGTGACAGCTAGATGGACAATGGAGAAGCCAGGCTTTGTTCTCAAATGACTTGTGTAAAATTAAGAGTTGTCAGACCTCTGGCTTCAGGGAATGGCTAAGAAACAGCATGTGCATGGTGCAAGCAAAAGGTATATCTGCTTTAGTCATCCTTTGTAGACACACCTGCAGTTCTTTTATCGCTGCAAATCCCAAAGTATCTGTGAATCTATAGCTTTATCTGGTCAAGAGGAGAAAAGAAAAGGCCACATCCAGCCTACAGCATTATCTAATCTGTGTATTATTTTCTCCCTAGTAGTAACTAACAGCTTGTTAACTTGCACCTCAACATAGCTTAGCCTGGCTTCTCCCCGCCAGCTCCCTGTTTTGTATTGTGTAGAGCAATTTATAACTTCATGCCTGGGCAAATGAAAATGGAGCTGGTGCCTGCTGACACAGCCCAGCTATGCCAATGGTAAGGCGATAGGGGAATGGTTCCATAGGTTAGAAGACCCAGTTCTGATCATAGTTTTCTGTAACAAATTTCCTGAACGATCTTGGCGGTGTAATATTATCAAATCCCCAGTGGTTCCCTTATACCAGAGGCTGAAATAATAAAAGGCTATGAGATCACAGATAGATGCCGGTGAAATTAGCATGTAACATTCACAATGGAGGGAGTGCATGCTCATAGAACTGAACAGAGTTCTCTTGGAACCCCAACTTGGCTCGAGCCTTCTGTGGTGGGAAAACCTACTGGGTAGGGATAATGGGATAGAAGAATTCTCTTTAGTCCTGGCACCTTTCATCCTATCAGAAAATTACTGCAGTGAGAAGTTCAGGGTGTGTCTGGGGTAGTCAACATTGCTGGACTACAACTCCCATCATCCCTGACCATCAGCCATGATGGCAGGGGCTGATGAGATTTGTAGTCCAACAACATCTGAAAGGTGCCATGTTGACTACCCCTGTTTTATGACCTGGCCAAGGATGGGCTCTGACCAGTATCTGGGGTAGTTGAGCTGCCTGGTTTTGCCATGCCCACCATTGACTTACTCAGATTTCTTCTCGTGCTTTTCTCTTGAGATGTGTGGCATAGCAAGCTTCCTTCCCAAGCACTCTCCTTGGACAGATCTTGAAGCAGTCAGACCTGAAGAGTTTCAGAGCACCTGCTTAATATTACTAGATTGGCTAGAAGAGAACGGGAGAGATGAGGACCACCGCACTTGCTAACATTTCTATTTAGTTTGCAAGATGCAGGATCAATATTCCACTATTGGTGTCGGTTGCCCGATACGTCTTTTTGTCATTTGTTAATTCTGTTTTCTAAGAGGTTCTATTTGATTTGCAGTTGATGTTAGCCACCATGGGGATCTGTTAGATGGAAGGGTGGACTACAAACATATAAACCAATCAATACGTTTTGTATTAGCTCTGCCTTGCTGTCAGGAGTCAATTGTTTCCTGTGATTGTGTCTCTTTCTGCTGCATGAAGTGGGATTTCCTGTTGGTTGGTTCTAAACCAGCCAGTGTTTAATGTGAGCATCTCCTATGGGAGCAATAAGGAGAGGGGTCAGGAAGGAATATGTTTTCCATATTCTTTTGGAAACCTAAACACATGACCACACCATGTCTGCCGTGCACTCACTTTTCCTGTACACAAATGCTATCTATGCAGTAAACTTGCCATGCTTAAAGTGGTCATTAGGGCAGATCCACACCACACATTTAAAGCACACCCAATGCACCTGGCTTACCCCAAAGAATCCTGGGAGCAGTAGTTTGTTAAGGATGCTGGGAACTGTAGCTCTGTGAGGGGGGAAATTATAGTTCCCATGATTCTCTGGGGGAAGCAGCTGTGTTTTAAATATATGGTGTAGATCTGCCCTTATAGAGCATGAAGACTGCTTGAAGGTTTGTGTTAAAGGCCTATGGTTACAGAAATTCCAGGGGCAATGCTTATCTGAGTTTGGTTTCCCTCAGTCCAAGGGCCTGATCCAGCTTCCAAGTAAACTTTCCCCCTCCGTAATCCCAACAATTTTGGCGGTGGTATCAAAAAGAGAAAATAAAGAAAACAGACACATCATGCTGTGATACCTTCAGTGTGTGTGCACGCACACAAGTGTTTGCAAGTGAGAGTGGGGGTGGTCAAACCCACTCTTGTGATTTATTTATTTATATTTATATTCCACTTTCCCTCAATGGAAATGGCCATAATAATTCTGTGGGGATTGGCCCATGGTGAGCCAGTGAGCTTCGTGGTTAAGTGAGGTTTTGAACCCTGGTCTCCCAGGTGTTAGTCTAACCCTCTAACTGCTACACCACACTGGTTTACAGCTTACTGCTCCAGGGAAGAGGCAGCGAATGAAATGATTTAACCCCCTCAGTCCATATGAAAATCCCCCACCCTCTCCTTACATATAGTATTAACTTTTTAAAAACATGACAGTGACAGGCTTCCTACTTACACCTTTAGTGTCACATCTAGCATGGTGCTAAAACTGCAGCTTGTTTGTTTCTTTTCGCTCATATCTTCCTGGCATCATCCTTAAATGGGAAGCATGCAAGGCATGTCACAAAACATCCAGGAAGTTCCAGCTTTATTTCCTTAGGAACTGAGAGAGAGATCATCTCCTGGCCACTTAGTTAGAAATCTCCCCAACAAAAGGAAGGTATAGGCAGACCTGCCCAGACATTTTGTCCAACTGAAGTGGCTCTTGTTACCCCATTATTAACCCTCTCCTGCTTAAACCCCTGAACTTACAACAGTTGAATGAATCTTTGGGGATCTGTGATGTCTGCATGAAATGTTTCGTGGAAGTTTTTTCCTCTCTTTGGAAAGATTAATAATAATAATAATAATAATAATAATAATAATAATAATAATAATGTCAGGGCTGCCTCAGGTCTCAGCTCACAAAAGACCAACGCCAGGCTCTTCTTATATACAAGGATGTTTATTGCAGTTCATTATCGGTTCCACAACCGAGGCGCGCAGCCCCGCGTCTCTTAGGCTAGACGTTTGAAGTCCCCTCTGAATCAGTCCCGCCCCTACACCAGCTTAAGAGGCTTGTGCTAGTCCACCTCTTCCTGTCTTTCCTTTTCCGCAGGGTCTTTCTGCCCCCCTGGGTTCCTTCCCTCCTGCTCTCTCCTGAAGCGGATTCCTCAGATGCCTGTTCCCCCCTCCTTCGTGCTTTGGGGCCAGGCTCCTCCTCCGGGCTCTCTCCATTTCCGCGCGCCTCCACATTTGAACTTGGCGCGCGTTCGCTACCCCTGACCTTCCTCTTGACACTTACACTACTCCCTGTACTACTCTCCGCCTCTTCCGGCAGGACGTCCTGCCCCGATCTCCTTCCCCTGTCTCCATCCTGCTCCGCTCCGTGTGCCACACTGGGAACTCCACTCTCTTCCCTTCGTTCCTGCTGGGAAGCCGGCCCCGATCTCCCACTCCTACTCGGGGTTTCCCTGCTGCTTCCCTGCTCCTGGCAGGTCCCCCCTGTGACCCCCCTTGGCCTGACTAGGGGCGCCCCCTCCTGAGAATCCTCCGATTCACTTGAGAGACTCATGGAAGACCTCAAGTCATTGTCATCCTCTTCCTCACTGTCCTGGGATTCTTCCCCATCGCTCTCCGTCTCCCCCCTCACCTGTGCCTCTGTCTCTGAACCCCTGACAAATAATAATAATAATAATAATAATAATAATAATAATAATAATAATAATAGATTATTTATACCCCGCCCATCTGGCTTGGTTTCCCAAAAAAGGCATTTAAGCCTTATTTGTATTATGAGAATGCTAAATAATGAGAGAAAATGTCAGCCTTTTATGAGAGCACAAAAATTCCACCCTTCTATCACAGTTCCACATTTCTATTTGCCAACGTTCTGCTTGATTTGAGGGGGGTGGTGTATAGCTTTTTAGTAGCTTTTTAAATAGATACAGTTGTTTAAATGTGTTTTTATTGTATTGTGAAATCACTCTGAGATGCTTCATAGAAAGCAATTCATAAGTGAAGTTAATCATCATTATCACCCTGCAATCAATGATTCAGGATGTAGTAAAAGAGGGCAGCAACCACTGCCAGGCACTGACTTTGCTCACCTCCAGCTATGAACTTTGAGGGTAGACTTCAGTCACAGAACCCAAGACTTTGAGATGATATGATCCTTGGGGCACCTGAAAGAGAGACACAATGCCCTGGCTTCCTTCTTTCTTCTTTCCTTCAGTGGTCCTTTGAGTCTTCTTTCCTATCCTCTGCTTCCTATCCTCCTATCCTCTACATTCACCTTTTCCCCTCTTCCCCCTCCTTTCATTTTTAGGGTATATGTTTATGTGTGTAAATCACTCTCTGTCCTCTGTCTGTGCTAGGGTCCTACATTCTCATCATATTCCTTATGAAGGAAGGAGCTGGTGCCCCTATTAACAAAAGTGTTAATACTCCATGAGCAACACCTGCTGCAGTCAGAATAATCTAATATAGGGTACATACACACCATACAGTTAAAGGATATGACTTCCCGCAAAGAATCCTGGAAACTGTAGTTTCCCCCTCACAGACCAACAGTTTTCAGCACCCTTAACCAACTGCAGTCCCCAGGATTCTTTGGGGGAAGTCATCGGTAGAGCATGAGACTCTTAATCTCAGCGTTGTGGGTTCAAGCCCCATGTTGGGCAGAAGATTCCCAACTAGATGATCCTTGTGGTCCCTTCCAAATCTATGACCTGTGTCCTTTAAATGTGCTTGAAAGGTGTTTATGCAGCCTATTTGTGGAAGGCAGGTTTTAACATCAATTCCCTTATATAGTGGTTGACCTAATCAGAAATAATTGAATATGTCATCTTCTGCTCAAAGAAACCTCACAGGACCCTCACTTCTTGTTGTTGTTTAGTCAGGTCCGACTCTTCGTGACCCCATGGACCAGAGCACGCCAGGCACTCCTGTTTTCCACTGCCTCCCGCAGTTTGGTCAAACTCATGTTAGTTGCTTCGAGAGCACTGTCCAACCATCTCGTCCTCTGTTGCCCCCTTCTCCTTGTGCCCTCCATCTTTCCCAACATCAGGGTCTTTTCCAGGGAGTCTTCTCTTCTCATGAGGTGGCCAAAGTATTGGAGCCTCAGCTTCAGGATCTGTCCTTCCAGTGAGCACTTAGGGCTGATTTCCTTAAGAGGTTTGTTCTTCTTGCAGTCCATGGGACTCTCAAGAGTCTCCTCCAACACCATAATTCAAAATTGTGAATTAAGGACCTTCACTAGAAACGGCAAAATCGCCAACAAGTAGCATGATTCTGACCCCAGCTGTGAGCCCAAAAGCCTAAAGGGGAACTGGGAGAATCCTTTGCCTGGGCAACCCATCCTCCTTCTCCCTCGTGCCACCGTCCTCAGTAGGAATGTTAGCGGTTGGCCTGTAAACTTTTTATAACTGCCCTTTGTTTCTGATGTTTCCTCTTGCCAGATGTATGAAATCATGGGAGTTTCAGAAAAGTTGCTCATAGGAAATGGCTCACCCAGAGAAAATGCATTCTGTGTCCTTCCACATCCTTTCTGGAACGTTGCTAATAGCCACTTATGCCATGACCCATGGCCCAGACAGTTTTTAAAAGCTGGCAGCTCCCCACCTCCCCTAGACAGTTAAGGTGAGTTAGGAGGAACCCAAGTGGCCTATATTTCATGCTTTTATGAGATGCTAAGTGGACTCTGTTCTAGGAAGCCTTTGGCTAATTAGCTTGAACCCCTGATTGGTTAGGAATCATACGAAAGGCCCCAAATGATGCCAATTTATTATCGGACGCTGCCATCTTGTGTTTAGGTTCAAACAAAATTATTAGGCCGGCACTCTGCATCTGCTGTGCAAGAGGTGAGCCTCCCAGCAGGGTTCAGAGACAATAGTTTATTTTTCTAATTTTTGTGATAACCCGGCTCATTGTGCTTAGCCAAGCCTCTGTAGAAAAGGGGAGATCTGTGAGACAGTTTTGAGCTGGCCAACTTCCTGCTTGGAGCATGTTTGTACAGGGTGTTTGAAACCAAGTGAACTGCAACCTGAAACCATTTGAAGTCTTTCAATAAATTCCTTTTGCATGCAGTCATTTACAATCACAAAGCAAAGCTGCGTACAAAACAGGGACACAATCTCCCAGTGACTTTTTTCCTTGCGTTTTCTTGCAAAAATTGATCTTGAAAATAAAGAGAGTAGAATGCCTGGGATTTTTCCATTGTAAAAAAAGGGGGGGAGCATTAAATGTCTTTGCTGGCAGGCAGTTATACACATATGCAATGTTCCTGGGAGCAGGGACTTGGGGTGTGAGGGAAGGTCCACATAATTCACTAAGGAGAGTGAAAAAATTGTATGCAAGGTTGGGATGAGGAAATAGTTCCCAATTCTTGCAATCAATGATTAACTTCCAAGCCCTCCCAAATAGTGTGATGACTGCCCACTCTGTTATATGTCTGCTTTAATTACATTAAACTTTATTGATAGGAAAGGCCAGAATAGCTTCAATTTACTTTGGTTGGCATTTACCTGAAAATCATATGTATGCTGTCCTGTGGACCCTTGCTCTATATCTGATATATTTGTAAGACAGATTTTAAGGCTGGGTACATGATATATAGTAGGAATACATAAACCATCCACATAGTGCTTAAGTTGAATTTTCTGAAAAGTGGAAGAAAAACAATGTGGACTGTTATTGTTCCTCTCGTTGTTGCTGCTCTTATTTGTTTCTTTCATTATTCCTTCTCAAACCCATTTAGAAACCCAGTCCCCAAAAGTTCTAAACAGTGATACAGAGTGATCTGAAATGCACTTGAAAAACACCCCAGCATTTTCTGCCCTCTGACACAGTGGGTCACAGTGCAGTCTACAGTATTCTAAAGACCATCATCAAAGCCCAGTATTTCTGCATGCATGGATAGGGTAGGGTTACCAGATGTCCCCAGTTCCCGGGGATGGTCCCTGGATTTGCAAATCTGTCCCCGGACAAATTCCGTCCCTGGAATGTCCCTAGATTTGCAAATCTGTCCCTGGGAAACGTGGCAGCGGCAGCCTCAGCAGCCCAGAGCCAGTCTGGTAGTGCAGTTGGCTCTTGCTGGCTTCAGGAGCTGCTCACTGCTGTGGCGCCCGCCATTTTTCCTCGCCAGAAGTCCCCATATGATGTGTCTTGTGCTCTGGGCTGCTGACTGCCGCTGCCACCACCACTGCCAAAGGGGAACCGGGGGCGTCCGGCGGTACAGATCTCCTGCCCCCTTCCCCCTTTGTTTTGACTGATTGGGAGAGGCTTGGGAGTTGCCCAGTTTTTTAAAAAACTCTGCGCATTTGTTCCTCAGGGTGTGAAATAAGGGCTTTGCACCTTTATACAATATGCATGTGTGCTTGGACCCAGGATCTTTTGCCTCACCATCCCCACTACTGACTCCCTGTTGCTACTCGGCTTCAAAAAAATAAAATTAAAAAAATTAAAAATGTCCCCGGATTCATTGAAAAAAAATCTGGTAACCATAGGATAGGGGACAGGGCTTCTGTATTCTAAACAACTATTTTTTCCACCTGCAGCATAACTAGCAATCGTTCTGCAGGAATGAAAAAGGCTGCCTCCAGGCTGCCAGTATTTTATGGGATTCAACTGCATACCAGAAATTTAGGCTAGAGCAATTAAAGTGAGTTAAAAGCCCTCTCTTGCCCTAGTGCAACGAATCTTGCTGTTGTCCCCTAGCAACTGGTATTCAGAGTGTACAACAGGGCACTGCTGTCCACTTTTTATTATTAATAGCAATAATTATGCAGCTATTACTGGCATTTAAAACAATGACAACCATATTCATTTTGGCCAGCTGTGTCTAGTATGTCACTTTTTAATTTTATGTTATGATTACAACTTAGTATCAATGGTAGTTATCTGCCGAAATACATTAGCATATTAAAAAAAGCCTTGACAACTATATACTTCTGTGGCTTGTGATTTTGTTGGCTTTGAGTTACTGCTTTCGGTATATGCTTTACAGGTGCTTTTTTCTGGGTTATGACCAACAGGTTTTAGTTTAAATTAATCGTATTCCAGTTGGGTAGATGTGTAGTATGTATGTGTGTTTTCTGGGACTCTTTGATTCTTGAGTTAACACTGTCCTCTGTATCCTTTCTCTTCCTCAGATGTTTCGAGAAGTGCCAGCCTTTCTGAGAAAGAGCTGAAGGAAGCAAAAGCCAGGAGCCAGAGAATTGCAGCTCAGCTGACAACCCCACCCAGCTCCAACTCCAAAGGGGTCCTTCTGTTTCACCGGCGCAAGCAGCGGGTGAATGCTTTTACCTTAGAAGCCCCCAAGACAACAAGCGCGAAGCAAGCAGGGGCCGAACGCATCCCCAGAGCTACTCATAAGCACCAAAGCAGCCCAAGACATGGGAAAGAGCCCCGTTTGAAGCAGGCCTCAATAGACATCGGAGCATCGGAAGGATTATCCTGTGCCAAGAACTCTGAGTTGCGGGGGCAAAAAGGCAGCATGGAAAAAAACGAGAAAAGCCTGGCTCTGGAGCAGACTCTAGATAACACACAGGGCTCTCAAAGGCATAAAATAAGAAGTGAGGAGGCCTTTTCCACAATCCACACCACGTTGACCTCTGAGGAAATCCCGGCTGAAGACTTTGAGCAAATCCCTCTCAGCGTGTACCTGAAGGAAACTACGGGGACAGCCTCCACCAATGGAATGCATGAACTTATCACCAACGAGTTTGAAAAGGCACTAGTTACTGAGCAAGTGCCAGTTGTTGACAATACGGAAAAAATACTGCCTATTTTTGATGCTGTCCCTGTTGCTGACAGCACCATTCTTGAACAGGTGCCGTGCGTACTGCATACAGACAGGGAAAACAATGTTCTCGATAAAGAACCATATTTGCCAAATATTGACAGCAAGAATAACAACAACAACATCCCTGACAAGGTGCTGTATGCACCTGTTCTCGATCAGGAAAACAATATTTTTCTCGACAAGCCAATGAGTGAACCAGTGATTGGCAGGAAGGAGAACGGAGAGATTCTCAACAAGGAGCCGGATGTACCAATCATTGAGGACAAGGACGTTTTGCCTGCTGCTGAGGAAGAGAAACCCATGCTAGCTACCGACACGCAGCCCAGTGAGACTGTGACACACACTAATAAGCAGTACTGTGAAGTACGCCTGACTTTGTCTAAACCGTTGCCTGTGAAGAACCGAACCGCAAGACCATTTGGGACTCGACTGCTGGCTGCAGCTCAGGCGCCAGTACAGAAGAGTCCTGTGGCTGAGTTTCCTCCTCCACCCACTTATGCAGAGACGTTTTCCAGCCCTCCGCCAGTAACTAGGGTCAGGTCACCTCCGGCCTACTCAGTGCTGTATCCTACTGAAGAACAGAAAGCTCCTGTTCCCCATGAGGCTACGTATGTGGACAGCAGACCAGGACCTCTTCCTGGAGGAGAGGACAGGGAGTCACCAGCAACCAAAACAGGCCTTCTGGAGGAGTCCGTAGCCCGCAGAGCAACAAAGAAGTCCATGTTCACCTTTGTCGAGAAGCCCAAAGTGGCTCCTAATCCAGATCTCTTGAATTTAGTCCAGAGAGCAGATAACAGGAAAAAGGGGAGAGGACAAGGAGGAGCATCCAGTCTGGAAGAGGAGCCATTTGCTCTGGGCGCAGAGGCCTCTAACTTCCTGCCTGAAAACAGATCAATAGAAGGACCAGCCCAGGCTCCTGCAGATAATGCCCCAGAGTGGTCTTCGTGTTTAAGGTCACCAAGAATACAACCCAAGCCGATGATCAAATCCAACCAAAGCCTATCAGAGGCGAGAGGAAAGGGGGCAGAACTATTTGCCAGAAGGCAGTCAAGGATGCAGAAGTATGTCATTGAGTCTCCATCGCACCCAGACATAGGCAGGTCACCTTCTCCTACCATGTCCCTCCCTCCCTCCTGGAAATACGCTTCAGAAACTCATCTCTCCCCAGTCACATTCCAGGCCCCTCCCAAAAGTCCAGCCAGATCTCCGAAAGCTGCTCCTATGCCTTTGTACAACAGCAACATGTCGGAGAGCGAGATTTCCAAAAAGGAGCTGGAGATCTCCAAGCAGCAGCCTTACCAGCTTCAGTCCTCCTTGTTCATCCTTTCCCCAGCCAAAGACCCCGTGAGGTCCTTACCAAAAGGGGCACCGCCGCCCAAGCCTGTGGTTGCTGAGCCCATGTATATGAGACAGGCCTCTTGCCCAACATCTCCCTTGCCTCCTTCTCCTGTTTTTCATCCACTTGCCCAGTTCAGCCAGGGCAGACCATATCCTGCTCCTTTTGCCCCGTCACCCGGGACTTCGCTTGCCCCTCAGAATGTCCAGACAGGCATGGAAGCATCGCAGGAGCCGCCTTTTGAATACCCTTCAAGAATTTTGTCGCCGAGAGCAAAAGGAGTCTTCCAAGCTCCAAGGCCTTCTTATTCCACCAAGAATGCTGGAATTGAGCCTCAGGTGTGGAGACCTTTTTACTACAAGTAATGGTATCTGTACAGGGGTTTGGGCAAATGGCCAGTGTCATCGTTAGCTGCTGATTGGTGGTGTGCAAAAAAAAGGCCAAAAAAGCAAAATGAAGACAGCTTGCAGGTTACAAATCCAATAGGATTTGCATACAATATAGCCGTATCTCAAACTCCAATGGGCCAGACAACGTTTACACTAAGGAAACTGAGCTCAAGTGAGCAGACAGGTGCTCCCCTCAGGCATTTCTGCAGCCAAGGTCTGCGGTGGAAGCCCAGTTTAACATAATCCTGGGATGCCTCGGCCTAGCAGAACTTGTGCAATCGGATCCATAAATTTGTGCAGATTTAAGTTCCAAAGGGAGCTAAAGAGTGTGTGAATGCAGTGCACAGTAGGAGCATAAAAGTAGTCCAAGCATAGGAGTCCTAGAAGATTGTTAGCAGAAGCTTGACTGAAACAGGAAGAGCGTCTGGTGCCTTCTTTCTTCTGCTGCCCAGAAACTTTATGGAGCATCAAATCTCTGGCTTCATCTCTCCGCCTTGCCTTCTGAATTTCTTCCTTGCTCTGCAAGACTTTTGTTTCTCTGTTCTCTATGCATCCGGAGACTTTAGCATGACCTGCTTGCGACCTCTGCTCTCTGCTGACGCCAAAAGGCATGCGCTCCTTTCCTCACTCGAACATCTCTGATTTCGGACAATGTCACTTCCACTGATACCTGTTTCTGCTTCCCATATGTTTCTGCTTTGTATATTTCCCCACTCTCTACTTTTCTTTCATTGTATCCTTTAGACAACAACACTGAGAATTACTTCAGGGTGAAGAGAAGATGCAAATAGCCTCTAAGCACCCCATTTTACTGCACAGCAATGCTGGTGTACTTACAAATAGCCAGCCCACCCCACCCGTCATGAAGGGTCTAGGCTAAAGACACACTTGAAATTGTTCCTTTGGTGGCCAAAGAGGTTTCTGCAGGTGTGCTGTTGTTATCTTACACAAAAAAAATCTGTACCCAGACATATTTAAGATAATGTTCTTATTAAAGTTGGCAAAAGCAGGCTTCTAAACAACTGTTGCACAGGCATACATATAGCTCAGTGCCACTGTTTAGCCCTGGGTGAATATCATAGTGAAGTTTTATACAGCAGACGATAGGATGATTGTGAAGATTGAATACCAGTAGCATTTCTCAAAGTGACTCTGCAGTTGCCCCACAGTAGAGGCAAGATTGTCCACCCTAGCAAATACTAACAGAAATCAGGGGTGTACGGGATATGATCCCATGGTGCAGTGTCTTCTGCATAAAATTGCGATTGTTTAATTGTTTAGTTTTAACAAATATGTTTCTGGCCCTCATGGCTGTTGAACGAGGGCAGAGGAAGCACAGAATGTGCTCTGAAAAGACCAGAAGGCAAATAAAGCAAACCTCAAAGTATCTCTTTTAATTTTACTGCTCTTTCATTACCTCCCATGGATTTGATTAAGAGTACTGAGTATTTGGGGCTGACAGCACCACCAGCACACTGGTCAAAAAGAAGTTTAGGTACTTACTGCATTTCTGTATTTCCCAATAACTGAAGTTCTCCAGGTGGTTTCTTTCTCCTGGGATTTGGATAGTAAGGAACACCCTCCCCACTCAAAGGCTAGTGGCCTGCAGTGTTTTACTTCCACACAGACTTTGAAGTCAGCTATGCAGGTCTTTCAGCATAGCATCGTCTATGGGGGTCTATGGTCTGGTGTTATGCAGAGTAATCAAGCACCTGTCGTTTTCTTTCAAAAGAGACACACCAGGCATTACATAATACAGCTGACAACCTGGGGTATCATTAAGACCACGAGGAGCCGTGCATTAGTTGCAAAACTGGGAGGCCAATAAAGTCCTGCATACAAAACGCACAAGTGGATTTCATTCGTTCATTAATTTTGGGCATTAAGAAGTGTCTCTTGAAGGAAGCTAACTACAGACTGTACTTTGGGAATAGACAAGCTCCATAAAACCAGGTGCTCATGTTGAGCAACCAAATCTCCATTAAATCTAACGTGTAGCACTTTATAGTCAGTCTCTCCCCAATCCCATGACAGTTTGGATCAACCAGCTCAAATAAATTAAAAAAGTAGATGCAGTGTATTTACTCAACCCATTGCCACGAAAGGACACAATCTAGTTCTGTCTCTGTCTCTGAATCTCTCTCTGTCTCTCTATACATCTCTGTCTTTTCTTTGTGATCCCACAAGGCTGCCAGACAAATCCTTCTGTGAGGACATAACTGAAGGGAGTTAAAAAATCAAGCATTTCCAGGTAGAATTACCAATCAGACATGTGAGCCAACAACCTCTATTGGCTGGTAGCACTAAATGCAAATCCCACATGACAGTGTTTGTTCAGTTCCACATCTTTACCCCTGGCCAAAATTAGTACCGTGCATCAAAGCTTCATACAAGTGAAAATTCCCAACAACAGAACGTTACAAGCTTGACCCCTGGGTTTGGCTCCAGACTCAGTCATGCTAAGAGTGGGCCCATTGAAATCAGTAGCTAATTATTAAGTCCATTGATTTCAAGGGGTCTCCTCGAAGCAGGACTAAAATCTGGATTCAGCCCTAGAGTCGAGTGTGCCAATTGCTGTAGGCTGCATTCCAGCAGAGCTAACTAGCTGGCAATTGTAGGCCGTGTCCCCAGTAGGAGAACATGTGGAGAAGCTCTGTAATTCTAGGGAATTTATAGGGCAAATGCCTGTGGAGGAGCAGTATACATAGGTTGGAGAAGATGGGATAGTTACAGGGATGGCAGGAAAATTACAGGATAAGTGCTATGGGATAGCTGGGTATTTATAGAGCAAAGGCTTTTGCCATCAGCTCTGAAGTTACATGTCCACATAGGGTACTGCTGTTTATGGCCACAGATATCTGCATTGTAGTTGAGATATAGCAGTCTTTTTTACCATTTCCTTCAGAACTGTCTGACAGAATCCTTGGGGAATTAGTTAAGATGGAAGCCTTTATGCATACTTATGCAAATCTCTAGCCAGTTTGATAGGCGTTTCCACCAATGTTGACAATTAAGTTTATTTATAAAAGTATTTCTGCACTGCCACGTCATAAAATTCCAGGGAGGTGCTCAATGATAAACCATAAAACACCATTAAACCAAATTGCATGGAAGTCGTATTGATCTGATGAGGAGCCAGTAAGGCCCTCTTCACCTCCATCCCAATTGCATTTCAATAAAATGGAAACACATGCCCTATCAGAGGAGACCAAACCATTGCTAAGCTCTTCTATCTTTTAAATGTTGCAGCCTCTTCAGAAGAGAAAAACAAAACTTGGCACTGTCCATTTGCAGGTGTTCGGGTGTGCACATTTTAGATTTCTCATAGTCTAGTGATGAAGGAATTAAAGACTGCTGTGTGTGACACAAACAATATTCCCTGTAAAGGCATTTTAAATGGTTCCACACAGCACAGGAGTTTGTTTTTGTTTTTTTAAACTTTCTGGTCAAGTCTGGAGAAAGTCAGACATTTGCAGGAGCAATGCTAAATTCACCACGGGATGTTACCCATCTTTAGAGAAGGTGAGGGGGAATTTTGGTCTGGTTCACCATTTTATGCAAACCTGCCTAAATTTGCACATCCCAGAACAATACGGGAATCAAGTATGCTTCCAAGTTTGCACTTCTTGAATTTTGCAATGCAGTTCTACTACAACATGTGCAAGCATTATGGGAAAGTGTGAATAAAAATGCATGTTAGTGAGGGTAACATACAAAAATGCATTATATTAGACAAACCTGCATTCATAAATTCCTATATTAGGAGAAATGGGTGCTTAAGATGCTGGTAGATTTTCATGAGAACTTTAAAAAAAAAATTATTAATGCAGAACTGAGCTTAAAGATTGTGGAGAAGTGAACTTACAATTGGAAACTGAGCGGAATCAAAATAGATTCATTCATTCCTACCCACCACAGTGCTGCCTTCATTCATGATGCCAGTGGTTAACAGTTCTTTATGACAGTGCTAGAGGTGGCCATATAAATAGGTCATGCATATAGGATCTTCTTCTTCTGTCACATAGCCCTGGGGAAATACGGACCTTATATAACCTCCAAAGTTGCTGGCCAGTACAGCAATGGCAGGAAGCTCAGAACCTGAGCTTTTTGCTACTGGGGCACCTGGGTGAGATTCCAGGAACATAAATCTGGAGGGGTTCACAGTCTCTTCCTGAGGAAGGGATGGGAGAGTGACCAAAGTCTGCCTTGTAACAAAAGGCCATCGAAGGCAACACCCTGTGAAACAAAGCAGCAAGGAAACATTCCTCAGCTCACTGCCTTCCCTTTGCTGCTGAGCAGTTGGGTTTTTAAAGTGTAATGGAAACTTTTAGGATAAGATTGCAAGATGCCTGAGTTAGGCTAGAGCAAAAACTAGGAGCAGGTTTCTGTTTCACTAGGCTAACACATCTGCTTAGGGAAGTGGGTTTTATTTTTATTTTAAAACCACTCTACATTTTTACATAGCATTAAAACAAAACCCATAAGCTTGCATTGCACCGAGGCTTTTCTTCTGAATCAGCCTAAGTATTGTGTTCCAACCACATTTTAGCCTTTGCCCGGTGTACACCCACAGCCACAAAGGCCTGGCATCCCAGCTGCACATAATAGAGCAGATGGGGCGGGATAGACTTGCCTCTGTTGGTCCCCTTTAAAAAAAGAAAGTTTGCCTGTGCGTTCCAGCACAGGTAAGAGGGAATGCACAACCTCAAAAAGAATGGATTAAAAAACCGAAACAAAACAGAGGGTTTGCAAAATGACAGGGTGTCGCTGCAGAGAAATGGGAGTAGCCCTGCTGAGATTCAGTACTCCCATTAAAAATAAATGTGGCTGGATGAAGTTTCTGTACTGAAACCGTACAGTGCTCAGCCTCCAAAGTAAACAAACACAACAGAGCGTCCTGTTCAGCACTGCTACCACCTTTGCCATCACCACACAAAGTGAATGACTGAAGGCTTTTCCTCTCCTTCACCCGCTTTCCCCCAAAGCAGTGGCAGTGATGGCAATGGTAGTATTAGGGAGAACTAACTAGGTCAAAGGTGGGACGTAGGTGGCACTGTGGGTTAAACCACAGAGCCTAGGGCTTGCCGATCAGAAGGTCGGCGGTTCGAATCCCCGCGACGGGGTGAGCTGCCGTTGCTCGGTCCCTGCTCCTGCCAACCTAGCAGTTTGAAAGCACGTCAAAGTGCAAGTAGATAAATAGGTACCGCTCTGGCGGGAAGGTAAACAATGTTTCCGTGTGCTGCTCTGGTTCGCCAGAAGCGGCTTAGTCATGCTGGCCACATGACCCAGAAGCTGTCTGCGGACAAATGCCGGCTCCCTTGGCCAGTAAAGAGTGCCGCAACCCCAGAGTCGGCCACGACTGGACCTAATGGTCAGGCGTCCCTTTATCTTAACTAGGTCAGAGGTGGGGAACCTGAGATCCAGGGAGCAAATATAGCTTCCTAAGCACTTCCTACACTCCTCCTCCCAAGTCACAGTCCTGCTCCACACTCTCCTCCAGGGTTTTTGCCCAGCTGGAGTGTGCCCTTGAATGGTATTGACAAGGGCTCTTGTTGCCTAGATTAGGGATATGGGAGGGGGGATTTTGATTCAGTTTATATTGAAAGAAACTACCTTCTTTGCACAACTTTTCAAAACAGTACTGAAATACAACCAATCTTCAAAATCTGCAGTTCCTCCAAATTTTGTAATGGTGTTTTTCAGCCAAGTAATGTATAAAGGTAAAGGTACCCCTGCCCGTACAGGCCAGTCGTGTCTGACTCTAGGGTTGTGCGCCCATCTCACTTAAGAGGCCGGGGGCCAGCGCTTTCCGCAGACACTTCCGGGTCATGTGGCCAGCGTGACAAGCTGCATCTGGTGAGCCAACGCAGCACACGGAAACGCCGTTTACCTTCCTGCTAGTAAGCAGTCCCTATTTATCTACTTGCACCCGGTGGTGCTTTCGAACTGCTAGGTTGGCAGGCGCTGGGACCGAACAACGGGAGCGCACCCCGCCGCGGGGATTCGAACCGCCAACCTGACGATCGGCAAGTCCTAGGCGCTGAGGTTTTACCCACAGCGCCACCTGCGTCCCTAAGTAATGTATACCCCCCCAAAATGTGACTGCTAGATTAAAGTGTACATAAAAATGCATGGACTTAACCATCCAGGGGTCCTTTACTTTTGCCTTTTATATTATTAGTAATAATAACATTTAAAAGTATTATATTAGGGGAAATTGTTTTGCCAAAATCTGTACACTGGCAAAATTGCGTTCAAACCATTTTTTTTATACTGGCTGAGATACTCTTATGAATTTACATGAGGATTTTTTTAAAAATCGCAAAACTGACGTGGAAACCTGGAGAAGTGAATTGTAAGATTGGAAATATGTGAAAATGAAGCTGTATACATACTATACCTTTTAAGCACATGGGTGTTCATGGTTGCCATCTTTGTGACCCCTTGGGCCACTGTTATGGGTCTTCTTAGACAGTGCCTATGGGAGGTGACTGCAAAATGCATCTGGTTTGGCAGATGCTTCATGTCTAAACTTCGTCTGTTTGGCCACGTCTATATCCCCTTCCCTTTACTGAAACATCATTGCAACAGTGGAGAGGGAACAGAGCCTCCATAGACAATAGGGTACTGGAAGCAAAGGAAATTTAAGCACTCTTTCCAATAGTTTCTGCTGTGATGTAGTTATGGGTGGGATACAGAGCATGAACTAAACCTCTGTAATCCTTGGCACAGAAATGTAAGCAAACCACTTATTTTCATGTGTCAGCATTTCCGCTAGCGGCAGACAGTGAAATGGTTGGTAGCAGGGGGAACACACTGAGGAAATGAAAGAGGTTCATGCAGTGGATAGGAATAACAAAGAAAGAGAGAGAGGGAGAGGGAGATTCTACTTCTCTTTGTAATGTTTGTTGCCCAAATGCTGATATGACTTGGAAAATCACAGAAAGCATCTGAAGCACCTTTCTTATACAGTGGTACCTCGAGTTAATAACTTACGGTAATTTATTCTGGAGGTCTGTTTTTAACCTGAAACTGTTCTTAACCTGACGCACCACTTTAGCTAATGGGGCCTCCTGCTGCCACCTGAAGCTTCATCCTGAAGCAAAGTTCTTAACCTGAGGTACTATTTCTGGGTTAGCGGAGTCTGTAACCTGAAGTGTCTGTAACCCGAGGTACTACTGCAGTTTGGAGTGTTTCTGTAGGCTGGCAGGGTCATAGATCAGTAGCTAGGACACATGCTTTGAATGCAGAAGGTCACAGGTTGAATTCCTTGCCACTCTAGGCAGGGCTAGGAAGGACCTCTATCTGGAACCCTAGAAAGCCTCTGGCAGTCCTGTAGACAATATGAGCCATTTGGATCAGTGATCTGACCCAGTATAATGTCTCAATAACCATGACATCAGTCATTGAAGGGATCACACAACTGTTGTCAGACTCAGCACCACTCCACCTCTGATCCATCTTGGCCTTATACTGCTTATTCCATAGCTGGTTGTCCCAAAACAGCAAGTGCTATTTGTAGTGCTTGTTTTGTGACAGTACTCACTGGTACAAAGTACTCTCACCTTCCTGCCTGCCTTTTGCTGCCCATGGCAACCATTTTGTGCTGGTACCCACAGCACTTTTATCAAGATACGAGTACTACCAGCACCTTGGTTTTTTTGTGTGTTTGTTTCTTTTCTTAAAAAAACCAAAGAACCACTTGCCATTCTTCTACATAAATGAGAGGAACAGCAGGTCAAATTGTACAGTAGTGAACAGAGGATCCTCAAAACCTGTGCTTAACATCCCAGCCTTCCTTTATAACATGTAGCACAATGCATTGAACCTAGGCAAAAGGAACAACAGCAATTCTGCCTTGGTTGGCCTCCTGGCAGTCGCTTATCTCTCAGTGTTCCTCACTTATAAAATATGAGCATTCACTTACTGTCTTTGATCAGATCTTTATGTAGCTCTGTTGGCTAGCTGCAAAGTTGTTCTGCTAGAATTCCTAAACCATAGTAACTCAGATGTAGATTTATCCTAACACAGTCTCTGCCACAGTCTCTCTTTGGGACTACAACTCTCATCAGCCCCAGCAAGCACAGCCATGCTGACAGGGGTTTGATGGGACTTGTAGTCCAAAAACTCCTGGAAGGCGGCAGATTTGGGCAGGCTATACTAGTGTCTGAAGGTTGCCTCGGTGTATGGCTCATTGCTCATTGGTTCCACCCCACAAGCTGGCATTTTCATCTCCTCCCTCAAGTCATTATTTTGCCCCTGGCTCTGGTTTGAGGACCTCAGTATTCTAGGGAAAAGCAAAGTACATTCTATAAATGTGAAATATGTCCACTCTTGCTCAGCCTGATGTATTAGAACCATGTGGGAAGCCACAGGTTTCGCACATGGTTCTAATGGGACAAGAGAGTTGGGATGAGAGAGAAATTTGATTCAGTTCACCTTTAAAGATGAACCTACCTACTTCTCATTTTCCAAAACAGTATGAGAACCGTAGCACAGCTACCCTTCAAAATTCACACTACTCCAGCCAGTGTTTGCCAAATTGCATATATTGGGGGGAAAGTGTGCGTAGAGATGCATATATCAGTCAAAACAGCATGCATAATATTGAGGAAGATTGCTTGCAAAAAATAGGTGGGTCTTATCTGCAAACAAGCGTGTTTATTAGGAGAAATTCACACAAAATTCTGACAGATTTTCATGTTTATTTGGAGAACTGAACTTCATGCTTTGAACGCAGCATGTAGTAAAACTTGCTGGGTGGCTTATCTGCCTGATGTGCACCAGCAATTGAATGGAGATTTGCCACATGCAGTGATCTAAGTGGTGAGGGGCCATGCAACATGTTATGCCCTCTGTGTAGAGGAACTACTTCATTTAAACCATCTATGGGCCTGATCCAACAGAAATAGCATGCATAACCAGCTCTTAGAGCTTGCATTCTGGGATGGGGGGAGAGAGAGAGATGCATTCTTCAAGTGTCCAAAAATGCACAGCTTAATTCTGCTGAGATATCAGAAACAGAGGATACCTGGGTCCTTTATCAAAAAGTACCGTATTTTTCGCTCTATAGGACACACTTTTCCCCCTCCAAAAATTAAGGGGAAATGTGTGTGCATCCTATGGAGCGAATGCAGGCTCCTTGGCTTCAGCGATAGCAACGCGAAGTGCAGAGGGAGCGTTCCCTTCATGCTCCGGAGGCTTCGCATTGCTTTCGCTGAAGCCTGGAGAGCGAGAGGGGTCGGTGCACACCAACCCCTCTTGCTCTCCAGGCTTCAGGGATAGCCACCTAAAGCCTTCGGAGCACAGCGCGAGTTCCCGCTGTGCTCCGGAGGCTTCAGGTTCCTTTCGCTGAAGCTGGGAGACCAAGATTCTCCTGGCTTCAGCAGAGGGGGAGAGCTGCGCAGCGCCCCTTCAGCCAAGCGGCAGGAGAATTGGAAGGGGCTCCGTTTCTCCTGCTGCTTCACTGAAGGGGCACTGAGCAGAGAGGGGGAGAATTTTTTTTCTTGTTCTCCCCCTCTAAAGCAAGGTGTGTCCTAAGGTCGGGTGCGTCCTATAGAGCGAAAAATATGGTAATTGCTACTCCTTGTGACTGAGGGCTGCAACACAGGCCTGCATGTCAGAACATGGATGCTTCTGCATTGCTTCTTCCCTAGAGTGTGGGACTTTTGTTCCAGGTAGGTTCCAGTCACATTTACTCATTCACCAAACCCTTCTTGCAGTTTCCTACCTCTTTACTGGCACAGCTGGGAGAGAAGGGATCTGAGATATCCCTGCCTATGCTTGTTTTGGGAAACATAACATCCAGATTCATTGATTAGGGTTTTTTTTCCCCTTGTGCAAATGCCTGTAGCAGAAATGGTTGGCTCAAAGTACAAATATACAACCTTTTTTAAAAATGGTTCTGGCAAAACCATTGCTTAATACAAGTAAGTATTTCAGAATTCCTTGGGTTAGTTTATAAGGACAGAGGAGATTTAAACTACCATACTTGTTTGTATATGCAGGGATAGGGCATGAATACTCCTATTGTTGCCCATGTGATGGAGAAAATTGTGCGTGCCTATGTCTTTGTGTGTGAGCCACCTAAGACCTTCAGCTTAAAGGGAAACGATGGTTTAAAAACAAGCAACATATTCCACAGCTAGTTAAGCCATCAGATAGCAAAGAAAGGTTTTAGTTGTATCCCCTGCAGACCCTGCCATTCCCTTCCCCAAACCCTATGCTAGCAGGTATAAAATTCTTGGGTGGGAGATAGTATCAAGTGGAAGCCATACAGGTGTATCACTGTCATTGGTTCTAGAAGCGCAGTGTTTGTATTAGGAACTTACCTGTGTCTGGCTGAAAGCTGTATGTCATTTTCTGGAATCTCTCTATCTATCTATCCACCTTCTGTTTTCAAGGTTTTTCTGATTAGTTCTCACATATGAACCTTTCCCTCTTACAGTGATGTCAGCAGGATATTCTATTCCCTGACCTCGTTGAGAAATGGTAATTCTGTGAGATCATGTGCCTTGCCCAAGGTCACCCATAGAGAAACTGATACAGCTGGGAAAGGAATTTCAGAGGTCCTGCTCTCTGACCCATACTTCCTCTTTCAGTGACCATTTCAGACTGCCAAATATACCAGCCTTCCACTGATAAACTTAGCTTGAAGGATGTCAAAGGGGCAGGACACTGACCTCATCTCTTGTTCCCCTTACAGGAAAGGAAGATGTCCCTCCCTGCTTCCCCGACATGGACTCCCCGACTGCTGCGCCGACCACCTAGCAGTTTAGACGGTTGGGTGAGCCCAGCCCAAACTCCAGAGCCCGAGGAAGGGCTTATAGAGGCCTTTCGAGTAGCCAGTGTCATGACCCCGCCTCCTCCGCCCATGTCTCCATCCTGGAGCGAAAGATCTGTGTCCCCATTTCGGCAAGAGGCCGACCCCAAGTCCAGCCGGCAGATGCAGGCACTGCTGGCCAGAAACATCATCAACGCTGCCAAGAGGAAGAGCTCTTCTCCCAAAGCTGTGGCCATAGAGAGCTTCAGGCCCTTCACTCCTCCTGCTACTCCCTCAGGCGGAAGTCCTAAGAGTGTGGGCAACCATTCCCCAAGTCCACTGCAATCTCCCAGGCCAATGAGGGCTGAGGGGTACAGGCGTGTCTCTCTCCCTCTCTCCGCCGCACCGCCACATGCCAGTGCGTCTTCAAACAACAGTCCCAGGTTGCTAGGCAGCCAGTCTCCGACCTACAAGAGTCCACTGCAGTCTCCCAAAGCAGTGCGGATGAATGGGAACAAGTATTTCACCATGCCTGCCAGCACTGGGGCATCCCTCTGCCACGCAGCGGCATCCAACAATGGCCTGAGAACAGCAGGCACCCATTCTGTGGCCCAGTCTCCAAAGCCCTCCATCATGGAGAGTCACAGGATCTTCACACCCCCAGGAAGCACAACCAGGAAATCATCGTGTCCCAGCCCTAAGAATGTGGACACCTGCTCCCCCACCATCAAAAGCCCTTTGCAGTCTCCCATGGTAGGAGTCCGTTCTCCGCTGAAGCGCTTCACCTCCCTGTCACCCACCAACTCAGACATATCCCTTGACTCAGAAGACTCAGGGATCAAGTCACCCAGCATCCGCAGCTTCAACATTTGTCCCCGGGGCTGGAATGGAAGCCTGAGGCTGAAGCGGGGAAGCCTCCCTGCAGAAGCCCCCTGTACCTCCTAAACCTAGGACAGCAGAAGAGAAGGAGAAACAACCTGCAAAGTTGCCTGTTGCCAAAATATTATGCAGTCCTACTACAGCCACTTAATCCCACCCATCTCGTTAAGCATCAGGAGGAAGGAGCTGGGCCGGCACAGATGTAATCCCTTCCCAAAAAGCCTGCTCCTTTCTGGGGTTTAGAAGAATGGATCAGAGCCCATTTGTTTGTGGGGAAGACCTTTCAGATCAGAGGTACTCTCAAACCAAGAGAAACATGGCTGAGATTCTACCCTCCAACACACCAGATCGCCATGGGCTCCATCCTCACAGCATTTGCCTGCTTTTTTGGCGTTCATCTGTCTCTGCTAGACTGGAGCCACCAGTGACTTCCTCGCTCAAGGGAGTCTAATGAGGCTTTGGCTGCTTTTGTTGTCATGCAGTAACATCCTGTGGGATGAGGACAATTGTACACACACAGCCTGCAGCATAATCCCCGGCAGACTGTCAACACGAGAGAACAGGAGGAGAGGCCTGCCAACAGCTTTGTTTGCCTTCCATATGATAGCTGTTATTGGCTTTCCCCCTCTATTCTGACGGTGGCCGCTAGTCTGCCCTCACACCAGGGGGGCTGGACATGAAGGTGAGGCATGGCCAAGAACCCCACTCAGCAGTTACCCCTGGTGGCTGATCTGTGCAATGTAGCTTTAGCTCCAAAGAGAAGGCCTGGCTTTACACAAGCCTGTGTATCCAAAGAAGCTAGCCTCATGGGCTCTAAATTGCTGGAAATCCACACTGGGATATGACCCAAGCAATCCTGTATCCTGGGGCGGAGGTGTGGAATATTCTACCACAACACAGGTGGAGTGGCTGCTCAGTCCAGAAGGCAAAGGCGAAACACTCAACATAAAAATGACATCCCTGCAGCCAATGTCCAGAATGTTATCTGGGTCCCAAAATTGATAAATGCCTGGAACATTTCCTACGGAACAATAATTATTAGCCAAGCGTTACAAGAGAGCATGATGAAGACCACCTTTCCTCAGCAATACTCTATCAAGACTAATGTGCCCTAAGTTGGACCCTGGCAAACACCCTCTTTGTTGGGGGGCAAGGACCCAAGCATTTGCTATAAAGCCTGTTCTGATGAGAATCTGTGTGCCTGGAGGTAGTCCTATGGGAGGCCTGAGACACTCTGAGTAGTGCAGTATGACTCCGTTAAGACTGCAGATCTCCTGAAGGGGTTGGGAAGAGAGGCAGGGCTGACCTAGGACTTGAAAGACGGACAGCTAACTGACTCCCAAATCAGTTATATTTCTCATGACAGCAATATCAGCAGGTTGAGGCCCGTTTTAAAGACTGTATAAGACTGTGCAAGGACGACGACTCCAAGAGAAAGAGACTCCTTCAGTTAGGCTCCCCTAGAAAAGAGGCTGGAGACAGCAAAAGTGGGCCTTGCCAATGGGCTCATGTTCCCAACCCACTTGCCATAAGGTGGCATGGCGTATTACCTGAATAACCATAAATAAATGGCAAGTGTGCCTTGTTTGACCAAAGTCAGGAATGCCTCCTGTGTAATGGAAAGGTCAAAAGGAAGCTGCTTGGGACTGGAATTGGCTGACTGGACTTTGCTTCTTTGCTGCGTCCTTTCCACTTGCCACCACCATCAAGGACCTGATAAACAGACTTTTCTATTTTGTGCTACCCAGAGAAGCTCCCTTTCCAATCTGGCCACCCACGTCCAGCCCATTTCCCTGTGCGATGCTGTGTAACGCGCTGCCATGTAGGCGATACTCTGACTGGCATGGGCAGGGCTGTATCAGATGTTTGCCCCACTTGCCCTTGATTCTGCAGGCATCCTCTATTTTTATCCTGCTAACCTTTAAAGACAGGAGCATGCCTTAGGTGTTAATTCAAGGGGAGCCAGAAACGCGTAAGCTAGGCCCCCGTCTTTGTTTCCTTCTTTCTGATCATGCATGGCTCGCGATGGGGGAGAGCAGGCAGGGGACACTTCAAGCGGTGGGCTCCTTGGAAACGTGGCCAAGCAAGCCAGCCCAGCTTTGTCACGTGGCATGGACGTACTGCCGCCATTCTGCTGCTCTGGTAGTGCAGACTCACGGCAGACCCCCCTAGTCAAAGGCTCCCATTTGTGGGGACAAGGAGAAGCAGGGTAGGGCAGACCATCAGGTGATTCAAGCAGGCACCATTGGAGGCATATGGAGATCACAAGCCCTGTGTATATAGGACCACAAATAACAATTGGACCGCTTCCATCCACCAAGGCTATCAGTAGCTACTGGCCACAATAGTTTTGTTCTATCTCCACTGTTGGAAGCTGGAGTAGATGGAGTAGACTCAGCAGAGCTCTTCTAATGCTCTTACATAGTGTTCCCAGACTTATTATAAAGGGGATCCACCAATGGAATCTGGTTGTTTCAGGGAAGAGGACCTGCACATATCTGTCTTAACCCATTGCTCTCCATTGCCCCCGACACTTATTTCAAGCAACCTGTCAACCCAACTTTGAAGCCCTTATGCCTCCGCTTGCTGTAGTCAGCAACGGCAGGGGCTCAGGGAAGCCAAAACAGAGATTCTGCTGCTGCTGCCATGAGGACCTGAGTTCTGCCTCCTTGACTCAGCATGGAGAGGTGTAAGAACACCCAGTGCTACAAAATGTTTGCTTCTTCCCTGCAGCTGCTTGGCCCCTCGGGCTTGGAGGTCAAGCAGATACTTTGCTGCTGCTCCAATTTCACCGGAGGAATGGCAAGGGAGAAGAGCATATCACACATTGGATCCCACGCTGAGGCCCTCTGTTGTGACTGACAGGCCTAAGCGATAAATTTCAGTCCCACAGGCAGGGAACTCATGGGTACATCAGGTACCGTTCTCAGATAGCTAGCTAGCTCTCTCTCTCTCTCTGGCCAGTTAACTTGTCCTTTGCAGAAGCAGCAGCAAAGTGAGGGCAGGGACTGATGGGGACAAGGAAAGGTTGCTGATGCCCTCTAGAGGCTTGTGGGATCAACTATGAGATTTTTCACTCCTCCCGAGAGCATGGTAGAGACAAGAGAAAAAAAGGGAAAGTTGAGTGTAAAAGCAACAGCGGTTGATTGAGCTTTTGACAAAGAGAACACTGTGGCAGAGAAAAAGCTCAGCTTTGGATCTTCCAGGAAGAAGGTCTCGGTTAGTTAGCAGTTGGAAGCGTTGCATGTCGTTGAGTGTGTGGGAGGGAGGCACTGATCTGGGAGAAGGTGCTGAAAGATGCCATGAATCTCTAAAGGGCTCCTTGTTGTTCCCTGAGCCATGCGGGCAGCCTCTAGAACACACTGTTGCTTGCAGCCGAGGGAAGCTAAGATAAGGAAATTGAAAACATGAGATACAAAACGTATCAGTAATAGCATATCCCTGAACTTTCTGAGAGACAAGAAACCTCTTGCTTTCCCCGAGAAAGGGATTAAAAAGGAAAGGAAAGGAAAAGAAAGCAAAGTTATATTTGAAAGAATAAACTGATTATATCCTTGGTTCCCGGTACAGAATTTTAAAACTCCCTCTCCAGGTCTCAGCCCTCTTCCAAGCAATTTTTGAAGAACTGCTTAGTGATGTTGCATTTAAAGAAAAACTGAGTGAGTTTAAGAAAAGCTAAAGCTCTGCTAGGGTAGAGGAGGAGGTTTAAAAGCATCTGCTTGTCCCTGATTTCACAGGCTCTGCCTTCTCCACTTTTACCATGTGTGTGAGATGCTTCTCATTGCTGAGGAGGCCCTGTGTTGTTATGTTTGCGGGCTGGATGTCTGCAGCTAGCCCTCATGGGTGCAAATTTGGAGATGTCTGATCTAGTGTGACTGCATTGATCCAACCTCCTTTGAGTGTGAGAATAAACCATGAAGTCTAAGTTGTATTATCAAGCTCCAGGGACTCAAATTCAGTAGCATAATTCTTCTTCTTACAGTTAAGATAATCCTTCTAAATCAATCTGAAGATTGATTTCCTTTGAAGAGAAATGAGAATTTTTACTCTGCTTTTACAAACCAAACCACAACAATTAGTCGATGAAGGGATACCATTTTTCCTAATGGGCTTTTTGAAAGCCTTGTATGTTTTTTTCCTCTTCAAAATAGTGACAATGAATCCCCCCCCACAAACAATGTATACTGATACTGCATGTAAATAGTAGCAATGACTTTGAAACAATGTATGATATCCACTCTGCAAGAGAATGTGCACAGCTAACCATTTCCTACAGTGCAAAGAAACGGTTTTGATAATCTGTTACAAAAAAACAATTTCTCTATGTTTATTTTCCATTAGGGAATCAGTTATCAAGCATGTGTTGTTTCACATAAACCTGCCCCTCGTGTAAGTTACAAAGCAAGATGAATCAGGGACAATATGCACAACATTGAGCAGCGCTAACCTTTGCACAGCTACTCAGAAGTAAGCCCCATTGAACTCAATGGGGCAGTTAAGCATCGAGCCTAAATTTAAATCCCTTGCTTATAAATCAGCGGTCAGGTCTCCTTGCAAACACCTGGACTCAGATTCACAGCAGAAGCCTTGACCTCCCCGTTCTTGAAAGGTCCCAGATAGGGATATATGCCAAAGATCTTATGAGCAAAATTGATTCCCAGTTCACAAGAGCTTTTGCATGCAAAGCAGATGTGTAGTTTCTGTTAGTATTGCTGTTTCCCTGGGCATCTCTCCCAGAAAACAAAGAGCAAGAGGAAGGATGTATTACTATCCCATCTGTAACACACTGCCATGGTTGGAGCTGGCAGCTCGATTCAAGAGGAATTGCTGGAGGAGAAAAGATGTTGTTAATTAAATATTGCAAGTGTCTCACTTAGGGGGCCTCTTGGGCGACTCATGACTTTTTGGCTTGTGGGACGTCTTTGTTCTGAAATTCTATAACCAAGAACACACTGGGCTTGCTGTCTCTTCACCAGATGCTCTTTGCATTAGCACTGCACCATGCCTCTGTATAACAAAACTCCAAAATAAATACATTAGCCCACACGGCCTGGTCATCTCGTGTTATTTGGGAACCAAATTATTAGCCACAAGAAAAGAGGCCTCTCTCTCTGTCCTGCTTACATGCAGTCTCCATGGGTTCACTTCCATAGACACATAACGTGCTGTAGGGGTCATTCAGCTAGGACCCAGAAGATCAGGGTTCAAATATCTACTTGGCCATGAAGCTCATGGAGTGACCTCAGGCGAGTTACTGTCTCTCATCCTAACCTACTTTTCTGGGTTGTGAGGATAAAATGGAAAGGGGGGGGAGAGAATTGTGTGTGCTCCCTTTGAGCTCCATCTCAAACTCCAAGAAAAGGTGGGATACAGTTGTAGTGATAAATGTAGTGATAAATGAAAATAATAATTGTTGTTGTTGTTAAAATTTATATACTGCCCTATACCTGAGGGTCTCAGGGTGGTTCACAGAATAAAATCAAGATACAAAACCACAAAATACATAATAAAAATAACAACCCAATACACTTCAAGTTACATACGCTTCAGGTTACAGACTCCGCTAACCCAGAAATAGTGCTTCAGGTTAAGAACTTTGCTTCAGGATGAGAACAGAAATTGGGCTCTGGCGACGCGGCAGCAGCAGGAGGCCCCATTAGCTAAAGTGGTGCTTCAGGTTAAGAACAGTTTCAGGTTAAGAACAGACCTCCAGAACGAATTAAGTTCTTAACCCGAGGTACCACTGTACCCCCCCAAACCCCTCCCCCATTTTAAAAGGGCATAGGATGTAAATCAGATCAACCAAAGGCCTGGTTAAAAAGGAACATTTTTGCCTGACACCTAAAGGTGTATAATGAAGGCACCAGGCGAACTTCCCTGGGGAGAGCATTCCACAGACAGGAAGCCACTGCAGAGAAGACCTGTTCTCGTGTTGCCACCCTCTGGACCTCTCGAGGAGGAGGCACATGAAGGAGGGCCTCGGAATCTCAGAAATAATCTTTTACTGGGAAGGGGCAGTATCCAAATGAAGTTCCACTGAAGTCCCCTTCTCCTCCCCCATGCCCTCCCAAAATATGCTCCAGGTTTCTCTGCAACCCTCCAGAGCAGATTTAGGTGGTGCGCAGGGAAAGGAGAGGGCAGAGCAGTTACACTGCACAGCTAAAAGTCATTGCTCAAAGCACACTGTATCCGTTTAGCTGTATGCTGCCCTAGGGGAATGATCTTAATGCCTCTGGTGGCAATCAGCTGGCAACAAAAATGGCTGCTGGAAATAAAAATAATAGTGCTGCGAAACTGTAGGAACATAGCTTGCTGAGGTCAGTCACTGGGGCAGGGGTGGGGGAGAGACACTGTTGAAGTAAGAGTGTTTGTGTTTCGTCTTAATCCAATGTGTTTATTTAGCTTCATGGTCCTTTGCATCCCAAAGGTAACAAAAGCAATCCCTCTGGCTTCCCCTAGCAAGGCAAAATAAGCCTTGTGTTAAAATATCATTGAAACTGCCACACCCTTTTCTGATTTAAAGCCCTGGTGCACACAGTAACCTTTGCAGTAACCTTTCCGAAAGGCCTTCAGGCTCAAACTGGCAAGTCACCTGAGAGGAAAGAAGCAGTCACCAAAAAACCACTTCTCTTTGTGCCCTTACTTACGGTTTAAATTCTTGCACTGGTGTGAGGATTAGCACTAACAGGACATGATTTGCACCCTCCTCCCTGCCTCACGCACATTTCACCCCAAAATCCGTTCCAGGGTGATGGGGGAACCCCAAGAACAGAATGTGAGCTCACATAGGGAGAGAGCCTTCTGCTGCACAAGGAGAAATCTGTGTGTTGACATAACATTCGGCTTATCACTGCATTGAACACAAACGGCTCTGCCTGTTGTTGTTGTTTTGCCCTCTAACAAGCAACGCCTAATTTCATCCTGCAAAGGAGAGAGAGAGATCGATGGTCAAAGGGTTTGCTGAAATTGTGGAGTAGGAATATGAGGCGGTATTGCTGCTGCATGCACTGCATGCCTCAGGGCACCTCTTCGAATGAGGGTGGCTTGCTCAGCAACTTGTTCTGAGGAGAGCTGGACGTGAACTGAAGCCCTTTGTGCCTCAGCCCCCTCTGTTTGCCTCTCATAGGCCCCGCCCCCTTTGCAGCAAAATCTCTTAAAGGGTCAGCCCTCTGACAGGCTCCTTTCCTGCATTCCATGACCTCCTGCCTGGCATGCTCCCTGTGCTTCATGACTGGTGAGGTACTAAAGGAGGCACACTTCTTCAGGCCCAGGGGAAGGTGCCTATGAAGGTCTTGGCTCCAGCTCTGCAGCCCTGATACTGTGAAACCTGGTTGGGTGGACTTCTACCTGCCTGCCAGCCTCAGGTTCAACATCAGGTTCCAAGCCAACAACCTGGTCTGGCTCCTTAGCCAATGACACTCTGGCTTCCTGTCTATGGAATGGGGATTCGCTGACCTATCTATCTGGAACTTGAGAGGTCTGATGCTTTAGAGGAGTACAGTGGTACCTCAGGTTACATACGCTTCAGGTTACAGACTCCACTAACCCAGAAATATTACCTCGGGTTAAGAACTTTGCTTCAGGATGAGTACAGAAATCGTGCTCCGGCAGCACACCGACAGCGGGAGGCCCCATTAGCTAAAGTGGTGCTTCAGGTTAAGAACAGTTTCAAGTTAAGCAGAGACCTCCAGAACGAATTAAGTTCTTAACCCGAGGTACCACTGTAGTAGAATACTTGAAAATGTCATGCAAATATGCTGTAAAGCACAGACATTAAAAGCAGGAGAAATACGGCTGGGTTTACCTCCCAAAACAATGGAAAGATCAATGGACTCTTCAATGGGGAACCCTTTTTATCAATCTGTATGAAGTTGTTCTTATTATTAATTAAAATTATATATCCTGCCCCTCATCATAAGATCTCAGGGTGGCTCACAGAATAAAATACAAGATAGACACAAGTTTGAAGGGTATGATGCCTTGAGTGAATAGCAGAACACCTGAAAGCTCCATATCATTGGATAGAAAACATTAAAGTAGCTTTCAGAATATAGCTATGTGATTTGGTGTATATGTATGAAAGCTGAAAATGAATGAGCCAATAATGAATGAAAAATGAGGCAAGTGCAATGCAAAGAAAAATGAAATGAATGAAAGATTTAAAAGGAAAAAGACTGAAAACCAAAGTGGATGGATTTCAACTAAGTGATAATGAAAGAAATTGCGGCTTTAAGATGAAAATGAACAGATAAATGAAACAATTTCCACCTTGCACACCCCATCACAGTCCTGAGTCATGATTACAGTGTGAAAATTATTGTGTGTGTGTGGTGGCGATGGAACGGTGAAAACCCCAATCCCATAATCTGAGCCATTTAAAACAATGACTGGGGGGGGGGCTGTGATATTGCATCTTCTGCTTCCTCCCCTAGTAATTCAGTAATGGAGGGGCAGGGGGCGACATTTAAGGAGCGGGTGCCTTTTCATTTCAAACTAAGCTGTGTGGGAAAACCATTTAACGTTTAAGTACTGTATACCAATTAAAAGATGCAATTGGAAGCGTCTTTCCTGCCTCTGAGAATGCAGTGGTGAAGAATGACCACAAGATGGCAACCACAGTAAAGCAGAACGCGGGTTTTGCTTATATCCTTCCCTCTTCAAAATGGGTTCAGTGGGTAAAGTTGGGTTTGAACATGAGATATAAAATGCTGTCCACCAGCCCCCACTCCAATATCACAGTGCTCAAGGGAAATATTGTACTGCATTTTTATTTTTTACATATTTGCTGGGCCTCTTGGAAACAAGGGACTCCAGCAGGACTTTCACATTTGAATATAGGCTGTTGTCCTGAAAGTTCACACCAACTTTCCCCTCTTGATATCCAGGGAGATGCCCTGTATTTTGCATTTTTCTCACCCCATGGGGTGGGGTGTCAAGCTGGTCAAGCATTTGGCACACCCTATGTAATATTTGTTTGCCATCTCATTTATAACACAATAGCCCCACTGAGTGCTCTGGTATTAAATACAATTTAATACACATGTTCAGGAGAGAAGTAGACTCCTTTCTGGAACACGTATTAAATTGTGCTTGATAGTAGAATGTTCAATGGGTCTATTGTGCACTCAACAAACTCAAATCATTTACAAAGGGTGTGCCAAGTGGTTGTCTGAAAAACCTGGCCGATTATCTTGGGACGCAGAGCAGAGAGAGAGACACTCTCTCCTTTCCTCTTTTGCTGCTTTATTTATTCTAAATGGCCTGTGTTAAATTTCTTGCACCACTGCTATTGAAATAGTTTTTGGATTCTTGTGGGTTTTTTTACATGAGGTAAGCAACCCACAGATGGGCTTTGCTGAAAAAGGCAGCCTATCAATAATTTTACAAATAAATCCCACCTTGATTATGATTATGGGCCTAATACCACATGCTAATGCATGTAACTGTGCCCCAAAGTCATTTTTTAAATAAGTAAAAACACACCCAGAGCCCTACAGGATGGAAACAGCTTGGGGATACAATCTGGTCTAAATTCCTCCTTCAGGAATCCTTTGCGTTTTTCTTTTTAAGTGTTCTGGAGCACTGTTATATGCGTGCAGAATTTCTGTAGAGCACTGGTGGTCTGCTAGCTCCACTCAGGTGGACAAGGTGTTGTACACTTGAGAGGGTCACAGGTGGCACTGTAGTCTAAACCACTGAGCCTCTTGGGCTTGCCAATCGGAAGGTCAGTGGTTCAAATCCGTGTGATGGGATGAGTTCCTATTGCTCTGTCCCAGCTCCTGCCAACCTAGCAGTTCGTAAGCACACCAGTGCAAGTAGATAAATAGGCACCGCTGCGGCGGGAAGGTAAACAGCGTTTCCGTGCACTCTGGTTTCCGACGCAGTGTTCTGTTGCACTAGAAGCAGGTTAGTCATGCTGGCCACATGACCTGGAAAGCTATCTGTGGACAAACACCTGCTCCCTCGGCCTGAAGTGAGATAGGCACCGCAACCCCATAGTCGCCTTTGACTGGATTTAACTGTCCAGGGGTCCTTTACCTTTACAGTTGAGATCATCTGTACTGACCCTGCACTCGATTTATTTACAAGAATACCAGCAATTTTCATTTGGTTCACCTGAGAGTGGGGAGAGAGGTTGAGAACCACTAAACGAATATAGGATGCCTGGTTATGAGCTAGGCCCTAAGTTGTTCTACTATTGTATTTTTCAACTTACAGCTCATTATGTTACAAGTCATCCTAAATAGCAAGGGCAGGGGGAATATTTTAATCAGCAGTTCTCAAACTTTTATCTCTGTGCCACACTTTCAGAATAAAAACTTGCTCACGCCACACCAATTTTTTTTTAATTGATAAGAAATACATTGGAAAACAGAAAGAAACAACTCCTAGCTTTCAACACTTGCCACCAGCTCAGCTCGCCAAGACTCTCCTCAGACCACGCCCCTTTTCTCAGCCAGAAATAAATGTCTGATGTAACGAGGATTAGGATCTTGGCATCTCGGCAGCAGGAGATCGAAAAAGACACAAGGGGGCAAGACCTGGGACAGCTGGAACGCTCTTGGGCGAGAAAAGGGGTCGAGGAAACCCAAACTGGCCTCTAATCCTCACCTGGGAAGTGTCTGCCATCTCAGGACTTCACCACAGGGCTTTACGGTCTGAGGAAGGGCTCAAGCAGGTATGGGGGAATCTCTTCTCTGGACTCAAGGGGTAGTTGGATAGAAGGGAGAGGCTGCTGTGAGGAAACGTCAGAGGAAAAATGTTGGTAATCTGGACAATCTCTTCTAGTGGCTTGCATAATATGTATATTACTGAGGATCGGACTATGCAGCAGGTGTATCTTGCACAGAAAGATCCTTGTAGAGTTGAAACTTGGGACATTCCCCTTCCCCCTTCTAAAATACAGATTTGGGGCTTTAATAAGCAAGAGATGTTCCAGCAGCTGTTGATGTGGGAAAGCAGCAGAGAGCATGTACATGATGGCAAATCCATCCCTACTGCATGAAAGGGCGTTATACCTGTTTTCTAGTGCCATGTGATGTTTCTCTGATACAACTGGGGCGCCATCAGTGCGAAAGCTGGTTCCCCAAGGACACAAAGTGGGTAGCAGATAACCCATGCCAGGGAGCATGCTAGATGAGACATCATTACTGCAAGGTCACTTAGACAGGAGGGCAGAAGAAGGGGAAAGGGAGACTTGGTGGCTGTTCAGTGTATCCATATAGGAAAGACTCTTTGCAATGGCTAGGCAGCCCAGCTGAATGTCCATAGGGCAAATATTAGCACTTAGCCCCAGAATATGGGTGTTTGCTCAGTCCATAAAGGAAAATGGCTTCTGGCACAGGAAATCATAAGACTATGATCGGGACTTGCTCTAGGAGACCTTGTCCAACACAAAATTGCAATGGAAGAATGCTGAATGCCCCCACAGAGCAAAAGCAAGGAAATGTGCTCTCAGTCCAAGCTGGCAATCTCGTCAGGCCATGCAATACATAGCCCTTGGCTCTGTAACATTAGCTCCGTCGGCTAAGTGATAATTAGCTTTCCAGTTTCTAATGTGCTCTGCAGATGTCACAGTGTCTCTCTCTTTGGACTGTCCTGTGGCAATAAGTAACATAGGATGGTTAAAAGGCTTCCTATTGTGAGGTAAGGCCATTTAAATTTGCCAAACAATTCTGGTTCTTGAATTACGGGGCATAATGTGATTTGCTCCAGCCTGCAGCCAGAGGCTTGGCCTGAAACAGGACAAGAAAGAGGGATGTTATATATGCCAAAGCTTGGAACTAGCAAGGGGGAAGTAAATTCTCTCACCCAGCCAACATTGTCTACGCATTTCTCAGATAAGGGAGGATGTGACCACAAAGTTCAATTTCCAACTATCATTGTTTATGGATTCCACATCACGTTTTTAGATGCAAGTCACGTTCAAGATTGAAGAACTGGCCAATGTGTCTAAGTGATAGCTGGATGGCAGGTCAATGCAAAATTAGTCTGAACACCTTGCTGGGACTGTGGGCTGCAATCCTATGGTTGCTTACCAGGGAGCTGGCCCTGTAGCGTTCAGTAGGACTTTGTTATGTGAACAGACATGTTCAGGATTGCAATTGTTGCTTGATTAATTAAGCAACTCTTCTATTTGGGTTGACTCCAAGGCTCATGAAAGGTAAAGAGTAGGAGGAGATAAATGGAGAAGGACAGTGGAAAAGGAAGGAATATGTGTGTGTTTTCTTACATTTATATCCTGCCAACCTCCCAAAGTCCAGGTTGCTTATATCAAACTAGTCGCCTCATACCTGGTGCTGCTTGAGAATTCTAAGAAATCAAAAAAAACCTGTGCAGTTTTGAAAGGCTAATTCCACCATCTTGATCAAAATGGCATCCAATTATGTCCAAAAACCTGCTCCTTGATCTCAGCCTCCATCAGGTGAAGTATGGTTATAATACAGTGGTACCCTGGGTTAAGAACTTAATTCGTTCTGGAGGTTCGTTCCTAACCTGAAACTGTTATTAACCTGAAGCACCACTAATGGGGCCTCCCACTGCCGCCGCACCACGCAATTTTTGTTCTCATCCTGGAGCAAAGTTCTTAACCCGAGGTACTATTTCTGGGTTAGTGGAGTCCGTAACCTGAAGCGCCTGTAACCTGAGGTACCACTGTATTGTAAGAGGTGACCAAGTGCATAGAAAATAGACAGATGGAGAAATTTTTAAAAATACATAGTAGATGTGTGAGGCATGTTAACATTTCAGACCTGCTAAATGGATTGAAGGATAAGAGAGCTAATGGTGAAAGGATTTCAGGAAGCAGTAATAAGGAAGTGAGAGCATGATTCTGCAACCCGCAATGATGGCAATTGCATTTCCATCCTGAATTCTGACTCATTGCCTAGTGAATACACATGGCACAAACTCAGTATCCGAGAGGCCAGGTTTGGAGATAATCTACAAGCAATTTTTTTCAGCCATGCCGCAATGACAGGAATGCCACTCCCCACCCTCCAGAGCATATCCGTTTATGCCAGTGGCATGCTTGCAAAATGATGCCAACTGAAGTGGGTGTATAATGGATGATGCCTTAAACAACACAGTCCTAACCTTGCCAATAGTAAGTTGTATTGAATTTTATGGGGCTTATGCCCAGCTAAATGGGCTTAGGGTTGCCACCCCATTGCCCATAAAACCAAGGTTGCTCATGATGTTGGAGACCTGATGGTTGTGTACATGCGCGGCTTAACCCCTAGCAATATTAGGCCCTTTGAAATCTCAGGGCTAAGTACTTTTGTCCACCTCCAACTCCCATGAGATCATCATGTCAGAAATCCATGCCTGCCTGCCTGCTTCCATTCTTCACGAACCAAGGATCAGGGTTACATCTCCCAATCCTCCCAGGTCAGTAACTTAAAATAGTTGCTGCTGATATAGGGAAGTCTCTCTAGCGGCACGGAGGAGGAACACACAGCCCTACATGAACTATGTAGTTCAGAGAAGCTGAACTTTGCTCACTGTAATGTGCTCCGTTCAAACAACTTGAGCTCAAGCTTTTCCTTTTTTAAAAAAAATATCCCCAAGGTCATTTGTTTACAACCCAAGGGCATTAAAAACAAGACTCCTTTTCTTGTCTAAGTGAGAATAATTCTGCATAACGATACAGACCAAATGAATATAACCATTAATTGCAGCTTGGTTCTGGAACCGAGAGGTTTCAGAAGAGGACCTTGTATACCGAGCTTATTTTATCAGTCACATTGTTACAAATGTACCCCAACCTGTACCCAAACTGTGAGAGTGACAAGATCTGTTTGGAGATTTAAGTAGGTAGCCATGTTGGTCTGACACGGTCGGGGGGGGGGGAATAAAAATAAATAAAAAATTGTCCAGTAGCACCTTATAGACCGACTAAGTTTGTTCTGGTATAAGCTTTTGTGTGCATGCTTATACCCAGAACAAACTTGGTCTATAAGGTGCTACTGGCCCTTTTTGAAAAAAATAATAATATTTTATTAAGATCTGTTTGGGTCACAAAAGAGATAGCAGAAGGCAGGTTCCTATGCTCCTGACTCAGGTCATTGATGCATCTAGCTCCGTATGTCCACACTGACTGGCCCCGGCTCCCCAGGATTTCAGACAGAGGACATTGCCAGCCCTACCTGGAAATGCCAGGGATTGAACCTGGGACCTTCTGCATGCAAAGCAAATGCTCTAAAACTGAGCCATGGCCCTTCTTCATTGGATACCAGAGAAAGGAATGGGGACAAGTCCCCTGCAGACAACTAGGTCCCCACCTCCAAGAGCAAAGTTCAGTTGTTTCTAGGGCTTCATAACTGGATTAAAATTCAAAGTATGGAGAGAGCAAGCTGAATGAATGGGCTGTTTCTAAAAATGGGTGAAATATAATAGAATCATAAAATCGTAGAATTGGAAGGGACCCCCAAGGGTCATCAAGTCTAACCCCCTCCAATGCAGCAATCACAGCTAAAGCATCCTTGACAGATGGCCATCCAAACTCTATTTTAAAACTTCCATCACATTCCAAGGCAGCCCATTCCACTGTCACAACAGCTTTGAATGGCAGAAAGGTCTTAAAACGTTTCGTCGTCCAAATGACTCGCTGCTCAATTCTGTAACCTAGAAAGCCAGTTTTAGTCTCATCCATTTGCACATTTGTTATTATCGCACAAATATATTTGGCCTCATGCCCAGGACAGTGGCAACTTTTCCAGCATTTTCACATTCAGAGGAAAGATGCAAAGACAAACACCCCGAGTAGGGCCAGTTGTTAGGCAATACTACGTAGAAACAACACACACAAGAGATATGTGTGAAGAGCTTCATTAATGTGTGTCCCCAAAATTTCAGATCCCCCTCTAAATGTTAATGAAGCTTGTGTGGAGACTGATAAACTCTTGCTTTCCTTTGCAGTCGAGAAAATGTTCCCCCTCATGCATTCAGACCACAGCAGAGAGCCGAGGACACGGGTCCAGACCATTATGGGGGAGCTCACAGATGGAGAAGGTAAGCCATCCTCCACTGCCATCATCTTCAGAGGTTGCTGACCTTCACAGGATTCGTGCATTAGCTTGTTTTCACTGGGCTTTTCGTTTACAGCCTCTAACTCACAAAGGCAAAGGCTGCGGTCCCAAGCAGACTTCTCTCTGCCCCCTGCCAGGGGAGGTGGATCCACCACTGCGTTCATAGCCAGCGGCTCATGGTGGCTGTAGCAGAGGGAACAGGACAATAGGGCTGGATCCCTCCATCAGCTCCAGGCTGGCTCCGTGATTGTCTCCAGGTTAGGCCCAATGTCATGCAAAGGGCAATGAGACTGGCTAAGGCGCCAGCAGATCCCAGGCCGGTTTATACTTCTCACCCACCCAAAGAACAAACAGTTTAAGTGCTTTTTTGTCAGTAAGGATACCACCAAGAGGCTTCCTTCCTGTCAGCATGTCCAGTTGCCAGGAGGGGGATTTTAGTGCTTGTGTCCTTCCACTGGCAGTGGGAGGCTAGCTCATCTGGAGATGCCTCCACTCCGTCCAACTCCTGCTCCCCTATAGCCTCGCCTAAGTGGGGCTTAGATGGCTCTTCTCATAGCTCAGTCAACAACCTTTCTGAGGTGAAGGACAAAATGGTGCCCCCATTCCATAGGCTGAAGCTGACCAGACTTCAATACTGGCGATAGGACAGTGCTCTCCATCACGCCTGAGGGGAGCAAGCTGTTGGGGGCAGGTGAGGGGAGTGGGCAGGGCAGGACATGGGGCAGATGCAGATTTGCCCTCCAACACCTCCTTCCCCCCCTCCCCTCCAGCATGAGCTGCCTCACTTCCCTGCCTCACATTAGGGCACTTTAATTAATTTACAACCAGTGTTTTGTAAATTAAAGCCTTTCATTTCCGCTGCCTCCATGTGACATACGCCTGTTTTTCTCAGCTCTGGTGGAGCTCGATTTAGGAAAGAAGGTGAGCATCCCTCAGGATCTGATGATGGAGGAGCTCTCCCTGCCAATCAACAAGGGCTCCAGGCTGTACCAGAAGAGGCAGAGGAGAGTGCAGAACTTTGTGCTGGAGCATCCTTCGGGCTACAGAATTGTGAGTAGTGTTTCCATCCTGAGGGAAGAGGCAGGAAGCTCTGTGAGAACAACCTGTCGGTCCACAGCAACAGGTGCAGCAAGGGAGGCAGCAGTGCTGACCAAATGGACTCTTGTTTCTCAACCATGGACTGCCTAAGAATGAGAAAGCAAATCCTTCCCAGTTAGCTTGCTGAGATGGGTAGGGGGAATGGCAGGCCTCTTAAATCCTGTTGCTTAGCATCAAGTGTAGTGGGTAAGCTATGTTCCATCTTCATCCACGGCCTCCATGCCATTCTCCCCTCTATTTTCCACCTGTTTATTTTTATTCATTGAAATATCTGCACACTACTTTTCTGCCCCACTAGCATTTCCCAAGATAGTCCATGGAACATCAATTAAAAGCAAGGTCAGGGAGCTGGATCCAGCCATCAGCTGTGAGAAGCATTTTCATTTGCCCACACAGTTTGAAATCAAACAGCATCGGCAGAGGAACAGGGCTTTGCAAGCACCCGTACACAGGAAAAGCACTTCACGTGATGTTGTGGCGATATCAGGTGGGCCTGTGCCTGTGCAAGCACTGCCAGCCAGCTGATGGTTTGCTCTGGCCCAGGCACAACGTTTTGCAGGCACCACTCATCAGCTGATTGTCAGTGCTTGCAAGGGGCTTTTAGGAGCTGCCAATCAGAGCCTTCATCTGCCTCACCCTGAGATTATATTTGACATTGGGCCTAGCTTGGTCTCATGGGCCAAACTGGAACCCCTGCCAGGCTTAATGAGGCCCATGGACCAGAGGTTGTCTACTGCTGATTAAAAGCAACAGCCAATAATAGTGTAAAAACAAGCAAGGACTAAGCATTGGCAGCCAGATCATAAAGCCATGAAAGGAGGGGAGAGAAACCAAACCAAAGATAAGAGGAAGCAAAACATGTGCCAAAAATGTCAGTAAGATGGGGGCAAACTGGGTTGTGGCAACACGACATGAAGCAAAGTCTCAGTGGACGTGCAGGGTGGGAGAAGGCAATCTTCCAAAAAGCCTTATCCTAAACCGTTTAGGGGGAAAGGCTTTAACAACTAAACACCTAGGAGCTATTAGAGGGTGCCTTGAGAACAGATGCCAAGGCATGTCTGCTCCTACTGATGACAGACAGAACAAGATGTCAAGCCACTTCTGCTCTCAGATCATCCTCTGTCCTTTGAGCTTCACAAGGCATGCAAGATTTGGCATGGTGGTCATGCACTCAGTGCATGGACAAGATCATCTTGCAGGCAGGCAGGCAGGCACCTCTGACCCTCTCCTTGGCCAGCAATACCACTCCTGGTCTAAACAATTACTGACTTATCTCTGTTCAGATGCTATTCGATGGCCTAATAAAATGAATTAGTGGGCTGTATGCAACTTCATGCTGCTCACAGCAGTTCCATTGGAATTAATGAACCTAAGATAGTCATGTCTATTGACGTCAGTGGGTTTACTCTGAGTAGGACCAGCACTGTATGCAACCCAGTTGTAAGCTTCTTGCACCAGCTGTTGTGCTGTGACATGAATCTTCCAGAAAAAGGGTGCCTGACTTATTTGGGCCAGAGGGCCACAGTCACCCTTGGTCAATCCTCCAAGGATCACATGTCCTGGCGCGTTGTTCTCTCACAGGCACATACGCACGCACACAGCACATACATATAATAGAGGCAGGCAGGTACACAGTTCCCTCCTCACTTTCTCAGTTGTGGGTCAACTGAGGAGAGGGGCTTTATTGCTCCCTGCCTGCTCACCAAATGATGGATCTGATCTCCAGGGAGGGGACAATTTACACCCCTGCTAGATCATAGGGCTGTGCCCACAACAGCATTGTGTATTTCCCTCTCTCCCTTTCACCCCCCTCATTTTGCTGCTGCTGCCACTGCCCAAAGTAAGTGTTTAAGAGATCAGGCCCCTGAACAGGGACTTATCTACCCCTGCTCGAGGAGTCGGTGCCATGCTTTGCAGTCTCTTTTGCTCAGCAAAAGTCAGTATCAGAGAGAGCTGAATGCATTCACATTGGGAAAAAGCCCCCATTTTCTAATTATGCAGGCACCGTCAGTTGGGTGGTGAGCCTGTGATCTTCTTTATTTATATAGCTGCTACATTAAGGCCAAATAAATACCTTTGACAGTAAATGTCTTTGACGGCTTTTCTTTAACTCATTCCTAAAGCAATTTAACTGTTAACACCTCTGTCTGTAAGTAGCTGGAGCAAATCTAGTCATCCCAGCATTTAACCGGAGTCTACACATATATTCTCTAGTCGTCTTTTTAAGTTAAATCACCTGGCTCTTGATTATTAATTACTCTTTCATATAGTATGCATTTGACAAACCACTTCTCTCCTCCACCCCCCACCCCCCATCTTCTAAAAATAGGTTCACAACTGAGGCCACCATCTTTGCTATGGGAATGGGCATACAATGCAAGGGCAAAATTATGAACCACTGCAGAATAAGCTACAGGACTGCCAATTCTAACAGGAGGCCATATTTAGCTTTAATCTACTAGTGTCTGCATTCTCTCAGTCTTAGGGCTTATCCATGGCCCTTGCCCAGGTCATGTATTAATATTCTTTTCCTTGCTCTCTTTGCAAGATCTCAAATGTTTCTGGAGGAAGAGGAGGAGGCTCACACGCTGATTACGATGGAGTTGGCTTGTCAGAAGGACAGGTAGTCTGCATGACTGCTGCATGGGGAAGATCTCACCTGCTTAGGCTAGAGTTTAGGGTCCATCGTGAGACCTGGAGAAGCCAAAAAGTGACACACTGAGGCAGATTCACCCTGAAGCTATGTCATTTGGACTTCTTTCCCATAGTCACCCATTTCCTCGATAGGGAGCAGACTCGCTGACTATTCCAAGTTAATATTTCAGTGGGAGCAGTGTAACTGTCTTCATGCATGCACCCAAATATGTACCTGATCTGCATGTCCTGTCATTTATGTAGCATGTGATGGAAGCTTAGCTCTCAGTGCTTGCTGATCAGGTTTCAACGCCTTGCGCAGCTTGAAAAGTGAAATTCGTTGGATTTGAGGGAACCTACGCTACAGACCAACTGGTATAATTATCATTGCCTCTTCCCAAGGAATTCTGAGAATTGTAGTTCTGTGAGGGGTAGGATAGGGCTTTCTAACAGGAAGCCTCAGCCCACCAAGAGTCTTTGTGGGAAGCTCTGTACTCTGAAACCAATATAAGGCTTTAGTGTGGATATGCTAGTTTCTAACAATCCCATTGTAGAATACATGGCACTTGAGTAGCAGGAGCTGGAAGCACTGGAAAGCATTCAGGCAGTTTTGGACTGTGGTCCATTCACAGAAGCAGCTGGGAGATATGTTCTGTTTGCTTCAAGCAAAATTATTTTCCTCAATGGTGAATAAAAAAAGCTCATCCAACCAGGGGCCTGGCTGGCCTTCTTCCATTCCCCTTTTATCATTCTGCTTCTGTCTGAATTTCCATGCCTACCTCAGTCTTGAAAGCATGCTGAGGAGACCTTTCTGATGACAGAAAACATCTTGCAGCCTATGCCTGTTTCCCTTTGTCTGCTAGTCTATCCATAATGCTGAAGGGAAGGAGAACTACCAGGCTGGACTTCATGAAGCAGCCTCAGGAAAGGCAACACCTCCCAAAGTGCCAAAGAAAACAAACAAAGTCTTGCGGATGAGCAAAGCCCTGAATCCCAATGCCATCGCTCCAGGTATGATCCAGGCACAGCACCACTGGGACCAGAACTCTTATTCAGCACAAAAGCAAGAGTGCAAGTGGGCAGTTTAATGACGACAACAACAACAACAACAACAACAACAACAACAACAATTTATTATTTATGCCCCGCCCATCTGGCTGGGTTTCCCCAGCCACTCTGGGCAGCTTCCAACAAAATATTAAAATACACTAGTGCATCAAACATTAAAAGATTCCCTAAACAGGGCTGCCTTCAGATGTCTTCTAAAAGTCTGGTAGAGCACCTGCTTTGAGGTCCCAGGTTCAATCCCAGAATTTGGAAACAGGCTGGAAAAAAATCCCTGTATGAACCCCTGGAGAGCCTGTGGGGACAATACTGAGCTAGGTGGACCACAGCAGCTTCCTAAATTTCATTAATGCCAATAAATGTCCAAATAATGGTAACAGCAGTCGTTGGAAGGATCCTAGCTGCTGCCAGGTTAAGCCCCACTCCAGTGCTCTCTCAAACATTCCCTGGAGCCCTTGACACTGCTATAGTTTTGTTTTGTTTTTAATCTCCCTCAGCATCAGCAGGTGCCATTTGTACCTGACCGCAGGTGGAGTCAAGATTTAGTTCACAACTTCCAGGTTAGTTGTAGTTTCGGGAACTTCCTTGAGATGTCTGACGAGACATCTGAATACCCGTTCCCTCTAAGCAGACTGATGCAGAGGACAGCTGAATCAGAGACAAGCTGGTGTCCTTCATTAAATACAGAAAGGCAGGGGAAGGGAGAGGGAGCTTCTAAGGATGGCAACTGGCCTTTGATGAAGCGACCCTGCTTGTCAAAATGATTGGGGAGGGAGCCAGTGCTGCTTTCTTGTGTGTGTGTGAACTGCACATCTACAAAAAGCAGGACAGGACTTGCCAACGCAAAGAGAAGTGGCCTTCTACTGAGCCACTTCAAGGTTTCAGGCAGAGATTTCTCCTAGTTCTACTTGGAGCCTTCTAGCTGCCATGGAGATCCTCTACTAAGTACAGGAGGGCCATATTGTTGAATACCTCCAAAATCTGGAAACAGCCCTGCTCTTTCACATCTGTTCTAGTTTCTGCTAGGAACAAGACCTCTGAAATCAGATACTTCAGGTTTCTCTGCCATCATACTTAAGATGTTTTCATTGAATGTGACATTCTGAACCACAGGCTATTCTGGACCTCTAAGTGGTGTACCACCAGAGAAGTTCAACAGGACAGCCATCCCCAAAGGCTACCAGTCCCCCTGGCGGGAGTTCCTTAGCAGCGAGGACTACCAGATAGACCATGAGACCCGTTTGCCTGAACCTCCCAGAAAAGTGAATAGTTTTGACGTCAGGAGCTTCAATAGGTAAGCCCTCATTCAATTTCCGTGTGGAATTTTGAGCTGGGATGTTCAGTTTATACTTTAATCAGCATTCACAGCTGATTATACAACAGGGCATCCCCTGCCCCACAACAAACAACCCCTGAAATTAGAGTGTGTGTCAGAAGAACCTGTAGAACTGTACGCAGGGGGAATAGAGGAGTGATTGTTCTGTCTGTCAAGCCAAAATGCTCGCCCTGGTGGAACAATTCCCTTAGCACAAGATTGAATTCCTCCCATTTATTTGGGAATAAGCACTGTTTATGGGATCATATATTTTGTAAGTTTAAAATAATAAAATGAGCACCTGCAGCCATGAACATTCCTGCCTCCCGCTGACTAGAATTAAAAACAAAATAAAGAAAGGGTGCTGTGGTGACTGGAGGCATGTCTGTTCCAGCCAAGGGCCTGATATAGGATCTGTTTGTTGCTGCCACTCTCTGGGTGGTCATTTGGGAGTGCTGCAGGACCACGGGCTTTGGCCTCAAATTGCATCCCTAGCTGCAGCGCTGCTGGCGTCTCAAGATGTTCTTCTGTTAGGCAGGCAACCATTCCAGCACCATGGCTCGCTAGCAGTAGTTCATATAGGACTGTTAAAGTAACAGCAATTGTGTAGAAGACATGCTTGCATGTGCCACTGCTTTGCCATTCATTACCTTGTGGAAAATTCTCACAAGTTAATACTTTCAGTTCATCATGGCTTATGGTATGAAAATGTTGGAAGATGGCCCCAGAAAATCTAGCATATAATCATAAACCAGCTTTTCAGAAAAGTGCATGACACCCCCCCCCCATGCCCATCAACTAGGGATGGGGAACCTGTGGCCCTCCAGATGTTGATGAACCTCACATCCTGTCAGCCCCAGCCAACATGGCCAACGGTCAGGAATGATAGGAGTTGTAGTCCAGGAACCTCTGGAAGGCTAGATTCCCTCACCTTGCCCTAGGCCAGTGGTGTCCAAACTTTTTCAAAGAGGGCTAGATTTGATGAAATGTAGGGCTGTGAGGGCCGACCAAAGTTGTTGACCTTTTTTTAGGTTTTAGGATATTGAAGTTGTTGAGGTTTTTTTAGGATTTTACCCCAGGAAATAAACTGCCGCAGTGGCTGGATTCTGGATTACAGCAAGTGGCGGGCCGAATTAGGCCCCCCGAAATGGACTTTGGACATGCCTGCCCTGGGCAGTGCTTGGTTTGAGGTAGGGCTTTGCTCTGGAGTCTGGTATCACTTCTAGGACTTAGCTGGAGGGCATGAGGGTGGAGCTATTAACACATTTGCATCCTTCTTCTTGCAAGTGTTTTTCCAGAAGTCCCATTCTGCAGGGATACAAAGTAAGTACAATCATACCTCGGGGTACAGACACTTCAGGTTGCGTGTTTTCGGGTTAAGGACGCGCCAAAACCCGGAAGTACCGGAACAGGTTACTTCCGGGATTTGGCGCTTGCGCATGCACAGAAGCACTAAATCGTACTTTCACATGCGCAGAAATGCCGAGCTGCAATCCGCGCGTGCGCAGACACAGTGCTGCGGGTTGCGAACACTGCGGATTGCAAACGTGCCTCCTGCACGGATCACATTCGCAACCCCAGTGTCCACTGTATAAAAAATGCTTTAGGACTTGGGGCTTACTGATGATTGGGCTTATGAATTTGTTCCCAACTGCTAGTAACTGAACCTTGAAATTGTAAGTCTCCTACATCATTGTGTCACTGGAACTGGAGGCAGAGGAATCAAGTGAGGATTCTGTTTATACCCCATGCCACTCTCACATGCTTTTAACCAAGAGTTCTGTTCTGTTTCCTTTCTGCACCAGTCCGCAAATTAAAAAATGACAACACTGAAAAGGTTATTTTAATTACGTATCTAAATATATATTTTTTCTCAAAGTCATATGTAAATCTATATTTTGATATGCTTAAATTGCCGAGAACTGTGTTCTGACATTTGGAGAAGTGTGAAATCTGTTGTGGAGCTCAATTTCAATCCGTACATCATTATCTAAAAGGCTATTTCATGTATGAATTAATTAAAACTTAATGCTTCAACCACCCCTAACTCCTGGCACTGAAAGTGTAGCTTCCACGCGTACTTGAACAGTGGCACTTTTCCTTATTAAACTGCACTAGCTGACTGCTGTCTTTCACTTACGGGGATATATATTATAAGAAAAGATTCAAGAGGGCAATGCAGTTAGGTCAAGGGGAAATACTCTGATTTGATAGCAGTTTTAATCCATTCACCTTAATATGGTAGCCACACTGGCAACAGAAATTAAATGAAACCTATCACGTTCATGGCAGAAAATTTTCCACACTACATAAGGCAATAATTTGCAAGTTAGACTTCCCAGTTTTTAACAGCGCAGCCAACTTGATTCTATAAAGCAATCCTAACTCCTAACCAAGGATTCGTTGGACAGGAATGGATTGATGTAGGCTCCCCACCTGCAAGCCAGGACAGAAAAGAGGGGGTATTTGTCTTTATTTTTCTTGTGCTAGCTCCAAGCTGGTACAACAGAGTAGTCGACACTGGGCTCCTCCTCAGCTGCTAGCCCAGGTTATGACCCAGCGGATCTTTGGCTGACCTACTTCACTTCTTCCCTGACCACAATCTGTCCCATTCGGACCCTTTCCCTGGCTACCAGCACCAGAAATACTGCTGCTGTTACCTTGCCAACAGCTCCCCCGATGACCTTGCCCCTGGCATAAACCAGGAAACCTCTGCCACATCCAATTCCACCCCCATCTCCAGTAGCACAGCTTAGCAAATGAAAACAGTCACCAACTTTAATCTTAGAGATCCACACGATGCAGTCAAGGTACCACTCGTATTTTTGCCTTCATTGGCAACTTTCAAAACTTCATCATCTGCAGTGTATGTTGCTAAAGCATAAATTCATAGCCTCTTCACATCTAAATAAAAAAATTCTCGCTGAAACCATGCCCAACTAGTCTTCGTCCCTCCCAATGAGGGCTGGCCCACCCCGGAGGCAAGGTGAGGCGACTGCTTTGGGTGGCAGGATCCTCAGGGGCAGCAGATTCGGATGTAGATATTTATTCCTACTCTGGTTGCTGATGTAGATCTTCACTTACCCCTTCTACCCTGGCAGGGAGGGAGGCACCATTCTGTGCTTTGCCTCAGGTGCCAAAATGTCTTGGGCCAGCCCTGCTCCCATTACTGTCTTGCAACGTCTTTTTTAAAAACAGAATCTTCCTGCGTCTCAATATCTTTAACATATGTTGGACCGGGGAACTGTTCCAAAGACTTACGCTTTTAGTTCTGGTTACTGCTCATGTTTCCGTTTATTTCAGGCCCTGTAGCAGAAATACATTCATATACGCTAAACAGACATAGCTGCCTGGTTTCTTCCCTCTCTCTGTTGTTTTAAATGAACCCTTAGTAGCACTTATTACCAATTGAATTCAGTGCTTACCACGCCTTCATGTGAATGTTTCAGTGATTATGACTTGCCACAAAACAATTCAAGAAAACAAATGTTTCAAGGCAAATAACAACCTGACTGAAAGGCAAGGAACTTTTTTTAAAGAAAATAATTATTTATTGTATGTTTAAAACAAAACCCACTATTGCCATTAGGTGACCAAGAAGACATAGCATCAGCATTTGGTATGCAGGCTTCTCTATTGGCAAGAGCAGCCTACGCTCATTTTAATTTCCCACATTGCCCTGGAGGAGTGCTACATCAGGAAGTATTATGGGAAATAAAAATGGCTGCCTATTGATAGGTAAATGAAGTGAAGGCTGCAATTGGGATCAGCATAGTGGGCAGTGCACCATGGGGTACTATGTCAAGGCTGTCTTCAAAGGCAGCCTAGGTGCCATGATGGATCTTTGAAAAAATATATACGGTATACTGGGGAAAATATTTTCTTCTCTTTAGCATTCCAACTTAGAACCTTTGGAAAATTACTTTCATTTCAGTGCCAACAACACTGATTTATTTTCTCAGATACACCCAGATTTTCAGTTTTTACTGCCCTGTTGCAAGTGAAAATAAATAAACTGGCTCCGAGTTTTACACAGCTTTTTTGTTTGCATAATACACTTGAATAAATGCTAGTCTTTAACATCTTAAAATTCTAGATAACCCCCCCCCCCCGCACATCTGCCTTCAAGGTGCTGCTTTCAAGATATAATTCCATGTAACATGCTTCTTGCTACACCAAGAACACACATAGCTACTTTCAAGCGCAATTAGATTTTCACCATAGGACCAAAGTTCTGCAGAGTAACAACACTATTACTATTTTGGAAACAGACACTGACCAGCTGTGCAAAGCAGCAGAGAACTGAAGCCATCTGCAGCCCCCCCCCCAAAAAAAATACACATTGTAAAATAAATACATGCATACATTTCACAAATGTGAGGCAACTCAAATATTTATAGGAATTGTGTGTGCACTAGAAGAACATCAAGGGAAAACTTGACTGAAACGTGCCAGCGGTGAATTCTGTAGGTGCAAGTAAAAACATCATAAAAAATAATTAAAAATCATTTTCTGAGGCCCTTCTTTTGTGTACTTCCTGCTCAAGAGGTCTGGAAGGTGGCAACATGAGAACAGGCCTTCCCTGCAGTGGCTCCCCATCTGTGGAATGTTCTCCCTAGGGAAGTTTGCCTGGCGCCTTCACTATACACCTTTAGGTAAAGGTACCCCTGCCCATACGGGCCAGTCGTGTCCGACTCCAGGGTTGTGCGCCCATCTCACTTAAGAGCCAGCGCTGTCTGGAGACACTTCCAGGTCATGTGGCCAGCGTGACGAAGCTGCTCTGGCGAGCCAGCACCAGCGCAGCACACGGAAACGCCGTTTACCTTCCCGCTATAAAGCGGTACCTATTTATCTACTTGCATTTAGGGGTGCTTTCGAACTGCTAGGTGGGCAGGAGCTGGGACCGAAAGACGGGAGCTCACCCCGCCGCGGGGATTCGAACCGCCGACCATGCGATCGGCAAGCCCTAGGCACTGAGGTTTTACCCACAGCGCCACCCGCGTCCCGTTATGTGCTGGGCAAAAATGTCCCTTTTTAACCAGGCCTTTGGTTGATTTGATTGATATCCTATGCCCTTTTAATTTGTGGAGGGTTTTTTTGTGGGGGTTATTGAATTGTTGTTTTTATTTTGATGATATATTTTGTAGTTTTATATCTTGATTTTGTTCTGTGAACCGCCCTGAGACCTCCAGGTATAGAGCAGTATATAAATTCAATTAACAACAACAACAGTGTAGCTGAAATTGCTGAGAGAGGACTAGTGCAGCAGATAATGGGAAACATTCATTTTCAACCCACTATTAATAATAGACTATCGCAATGACCACTACCGATTGTCAGGACCCACACTATTCTTCTGAATGTAATTTGCTTTAACTTGTTTTTAATTTCTGAAGTTTAAATTGCCGTTAACCCACCCTGGGACCTGCTGGCGAAGGGTGGAGAATAAATTTAATAATAAATGACCACAGAGGACCAACACATACCGTAATCTCTTCCCCACTTAAGACTGAATGTGTGCTACACACTACAGCCTTCTCTTTTTGTACCCGCAGGACCCCAACCCCATTTGGCGGACCATTACTGAATGATGTGATCCTTGGGTATGAGATGAATGAAGCCCAGACAGACATGAGCAGCTTGGATCTCATGTTAAACAGGCCCAGTTTCAACAGAGCACCTCGGGGCTGGATACAGGCGATGCCAGAATCTGAAGATCTGTAACTTGCTACAATGCTGCTGCCTGACTTTTTCCAATGCCAATGCACACACTAGCCTCCTAATCATGGGGAAAAGAAAGAAAGCACCCTTTTTGAATTCTGTGGTTTTACACACGAAGATGTAACAATCATCTGTTCCTTGGCAGGTCTTAAAATTTGGTAAATACAATCTCAGATGAACAACAACACATGATGTATTACACCAAGTCATGATTTATTTAACAGAAATAAAGCCAAAATGGAAAAGCCATGTGTAAAAAATGAAGCACACCTTGTGATTCAGGAGGTCATAAAGCACCTTTAGCAGCAGTAACACGAAGCAATTGTTTTCTGTAGGACTTTATCTCTCTCACATCAATGTGGAGGAATTTTGGCCCATTCTTCTTTACAACATTGCTTCAGTTCATTGAGGATCGCTCTTTCCTCCTTGACATTGTGTTAAAACACACCTGAATGCACCAGACCAGCAAACTGCTAAAAATTCACCTTTTATAGAGGTGGGCACACATGCTGATGATCAATTAAGCAATGACATTTGATTAGCAGCCCCTGTCTGCTACTTAGCTGCTTAATTCTTATGGAAGAAGTAAGGGTGGACTTAGCTTTTCACACACGATTTCTCCATCTTGACTTCATTTCTGTTAAATAAATCATGGCACGATACGTCATGTGTTGTTGTGCATCTGAGGTTGCATTTACCCCATTTTAAGACCAGTTAAGGGACAAATAATTGCTATTTTGTCCTGATATGTAAAACCCCATAATTCAAAGGGGGTGCACTTCATTTTCCCCGTGACTGTATATACCTGCTAAAAGGAAATCTCTCTAGCATAGATACCCTACTCACACACAAGGCAAAGTTATGTTTGTTACTATTACATGCGTCTTTCATAAGCTCCCACCTAGGGCTTTTACTGTACAATTTAACTGTACAAGCACGGCCTGCAGCCCACTTCATATTGGGATTTCTTATGTTTTTGAAAAGATCCTACAGTGAAGTGAGGCCTTCTACCAAGCCCAGAACTGCAAAAGCCAAGATGTCAGGTGGCTGCTTAACTCTCAAAAGGAACCTAGTTTGTTCAGGAAAGTGAACCTATTTCCTTCTGAGAAGCATGAAGCTACATTCAAGTTCAGATGAGTTATATTTCCTTTGGTCTAAAGAGAAAAACAAGTCTGGATGCCAGGTTTGTGTCAAATACCACCCCAAAATTTTCTACGGGGTGCCAAAGTAAGATGCTGTAACAATAAAAATCACATTAATATCTAGGTAATAGCAATAAAGATTTGAAAGCTGTCTTCTAACTTCATTTTTCGCTTGTCGTAGAAGCTATTTGCAGATAGACCCAACATCTAACTTGAGAACAGGGAGGGATGAGTCATATCTTTAAGGCTCAAGACAAATTAGGTTGCAGGGACACAGTAGCAGTTTGCTATGGAACCTAAATACAACATCACCATGGTGCTAATGAACTAGTGCTGAGAGAGCCAACTCTGCCATCTGATGAGAGGAGCTCTTCCCATTTTGTCTTGCGGAAAGCAACACAAAGTTTCATTCTCGCTATTTAGCCTCGTTAAATATGTAGCAGGATATGTGAAGTCTAAGAAGCCCATTAATATAAAATATTTAAATTTGAACTTAAGGATTAGAGAAATTAGTGGGAAATGGACTCGAGGAGGGGGAAAGCAGGGCAGTAAATTCATGCTTGCCATTTCAATGGAAATCGCATGTAAACAGCATTCTAGGATTGCAACTTAAGATCTCCTTACCCACAAACTGGAAATAAAACAGGAAAAAGGGACTGAAATTAAAACAGGAAAAAGGATTGCCACTTAACTGACCTGTTTGTTACTAATACAGTTCCCAAAATGGACCGTGAGTGGGCGCCACTGGTCTGATCACACTGTCCTGGGTTTTCTACTCTGCCTGTATTGTTACAGGCATTTTATAAAGCAGACCTACATATTCCAGATCTTGGAATAGATGAGAACATACCAGCAGTAACAGGAGTTTTCATTTAAATACCTACTTTCATTAATTTATAGCTGCTGCTGCTGCTATTATTATTATTATGATGTTTATTCAGCTTTGTGGAACTCCTGTGTAATTTTTACGGCTATTTTAAATTATTGGTATTTATGTGGCCATTAAACTAGGCAGTTTTTCTTAGATTGTTGTTAGTGACTGAGGGGCTACAACATGTAAAATAAATGTAATATTAAGAACATTAGCTGTCAGAAGGACTCTTTAAAACGGAACTTAAAAGCTAATTCCTACCAAAGGGGGCACTTCAACAGCTATTCCGAACATCGACAGTAGACTTTCCATTCCAGCTCCCATAACACAGCATATAGGCAATTTAATAGGTAGAAATATCAGACTATTATTTGTTACAAAATCCTAGTCAGTGAAGGAATAGTTCTAAATTTATGAACTGGAAGTGATGTTTACATTTGGAAATATGTGGGAAAATAAAATGAACTATATTTTAAAATGCTTGTTGCTTGGTTATTTGGTAAAACACTTCAATATTTGAGATTCATCTCTGATGTCATTTTAGAATTTGTTAAAGCCTTCAAATTGCTTCAATAAGGACTTGGGCACTTTTGATAAATAGCATACCACCTGCAGTTTCACACCAGTGTGGGGGGTCTAAAAAATCAAAATGCATGTTCATCAGTCACTTTTATATTCCATTCTTTTAGTAAATGGGGCAAACACTAAGCAATGCCAAATCCATTTCTTTTACACAACTGCCTCTGGAAGCAAATTCCAGATATCACTGAGTGAACCTGCAAAGTGCTGTGTTTTCTTTTTTTAGGGGAAAAAAATGCACACAAGGTAATAAGACTTGGACATAGGTAAAAATATGATTCTCTTTACTAGGACACATGACAGACTTGATGCAGAAAAACAGATGGTACAGAGTAAATACCGAAAACACATATCTAAAAGAGCCATCAGTAATCAAGTGTTGCGTTAGGAAATAAACCAGACTAGTTTCAGTAGCAAATGGACATGAAGGCCACGTAAGTCACAACTCAAAGAGTCACCAACCCCTTTAACAGAGGTTTAACAAGCATGCAATGCTGCCGCCTCAACATTTTGGTAGCATGCATCACAGACAGAATCATGAATGATGGGAAACAGCATTGAATAGAAAGTGGCACAGCATCCATATGCCCCTCATTATAGTCTACGACCTCCCTGTATCTTTCCATTCCAGCCCAGCGCCAAGAGAAACTTGAATCTAGTTTTAATGGCAACACAGTAATTTGACATTCAAACAGATTACTACTGAAGGGCTTTCCAGGCCATTCTGAACAATGTTGGGTAGTTTCCATTGGGGATTTCCAAACTGTCTTAAAGGAGGGTGTCTCGTTTTGTTGCCAAAGACTAGTTTATTTGAAAGTATCCAAATTGAAAACGCTGATGGGATTTGTAGTTCTACTATAATTAAAATTCCTCTAGGTCATTTTAAAAAAAGCCACTGTTGCCTCAAAATACTTGTATCAAGTTCTTTGGTTATACAAGTGATCTGGTTTTTTGTTTGTGTAACACAGCTGGACTGAACCAGGGCCGTGTGACTATGAAGGAGAGATATTTTGTTTCCTGCACATTGTAACTGAATGTGGTATGCTACCAACGTAAAGTTCCATAAAAAAACAAAGAAGAAGAAGAAAATAAACAATGAGAATGATCTTGCGATGTTAGGGGCTGTTGTGCTTCCCGGCATGGGCACCCATTCTCTGTGGATCTTGAGAAGGATAATGGATAGGACCCGGAGCTCTCATGAAAGGAGGTGGAGGGCCCATCGCATGAAACATGTGTGGCCCAAAACCTGTGGAAAAGAGGACAGACAATCTTTGACACTTGATCAAAGCTTTTATAGGTAACTTGGCCCTCCAGAAAATTCTCTGAATTTGTGACTGGCACCTGACATACTCCTTTAATTAATGTCAGATACCTTGATTTTGTTGTCTTTAACACCATTTCTTTCTTTTTTATTTTATTTGTTGTTTTAATCCATCTTGCTTGGGTAAGCCACATGGCACTCTGTGGGCTGTTTCCTAGCAATCAAGCACAAGACTGGGCTGCAAATCTTCCATAGAAAAATAGTCTGACCCCACAATTACATTTCCCACAATGTTGCTTCACAAGCAATCGCTTCTCTGTTGCTACATGCCATGATAAAGTTGAGCGGGATGAATAAAGAAGCAAACACGCTCAACTAGCCTTCTCTTTAAGTGAATACCAATAAAAGATGTTCTGGAGGGCCAAGTTTGCCTTTACCTGTCCTAGAGATTAACTAAGCAATAGAAAGTAGATCCATAGATGCAAAGACAAGACATTCTGCCACATATTTCCCCAGAAAACAAAGGAAAATAACCTGGGGGTGGGGGTGGAGCAATGCCAGGCGGGGGTGGCAGGGCAATGTTCACCACAGCTGGAGGGCCACTGGGAGGTAGGTTGAAGTAGTTTGCAGAGACTGCCTCCTCTTCTGCTGCAGGAGGAGGAGGAAGAGCTGTGGGGACACAAAAGCCTTGATGTCAACCTTTTTCAGAAGACGAGAGCAACCAAAGTCCATGGAGCACTACTGCTGCCCATTTTCTCAATGTCTATTATCGTTCGTATAGGTTCAGTAAAGGAATTTCCTTCCCTATCAAAGCCACCTGACTCTAAATCAAATGCCTCATCTTGCCAAGGCCTATATTATTAGGTTTCAAAAGAGTTTAACCACCCAACCTTTAAAGCAGGAAGGAGAAATCTGCAAGGCACTAGATGTTCTTGGACTACAACTCCCATCATCCTTGTCCCATTAGCTGTGCTGGCTGGGGCTGATGGGTGCTAGAGCCCAACAACATTTGGAAGACCACAGGTTCCTCATTTCTGCCTTAAAGTATAATTTAACTCCCTTCCGTCCAGGGGTCCTTCACCTTTAGTTTTTACCTCCCTCCCTTCTGATAAACTTATTCAGACTCTCTCGTAAGCACTGTTTCCTTCTCTAGTCCTAATTCAGTCAGTCTCTAGCTATGCCAACTTCAAAAGGAGACCTCCTTAACCTCTCAAAATAAAAATGTTTATTGCGCGCCTGTTTTCCAAATAAACAGAACAAGAAAAGCAATTTTTCTGCAATTCACCTTGTCTAGAATGTCAAAAAACCCATGTTTCTGAACAAGGAGCACTTTCCTTACCTCCAGGTAATCCCGGCACTGGCTCCAGTTTTATACCGGATTCTGTGATTCCTTCTCTTTCCTTTTCTTTTCCTCTGGCTGCTTGAGACCTGAAACCAAATCAAAGCATTTGAACTGTGGTCAAGTATTAAGCTGGGTGGATGCTGGACTTCCAGATTTAAAAAACTGTAAGCATATATTAACAAAAACAAATTTTATTTTTTATATATTTTTTTAGAAAAAGCACAGCCGGTGCCATACTTTAATAGCTGTGTATTTCAACTGATTTGCAAAATATACTTGGTAATGCTCCCTAATACTGTATAGATAGGAAGAGAACTGGGTGGCTTTCTTAGAATGGTCATAGCTCTATGAGAAGCTGCATGAGTTCAGCTTAGCGAATAAGCAAGATGGTGCTCTCAGCTAACTGCAGAAACTGTCAAGGCAGAATCTCTGAAAGAAAAACACACGTTGCCATCACTTGATTTCCTTATCACTCACCTGCCCCATTTCACATTAAGCCTGCGACCGTTGACAATGAGCTTGTTGAAGGACTTCTCTGCTGCCACTTCTGCAGCTTGTCGGGTAGCAAACTGGATAAATGCACACTGTTGCCTCTGCACAACAGTTATCGTCCGGATCTCGCCAAACTGATAGAAGTGATTCCTGAGGAGGAAACATATTCCAATAAAGAAATGCCCCTTTTCACATTCCTGAAGTCTAAGATGCTTCAAGCCTAATACACTCCACAGCCTCAAAGCTTATTGTGCAGACATACCAAAAGACATGCAACCAACACTGCCAAGCCACACCATCTGAAGTAGATCCAAAAATGCACTTACCTAAGGTCAGTCTCAGTGATGGTGTCACCTAGGCCACCTACATACAGCGTTGTAATTGTCTTGTCATCAGGTGGGTCCAAACGAGGCATTGTGGAAGCTCGTTTGAGAAGCTTGTCAGCCACAGGATCATTAATTCCATAGTAACGATCTTTGATATTCTGATCAGCAAGCGGATCATCTGGATCTGTAGGTTTCTCATGTCTAAGGATTCAAGAGCAAAATTTCATGACATTTGTTCTTAAGTGCCAATTTCACCTGTCTCGTCTAACCTTTTAATTACTCAGACATCTGCTTTCTTGATAAAGTTTACTTTTTCACCATAATTATACCTGTAGGGACATTCTTCTCCTCTTTTACACTCTCCTTTCACCCAGAATGAACAGATATGTGGACGGTTGCGTTTATAGTAAGGTGTGGTCCGAGCCAGTTTCAGCAACATGTCACTGGTGGATGTTGCCTTTCCTAAAGCACCAACAGGTCGGGTGCCATCAGAGTTCATGATCTACAAAAGCAGAGAAACAGGGATGTGCACAATAAAACCAGGTGAAAAACACATGTCTTAGTGATCTGGTTCATTTACTTTAACGCTACTAACAACACAAGAAACATTACTTCACCTCTCTTTCCATATTTTGGGTGTAATACTCTTTGTTAACATCCGACTTGGGCATATCATCTTTAAGCGAGAGTCCAGCATCTCGAACCTGAATAGGCAGACCTAATATTTAATGGGGAAACAGAAAATTAATATAAAAGCTAAACAATAATGACCACAAACGTTATAAGCAAAGTATTTAAGCAAATAAGTTGAGAGCATTTGAAAGTAGATCATGGACTAAAACCATGGACCTCTGTCCAGTTTTTTTCCTTAAGAGAAGCAAGCTGAGCACATACTGCAAGAGACAATTTCAACTTCATCTCCACTATGAAAAAATGTCAGCAATGACTGCCTAGCTTTGGAAAGATGATGCTAAATTCAGACTCTCCAAGCAGAGGGAATAGCACTAGTATGTGCCATTCAGCACCTAATGCATGCAGGCCCAAATGTGGAAGGGGAGTCCATATACAATCTGTTTCTGTACTGAAATTGATTTTAGACATTTAAATTTTGTTTCACTCAGCATTCTAAGATCCTTTGAGATGAAGGATGGGATATAAAATTTTAACAACAACAACAACATTCTATACTCGGCAACAAAGTGTTAATTTTGTATTTGCACAGTATAGTAAAATGATAGCTACACACCATATTCCAGGTCAAGAAGGCAGGTCTGACAAACATTTTTCAGCTTGCTGCATGTTTGGCACACTTCTGTCTTCTTAAAGCGCATCCGTACACCCGGGCACCAACGAAATACTGTGAATGGCCTAGCACAGATCTGAGACAAGATTGCATTAACGTTTACCAGCCTATCTAACTATAGAAGAACACATGACTGGTGTACTTTCAGTTATCAACACTACATAAACTCAAAACAAGGGAAGTAATTACTGGAAGACTCAATGAGGATGGGAACTGATTGCAGTGTGTTTAGTCCTTTTTAGGCAATGCTATCTTTGCTGTTCTCCATTATTCCATTGTGGAAATGAATGATATGTTTTGCTGTGTAGCTCTAGCAACACTGTTGTATACATGTTCTATTGACACCACTGAAGTGAATTGAACTAAACTAAGCTGCATGAGTAAGATTTAATGCTTATCCTTTATTGCTATGACACTAAATTGTCAGGAAATATTTCTACCAGTAATACAACCACCCTTTAAAATTGTGTCACCGTAACATACTCTGTTTTGAATGACACACATACCTTGCATTCTTTTCCATATTTCTCTTTGGTCTAAAATAAAGGAAAATACATGTTAGAAAAAATAACTGCATCCCAAGATAATATGCCTTTTGAAATCCAGTTTACCTTGTCAACTCCTACAAATTATCTCCACAATATATGTTAACTGTACTGAATATTACTTTATCTGCTCAGACTGTCCTAGGGAACAGAAGAGAATTCACACTTTCTTCGATAAGAATATGCAAAAACCTCTAACCTTACATCTCTTTCTAAAGAGACTGAAAATCATATTTCTATAAGAAATGTTACTTTGATCTCCCTTCCAAGCATAAAGGATACTGCCTGCCAGGGATTCAATGGAAGAAGTTGTTTTTTTATACCCAAAAGGGAAATGTTTCTTCCATTAAATCTTTGTGGGAATGGCTGGTTACATAACAGCTGTGCATGTACACCAGAGTGTAAATTTGAGCATTAGTGAAGAATAACTTCAGAGAAAAACAATTCTTATGGAGAGCCTGCAAACACAAATGGAGGCATATCACTATGTTCAGGCAAACTGATTTTAAAATGATTTATAAATGCTTAATTTCCAATCACAAACAAGTGATCTAAATACCTACTAAGATATTCATCTCAATATATTTAGCATAACCTTCTACCAAGGAAACTATAATACAATACATTGCTTATTCTTGCAAGTGAATACACAAGAACAATAGGGACCCCTGACCATTAGGTCCAGTCGCTGACAACTCTGGGTTTGCGGTGCTCATCTCACTTTACTGGCCGAGGGAGCCGGAAGAGCTGATTAAGCCGCTTCTGGTGAACCAGAGCAGCGCACGAAAACACCATTTACCTTCCTGCTGGAGTGGTACCTGTTTATCTACTTGCACTTTGATGTGCTTTCGAACTGCTAGGTTGGCAGGAGCTGGGACCGAGCAACGGGAGCTCACCCTGTTGCGGTGATTCGAACCGCTGACCTCCCGATCGGCAAGCCCTAGGCTCAGTGGTTTAGACCACAGCGCTACCCGCGTCCCTATTCACAAGATCAATACCTCAATTTAAAACATATTTTCTTAGAAGCAAAATCCATCATATAAAGAGTACATACTTTATAACAATGAAGTCGGAATTGGAAATTCCCTGCAAGTTAATATCCTCTTATCTTTGTTTCATTCTGCTGATATTTAGTAATAGCCCACAATAAACACATACCATTCGAATATAGGGGTTTTCTCCAAGACATGTCTGGCACAAAATGGGGAAATCCTACACAGAAGAAAAGAAAATAATTTCACTGCAAGCACATTTCACCAACCCTGAATCTATAAACAGGATGTCTATAAACATGTCTATAAACATCCTGTTTCAAACTGAACGTGAGAACAAACACCTCAGACATTCCTAATATCAGTAAATGGATCTGATGGAAAGCATTCAGTGTCAAGGGCACTTCTGGGGCTGAATGCTACTTATGTGTACAGTATGTATCAGCTTTATTTTTAAGTGCTGTGTCACAAAAGCAAAAAACAGCAAGAGGAGAACAAGTGAGTGCAACTCAAATCTCCTGGTTTCTTCAGCCCGTGAGAGAAAGCACAGCAATGAGTTCTGACGTTTAAAGCATGCAGTTATATACATCCTCCGAACTGCACTTCGGCATATTAGGCGAACAGCCCACACGCCCACTGCTGCACTGTTGCGCAGCAACAGTTAACACCTCACTAGCTTCGCTAAGCTAGATTCTTCCCAAAAACATCTATTTTACAAGGTGGGAAATCGGATCGACTTCGGTGGTTAGCACGAGGCTTCTCGCTGCCGGCTCCCAGGACTCCCTTGACCCGGAGAAAGCAGGAACCTAGCCGCCTCACTGGGAGGGCGGGCGGGCGGGCGGCAGCGGATCCCTCGCCCGCCGGAGACTGAAGAGCCCCGAGTAGCTCCCCCCGCACCCCTCTCCTTCCCGCCCCGGCACCCGAGGGAACCACCCGGCCCCGGGGGGTATTTACCGCATCCTCCCAGTTCTGCCGATTATACGTGTTGGATCCCAGAGACGTCGCCATCTTGGCACGCCGAACAGGGACGCCCGGAAGTAGACTGTCGCCACGCCGGAAGCGATCATCACATAACCTCGCCATAGAGATAGAGACGGGTAGTGTGGCAGCGCGCCAGCCCCCAGCCCCACCTCTGCAATGGGGAACCGGCGGCCCTCCAGACCGGGGGAGGGGGCTTGTTTTTTGTTGTTTTTTTTTGGGGGGGGGAGACCTCTTACTCCCATCAACCCAAGGCAGCATGGTCGGTGTCCAGAGAGCTCAGCTGTACTGAGAGGTCACAGGTGTCCTGCTCCTGTTCGCACAGAATTGCAGCCTGTCTGGAAGCCATAGAATGATAAAATCGTGGAGTTGGAAGGGACCATGAGGGTCATCTAGTCCTAACCCCCTCCGTGGTGTTTAGTAGGAAATGCCTACTGGGAAAGTGCTCAGTTCACAGCCCCCCACAGACCAGTGGGTAGAAGCGAGACGTGAGAGGTAGAGCTGTGTCATAGAATCATAGAGTTGGAAGGGACCCCAAGACTCATCTAGTCCAACCCCCTGCAATGCAGGAATCTCAGCTAAAGCATCCATGGCACATAGCCATCCAACCTCTGCTTCAAAACCTCCAAGGAAGGAGAGTCCACCCAAGGGAGACCGTTCCACTGTCTTACTGTAGGAAAGCTTTTCCTATTTAGTTGGAATCTCCTTTCTTGTAGCCATAGGTTCGAATCCTACCCTCCAGAGCAGTGCAAGATTCCAGAGGTCTTGGCACTTGCCCAGGGATTTTTTTCCTTTGGCATGAGGTACAGTGGGGACTGTGGTGTCTTTATGATTAAGTGTTCCATTTACACATATATACAGTGGAGGGATCTCCAGCATTCACATCTCAAGAGGAGCTTGCAGCATTGGATTCAAAGGCAGCCAAACAACCAGCCCTCTCTCTTTTCCAGCTTGTCCCAGCCAGCCCACCAAGAGATCTGCCCTCCCTTCTCCCCTTCTTTTCAAACCTTTCCTTCTGTCTACATCAGGGGTGGCCAACTCCCAAGAGACTGATTTACTGACAGTGATTCTACCCCCTTTGGGGGGAGCCAGTGATCTATAAAGTGATCTACCACAGACGTCCAGTGATCTACAGATAGATCATGATCTACCTGTTGGACATGCCTGGTCTACATCATCCAGGCTGAAACCCTCAATGTTTTCTTTCTCTGCCCACTGGCACACACAGTTGGATGAGAGTCCCCCCTCCTTTCTCACTTAGGCTTCACCCTATTGATAGATTGATGATTGGCCATCATCAGCCAGCTCTTAACAGCTTATCTCCTACCTAGGTGGTGCCCTGGTCTGAAAAACAAGGTTAGTCTGCATAATCAGTGCTTTAACCCTAGCTCCCAGGAATCTATAACAACACTGATGAGAGTTTAGCTCAAACCTCCGGATGCGTCCTCCCAACAGTTTTATGTAGGTGTTAAAGCAGCACAGGGGAACAAGATGGAACCTAGAGGCATCCCAACTGCTCTGTACTGGAGCCACTATGAAATCATACCTGCAGATGGGCAGTGTTGTTCTCATATTCTGCTTGCAGGCTTTCCCCAGGCATTTTGAGAGCATGGTGCTGGACTAGAGGGCCACTGGCCTAATCCAGGTGGCTCTTGCATTGTTTTCAGATGGAGGAATTTGTATCTCACACCAGGGATCATCTCATAACATAAGACATTCCATGAGTCTACAAGGAAAGATGCTTTTCCTAAAATGGGAACTATAGGTTATAATTTCTAGGAGTGATGCCCAATAAATTAGTCTGATAATAACAAAGATTCCAATTGGCTCTTTGTATAGCAATTAAAAAAAAATATAATAGGTGGCAATTTAAGCACAGGTACTTGCAGTATGGGGCCAATTTAAACATTACATGGCAGCAACCATTGGCTGTAAAAAGGGTCAGTCTTATAGCAATTTAACCATCAACAAGTAATGTCAGTAGCAAGTGATAACTCACTGCCAGCAGCTAGGAGCTGTGGCATTCCTAGTTCAAATATTACTTCAGTCACAAATCCACTAGGAAGCATTACGTAATCTCTTATCCTTAACCCAAGTGCCTTACAGCAATCATGTAAGGATAACTGAAATAAGCAATTTGAGCACTTGGAAATGCACAATATAAATGTTAATTATTAATGTCTAAGCACATTTGAGTGCTTGTATGCCCAAGATGCTAATGTACTACAAAATTGGTCAGACAAGCGTGATAAAAGCATTTAAGACCTACTCATTCTCATGGGGAAGAACTTGCGCAGATGAACCAGAGTGATAATTCACAGTAGTATGGAATGTGTAAATGAGCCTTTACCTTGTATGAAGTGGGACACAGACTGACTGGATTCCCTGTAGTCAGCAATTAAAACATTAAACCATTTTAATCCCATGTCTCCTTCCAATATTCCTTTCATTTCTCTTGAGCCAAAATTGGCTGTAGCTCAAGTGCAATTCCAGGAGCTTAATATGATCTACCTCACCCTATGGCGGCAGTTGGCTGTATCAGCTGTTCTCACACACACACCTGTCTTCGTTAGGAGCCAATAGCAGCTTATGTGTGGCTCTCAATGGTCTCTCAAGCAGGCACTGATGAGGCCGACACCTGTTTAGGTCCATCAGTGCTACTGTATCAAGTGCTCCACAGCATTCCTTATGCCAAGCTTCCGCAGCTTGTGTTTTGCGCATATATAAGGGCATAGTAGGTACACTTAAAATCACTGCACTCCTAAATCCAGTCCAACACCACGATGTTTGCATAGCGAGAAAAAGACAGTGGCAGATGCTGTCCTCTACATTACACCCTAAGCATTGGTGCTATCAGAAAAAGTACACAATAAAGAAATGGCTTTGTCTGCTTCTTTATTTCAAGTTCACTACATTAAGTAAAACAATAAGGCAACACAGTCATTTTATTATTATTGATAAAGGCAGAGTGTCTCCAGTGCCCTCTAGTGAGGATTCAGTGAGATGTTTCTGCAGAAGTGTGTAATACAGAACAGAGTCCTAAAAGATTAAAAGGAAAAAGCTTCCAATGTATGCCCCAACTTTCCTATATGTTTTGCAAAGAAGCTTCAGGTGTGTATCACTTCAGCACAGCAACAGCGCTCAAAAATGAAGTTCCCAAATATTACTCAGCCAAGAATTATCTTGACAGAATTAAATCAGGGGTTAGTTTGAGTTATTTTAAAAACTGAGATCAGCAGACACTAAACACTACACATTTAAGAATAAACACTGGTTAGACTTCTTAAACTCATGCTTTATATTGTGTATAGTCTACGCAGGTCTTGTGAACATCAAGCTTCTCTTTTTCTTTACATCCATTGCACAAACTGGATAAGGTGCCACCTTCATCCAAATGCTGCCAAACAAATGAAGACTTTTAAAAGACACACCTCTGAAAAACTTGCAGTCTACAAGAAAACAGTTTTCCCACAGCCTTGAGTCCATTTACTTTAATGCAAGATGGAAATAAGCATTCCTCTTTCTGTCTGAGGCTACAAAATAAGCTCTCATATTGTAACGCACACCTGTTGACAACAGTATTCAATCACGTGATTTGCACATGCCCCCGTTACTCCCAGGCTACAACAGCAGAGCCCCATTCAAAGCACACCTACATCTGTTACATAGTCTGAGAATTATAAGCAGAAAAAGCAGCCAAGTTCCACCATATGCATTTTTCTTCTCAGTAATCTAACAAAAAATATTAGCCAAGAAGTTCGTGTTGGAACTTATCTCTGCATTTTGTGTCTGTGTGTGTATGCAACACTGCAATGCTGAATTTATGAGTATGGGTGGAAGATTAGAGCCAAGCTCTGGGAATTAGAGTTTACAACCATTTATTTCTTCCATTTGCTACTAACAAAGCCTTGTGAAAGCCATTCACTTTTTCTTATAATGGTATGGAAATCAAGTATTAAGTACATTGAGTGCAAGGATGCACAGTGGGCGCTTGTAGCTACTTTCTCAAGAGATTTTAGACTTCAAAGGATACCGAAAGTGATCTCACGTATCAAAATTCTCAGCTATCTTTGGTCATAAACCTATTCCTAAATAAATAGTTTAACAAAACACACACAAATGATTCCCACAATGGCACCCCTGCTACAATAAGTACACTACAGCAGCATTTTCATTTATGAACTACCCTAGATCCTGTTCCATTTTTACGCCTGCATCTTCCAATGTAAGAGTGGCAGAAGACCCGCCCTCCTCCCCACAAAAACCTGCAGAATATTGGGAGGAGCATTCAAATGCCTTTTTTTCTTAAGAGCCTTTCCTTAACAAAGTATGCAGGACAAGATAACATCTTATGAAATATCAACTTCTGGTACATGAGTAAAAGGCCAACAAGTGCTATTTGAAACAGATGGCACATCCAATTGAAGGTGGAAGCGAGAGAACGTTATACTGCTGCCGCTGCTTGCTGTTTCACTATAGATGGTGCTACTGCGGCCTTGGAATAATTTTTACTGTGAACAGAACCTACCACATGGGAGAGAGATGTTGGCATTATGTAATACTAGCTTTGCAAAACCGATGCAGAGAGCGCCAAGTAAGGTCGTTTGCTGGGAAATCCCATGCCGTTTTATCAAGGAGCAATACAAGATGACCACAGAATGTGCACACAAAGCTTTCTGCTACAAAGCTGACCAAGCGTGGGGGGGACGGGGGACGGGACCATCAATTCATAGGTGTTACAGAGAGGAGAGTCATCCAAGAGTGTGGCTCTTCTCTTCTAATCTGACCTCTGCATCTTTTGGCTGAAATTTGTGTCGTGCGAGCTCGTATCTGATGGGAGCCTCTGTGAAGCAGTGCCTTCAGCATTTTGTCAGGATGCATTCTTCTATAGAACAGTGACACAATGTAGTGTGTGGCCATCGTTTACGTTCCAGTTACAGATGCGTTTCACGGAAGTACAGGGCCCAGGCTGAGCTCAACGTGGTGATTGAGCCAGATGACCTCACAACTCTGATCACTTTCCTCCGTGGGCCGGATAGGAGCAGCAAGGTTTTTGAATTCATGTTTCATCTTAAAGCTCACAGTAACTTCTCCCTCTTCTTTCTGTGGAGTGACCTTGATGAATATCCCAACTTTGTTAGCCTTTCGGAAGGCTATGATGCTGCAAAGGAAGAAGAGAGGTTTTAATATAATTCCACAACACTTCCCTGTGAGCTATGTCGCTAATAAAGTTTATTAGTTGCTTAAGCCAACTAGAATAGCTAGACAGAACTAACCAAATAAATGGACTCGCCCAGTGCTAAAAGATGAGTTCATGGGTATGCCTGAATTTGAATTTTCAAAAAGTAAGAGAAACCCCTCTGAATCAGGCCAAATGTCCACAAAATCCAGTATCTTGCTTCAAACAGCCAGCCAAATACCTCCAAGAATCCCACAAGCAAGATATGAAGTCAACAGCCCTCTTTCAAGCCTAGAAACTAGAACTGACACATATTGCCTTCCTAGCAACTAGCATTCAGAGGCATGCCAGCATTGATATATCCCTCCATGAACCTGTCAGATTCCCTTTTAAAGGGATCTAAAGGAAGGCTCTAATTGTTTTACATGAAGCACTTCCTTTTGACTGCCCTGAATTCCCTGCCAATCAATTCCACAGACCACCCCAAGTTCTAGTATTATATTGGGGGTGGGATGTTCTTCAATCAACTACTTTCTAAATTCCAAACTACACAAGCAGAGGAAAATAAATACTGTGCTATCAGTTGCCAACCTGGTCAGAAGCCAACACCATCAACCGCCAATGAATCATGGATGACAAATTGATACACAGGTCTGTAAGAAATGGAAAAGCTTACTCAGGATCATCTTGAAAATCTTGAGGCTCTGCCAGCTCGTCATATTCTGCTGCTGCATCTTTGCCAGCCAGGAGTAGCTCTTTGGAAGGAACCACCACCTGAAAAAGAGTTAAGCAGAAAATATGTTTTGCGACAAGTAGCCAACCAACATTCACCCTGCTTTCCATGTAGTATATATACGGTAAGTAATGGAGCGGGAGAGATTGCCTGTGGCCAACTGCAAGATACAACACTGGAATGAAAATACCCAATACATCTTCAGTGCATGTTCTATCATCATTTATTATATATTTATATTCCGTCCTTCCTCTCAAAAGGAGCCAGAGGAGCAAACTGTCAGGGAAGAGTTAGAGTTAGAAGATTCCAGTTTCCCAGAGGAAGAAAGCATTCCCCAAGCAGGGGAGGAGAGCAGTGAATTGAAGAGAAGAGAGCCACAGGAACAACAGGGAGGGACCGGCTGTTCCCAGGAAAGGCAAGGGTTAAGTTCTAGCTCAGTTTCGGAGGAGGGGAGATACAAGCCAGCTCTAGCCAGGAGGTTAGAAAAAAGAGCGGGAAAGCGAAGGGAAGGGCGCCTTCGCCATTTTGAGAGTGGCTGGTCAAGGAGAAGCAGAGCTCAGAAGGTATCTGGAAGAAGTGACTCTGAGGAATAATATTTAAGAACCGTTTATAAGATTGTTTTGTTAATACGCAATAAAAAGTTATAAAAGAACAAGAAGCGTTTGTGTGGTGATCTGAAGAGGACAACGACCAGTCCTGACACAAACATACACAATTTTTATAAAAAAACAAACAAACCCCACCTAATATGGCAAACTCCTTAGTGTTTATGGCATCCACATGGGTACCAATACCATGTGGAAGTCTCTTTTTTGCATAGCTACATATAAATCCACCCTAAGTCTTCAATGACAGATGGCTATTTATAGGAGCATACAGTCAGTGTAGCTTCCAGCACAGCATCAAAGTATGGCCCAGAATCTATGCTAGGAAGAAGCTGCAATACCTTAGCAGTACTACTGGTGTCATCAGGATCACCTTCCTCACACTCTTTCAGTGTCACATGAGTGAGATTTTCCACTGGATTGGTGAGAGTTAGAAGAACTTGACTCTCCTGTGCAAATGACACACACACAAAGGAAAAGATCACTCTCAATAAGAATCTTTCACCCTGTTTTTATCCTGTTGCAAAAACCACGTTTCTGCCTTCCACTGATGCCTCTAAAATTCACAAATTTATCACATTTAAAAAACAGCTAGTCTTCCAATCATTCAGTTAGTGATTTAGGTAGTGTTTATATTTGTCATAGCAAGCATTATATTGCAAAAGGCATTTCCTCCTATATACATGAAACGGAGTTGTGCTTTAAGATGGTGCTTTTTAAAATGTCATCCAATTATTCAGGAGGGGGGAGACTTTTAGTTGATTGCAGTGTTTCTCAACCTTGGGCCTCCAGCTGTTTTTGGACTACAACTCCCATCATCCCTAGCTAGCAAGACCAGTGGTCAGGGATGATGGGAATTGTAGTTCAAAAACAGCTGGAGGCCCAAGGTTGGGAAACACTGGATTAAAGATCTTCCCAGTTCATCCATCCAATCAAATAAACATCAATTGCGGCTCTTCTGAAACTACGGCTTGCTCAAACCATGATTTGGTGTGGTGTCTTAAATTGAACCAAGGTTATAAAAAAATAATGCACTCAATATGAAAAACTATATAAAATAAATAAAAAAGTTGGTTTAACACTCACTTACATGTAACCTTTAAAACTCCCAGCTCCCAGAAGGCCCAAACATCATAGCCAATTGTCATAAATGATGGGAGTTGTGGCCCAACAACTCTGGAGGGCCACTGGTCCCCATCCCTAGTTTAAAATCCCACCTCTAGAAAGACTGATCAAAATACACGAGAACAAACCTTCATATAGCGCAGATTAGGAATAGACATGATTCTCACTTCTGGGATATAGTTGCTACAATACAAATAAAAGAAAGTAAATAGCAAATTCAAGTATAAACCCAACGTCTCTAGACTTCTGACTGCAGTTTCACTTTTTAGATATCTGGCTTGCCTTTCAATCCAGAATGGGTTCTTAAGATGGTGATGTTTTAAAAAGCGGGAAAGGTAGATGACTATGAGCACAACATGGTATAATTTTTTAAAAAGGGAACTGTACTGTAGATTAGCTACAACTTCCAAAGTTTTAACTGAGGTTAAATGAGAACATGGGGCCAGGTGGTTTAAATGACATTTCAGAACTGGAGTTTGTAAACCAAGTAGCCCTCTGTACATAGACTATTATGTACCTGCATGTAGAAGATAAGTCACTAGTGTGTCAGAGGGAAGGCTAGACTAGATCCCTGTTCTCTGATATCCCAGTTTGCTATGTGCTGTGATTTCTGTTTTAGGAGCTCTCACCTACAGTCTGAAGTGGAACAACTCAGGAGAGAATAGAGACCCAACCATAAGTGTCATAGATTGTTGCTCCCACCCATATCCAAAATACTTACACAGCTACCAGCTGAATTTTGAATTTGATGGATGTAGGGTTGAACTCTGGTTTACTCAAATTGTGTTCACATTTCTAGGGGAAACAAACATTAACAAAATGTGTGGCCAAACAGCAAACAACAGCCTACAACTACAAATGCTACCACTGAGCCAATTTTTTATACAAAGAAACACCAAAAGCAGTAGAAGTAGAGACTAACATATTTTTCAGGAAAATCTACATACCCGGCACCGAAGGGAGCGTTTGATCAGCAGATGCTTATGACGTGGGTAAAGTTGAGAAGCACAGATTGGCTGGAAGTCTGGCTGGAGGAGGCGCTGTCGTAGGGTTGTCACTGTTCATAGTACAGAAAGTTAACAACAACAACAAAATCAGTTTTGAGCAATATGAAAGAGGGATCACCACCTGAACACAATAAGCTGGGGCAGGAGAGCAAAAGAGATATGCTAAGAGCTACTACCTTCTGTCAGATTGATTGGTCGTGTGTAATAGTCCTCAGGCAAAGGCTCCACTTCCTCCACAGCTTGAGCAGGTTCAATTTTTATCTCCTTCTGGTCCTCTCCATCTTTCAGCCTGAGGCAAAAAAGAAAGCAGCTGCTTAGGATAATCAGAAAGTTGCTTTGAAGTAACTGAGCACAGTAAAACCTCAATAATATTACAATTACTGGCTAAATTAAAACTTTTGCAGAGCAACTGTAAGCAAGTTGCTGGTTGACATTCAGACTTCCTTACAACACCTAGAACAATGACACAAGGCTACAGAGAATGAGTGGGAGAGAGAACTTGCTCAGCCAGGCGAAGGTGAAAATTGATGTGCTTTTCAAAACCATTTCTTGAAATTTCCCCATCTTTAAGATAATACCATAAATGAGATCGGCATGTAAATATTATAAAGAAAAAGTTGTCAACATTCACTAGCCTTAATTTTCACTAGTTCTGCAATCCTTAAATGCCACACCCTTAAAAAAAAACTTCTTAAGAACAGCTGTTCTAGGGATTAGAGGATTAACAACAAGGAAAAAAAACAGAAAGGGACAAAAAAGCAGATTCTATTTAATGTTGTCCCATTTATGGAGGCTCCTTGATCCAGAGAAGGCTTCTGCTGACAGAAGGGGAAGGGAGGCAATTTCCACAAATTCCTCCTCTCTCTTATTTTTTGTTTAGTTAATAACATTTATATAGTGCTTGCTTGTAATAAAACTTCTAAGCAGTTTATAAAAATATACAGTCCTCCATGCCACCTCTTTTAACAAAGAGCTGAAGAGGGAAGGTGGAGTCAGAAAAAAACAAAAAACGCTACATACATAGGAAAAGAAAGAAAGAAAACCAACCCACAGCAGGGGTGGGGTGAGCTGTTCAGTGAACAATTTAGAATGGAAAATGGTTGACATAGAAAAGGATTAAACATAGTTCCCCTCACTCCCTGCTTTCAACCTTTCCCTCACAAAATGGCTTTTATCAAGCTACACAGAACTGCACTGCTGAAATCCCAAGGCAAACCGTCCAGAGTTCAGACTCGCTAAGCACACAGGGGCTTACTTCCAACAACACATGCACAGGGAACTTGAAAGAGAGCCACACCATACATTTAAGGCACATCCAATGCACATTACTGTACCCCAAAGAATCTTGACATAGATATAATTCCCAGCACCCTTAATGAACTGTAGCTCCCAGGATTCTTTGGGGGAAGCCATGTGTTTTAAATATGCACCAAATACATGGTGTGGATATGCAAAAAGCACCTGAGGTTGTTTCCTCTGAAGACAAGGTCAACAGCAAAGAGACAGAATGAGCAAATGCTTCTGGGTTTGCAAGAAAAGATGATGCCCACAGTACACTAGCTGTGTACTGCACTAGCACAGATAATCAATCTCAGGTGCAAAACTTAAGGGAAGAGACTGGTAGCAGTCACACTGTTGTGCAAAACAAAGCAGAAGGTTTAGGCACAACTGTGAAGTACACATCAGTGCCAAAGCACACTCCAAACTGAGCAATGGACCTCTTCTTCTTTTTTTAAAAAGGGGGGGAAACAAACTCCTCCTGAATATAAGCTGCGGGGGGAGACTCTGGATCACTCCTGGCAGTCTGCAGGCAATTTATTTGCACCTTAGATGAGCAGCAATTGGCAAGCTTGTGAAATTACATAATTTCACCTCTCGTCATACATATAAAAAGGCCTAGCACTCACGAAAGTCCTGTGAGGGCACTGATAGGGGCCCCGGGCCTCTGACGCTGGAGCCTGGTTCCAAGGCCATACTTGTCCTAGGAAAGAAGTATGCAAGGAAAGTTAGGTCTGTTGATTGTAACAAGTTCAGGTGGTTTCTGACAGCTTGAGGGGCATAAGGGATCTAGCATGCGCACACACGCACACACAAAGGCAATGCATATGGTTTTCTCTCTCTGTTCAAATGAATTTTTAGTAGCTTGGTTAATAAAATAAAATAACTGATCAAATGCTGGAAGAGGGACGCAGCATGCTACTGAAACAACCCTATTTTTAAAAACCTCCTACCCTGACCTATTTTCATGTGATGCTCCAATGGATACTCACTTGACAGCTAATGTAGCTTACTCAGAGCGTAACTGTTCTCATACTGGGTATAATTTTGTGACAAAAATATATTTGACTACAGTTAAGACACCATTGGACAGAAAGAAATAGTTGTGATAATGGTATGACACTCTACAGCTCAGATTAACTACCAAGGTATTCACTGACAAGTTGCTACAATTCAACTAGTAACAAATATATAGAACAGTATCAACCGTAAAGAAACAGCATGGTTGGATATACAGTGGTGCCTCGCAAGACGAAAATAATTCGTTCCGCGAGTCTTTTCGTCTTGCGATGTTTTTCGTCTTGCGAAGCACGGTCCGTCGCAACTGCGCCTCTTCAAGCGGCTTTAAGAAAAAAGCCCAAGACGTTTTCGTCTTGCAAAGCAAGCCCATAGGGAAATTCGTCTAGCGAAGCAACACAAAACCGAAAAACCCTTTCGTCTAGCGAGTTTTTCGTCTTGCGAGGCATTCGTCTTGCGGGGCACCACTGTACAGCTGAACTTTCCTAGTCATGCTGGCTGGGGCTGTAAGTCCAACCTCATCTGGAGGCACCAAGTTGGCTACTCTTGTACTAGAGCACTGCACCAAGAGCCTACCCAACAGAGAAGACTTGCACAAATATTTATTTGCACACCTGTTTCCATCCACTCATGGTTCTCTGGATTCAGTGTTATCCTATAACCACCCTGCAATTCAGGTCACTAGATTTCCAATCAACATTCAGGAAAACAGAGAAACAAAGATTTAGCCAATGCTACTCTGGAAATCATTGGCTGTAGGGGTCGTGGGATGTGGATTTCAACTGAAAATTTCCCAGGAAGCAGTCCTGTTACATCCTGTGTCATTTTGTATGGTGGTGGTGCATGTCATTTTAGGAAGAAGGAACATGCGCTTGGAGAAAAAATGGTGTATGGTGGTACCTCCGGTTGCAGACGGGATCCGTTCCGGAGGTCCAGTCGGATCCTGAGGTTTCCACAACCTGAGCACAATCTGTGCATGCGTGCGTGGCGAAACCTGGTAAAATACTTCCAGGTTTGCCACATGCACATCCCGAAATTTACGTAACCAGAGGGTTACATAAACAGAGGTTCGACTGTACTTCTTTCTACCTGTATGACCTATGATATTACATCTAAGTCAGAGAATACTTCTAATAATGACTGTTGCTTAAGAGACAGACATAATACAAAAAAAAGCTTTGACGTTTTAAACTGTAAACCAGCATTGTTGTAGACAGCAATACAGATGCACATATTTTAGGAGTGAATAGCTTTGGGGGTGGGGGATTACATGAGCAGGGATCAAACACCCCCAAAGAAAGGACCTGAATATAAGTAGCGCCCCTACACCAGAAAATCCTGCTGGGGCATTAAACAGAGTCCAGACCATCAAAAAAGTACTCTGCCCACACACCCAGCTGGTTCGCACATCACATCAAGCTGGTTTATGGATTAATCATACAAATCCCACCTGACTGCAGCTCAAGTCCCCATGTGGCTTCTTCCTTCCACAAGCTATAGTATGGCTTGTCATGTTGCCTAAACCCAAAGTTACTTACAGGCAGTGAGCTAGAAATAAACCAAGAACAAATCTTAGTTGATTTCTAGCTTGCTGCTTGTGCATGTTCCTAGTTGAGACATCACAGAGAAAAAAAATTGGTTTGCATTGGAGGTGAAGCCGCAAAGGGACTTGTGCAGTATAAGGGAAGACATGTTCACAATTAAACCATGGTTTAAGATAAACTGAGGCTTAGCATGTATGAACCAGCTCACTCTGTTAGCAGGGACTTGAACCGGCAAACATCATTCTTTATATGGACAATGAAAATGTACTCAAAGTCCATAGCAATAGGTCTACCAACCTTGCCCACTCATTAACTGTATGCAAACTGGACTTCAACTGTAGTACTACAAGCACATCCAAGACCAGAAGGCTGAGCACACTAAATACTGACATACCGGTAGAACACAAGTGGTTTCAAAGGTTTTAAGGCTATCAGAAACTGAAGGGACTTACCACTACATGTATAGTGTGTTGCTGCGGAGAGCCCCCCAATTAGCAGCAGATAGCAACGGAGACAAGGAAAAAGCAGCAATAAAGACAAAAGCAGATGCACAGAGCAAGCAGGTTATACGGGTATCCAAGAGGTAGGAAGCATATGCAAAAATATTCAGCTAAGCAAAAAGTGAGCCTTTCAAATGACACAGGCTGCACGGCTGAAAACTGAAATGAAATATTGTCACATCTTATGATTTCTAGCACATAGCAAGTTTGTGCTGACTATGAGCTAGGCAAGCAAATACTTAGTGACAAATATTTAGTCAGTATAATAAAACTGAAAGCAGGAGCATCTTGGCCTAGCTGATTTCCAGCCCTGACTAATTCTTGCTCTTCTTAATACAATCCTGGGTTACTTGAGGGATTTCAGGTGTCTACATTTTGGTAGTGGACAATATCCCTTAATAAACTGCAAAACACTCTGAAATCTTTCTATACACAGATGCTTGGAACTTGTTCTTGGAAGATTATTGATCTGACATGGTTCCAACAAACTCTGAAGATTTTTGTTTGTTTTGTTTGCTTGCTTCTTTTTTACAAGTCTCAACTAAAAACAACATTTATGCCCTTGAAGTTTAAAAAACTGTCTTCTGATTATGCCCAAGAGCTCCAGAATTCTGTATTGTTGTCCTAGCTCACCGAAAAAGCAAGGGGCATGTAGGGTCTGCGTCGAACCAACTTTTTACGATCCCTCTCCATCTTCTCCTTCTGAGCCAGCTGTTGATAATACTCGACCAGTTTGTTAATCTGATTAGAAAGGAATGCCAGATTAAGATGTGAGCTGGAAGAAAAGCTGTTCCTGGTAAAGTAAAGGTTAAACAAAATGGTGGATATACTTGGGGGGGTGTCCCTTTTTGTTTTTTCCTTAGTTGAGCTGCAGCAGCAGCTTCTTGCCCAACTCCTGACATCAGTTAACTGACCCAGTTAGCTAGCAGTGTCATGCACATCCTAACAATTTTACCCACTGCTCTTTCCTCAGAGAAACTGAAAAAAGAAGCTTGCATTACATCATATCCTACTCTTAGGTGGAGATGAGCTATGCCCTACATCTCAAAGCCAGGGCCAGACAGACAAGAAGGCCAGCAGGAAATAGAGCTCTCATTCTCAAATAACTACTCTGAACAGAGTAATTCATGTTAGTGGCAGTGCATCTGTATGAGAAGGCTCAAATCAGTGTAGTATATTGGAGCTGGGGAAAGATGCTGACCTCTGCATGACACAAGGTCTGTGCCAATTCCTGATGACTGCTAGTTTAAACTGCATTCCAGCAGCTAATGAGGTCAATGTAGGTGGGCCACTTCTCAAAGAATGCATGTTGTGGAAAACGGCTTGGACTACTTGGTATGTTTTGCCCAACATAATGTCATCCCCAGCCCGTTTGATGCTACAGTGCTAAATCAATTGAGGAAAGATGCAGTCTAGCCTCAACCATGCAGGACTCATTCTTTCAAGTTTAATTAAATGTTGATTCTCTTCTGTGAGTTAAGAGATAGACAAGAGCAGACCCAACACAAAGACTCTTCTTTTTCAGGCTACTCTATGAAAGAAAAAGCAGTTCCTTTTACGTACCTTCTGAGTATGAGGATTTTCTGGCTCCTGCCAACCTCCACTGGCTGCAACACAACAAAGCATTTTTTTAAAGGCTGGTGGGTGTGGGGGGAGGGAGAGAGCGATCATACATGCACTGGACAGAGAAAATGAAACATCCAAAATTATTGCCTGCTTCTCTCCTCCTCTCATCTAACCCAGACCACGGTTCATTAAATCTGGTATTATTAGTATCAATGTGTCAGATACCAAAAGCTTAAAGTTCTTCTGCATCACAAGCTGAAAATGGCAGAACTGCTTAATATAGCAGCAAAGATGTGTTTTCTATACTTGTGTCTGAAGGTCAACATGAATGCTGGGGCACAGAGAAATATTTGTAGGAAATTACTGACAGGCGAGAGTGATGTTGAACCCATCTGACACCCACATATTTTCACCTACAAATGCCCCCTTTCCTTGAGGATTATTCCCCTACCCAGACTATTCTGGGTTTTAGTATTCAGCTAGGCAAAACACAGCAGAAACATAGCTAGGGGTGCAGAATATATTTCCAGGGTGGGGGAGAATAATGCACACTTCCTTCCACCATATATACATGGTAAATAATACTACAGCATGAAAAATGTTACAACACATGAAATTTCCACTTATATTTATACTGAAAGCCCATGAAGAAGTCCCATTGCATAGGCCAGTGGTGGTCAAACTTGGCCCTCCAGCTGTTTTTGGACTACAACTCCCATCATCCCTAGCTAACAGGACCAGTGGCCAGGGATGATGGGAATTGTAGTCCCAAAACAGCTGGAAGGCAAAGTTTGGCCACCACTGGCATAGGCAGAAGTTCTTGTGTTAACGGGACAACTTTGTGGGATACAACCCGCTTTTTTTTGCTTAGTTTATGCAGCCTGTGAGCAAACAGTACTCCAAGGACATAGGCACGCATCCTCAGAGCTCAATTCTGACTATTTTGGTAGCATAATAATGACACCATTCACCAATGAAAGCTAACCTGTATAAGCTCTTCACACAGCCCTACTTATCTTCCCAGCTCTTAGTATTGAATTACAAAAACATGTCATGAAAAAGTTTTCTAACGACACTTGCAATATTCATCTGAAAACCAATGCCACTCACCAACTGATTTATCTGCCATGCCAACATCTCTGGAAGTCCAGCGGCAAAAGCCACAGGCCAGGTAATAAGCCTTCTTCATTGTGGTCTTGGCTGGGTCATCAGGCAGCGGAGCAGGGATGCTTGTTGCTCGGGTAGAGAGAGTGTGCATACAGCAAGGACAGTCAAAACAGTTAGCACACCTGAACAGAGAGAGACCAGCATGGAAGTTTGACTCAAGTTTGTACTTGAACACCAGGGATTATACCTGCTGTTCAAGGCTCCTGGTTTTCTGTTTTATAACTCAGAAATTGCCTCTGACAAGTTATAAAACCAAATTCTTTCCAAAGGTGTTACTATGAAAGAAAGGACTTAATAGAACCAGTCAACAAAAAACAAAGTAAGCCATTTCATTCCACTTCCATCACCCTTTGTGAAAGGGCACAAAACATGCTGCAGGCAAAGTTTCAAATCTGGTCACAGTAAACATTCAAGATTCCACAAGTGCTCTGATCCACTCTGCATGTATTTCACAGAAATTCACAAAAGCATAGGTGTCAATGTACGACAGATGTAAATTCATTCTGAAAGCCTTCTTACAGCATGGGAGATCACCAGCAATTCCACAGTGTGCTTTTCTTGTGATTTCACAAAAAACCACATTGAGAGTGTGAAAAGGAAACAGGCTCGTGCTCAAGTGTAAATTAATGCAGCAATATTTCTCCAGTACTGTCAGTAGTTGGAAGTGCAGACTATAAACAGAGTGCTAAGTCAAACACACAAAAGCACTTTCCTCATCACAATGAGATCACATTGTAAATAAAATCCTTACTTAGAGGATTTTCAAAATTGTTTCCGATTCTTACTAAGGTGCTGTGGACAAATATACACTGATAGAAGGGAGACTATCCTATAGCATGACAAAAGTATTGAGTAAGGTGAGAATCACAGAAGTAGCATGTAGTCTTACCTATTCTTCTTTAGCTTGGCTTCAGCTGATGGCATATTTTCCAGGCAACTGGGACAATAGTGAGAATCCACCTAAAAAAATACAAAAAGGCATTTTTCATTTTGCACCATTATCCTTCACCAGATCCTTTTCCAATACAAAAAAAAACCCCTCAACTTTGATTTTTTTTAGGGCTACACAGCATAGTAGGTAGTTCAAGTTATGAGACATTAAGTCCCCAGTCTGGTTCTTACCTTTGTCATGAATTCATCAGATGGCTTAGGCAAGCCACTCCCCCTCAATTTTAAAGTGGAGTCTGTTAAGGATGCTGGGCATTGTAGCTCTGTGAGTGGGGAAAGCTACAGTTTCCAGGATTCTTTGGAGGAAGTAATGCATAAGTACACAGCCTTATACCTCTTTACTTACAGAGTAGTTATAATGAATACAAAGATTCCTTTATAAGGAATGTGAAATGTTGTCAACCCCCCAAAACACTGAAAAGTATCATCATCTTAAAACTGAGATGTCTGGGGAATTTCTTGACCTAAACACAAAAAATTATTTTCAAACAACAGACAAACAGTTCTGGCAAAGTTATTCAGTTTTCTAATGCCCAGGAACTAAGCCAAATATGATTACTGTCTTACTATTCAGATGGAATTTAACAGTATGTTGCTGAACTATGTGCTAACAACCTTCCACACTGCCACTCTCACAGATATCATCATCTATATTATTCTGAACACTGGTGGAAATAACTGAGCAAATAATTTCTTGTTCACACTAAAGTACTTTATTTCCAACTTATCTGAACCTTCAGTCCTTCCAGAATAACATAATGCTACTTCTTGAGACATTGTATATTTTAAAGATCATTTATAAGCAAAGGGGCACATTACAAACAAATGCATGTAATAAAACCCCACCTTTAAAAGAACTAGCAAAGAAGGGGAGTGCCTAATTTCTTCCATAACCCTTAAGAATAAAACAGCTTTACTAGACGGATTTTGAGTGGACAAGCATTGGGGACAGTCAAATACACAGACCACTTCACCCTCCTGAGTCTGTTTTTCAGCCTTTCTGCTTTGTTTATGCATTTGCATGCAGCTTGACCCTTGCTTACTCAGGGTTCATACACCAGAACAAGGCATATCAGAATTCAATACCCGCTTATTAAATAGGTCTTACATATGAGTAGACATGTATAGAATTGCATTGCAAGGCATTCAAAAATAAACATTTCAGTTTTAATAATTTTAGTTAAATCCAGCGTAAATTAAAAGTTGAATCCTGACAAGACAGAAGTACTGTTTTTGGGGAACAGGGGGCGGGCTGGTTTGGCGGACTCCCTGGTCCTGAAAAGGGTAACTGTGCCCCTGAAGGACCAGGTGCGCAGCCTAGGAGTCATTTTGGACTCACAGCTGTCTATGGAGGCGCAGGTCAATTCTGTATCCAGGGCAGCTGTCTACCAACTCCACCTGATACGCAGGCTGTCTCGCCAGAATGGTGCATGCTCTAGTTATCTCCCACTTGGACTACTGCAATGCGCTCTACGTGGGGCTACCTTTGAAGCTGACTCGGAAACTACAACTAATCCAGAATGCGGCAGCTAGACTGGTGACTGGGGGCGGCCGCCGAGACCACATAACACCGGTCTTGAAAGACCTACATTGGTTCCCAGTACGTTTCCGAGCACAATTCAAAGTGCTGGTGTTAACCTTTAAAGCCCTAAACGGCCTCAGCCCAGTATACCTGAAGGAGCGTCTCCACCCCCATCGTTCCGCCTGGACGCTGAGGTCCAGCGCCGAGGGCCTTCTGGCGGTTCCCTCATTGCGAGAAGCAAAGCTACAGGGAACCAGGCAGAGGGCCTTCTCGGTAGTGGCGCCCGCCCTGTGGAACGCCCTCCCATCCGATGTCAAAGCGATAAACAACTACCTGACATTCAGAAGACATCTTAAGGCAGCCCTGTTTAGGGAAGTTTTTAGTGTATTTTTGGTTTCTATGGAAGCCGCCCAGAGTGGCTGGGGAAACCCAGCCAGATGGGCGGGGTACAAATAATAAATTATTATTATTATTATTATTATTATTATTATTATTATTATTAATTAGGATTTCTACACAGGAGCAAATATTCAGATCAGGAACTGTTAATAAAATTATGTTAGTTTTTCGGAGCATCAGTTCCATTTATATATATTTTTAAAAGGTCATCAAATTCAAGCCATGTATCCAATGTTTTATTCAAACAAAAAATTCTCAGTATAGAATCCTGTATCTTGCAACATCCACAGACCTATAATAAAGAGGAATGCTTCCATTATCCCAAATGAAATAATTTATTGTAATTTAGCAATGAATTAATTTTTTAGCTAAAGAATAGATGAAAATGAAGAAATGAGGACAAAGAAACCAACTCAGCTCTGAATCAACTGGGTATCAATACAGGGCATACAATGTATTTGCATATACAAATTAAAAGACTAATTTAATAGTTATTACCTCTTCCTAAACTATTCTGAGATTTATAGTTCAGTAAAGGAACCTTTGGACTTCTAGCAGAGAAAATTCAGCAAAGAACAATTGTCAAAGAACAATTCCAAGGATTCTTTCATGAATCAGAACTGGAATAAAACCCATAAATTGATCGTGCAGATAAACCCTTTGGATTATTTGGCCTGAAATGTGTTCACTTTCTTCTGAGAGCACATACTGACTTTGAAGAGATTTGTTCTGTAACCTTGTCTGATGACAGGACAAAGCAGGTTTTTGGCTGTTCTAGTCACAGCGTTTGATGCATATCAACAATGCTGATGCTGTTCTAATTCTTCTTAGCTATACAGAAATGGTGAAAAACAGTGATATGCGAATTACCTGCCACTGTCTTTCTCCATCTTTTACATAAACACAGGAACACAGAAAGGTAAGGATATCTAAGCCTGTATGCTCTATTGTGACCAACAGTGTTTCTCTAACAGAAGTCTTCCCCATCACTTGCCACCTAATCCTTTTAACTGGAGATGCCAGGGACTTAATCCTGGGTCCTTCTATAGGTACAGCATGTGCTCCACCACTGACCTAGGCTTTACAAATGAATTCCCAACCTATCACATTGGCATCTATAGTTTATAAACTTGAATAGAAGAGATAAGGCTTACCAACACTCATCTAATATGTTATTGCAGTGGGGGGGGGGTTATACTGAAAGACTGTGAAATAATACAGATGTTCTTTACACAAGTCAAAGTTATCATGAAAAGAACACTGGACCAAGGTGTGGGCAGGCAGGCGTGACTTGTGAACAGAGTTGCAACTTCAGCGCCCAACTATGCCAAAATTAGGTGCAGAAGCAGGCTCTAATCTTTAGACATTTGTTAAGCCAAAGTCACAAAGCAGCATGGCTTTTTAAAAGTTTTACAGCTACTTTACTTATTTTGATGTTCTAACAAAGTAAAACATGTGTCCAGGCCTATTTAGTAATCTTATGTTCAAGGTAGGCACACTATGAACTGGCTGTCTCCATTCTCTACAGCTTAAAAGGGTGAAAAAGTTTTAAGCGTGAAAAGAATTCAGCTAAGATATAAATGACCATTCTGTGTAACAAGAAAATTCACAGTGTCAAACTCCCTGGGTGGTACTCAACCAGGTAGTGTTAATTAATGGACACATCTCAGTTATGTTCATTAATTTCAACCGGTCTGCTATGAGTAAAACTTAGCTGAATACCACCCTCTACATCCAAATAAACTGGGGGAAAGAAGACAGAATTTTTAAGACAATCAATTAGAGGTTGTGATAGGAGTGGCTAATCAGAAAATGACTTGGCTAATCAGAAGAGAAAGAAACTGGTTTCTCCACATCCATCGTTCAGCCCAGACACTGAGGTCCAGGCCCAAGGGCCTTCTGGCGGTTCCCTCACTGCAAGATGTGAGGTTACAGGGAAGTAGGCAGAGGGCCTTCTCGGCAGTGGCACCCACCCTTGGAACGCCCTCCAATCAGATGTCAAGGAAATAAACAACTATCTGACTTTTAGAAGACATCTGAAGGCAGCCCTGTTTAGGGAAATTTTTAATGTTTGAAGTTCTATTCTGTTTTTGATGTTCTGCTGAAAGCCGCCCAGAGTGGTTGGGGAAACCCAGCCAGATGAACAGGGTTTGTTGTTGTTAAGTCGTTTAGTCGTGTCTGACTCTTTGTGACCCCATGGACCAGAGCACCATAATAATAATAAATCAGTTGGTAAGAGTGCTGCATTTTATCCGTAATCACTTTTGTGACTTGCACAAGACACAATATGCTATAGAAATGGAGGGATGGGGCACAAAACTCAAGCACCACACAGGCTGCTAAAAGAACAAATAAGAAGACTGGAAAAGATTTATTTTACTGTGATGACTATACAGTACAGGAAGCAAAAGGGGAATTAATATGTAGCTAATTATCACCCCTTACACAGAGAGAGAGGGAGAAAGAGAGGGAGAGTAACAGCGCCCCACCAGCCTACTGCTTACAAAATGCTATAGGGCTTGTTGTGACTTAACTATCCTGTGCATAACTCAGCTCTGCCAGAACAGAGCAACCGGCAGGCTCACACCACCCCAGGAAGCAACTGAGAGGCTAAGAAGGAATATAATTAACAACACAACTCCAGTGATGCCAGACTATAAAATGAAGAACTGGCATCCCGCGGCAGAGATGAGGGAGAGGGCGACGCTACCTCCACACATCATATATAAATCAAAGAATGATATGCACCCTCCTCCCTCTAACCCATCCATCTCCCCTAACCAACAGAATGAAGCGAAGCAGCGAGTGGCAGCTGGACGGGCCAATCAACGGGCTCTCGAGACGTTGGATGTGGCGCCCCCCCCCCCGGTTCTCCAGCCCCCTCCCGGTTTACCTCATGAGAGACGCACTCGAGGGAGCGCAGCTCACTGCAGTAGCGGCAGAAATAGAGCTGCGAGAGCGGCATGCGGATCTCCTTCTCGCCCCGCACCAGGTACGAAACGCGCTCGGACTGCAGCAGCGAAGCCATTTTGGAAAGACGGGGACCAGCCCCAACCTCTCCAGCCGCTCGCCGCACCCAGCCGCCCCGACTTCCGCCACTTGACCCGGAAGAGAACCGCTTGGGCTGGTCACTTCTGGGTGACGCTCTCTTATCTCCTCCTGGCGTAACGTCATGGGGAGGGGAGATGAAATACTGTACTGTAAATGGATGGTTAAAGCAGAAAGATACATAGACTGATAATTTATATTTATTAACTATATATAAAATATTATATTTGCTTTCGTAGATTTTCACAGGTACAGGAATGCAGGTTTTGGTGTCTTCGGGTGTCTTCCCGTGTAAGAGTCAGGGTGTCTGTGCGACGTTTCGACGAGGTCCCACTCGTCATCTTCAGGCTGGTGCTTTCGGCTTCTTGTTACTGGAACAGAGCAGAGTCTGGTGTTTGAGTTCCTATAAATACTGTTGAGGGGTGTGGTGTATAGCCTCCAACGTTCTGGGCAGAGAGGAAGTTCCTAGATTAGTGTGCCTTTTCTTCTTTTGTTCCTTAATTACTTGAGGGATATCTTGGGTGATTTCATGAGTGATATTCTGAATACCACTGGGTGGGTCATTAAGTGTAGATTAGTTGCTAAAGCTTTCGTGTCTTGACCTCTTGAGCTTGTGAAGAGTTTTTCTGAGAAGATGGCTGTGCTGCATTTAGTTGTGCTCTGGCTTGGCTTCGTGTATAGGGGCGAGCTGTGGTTTTGTGCCTTGTGCCAGCCAGATCTGTGTAGGGATTGCAGGGGGGTGCAGCATCCGGAGGTGCCACTATAGTTTGGCTACTGGATGGAGTCTGTAATATGTCTGTGGAGAGGGTCTGGGTTTGGGTCTGGTGTGGTTGATTGGTGACGGCGTTCTGTGTGCCTCTGGTTCTGGTGTCGGTTTTTGTGGGGAGGGCTAATTTCCAGATGTCTGGCAGGCGGGACGTGTCGTCACGCTTGTTCATGTTGTGAGGGTGTTTCTCTATCTCGATGGCTTCCATGATTATTCTCTTGTGGTGATGTTCCATGTTAAAGAGCAATTTGGAATCTGCAAAATTAATTTCGTGTCCTGTTTCTTTCATGTGTTGGAAAAGAGAGGAAGTTTTTTCTTCTTTTTTGACGGCATTCTTGCCCTCCCCACAAAAACCGACACCAGAACCAGAGGCACACAGAACGCCGTCACCAATCAACCACACCAGACCCAAACCCAGACCCTCTCCACAGACATATTACAGACTCCATCCAGTAGCCAAACTATAGTGGCACCTCCGGATGCTGCACCCCCCTGCAATCCCTACACAGATCTGGCTGGCACAAGGCACAAAACCACAGCTCGCCCCTATACACGAAGCCAAGCCAGAGCACAACTAAATGCAGCACAGCCATCTTCTCAGAAAAACTCTTCACAAGCTCAAGAGGTCAAGACACGAAAGCTTTAGCAACTAATCTACACTTAATGACCCACCCAGTGGTATTCAGAATATCACTCATGAAATCACCCAAGATATCCCTCAAGTAATTAAGGAACAAAAGAAGAAAAGGCACACTAATCTAGGAACTTCCTCTCTGCCCAGAACGTTGGAGGCTATACACCACACCCCTCAACAGTATTTATAGGAACTCAAACACCAGACTCTGCTCTGTTCCAGTAACAAGAAGCCGAAAGCACCAGCCTGAAGATGACGAGTGGGACCTCGTCGAAACGTCGCACAGACACCCCGACTCTTACACGGGAAGACACCCGAAGACACCAAAACCTGCAAAATATTATATTTATGTCTATCTGATTTTAAATTTTATTTCATGGGTGCCACAGAACATGTTTTAACGTTTCTGTACAGAAGCCACAAAATTTACTGCAGGATAAAGTCTGTAGCTGTGTATAATATATATATTGTTAAGAGCTGTGTTGTAAGCCACCCTAGGGACATTTCTGTGAAAGGTAGAAATAAATTAGGAAGCGCATCTCAGTCCTAATCTTAATTAGTCCCCCCCCCTTTAAATAAAATTTTCGGAATTCCTTCCGATGATCAAGCTGGAAACTGTTTAGGACACATAATCCACCCTGAAAACCTCATACTATGCAAAAGCACAACTGAAGACTCGTGTTTACTTTGTCATTTAGCCAGTACCTTAGTTCTATAGCAATGTTTATGGAAGCTTAGATATATTTACAGTGTTTTCCCACCTGTCGGTGACGCCTCTCCTCCTCCTATCCAATCCTTTTTCTTCTGCTGTAAGCTCCAAATGGAGTTGAAAATTGACTTTCCACAGATATGTTTTATTTGCTGTGTGTGGCATGGGTACTGTGGGGACGGTGGTGTACACATTCACTGTAAGCCTTCATGAACCTATCAGAATGCAGCATTTTAATTAACTAAAAATACATATACAATATGTGAAGTCTATCTAATGTAGCAGGCAGCTTTGCCATATGTTTGTTAGTAAAACTCTTAATGGAACTATGGTACTGGTTTTAGGATTAAGGTACCAGGTGTAGCAGGGAGGTATGCTACATTTTACACAGTGTAATCAGAACCATGTAACTATAGGTTCCTGTCAAAAGAAGCACCTTGGAATCATAGAAACATAGAATTAGAAAGGACCTTAGCGGTCAACCCCCTGCCATGCAAGAATCTCAGCTAAAGCATCCATTCTAAAGCATTATATTCTTCTACGGTTTATTTCATCATTTGTTTCTGGCTTACAAAACTTCGTTTTAACTGTGGTTTGGCATAATATTAATCCAGCACCCGTCCGTAACCCTGGCTTGTTTGGCCACCCCATCTCAGATGCTCAGAAAGCTACAAATGTACCTTAAGCCAAGAACAGCTGGGAAGGAAAAACCAAATTTTGGGGGGTGTAATGTACTGAGTTGAATAGGATCCAAAATGCAGCAGTCTGATTGGTCCTAGAACAATAGGATTCAGAATGCAGCAGTCTGACTGGTCCTAGAACAATGCAGCAGTATAATTGGTCCGCAGGAGCCACCCAATCCAGCTCCAGGTGGAAGTGAATCCACAACCTGATTGGCCTACAGGAGAATCCCAGAATTAGCCAATCATGTGCAGCCCATTGTGTAAATACAGTGGTACCTCGGGTTACATACGCTTCAGGTTACATACGCTTCAGGCTACACACTCCGCTAACCCAGAAATAGTGCTTCAGGTTAAGAACTTTGCTTCAGGATAAGAACAGAAATCGGGCTCTGGCGGTGCGGCGGCAGCAGGAGGCCCCATTAGCTAAAGTGGTGCTTCAGGTTAAGAACAGTTTCAGGTTAAGTACGGACCTCCAGAACGAATTAAGTACTTAACCCGAGGTACCACTGTAATGTATATAAAGCGGATATTGTGGGGGAACTTCCATTCCTCCTCACCTCTATGAGCTGAATAAAGAGCATGAAATCCACTCTTTACTCCGAGTATATTTCAGGGGGAAAGGTTATGGTTTGTTTGATCATCTGTTGGACAACTGATAGTTGTTGTTTTTTTCCAAAAAAAAAAAGTGGCTAAAACAGACTGTGGGTTAGCATTATTTCTGAACTATACACTTGCAAGCTGCTCTCATGCCCCTATATTGGAAGGTTAGCTAATTAGTATGAAGTGGCCACTGAAAACTGAAACTGTTTCTATTACTTGCTTAAAACATAAATAAATAGAGTCAGCCAAGAATAGACATATTTCCTTGGCCTTTTAACATCATGCAGCAGTGGAATATTCCAAGAGAAACTTTCTATTGTTGTGTAATGTTCCACATGGAGGAAATCCAGTTTCCCACGGCTGGGCTATTCTTTTGGCATCCTGAGAAATGCCTTAATATGAATTTTCAGTAAAACAAACATTTCATATCAAAGGGAGATCTTAACAAAGGGCTTTTACTTTTCCTTCTCGAGGAACTTTGGTGTGGAGTTTCCTCATCTTTCAAATCCCAACCAAATACATGCTCATGCTCACCTCTATAGAAATTCCACATACCCTGCAAGCTCAATTAGAGTCATCATTTCCTCTCAGGGACAAGCAATTGATTTAAACAGTTTATTTCCTGGTTGCTTTTGTAGCTTTAGTGGGTCCCTTGATGTGCTTCTAGAAGGTTTCATCTGACGAAGACAGGTTTCATAAGAAGAAGGAAGCAGAATGACCAAATGGCTTTCCTGAGTTCGGGTAGTAGTGCCCTCCCTGTGGAATGCCCTCAAGGAAATAAGCAACTATCTGACTTTTAGAAGACATCGAAGGTAGCCCTGTTTAGGGAAGTTTTTAAGGTTTAATGTTTTTATTATGTTTTTAGATATGCTGTAAGCTGCCCAGATGGGCAAGGCATAAATAAAGTTGTTGTTGTTGTTAATGTTACCACCAATCAAAGTGGATCTTCATTGTTTTGAGCACTTGAACCTGTGATGGCTCTCTTCTATTTTCAATGGTCATCATATTTAAGCTGTGTTCTAAAGAGGGATGATGTCTACACCAGACAAGACCTAAATTGTGAGGTCCTTCCCTTGGCCACTAGAACGCATAGAAGAAGATTTTTTAAATGTACTCATGTTGAAATAAGACAATTATCAAGACAAAGAACACTCCCTCTGAAAGGGTGTGATGTAGCTTGGAGCATTTAACGAAGTTCTTATCCCTACCATGGCACCTTCTGGGGTCAACAGGAAGACCAGTTTAGCTAAATGTTCCACCTTTTCCACTAGGATTAAACCCACAACAGAATACAGTGGTACCTTGGGTTAAGTACTTAATTCGTTCCAGAGGTCCATTCTTAACCTGAAACTGTTCTTAACCTGAAGCACCACTTTAGCTAATGGGGCCTCCTGCTGCCGCCGCGCTGCCGGAGCCCGATTTCTGTTCTTATCCTGAAGCAAAGTTCTTAACCTGAAGCACTATTTCTGGGTTAGCGGAGTGTGTAACCTGAAGCGTATGTAACCTGAAGTGTATGTAACCCGAGGTACCACTGTAGCCCAATGAATCGTTAGCTGCCAGCACATGCAGAATACAGAGCAACAGGATTCTATGGTATCAAAATATAACAAAATATACGTATATTAACAAAATTTTAAAAACAGAGCATTGAAGTCAGTTTAAATCCAGAAGAAAAGATTGTTTACCCTTTGAACATGCCCTGGCTGTTCTAGGCAAATAGCTTCTCTTATGTGCTACCTTCCTTGTGGATTAACAGCATGGACTTCATGGAGCTTCACTTGCTGAAGATCCCCAGCACAGGACTTAGCTGAGCATGTATAGATGCCTGTGGAATTGACACCGTGGCCTGAAATGCTTCAGGATGCCCAATGTTAAGAATTTGTCAAGAATGTATAACTTGTTGCTTAAGTGGAATACACAAGACGAAACAGTCAAATCGGCCATGATTAAGTGGGCACAGGATATTGGTCATAATATTATGTTTGCTGACTGGGAATGGTTATGGAACACCGGTATAAAATTTACGGCATGTAATGCCTTAAAGGAAAATATTATGAAAATGATTTACAGGTGGTACATGACTCCAGTCAAGCTAGCAAAAATCTATCATGTGCCAGATAATAAGTGTTGGAAGTGTAAAGAAACTGAAGGTACTTTCTACCACCTTTGGTGGACGTGCCCGAGGATTAAGGCTTTCTGGGAAATGATATATAATGAAATGAAAAAGGTGCTAAGATGTACCTTCCCTAAGAAACCAGAGGCCTTTCTCTTGGGCATTAGTAACCAATTGGTGTCAAAGAAAGATAGAAACTTTTTCATGTATGCCACTACAGCAGCAAGAATACTCGTCACCAAACATTGGAAGACTCAAGATCTACCCACCTTGGAAGAATGGCAGATGAAGGTAATAGACTATATGACATTGGCTGAAATGACTGACAGAATCCGTGAACAGGGGAAAGAGACGGCGGACGAAGACTGGAAGAAATTTAAAACTTATCTTAAGAAATATTACAAAATTAATGAATGCTAAAATGTTGAGGTTCTGGAAAAGGAGATTACAGCGACACAAGACTAATTAAATGAAAAGAACAAATAAGGAACTAAATTTGTTAAAAATTTAATTTAGGACTTGCTGAAATATTTTTTGGAATTGGGATGTAGAAAGGGGAGGTTTGGGGGAGTCAAAGAAAAGAAGTTTATGAAAAAAAGGAGATGAACTTATACATGTTTGTTTTGTCTTTTTATTTGTGTGTATTGTTTTTTTAAAAAAAGTTGTAAAATCAATAAAAAATTTATAAAAAAAATGAAATGCTTCAGGATGTTAGCAGAGGTGAACCAAGGTCCACCCAGGTTGCCCATTCAGGGAGGCAGGAAGGGTGGGACCTTGAGGTGCAACAAGTTAACAATCGAATTGCTCATGGAGGAGTGGGCAAGCTTCTGGCAGGGCAGATAGAGACATTGGCTCTCAAGCAGTGCCCAGATCATTGTGTGGGGTGGGGTCCATAACAACTTTGACAGTGATAACCCTAGGGATGTGTTAGAAGGCCGCAAAGTGTGTGCGTGTGTGATTTAGCTGAAATGGGAGGTGTGTGTGTGTCTGAGAGTGAGGTTTGTGAATTTCATTAGATTTCATTTCCCTTTCCTATGCTGCTGCCAAGTACAGGGCTTGCTAACTATTTAGTCCAGGGGTTGTCTGTCAGCCTGGTCCCTACCACCCACTAGTGGGCGTTTCAGGATTCTAGGTGGGCGGTAGGGGCACAAGCTGAATCCTCCTCCCATTGAGCACTGGTGGGCAGTAAGGAAATTTTACCATCAAGAAAGATGCATTAGTAGGCGGTAGGTATAAAAAGGTTGACTACCCCTGATTTAGTCAACCCCACTGCACAATTGTCTGTTTTGAATAGAGTTTTAGTCATCATTGGCAATATAAGAGTCTCAGTATAGTGTTGTGCGTGCACCACTCAGCTCTCAGAAACAGACACCATAGCGAGCTTCCAGGAAAATATGACTTCCATGACTCACATTACTTCATCCGGCACGTGTATTTTCATAACTCTGACAGTGAAGAGAGAACATAAACAAAAAATAAAAAAACAGCTGTTGATTTCAGAAAACTAAGAGCAAGCTGCAATTCTCTTTCTTATTATTCTTTCATGCACTGCAAGGCAAAGACCTGACATTAATGATTCCAGGGCTGAACCTCAAGTGAAGTCTTGCATATGTTCACATTCTGGGGCCACATTATATGCAGTTGCTTATCTACATGAATGCATTTTACGGTACTTCCGCATAGGAAAACCACATGTACTCTGTGATACTAAGTAAAAGTGTGGGAAATGTGCATGTTCCATGCAACAGGAAGTTGAGAGAAATGGATCCAATGAAGTAAGCTCTTCCTTAAGAAAACTCACATTACAGCACGTTTCCTGGTCTTTAAGGTGCCACCAGACTCTTTACTATGATGGTGGGTTCTCACCAGGTCTACATGTGTTTGTCTGCGTATGTCAGAGTTTTTCTTTTGTGTAAAGCAACTACCGTATTTTTCGCCCTATAGGACGCACTTTTTCCCCTCCAAAAATGAAGGGGAAATCTGGGTGCGTCCTATGGGGCGAATGCTTTCGCTGAAGCCTGGAGAGCGAGAGGGGTCGGTGCGCACCAACCCCTCTCGCTCTCCAGGCTTCCAGAAGCTCTGCGCAACCCTCGGGAGACCGGCTCTGAGGGTTGCGCAGAGCTGCCTGCAGTCCCCGGCTCAGCACAGCTCTGCGCGGCCATCGGGAGCAGGGCGCTAAGTCCCGCCCCGCTCCAGATGGCGGCACAGAGCTGCCTGCCGTGCCAGGAATGCAGGCAGATCTGCACGGCCATCGGGAGCGGGGCGCTAAGTCCCGCCCCGCTCGGGATGGTGGTGCAGAGCTGCCTGCAGTCCCGGGATCAGCGCACTTCTCCCCATCGCCAGCCCCACAAGCTCGGGGGACAGCGGGGAGGCAGAGCATGCCTTCCCACTGTTCCCCGACCTGGTTCTTCCAGCCCCGCACCGGGGGGAAAATAATTTTTTTCCCCTTTATTTCCCCCCCCCAAAAAAACTAGGTGCGTCCTATGGGCCGGAGCGTCCTATGGGGCGCAAAATACGGTAATATATCACTGTTGCCATGAGTGCACATGTTTCCATTGGGTCTAGGGGCTACTCCAGACCCAGAAATCTTTTAAAATTAACATCAGTGGTTTTTTTCCTTAAAAAATGTTTAGGGGTACTCTCATTTTGACTCAAGAAAATCACCATTTTATAGTTCAAATCGGGAAAAATAAATACAGTAAATGGACAAAAGTACAAAGATTCTCAAAATGTTTAGGGGTATGCGTCCCCCTGCGTCCCTCCAGAAAAAAGCACTGATTAACATATATCATATATAATATCTCATGCATGATATCGTACATGATAATCACCCATCATATATCCATCATAAATAAATGCTTCATTGTGATACAGCCATGTTGGTTTGTTTTTCTTATTTCTTTGACAAGCTACTTTATACTTAAGTATCTCCTCGTCATGCTATTTCTGATGAGAAGGTATACAACTGGATACTACTGGTATATCAACAAAACCTATCAAATCAAACTAAGGTTTTGCACTTCGCATGTGGCCACTAGGTGGCCCGCTCGCCTTTGATGTCGCGGGGGCGGGGCGAAGTAGCACGGCTACCCAGCCGAAGCCTGACCTTCCCAGCAGCCAGGGACGCGGACTTATAAAAAATATTGGGGGGGCCCGGGAAAGCTCGTGAAATGTAAATGAGCTCATGAATATGCAAATAAGCTCATGAATATGCAAATAAAGTGGCGCCGCCCCCTCGCGAGCGAATAGGGGAGAGCGTGCTGCTGCCTATTAATCAGCTCCGGAACAGCTGATATGCGGGAAACCTGGGGCTAGAGGCAGAAGCCCCCGCCCCCGGGGATTCCCCTGTTCTTGCGGGGGACGGCCGGGGCTCTCCAGCTAGGGCGCGCGGCTGGCTGGCTGGCTGGCTGGGGAGAGAGCAGGTGGGGAGGAGGCGGGGGACGGCGGCAAGGGCGCCCGAGATTATTGGGGGGGCTGAGCCCCCCCAAAAAATTTTTTGAGGGGGCTCAAGCCCCCTCAAGCCCCATGGAGTCGGCGCCTATGCCAGCAGCGCAAACGAGGCGAGCGCGGAGTTCCAGCGCGCGGAGCAAGCGAGAGGGAAACTTTCGCTTTTGTTAGAATTCCCTTTTCCGGGCGTGGGAGGCGGCATCCCGTTGGCCAGAGCAGAGTCTTCGGGGTGGAAGTTGTCCGCCGGGCTCGGAGAAAGAGGATCCCACCGGCCGGGTGTGTGTGAACTTACTCCCCACTTTTCTTCGTCCAGTTATTCGGCGGCCGCGGATTTTGCGCTCCTTTGGACCAGACGCTCGCAAGCCGAGCAGGCGACTCTCCAGGCGGGGTTTGGAAGCAGCCCGGAGACTCAAAAGCAGCATAAAAAACTCCTGTAAGTCCTCTTTGTAGCGATGAGCAGCGACTTGTCCGTGAATTTTTACTCTCGAGAGAGGCGAGTGCCACGATTTCTTTTGCTTGCTTGCTTTATTCGTGCGCTTTCATATTCCTCCAACACCTTCTTCATGTCAGTTTCTCTTCACTTCCTTTCCCGTTTGCATTTAGCATTGCTCCGATTTTTGTTTGCTTGCTTGTTTGCCTTGGAGATCAGTAATAGTTTTAAGTCTCAAGGGAAATTCCACAAGTAGCTCGTCAATAAGAAAGGGCTCTATCCATACCATCTTTGATCTTCATTTCAGAAAGTCATTGGATTATTTTTTTCAGGAAAGTGAGTGATCTTGCCCTGCAAGATCAGGTAACTACCCTGCAAGACCCATTTGTAAGTTTCCTTCTATACTGGGGCATTTGAGGTGGTAGCAAACCTTCTCTTATGACTATTTTATTCTGGTGAGCATCACTTAAGCTAAACCTTTGACACACGCGCACACATTTATATATCTGTATATACTGCTCTTTTAGATATGCCTGTGCTGTTTGTTTTATAGTTAGCTTTTTTCTGTGGTTTATGATATAAATATGAGATATTTAAATGTGCATTGCATGTATTCTTGCCTATCATTTTTATAGCAACTATTGTAAAGCTATCACTAACAAAAACTATGAGATGAAACCAAGATGTAAAAATGTTGTGCGGTTTGCTGTTCGTATCCTGGTTTTTGGCAGTAGTTCCTCTGTTGTTGGATCCTTATCTCCAGACTGTTTCCGAAAGGCAATTGTTTTCCTTCATTTCCCTATAGCAAAATATGGGGAAAACCCATGGAGTTGGGCACATGCGATGACTAGACATAGTTAATCCACCACATGCATATGCAGAGGGAAGCCAGTACCTATAACAGTGATGCTTACATTAATCACCTGTGATGGCCTATGTGCATTATACATTTTGTTGCCCACACAGTGTTGTGTAACCGTCTCTATTCCCAGTAGCAAAATGACGCTAATTTAGTACTTATCCAAAGGAATTGCAGTGAGCTGGAATTCATTGGCATGTCTAATTGCCTTTATCGGTGCTTGAAAAAGAATTGGGAGTGGCTCTCAGGCTACAGAATGTATATGATCTCCCATATGCGTATGCGTTTGATCGTTTCAGATGATATTCTGTTATTTTCATTTTTCACTTTCTCTTGGTTTTCAACCCATTTCTGGTTAGTGCGTTTGCAGTCTTCTCTATGCAGCTGATCAGAAATGAACAATTGCAAGGCGTGTCACCAGGTTCATCTTTTGATTCAAAGAAATAAACACATTCCTACTCTTGTCCGTTTAATTGTGACAGACGTACCTAAATGCAAAGAAAGTCAAATATAAGGTTGGAAGTTTTATGTTGCTTGTATGAATTTCATAACCATACTAACCACAGATGTGCTGTGTCTTTATTTTGTTTTTTTCCTCCCCTCTTTCCTTTATAGCTTCTGGCATGAACAAAAGCTTAGGGGGAGATTCCTATCTGCTATGTTTTCCACTTTCCAAGAAACCCTTTGAAGTTTTAAAGGAAAGACTGGATACGGATGCTTTAGAATTTTTTTAAAAAATCTCTATCAGTTCAGGCGTTTGGAAAAGATCGGGTGTGGTACAGCACAAGATGTTCAACTACTGTTCAACTCCTTTTTCGTTCTTGGATTATCTGTATGACAAGTTCTTTATTTTTCAGCTTCTCTTACCTGTCTGTGAAATGGAAATAACAGCAATTCAGCTCACAGGATTGTTGTGACATTAAGGGCAGGCATGAAATAAAGATGGTAAAGGACATTGTAAATTACCAGCAATACTAACAAATTCCACTGTGTTCTAAATCACTTGGTAGCTTTCTGCCACACAGCCTATCACATACAGTGTGCCAGTTTGCCATCATTTAGATGTCTGCACCCTTAACTGTTGTACCATTTGTATCCTAATCAGTAGTGTTTGGGCACTGACTTAGCATTGGATATTCCGCTGTTTCTCTTGTGCTGCTTTTGAGAGACATTTGGCTGGTTTAGACAATACTTGAAGAAGCTGTCCACCACAAGGCATGCTTCCTCCTCCATCTCTAGCCATCCATACTGAAATGGCCTGTCCGGATGTGATTGAGCACATGTCAAATCCTACACACACGTAGGGGAAATTGACACGTCTGGTTCCCAAATAAAACCCAGAAATCAACTGCACGCTTTTAAGCCTTTACATGTCATACTATTACTATTTATTGCATTTAGGTTTTGTTTTGTTTTTTTAATTGTCAAACAACAGCTAAAATCAGTTAACAAGGAGAAAGCGAAATACAATAAAAACAAACTTCCTAAAGTGCCCATGCAATAATACTATAAAACAATCCTACCACACGCTGCTAAAGTGCAAAATGTAAAATAGATGCATATTTGGATGGGTCTTGCTCGCAGGGATGGCAGGAGACAGTGGAGATGGCGAGGCAGGTGAGCCCAAAGCAACATCCCTTTCTTTGGAATTCTGGGGCTGAAGGAATTCCAGGTGAAAGCAGACAAGTGAAAGTGACATAAATGCAGATTCTCTGGCCTGGAACCTTCAGTCTCTACCTCCCAAATGGGAATTGCTCCTCCCTCCTCCCTCCTCCCTTACTGATGATTTGAAGGCTGCCTGCTTTCCTAGGTTCATCATGTCCCCAGTGGGGGATGCTAACTGGTGCCAAAACTACAGTATATGGTTGTGGTTGTATATTTTGATTTTATTCTATAAATTCAGTAAATAACAACAACAATCTGTTCATCATATAAAGTGATGGGGCCCCTTTACTTTCTCTCTCTCGCTCTCTTTTCTCTACTTCAGGCACCTAGCCAGAAACCTTGTGGTAAGGGTGGGGGTGGGGAATCACTTACAGAACTGCAAGATCATAAATACAGGTATCTGTCTATGTTGGAAGGGATTTAATTGCATTGCTTCTTAATGAGCAATTGGGTAGGATGCTGCCTGAAGCCTTCTCCACCCCCTCCTTATATCTCCAGTCTTAAAAAGGGCCAGAGTATTTTTAAAAATAAAAGCTGAACCTTCAAGGAAGGACTGATCATGTTTCTGAAAAGTGACCTCCCATTAAGAGGCAGCTTCAGGCGGCAGATTTGGCGTGGCATTATTAGACTACTGTATGTCCATTTTGGTTTTTTAGTATTATTTTGTGGCGTGCTAAGAGCACTAATTTTATTTTTATACCTGGCCACCAAAATAATCTCAGACTGGCTTCCTCTGCTCTCAGATAAGATGCTTCCTGATTTTCATGCCTCTGCTTTGATTAGACTTCTCCCTTCTGATTTGTTTCTACTTTCTTTGGAAGCAAGAGATTTTTCAATCAAATTAGGACTGACCCTTAACCAGTCAAGCAAGCTATGTGCTTTAATAATACATCTTCCACTCCTATTGAATTTGAAATAGATAGTAGTAGTTTCTGCAGACAGGCAGTTTCTATCCAAGAAAGATACTTGTTAAATAAATAAACAATTAACCTTTAAGTATTGTGTAGCTTACATAGGACAGAGTTTTTGTCAATTATGTTGCGTTTCTAACTGCATGGCAGGGATGCCATTCCCCCATTGTTTTTGGCAGTGTCAGGTTATTAATTGGAAACATCTATACAGTGGTACCTCGGGTTAAGAACTTAATTTGTTCTGGAGGTCCGTTCTTAACCTGAAACTGTTCTTAACCTAAAGCACCACTTTAGGTAATGGGGCCTTCCGCTGCCCCCATGCGATTTCTGTTCCCATCCTGAAGCAAAGTTCTTAACCCGAGGTGCTGTTTCTGGGTTAGTGGAGTCTGTAACCTGAAGCGTGTGTAACCTGAAGCGTATGTAACCTGAGGTACCACTGTACTACACTAGAGGTAGGGAACAGCGTTAGAAACTCAGATATAGAAGCTAGGAGCCAAATGACTCTTTAAACCAGGGTGACAGTCACCAAAACGGAATGTCTAGGTGCCATTTTGTGGCCAGATGTCTTGAAAGTCATATTTCCCAATATGACGTTTTGGTTCCTGAAATTTCTCCTGATTGTGCAGATAAAATATCACGAATAGAATTCTACAGGAAGCTGTTTCTAGTGTGTGAAAACAGTCAAGATCCCAGGATCCCCAGGCACACACCTCCAGATGGTGGAGATGTCAGGCACCATCTTGGTGCCTGGGCATCTTCATGTGGTTGCAAGTAGGTGATAGCCAGGTGCAAAATGCACATGGCAAATTTTGAACATTGGTAGTGAACCTGTGGCTCTCTCGATGTTGCTAGATTATGAAACCCATCTTCTTTTGCAACTGGCTGTTAATCAGAAAGTTGGTGGTTCAAGCCCACCCAGAGATGTTCGTGGGCAAGATTCCTGCATTGCAGGGAGTTGGACTAGATGGCCCTTGATGTTCCTTCCAACTCTACAGTTCTGTGATTCTTATAATGCTGGCCGGAGCTGATGGGAATTGGGATCCTGCAACATCTGGAGGGCCACAGGCTCCCCTCCCCATTCTACACCTTAGCTCTCACCAGGTGCCCAGCTGTGTATAAATTAAGGCATGGAGTGGGAAATGGGCATCCCATTGCTGACTTCCATATGTTCCAAGATCTCCATATGCACCATCAATAACCGGCACATGGATCACATTTATGGGAGCCTATGCATGTTGTTGCAGGGTATGTGCCTTGGGTTTATGCAAACGGAGACCTGGAAAGATTGGAAGCTGGGGCAGAGCTCATAGAATAAACCCCCAATGTGTTGGTTTCCACACAAGTAAATACCCCGAGTGACCCTTATAAGCAATCCAACAGGTCTTTGTGTGCCAAGGGCAGCTGCTTAATCTGTGTTGATAGCATTGCTATAGTTATTAAATGTTTTATTTAAATATCTGCCCAGGAACAAACTTTTGAATCTTTTATCTGCCCTATCCCCTGGGCCCTGAACTGACACCCATTCATTGTTATCATTTAAGAGCAATAAGGTTGCATTGCTCTGTTCCACTGCGCATAGTTTGAGCCGAGTGTTGACTTTTGCCTTTCGTTTCCGTTCCTGTATAATGCCATACCTTATGGATAATGAGTTTCGTGTTTATTTGAAAGTAGCAAAGGGCTGACACATGCAACAGAATGAGGTGATGGTTGTACACTGTGGCATTTGCTCCCACAAGATGACCAACTTGGACGGCTTTAAAAGAGGATTAGGCAGATTCATAGAGCGTAAAGCAATCAATGGCTACTAGCAACAATAGCTATGTTCTGGCTCTCCTGTCAAAGGCAGGATGCTGCTGGGACTCACCATAGAAGAGAGTGCTGTTCCATCCATTTGCCATAAGATCCTGAACTAGATGGGCCTGATCCAGCAGGACTCTTCTTATGCTTTTACCCAGGTACCAATTACTAGCAGGCCCAGCTTTGGGGGGCTCTACTGCCTAATGGCTGCCTGGACTTTTGTATTTCTGGTTATGAGTTTAGGGTTGTTCCATTGTAGCCTATTAAGACAGTTGGGTTGGGGTTACTGAACCCTGTGCCCTGCTAAATTAAGTGCATCAAGTATTGTTTGATACAATATGGTAAACACCTGATATGTGGGTGAGCACCTTGCTGGTCACCCTCCCAACAAGAATTAAAACTTTTCAGGTGAACTCGAAGAACAACCCCAGCTCCTGATGTGCTGGAGTCACTTAGGAACTAGCAGGGATTTCCTTTGGAGGGGCAGGAATGTGGAGGCAGTAGCCACTGTACAACCAGAAGGGGTGGTCACTTCTGGCTGGGAGGGCTGTAAAGTTAGGGTAGACATAGATTTAGATGAATTTACCCCAGAAGTAAGGTGGCCAGGTGAACTGGGCAGGGCCTGCAGAAAGTAGTAACAAGAGCAACAGGTCCATCGAATCATAGAGTTGGAAGGGACCCCAAGGGTCATCTAGTCCAAGCCCTTGCAATGCAGTCATCTCAGCTAAAGCATCCATGACAGATGGCCATCCAACCTCTGCTTAGAAACCTCCAAGGAAGGAGAGTCCACCACCTCCCAAGGAAAGACTGTTCCATGTTTATAGTCTTTGCATTTGAACACCCAGCAGGATGCGTTCACAATTTGAGGGAGAAATGGTTTCCATAAATCCTCAGCTCAGCAAGAATGACCATTAAATGAAGAATCTCTTAAAATTGGAGTAACTTGCTCTTGAATCTTCTCCAAGCTCCACCAAACTCTCTCATTTCATTAAACACCAGGATTCAGAGCACAGTGCCTGTTGGGTTCTCCCCCCCCCCCCTTTGTCTGTCGGCAAGCTGGTTTAAATGCAGAGCCCCCTGTGCTGCGTGATAGTAATAAATAGGTTTGTGGGTTTCTTACAAACAGCCTGTGTTTTAACAAGTAATCCCTTGAAGGCATTAAGATGGGTGTAGCCTGGCCTTTGAATTTCCACAGGTTTTGACGTCATGTTATCTTTCTGATCTGGAGCACTTAAGAGAATTGGCACAGTGACTCCAGCTTAACCTGTTCTTGCTGATGTCAAAGTGGCAACGAGCGAGCGTCACCCAACTTTGGGGAGAAATTACAAAAATGGTATAGCCAAGATGATGTCAGGCTGCTCGGCTGGGGCCGCTCGCTCATTGTACACAATCCCATGGTCATCGCATAACAAGTTGCACAGTTGTGTAAGCTTTTTCTTCATATGACATTTTTATCACACCCTGTCACTCAGATCAGCACAGCACTGGGGCCTCACAACAACCCTTTGAGGTAGGTTAAAGTGAGAGGGAATGACTTGCCCAAGAGGGGCAAGTAAATAAGCAAGGATTACTTAAGCTTCTTATACTGAAATCAAGGTCCCTTACATGATGCCTGCAGACAGCCCCTTCGCCAGCTGTCTCTTCCAGTTTTCTGTTTTGTTTAATTTGTACTGTGCTGGCTGAAAAGCAATGTGCAGGCACCTAGCAAGTCTACCTTCTTCCCTCACATTTCCTAGAAATGCCTCTGGGCCACACATGGAACCCTTCATAGGAATGGAAAGGAAGAGGAAGACGCAGAGAGAGGTGTAGTCCTTCACTTCAAACCTTCTCATACTCATACACATGATGTGTGGTACTGTCTCATTTCCATGACAACAAGCATAAGAGGAAGTTAAACTGAGAAACAGGGACTGCTCCTGTGAACTTAATGGCTTAGCAGGGCTTGGTACCCAGGTCTCCTGGATCCATGCCCAACACGTTGCTCCAAAGGTTGGTGGGAGCTTTAGTGTAACAACATATGGAGGACCAGATGTTCCTCATCTCTGTTCTACTCATGGTACGATCATGGCTGTCAGAAAGCTGTGTTTGAAGTCGATTGCTTTTGTATTGAATTAATGGGACTCGCCGGCTTTAAATCTCAAGTATTCCAGCATCCCAGTTTAGTTCTGTGTGTGACATGAATGTGGACATGAAATCCAAGCAAAACTAATAAGATTACTGAGGCTGCTCACGGCATGAGGAAGCGTCCAGGGATCAGAGCCTGGAGCCACAAAACGTTTGCCAGTGTAGGAAATAACTGAGTTTCACTCGGAGCAAATCAACAGCTTAGATTACTGCTTGCCAGGAAGTTCATTCCAAATAACGACAGCACTAATGCACTTCTCTGTAAATGGAGCATGGAGCACACATTTTCCTGTGCTGTGCGTAGGCTCTGCCTCACACACACACTCATAGAAGGAAGGCCTTCCATTTCAGCAGAAGCTTGCCAGCAAATTCCTCCACTGAAGCACGCCTCAGCCTGCCTATGACATAGCAGAGTCTTATTCCACGTAAGACTCTGACATGGAAACCCACAAAATAGCATTGCGGTGAAACTTGAATCCCAAATTAAACTAGCACTCCCAACCAGCCTGCACTCCCAGGAATCCTGCTCATGAATTATATTCCTGACAGAGCCACTGTGGTTATCTTTCCTAAATTTTGAACCATGATTTTTGATTAACATTTTATTTTTCAGTTTATTGACATCTTTAGTCAATGGAGTGTCCTTTTAGGCTGCAACTAAGAGATCTACAGAACCAAGAGTAGACCCAGTGGATGGGAATTGCAGGGAAGCAGATTTTGGCTAAAACATAAGGAGTAACTTCTTAAAACCAAGGTCCCTTCTGCACTATATAGTTAAAACAGTCATGGCTTCCTCTACAGAATCCTGTAGAGATTTAAAGTGTCAGCATTGTTAGAAGTTTCCCTGTTTCCCTCACAGAGCTACAATTTGCAGAGTCATTCCCTCGTCTTCCTGGGGTACTAAAATAAAATTGTGTACACACACACACACATAATAAAATAAAAAAACTATTTTAAAACAACAACAGCACACATGTAAGAACAATTCATATCCATCACAGATAGCAACTGGAATAAAGAGCCCAAAGCACATTTGATCTGAATTGAGAAACAGAATGAGGTGGCTTTGTTTTGAGCTGATAATGTGTACACAGCCCTAGTCCGGATTCGACCCATTGACAGAATCAGGTGTTGAGCCTCTTGTTGAGAAAGAATGGATTGGTTTGCTTTGTAGGCTGATGTTGACTGGAGAGGCAGGCAGGCAGGCAGGCAGGCAGGCAGGCGAGCAAGCAAGCAAGCAAATAAATAAATAAATAAATAAATAAGTAAATAAATGTTAACAGGATCAAAAGATCAGGGTGGGAAACAGCAACGTATCCAGCTGGCAGGGGTTTGCGCACAGTTTGGTGTCATCAGTTGCTTCATTCGTGTAAAGAAACGGATTTCGTGACTCAGGAAACCATGATTATGTACAGGTGAGATGCCTCGAGGCTGCTGAATCAGACACGAAATCTGCGTCAACGCCTACTGTAGTTTAAATATACACAGAGGCAGTCCGTGTGACTGGAGATTTGGCAAGGATTTTTTACTCCATCACTAATTTTATTTGCCCCGGCAAAATCTTCCCTGGAGACTGGACAGATGAGAGGGAGGGTCCCATGGGCATAGAAGCTGCAAGCTTCCTACCAGAGCCAGTTCTGCCATTGGGCAAAGTAAGGTCTCAGGCAGCATATATCCTCCCGAGCTCCCTGACCAAACTGTTCTGTTGGAGAAGAGAGCTGTGCGTCACACACTTTGCCATCCACATTTATATCTATCCTGCTGACCTCCCTCAGGGGCAGGGCAGTGCCCCTTTGCTAGTACCGAAGTAGGAGGCACTATGAATGGGTGTGCATCATTTTATCCTTTGCCTCAGGCAGCCAAATGTCTTGGGCCAGCCTTGCTTCATACATAGACACACTCCGGCAGTTCATGGGACACCAGTTGGATTCGTCCAGGAGAAGAGAGGGCGAGGGAGAGAACTGCAGCAATTTATTAGCCTGGGATGTCCAATGTTTCTCATTAAGGTAGATAGTATTGTGCAAATACTGGTCTGTATGTTGAGGTTAAGGTGATGAAATTCAGGGCTATAACTCTTTTTGGTTGAGGGGCTGAGAACTTTAGATGCTTGCGTTTGGAGAGGAAAAGGGCCTTGCACAGGCCCTGTTCTGATCCTTTGAACCCAGAAATGGGGAACCCTGTGGGCATCAGGGAAACCCTCTGCAGGCACATATGCACCCCATGGGTGCCACACTGGCAACCTTTGCCCTATGGTATGTTTTCCCACCTTCCTTTTCTTGCAGGTGCATATACACATCTGTGCAGTTACCAAAAAAGGTAGTGGGGAATATTTTTGGAGGGCAATTGCTTCTTCTTGAATCATCCCTGCTAGATTAAAAAAGCAAACAAGTGTCAGCTTGCCTGGACAGCAAACTGATCAGAATGGTTCATTGCAGATACTCAGTGCCTCTATGACTGCAGACTAATCCAGCAAAGCATATTCTGCTGTGGCAATATGCTGCTGAGAGAGAAGAGACTCTGGCTACTTACAATTGATTGGATGGGAGCCAAATTGCTTGCTTTTGAGCTGACTCATTACGGAACTTATTACACACACACACACACACACACACACACACACACACTGTGCGTATCTATCTAATCTATCTAATCTTTAAGTCATCCATTGGTGTTGATAGGAACTTGTAAAAGGAGGCAAAGAATCAGGGGACACTCCCACATAGTGGAGGACAACATAGCAATTAGGTAGCTCACACACAACTGAACAATTCCTCTCCCTGCCCTGCCCCCACTGTTCCATTTTTAAGGCACATTTTCACATTCAGATGGCATAAATGATGTACTGTATCTCATTTTTTTTAGCATACAAAAGGCCTCCCAGTTTGCAGAGAATCTGTGATGTTGCTTGAGAAGATTTATACACTGATATCCTGCAGCACTTCCGGGGTTTTTAATGGGTACAATTCTTAGGCCAGGTAGAGAGCTCTAGAGGGCCACATCTGGCGTGTGGATCTGATGTTCCTCATCCTTGTTTTGAAATACCGTATTTTTCGCCCCATAGGATGCACTTTTTCCCCCTCCAAAAATGAAGGGGAAATGTGTGTGCGTCCTGTGGGGTGAATGCAGGCTTTCGCTGAAGCCTGGAGAGTGAGGGGGTCGGTGCGCACCGATGCCTCTAGCTCTCCAAGCTTCAGGAAGCTATCCGCAAGCCTTGCAAGCCCGGCAGGAGTTCCCGCGGGCTCACAAGGCTTGCGGGCAGCAGCCTGCAGCCTGAAGCACGGGGCGCCCTCCGGAGGGCGCTCCCTGCTTCAGGCGGGTGTCTGCAAGCCTTGCACGCCCGGCGGGAGGTCCTGCCGGGTGTGTGAGGCTTGGGGCGGCAGCCTGCAGCCCGAAGCACGGGAGCCCTCTGGAGAGTGCCCCGTGCTTCGGGCAGGTGTATGCAAGGCTTGGGGCTGCAGCCGCGGCTGGGGGGGGGGATAAAATTTTTTTATTCATTTCCCCCCCAAAAAACGAGGTGCGTCCTATGGGCCGATGCGCCCTATAGGACGAAAAATACAGGACGAAAAATACGGTGCGCCCTGTAGGACGAAAAAGCCTTCCAGGCTAATTAAACTTTGGCTCTCCTGCATTAAGTCAACATGTTTCTATCTCACTGAGGGGCAGAATAGCAGAGTTGTTCATTTTTTCCATCAGATTATACAATAGTGGCGCAGTTAAAATAATGACATGTAATGAATACTAATGAAGAGCCAGCATTTTACGATGCCTTTTTATTGGAGGGTATCAGAGTACATGGTTTTCTTTTTACAGCTCCCTTCCCTCCTCAAGATACCTTATTAAACAGAACATTTCCTCACCATGTGGCTTAAGAAGTATGAACAGCAGCCCACACTCACCCTGTAACTGCCTCCCTTCTGTGCCACCATGCACAGTTTCACATTTTGATGTTATGACCATGTGGCAGGGTTGCGCAGCAGTGTTTTGCAACAAAGCCCTCTTTTTGTTTCTGTGACATTTTGTGGAAATGCAGTCCTCTGAAATAAATAACATTCATTGTATTCTTTGATGCGCAACTGGATCAATTGTTAATTTAGCACATGCGCCAAATTATGCTCTGGCTTCGTGACCTGCTCCAGACCCTCTTTCCATTGAGTAGGAATTTGGACTTAGAAGTCCTATATTTGGGTGGGATTCAGCTAATGAATCCCTTTGACAGAAGCCTGTGCAAGGGCTTTCATTTGCACAATGGGGTTTCCTCTAGTTCTCCTGGTAGCGGTCAGGAGAATCCCCAGAACAGCACATGGAAGAAGGTGGGTGGGTGGGTGGAACTGTTCCATCTAGCAAGCTGAAATGCTTGCACTGACGGAACATTCAGCATAGTACAGTGGTACCTCAGGTTACACATGCTTCAGGTTACAGACTCCGCTAACCCAGAAATAGTACCTCAGGTTAAGAACTTTGCTTCAGGATGAGAACAGAAATCACACGGCGGCGGGGCGGCGGCAGCGGGAGGCCCCATTAGCAGTGGCGTAGCGTGGGGGGTGCAGGGGGGGCCGGCCGCACCGGGCGCAACATCTGGGGGTTAGGGTTAGGGGGCGCAAATCCACGGGTTAGGGGGCGCAAATTACTTGCCTTGCCCCGGGTGCTGACAACCCACGCTACGCCACTGCCCATTAGCTAAAGTAGTGCTTCAGGTTAAGAACAGTTTCAGGTTAAGAACAGACCTCCGGAACAAATTAAGATCTTAACCTGAGGTACCACTGTACAACATTGAATTCCTTCCTCTATGTACAATATACTAGTCACTACAGCAAATTATCTGAGAAAGCCACAACACATGAAATAACATTAAATGACATCTATTTCTAGGTAGTATCTGGATGGCAGGCAGGCAGCCATAGAAGTGATCCATTCTATCTGATCCCACGCAGCAGTGTTGGCACAGACCAAATCCTTACATCCTTAAGGCTGCAATCATATGCCTATTTCTGTGCCAGAAAGCCCCATTACATGAAGTGGGGCTTGAGTAAATATTGTTGCATGCTACTCCAATCTCTGAGCAGTATGAGATTCCAGGGGTTCCAGGTACTTACCCAGGGTTTGTGTTTCCTTTTGGAAATGGGGCACAGCAGAGACTGCGGTGCCTTTATGATACAGTATATGGTTTATTTACACATATATACAACCTGAGCCTATGATGGAGGGGTTCACAGCATTAACACCTCAAAAGGGCCTTGTTTCTCCCATAGCTGCAGCTATGGCAGAGATCAACCATTGGTGTGCCTCTCTGGCTTTCCAGCTTGCTGCTCTGCTACTCTGCCACATTATTCTTCCTAACCTCTCTATGCTGTAAACTTTGGTTTTATTTGTTGAGGAATCCTTTGATTCTTTGTCGTCTTAATGGTCCATCACCCAGGTGATCACTTCAACACAGGAAGCTAGCCAGGCTTAATTAGCTCTGATTAGATTTTAATCCTTGCTGGACCTGGGGATTAGAGAGGTCTGGCACCCATCCTAACACCCCAAGCATTGATTAAATTCTAACACTTACTAGATCTAGGGATTAGGGTTGTCTGGCACCCACAAACTCATAACAATATGTGTATAGATAGGAGTGCCCTGCGTGTCTTCTTCTGGACCGAAGTGCAGATAAGTCTTCTAACTTACATAAATTTCAAGCAGCCTATCCAAGCTCTGTTATTTCAAGGCTGGAGTTAGGGAAAGGTTATGTGCTTATCACCAGTGAGGCTTGCATTTGCTCTGTGTCCTGTTTTATTGATACTTTTCTTCTTCTTTGCTTTAGGGAGGAACAGGAAGAGCATGGATGTTTTGGGAAGCATAGAGCCCACACAGTTTCCCCTTCCAAAGCACATCTTGGAAGTGTGGGTCATCGTCCTGATCATCCTGGTCACCATCGTTGTCATGACATCCCTGCTCTTGTGCCCAGCGACAGCAGTGATCATTTACAGAGTCCGGACACACCCGATACATAATGGAGCCGTGTGAAACTTGCTTCCGTGTTTGGCTTTGCTTTTGAGAAACATGGGGGGGGGAATTATAGGGAAACTGTCAGTTTATCAGGCTTTCTCTGACACCAGGCCAAGATCTGAGGAGACAATGGAGGCATGCCAACAAGAATATGACAGCAGCACAGAGACTATGATCATGTGACGAGGACGTCACATGTCACCAGAAGTGCCCCAGAAGCCTGGCTGCACAATACAAACTGTGTCCCTAATGCTCCACATCCAGGACTTTATCTCCAGTTATGGAATCAAGTTGGCTGCTTCAGGATTCCAGATGGTTCTTGTTTTGGATTTTTGGTGTGTCCTTTTATTTGAAAAATGGTTCTTCATGTTTACTGGGCAAGCTGTTCCAAAGGACTAAGGAATTGGCAAAAACAGATGTCAGAAAGGAATAATGAAATGTAATCCAAAAAACCCCTTCCATGTAGATTCCAGATGTGGAAACACAACCTGTTTTATCTATCTCCTTCAAATTGAGACATAGGCATAGACATATTCGGTAAAAACCATGTGGGGGAAAGCTTTGATTGCTCGCAGCTGGAATGTTGGTCATTCTTTCTTTCCTCCAAGATCCCTCTAATCCAAACAGCAGCAGCCGAAAAGGAATTGGGGCGGCGGGGGGAAAGGGGAGAAATGAGATGTAGCTAGATAAGTGAAGTAATTGTATTTGTGGTATACAGTTACAAAATGATTCATCATTAAACATCAATTTTTAAGGAACCTAATAAAATCTAATACAAAAAAAAAAAAAAACAGAGGAGGGGAGAATGAGATTTGAACAAAGTAATTTGCTGTCAGGGAACAGTTTAGAATAAGGTTACCAGATTTTTTTTCAATGAATCCGAGGACACTTTTCAACTTCAATAGGAATGATAGGATTTTGTCAGGGGACTGATTTGTATATCCGGGGACTGTCCCCGGGAAACGGGGACCTCTGGTAACCTTAGTTTAGAATGTGGCAATGAAAAAATGGAGCGAAAGAGGCTTTCTTTTGCTGCTGGGTTTGTGAAACTGTGCATCTTGCAGTTCTGTGAATGGGATGGGAGGGCCTTTCCTAGTTGTACTGAAGGAATGGCAACTAGGGAATAAACTTGTAAAGACTGGGGATCTTTGCAGTTGTGATGCGATACAAGTAGTTTGGCTGTTCCATCCATCCCCCTGTTTCACACGCACCCTCAGGCAACTGTCCATTAATCTACTAATGAGGTTACTAGATGTTTATTTCTGCCTGACAATAGTGAACATATAATTGGCATGAGCATGCAACAATTTATTGTAGTTCCTGCATGATTCATTTCCCTTCTCTGCTACTGCTGGCCTCTACTTCTGTGTCTTTTCTTGACAGTCATCTGTTCCCTCATACGGCAGAACTGGCAACTCCTAGTCCAAAGAGGGCTGTTGGGCCTTCACTGTCTGCACACCGGGGAAAGGTTCAGCAGCTATTCTTGCTGCTATGTGGTGTTGAAGGAAGACTCAAGATTGGCCAGACCTCTCCCTTCCGCTTAGCCACAAGTGGCACTGCAACATCCTGCCAGGCCAGGTGTTAGGAGATGTTGTCCGTTCGTAGTTCAGAGCTGGCGATAGTCTACTTATAAATCTGTTTTTATGGAAAGAAACACTCCACCCTGTGAAAAATGGTTTCAGAGGTTTAAGTAGAATTTGTTTGTGTATTGTACATAAAAGTGGATTCATTTCCATTCATTGTATCAGCAGTAAACTCCTCCTGAAACTGTGATATTGTGGCAAATCCATGTAATAAACGTTTGTTATTTTATTTTATCACATTTGTGAACAGCTTATCATGAAACATCTCAAAATGATTTCGCAGTAGAAGCATCAACAGTTAAAAACAATTCCATATTTTTTAAAATAAGGTCTTTCGTATGACCCAACAGACAATGGAAATAGCACCTCTCTGATGTGTAATGGGAAGGAAATAACAATAACAATAATAATATAAAATTAATAATTGTAGTAGTTTTATTTGTACCCTGCCCATCTGACTCAGTTGCCCCCACACTGAAGGTCTGGTTCCTATTTTGGTTGAATGAATCCCCTGCTATTATGCAGGAGAGACCCTCTCCTGCAGAGCACAGTGTTCGATCAAGTATATACAGTAAGGGGTTAGACTGTCTTTTAGGTTGTTTTGTGCACAACTATCATCTCAATATCAGGCATTGTTGAATTAACTGCCTGCTTTTATTCTTGGTCTTTCTACACTAGTCTCATTTCTGCAATGACTCCTGATCATTCCTATATGAGCACTCGTGAGTGACACCAATCTCATAGTGCAATCTGGCTGAGCATCCTTGCATCTTATGTATGGTTATTATGGGCTGTCTCAAATAGAAAATTGGTGTTGCTCATTTTCATGTTCTTCCTATTCCCTGCCTCTGGGGTAGCCCCTCAGAAGCATGGCTAATGGTCTGGGACGATGGGAGCCAAGAGTCCACAAAATCTGGAGGGCACCACCTTGGCTATTGCTGCCTACCCCACGCTCTGCAATTCCTCATTTTTCGTCCTGGGACACAGGAAAGCTCATCTCTCTTTTTTTAGAATTTCAATTAGAAATAAATATACACCACTTTCAACAAAGCAAAACATGAACACCAAAATAGAAAGAGCAATGCAATTTGCAGTCAAAGATAGGAAAGAACATCAACAGGTGAAAATTCATCTCTAATTGTTAGATGACTAGGAATGGGAGCTTACAGTCAATATCTGCCATTACTGCACACATTCTTCATGTACAGAAATAGCAAAAAAGAGTAGCTCAAGGTGCTAAGAACAAAGGTTTTTTAAAATCCCACTGGTTATGTGATGTTTGAGACACATAACCTATACCTTGTTGACAACATATTTTCTTTCTGTAGGGGGTTGGGACAGGATGTGAATTTAATCTCATATCAACCATGGCTCACGTCACTGTCATATGCACATTTTGCCGAATTTTCTCATAAGGTTTGAGTTTGACCTTGACGAAAGCCAAACACACGAGGGCTTTCTTAGGTAATGAAATGAGTCAGATTGCAGCCTGATATAAATCAGAGTCAGAGAAATTGTTTTCTTTGCTTACATCCTGTTTCTTGTAGCTGGATGGGAAGTGAATAAATTAAATATAGGAAGCTGTCTTAAAATGAACCAGACCATTGATTCACCTAGTTCAGTATTGTCTACACTGGCTCCAGGGTTGCAGATAGGGAATACTGTCAGTCCCAGCTGGAGATGCCTGGGATTGAATTTGGGACCTTCTGTATTCAAAGCAGATGCTCTACTATTGACCCACAGATCTTCTCATGCTCTGCACACATTCCAAAGCGGTTTTTGTTGGGAGTTTCACATGTCTGGTGGCTGTTAACCATTACGCTACAAAGAGCTACCAATCAAAACAAGTAATAGTGATTTTGACAGTAGGTCTTTGGAGGTATTTAAAGAAGGAAGACCGGGTGTCAGCCTAAATGTGGGCCTACCACGAACATGTCATGGCACTACAGAAGTGCAGAAATAGTGGATGGAGCTAAATGTCCGAATATGGTAGGAAGGGCTCCTCTGAGTGCACCGCCATAGGAGCAAGTGGCTGCTGTCAATGCAAGTCCAGCCCCCCTCCCCCCTCCCCCATGCCTATATTGCTTGACATCTAGCGCATCAACAAGCAGCATCTACATGGTTGGTATGAGTCATATCAATCAACCACATTAAACAAGCACATTGAAATTAGTGCAGGAAGCTCACCATTACCATGATGTACCATGTACATTATGTTTTAATCCCAGCCTTAAGAGAGGAGACTTGTGATCACAAAGTGCCTAGATTAGTGGTTGAGATAAACTTAAATTTACCTGTTCTTGTCATACTGTAAGTGGGCATTGGTCTGAGGGTTTGAGTCTAGAGGAAGAAAAACTTCCCATCAGTCTAGTCTCATTAAGGGCATCATCCGTGATCATCCTCCTAGCTGTGTCTAATGTACACAGTGAAAGTAAAAAAGGTAAAGGGACCCCTGACCGTTAGGTCCAGTCGTGACCGACTCTGGGGTTGCGGCGCTCATCTCGCTTTATTGGCCGAGGGAGCCGGCTTCCGGGTCATGTGGCCAGCATGACTAAGCTGTTTCTGGCGAACCAGAGCAGCGCACGGAAATGCCATTTACCTTCCCGCCAGAGCAGTACCTATTTATCTACTTGCACTTTGACATGCTTTTGAACACAATGAAAGCAGTCCAGCATAAATGTTCAGAGATATGGGAGCAGTTTTTAGGATCTTTCAGTCAGGCTGCAGCAGAGGTCTAAATGACTGTGTTAAGTAGTCATCGTCATCATCTAAGATTTTTAGTATGACAGAAAATAATAATGGCAGCTAAGTCTGCACGTTGAATACAAACCACATGCATCTTCTTTAGGGCATATTGTTACTAAACACCAAGTGTGAGGTTGATTGATTTCTTGAAATCTTTTTAAAACCCACACATTCCCTCAGAGCTCCAATACATGTGTTTAACAGTAACCTTTAACATCACAGATCTCCTGCAAGCAAAACTATCAGAACTATCCATTTTAATACTATACTAAGAATAGTATAGCCTCGACCCAGTATATCTGAAGGAGTGTCTCCATCCCCATCGTTCTGCCCGGACACTGAGGTCCAGCTCTGAGGGCCTTCTGGCAGTTCCCTCGCTGCGAGATGTGAGGTTACAGAGAACCAGGCAGAGGGCCTTCTCGGTAGTGGCACCGGCCCTGTAGAACGCCCTCCCATCAGATGTCAAGGAAATAAACAACTATCTGACTTTTAGAAGACATGTGAAGGAAGCCCTGTTTAGGGAAGTTTTTAATGTTTGATGTTTTATCGTGTGTTTAATATTCTATTGGGAGCCACCCAGAGTGGCTGGGGAAACCCAGCCAGATGGGTGGGGTATAAATTATTATTATTATTGCCCCCTCCGAGTTTATTCCGAAGGAGAAATTTGAAGAGAATTCTTCCTTGTTTCAATCACAGTTTTGTCACTCTCTCAAATTAAACCCATGGAATCTAAATGCCGTTTAATCTTGTTATATGGAGGAGCCAAGGATTGTTATACAGAGACTTGAAAGTACCAATGGAAACAATGTGAAGTACTTTAGATTCAGTTAAGATTAATTGGATGCAGTTGGGTCCATTAGTCCTAATTCTTAGGAAACAGCTTTTCTCCAAGGATTTAAAAGGAAGCACAATTAGGATAAAATCTGTTGCTTTGGAAGCAGCCTGAGTCACTGAGCCTTTGGACAAGGAGGCAGAGTACACAGGACAGAATGAGATTCTCAGGAAAAAAGAATATTTACACAGTTGTTTATAGCCAAGACATAGTGCAGAAATACTTGATGGTCTTGAGAGAACAGACCTAAAAAGGGAGGCACACAGATTATTTTACCTGAAAATGTTGTGCTCAGGAAGAATGACCCAGAGAACATGTTGCTTACATGCATTCATGTTCATTAGTAGCTCGCCTCTTTGTTGAACCCAAGCCAAACTGGATACAAAGTCTTGTTATGGAAAAATAAGATGGCAGTTGGGGGGGTGAGGAGAGGGGAATTTATAGCATGCAATTAGAAAGGGTGCTGCCAGAAGTCAAAGGTTCTTTTAGGTTTGGAAGACAATGAACACACGTATGGGTGAAGGCTACACATTCTTTATTAATGCATGCAAAGAAAATATAAAGCATAATACTACAACAAGACAACAATGCTGACATTCCCTTCATTTAGTTCCTGGAAACCACTTGGAGTAGTAATGTGCAGTGGCGTAGCGTGGGTTGTCAGCACCCGGGGCAAGGCAAGTAATTTGTGCCCCCTAACCTGTGGATTTGCGCCCCCTAACCCTAACCCCCAGATGTTGCACCCGGTGCAGCCGGGCCCCCCTGCACCCCCCACGCTACGCCACTGGTGAGCGCCTCCTAAGCATGTGCAGAGCGCCTCCCTCCGCCCCCACCACGCGGAGCTCAGCCTGCGCGTGGGCAGGCCCTTTGTGTCACGCACGCTTGGCAATCCCCGGCACCTCTCCTCTCCTCTCTCTCTCCCTGGAGAAATGAAGCAGTGACCCGACAAGGAGTAGCAAAGGATGGGTGTGTTTCGTCCCTGATCTGGATGAGATCAAGGCGCCGGCAACGGGAAGGAGGCGGGGGAGAAGCAGGAGCAGGCCAGCCGGGGCTGCTCCAGACCCCCCCCCATTTCTCCCATCGCCGCTGGAGGGGTCATGGAGGCACTGAGCCCGGGAGGCGGGTAGCCAGCCAGGGCGCACCTACCCAACCTCGCCGTGCCCAGGCGCGCTGCTCTCTCCAGCTTCCTCCCGGCCGGGCCAGTGGCTCCACCTCTTCCTTTGCCTCTTTGAGCCGCTTAATTCCCAGCAAGCAATTAGCAGGCTCAGATCGGATCCTGCGGCAGGCGGCGCCTCCACCTCCTCCTCCTCCCGGAGGAGCTTTGCTGCTGCTGCTGCGCGGCTCTTTTCCCTCCACCGACGGCGCGCTGCGCCTTGGAGATGTTCCCACTTCCTCGAGGGGGGCTGGCCAAACAGAGACGACGACCCCCCACCCCAAACAAGCCTCGATTGCTTGTCCCTTCCCTCTGGACTCACGCCCCCCCCAGATGTTGCGCCCGGTGCGACCGGCACCCCTGGCACCCCCCACGCTACGCCACTGGTAATGTGACTCATGCATTAGCCAATGTGCAGCACCTTCTGTTGTCCAGATCTACTCCAAGTTCCAAGAAAGAGGGCTTCCCCACCTCCTTATAAGTCTATTACAATGTTGCCATCATAGAACTTACTACATTTTTCTAAATTATGCTGACACAGCAGATTGATAGAGTAATCATAATTGTAGTGTAGCTTATACAACCACCTTGACCATGCTTATACTCTTAAGCAGAGAAGTGGTCCATGGTAGTCAACCAATATAGATAACTGTACTGTATTAGGCTGTCCCTAATAAGCTTTGAACCACCCCGTTTATGTTCTGAACCACCCTGTGTTCTTTGGATGAAAGGCAGTACAGTGGAACCTCAGTTCCCAAATGCCTCCGTTCTCGTACGTTTCGATTCCCAAACACCGAAAGCCCAGAAGTAAATGCTTCCTTTTTCAAATGTTTTTCGGAACCCGAACATGAGACACGGCTTCCACTGAGTGCAAGAAGCTCTTGTAACCAATGGGAAGCCGCACCTTGGTTTTCGAACGTTTCAGAAGCCGAACGAGCTTCCGGAATGGATTTTGTTTGGGAACAGAGGTTCCACTGTATACAAATTTAGTAGTAGTAGTAGTAGTAGTAGTAAGTAGTAAAAGTAAATGACCCCTGGACGATTAAGTCCAGTCAAAGGCGACTATGGAGTTGCGGCGTTCATCTCGCTTTCAGGCCGAGGGAGCTGGCATTTGTCCTCAGACAGCTTTGGGTCATGTGGCCAGCATGACTAAACTGCTTCTGGCACAACAGAAGAACATGACGGAAACCAGAATGCATGTAAACACCATTTACTTTCCTGCCGTAGCGGTACCTATTTATCTACTTGTACTGGTGTGCTTTCAAACTGCTAGGTTGGCAGAAGCTGGGACAAAGCAACGGGAGCTCACCTTGTCGTGTGGATTCGAACTGCCTACCTTCCGATCAGCAAGCCCAAGGGACTCAGTTTTTTAGACCACAGCGCCACCAGCGTCCCTTTTTACTTCCAGTAGTAGTACTAATACTCCCTAAACAGGTGGCTGTTAATGTTAAAGAACCTAACATTGTCAGGTTCTGGATGTCAGACCAATACAATAAAAACAAAAAAATAAAAATAAAAGCAGCATTTAATAATGTATCTCCACCACAGTGACTAACCAATTTCTAATTCTTTTCCAAAACAATTGCATTAGTCCACCACATCAGATAAGCATTTTCTTGAATGTCTTTTAAGGAACAGACCTTTGAAGATTTTCCAGAGGAGTAGCAAAAACAACAAAGCGTCTCAGAACATCTTAATTATTATGGCACAAGCTTTTGTGACACGAAATCCACTTCACCAGATGATGTGGGCTCTAATCCATGAAAGCTTATGTACAACAAAAGCTTATGCCATAATTAATTTGTTAGACTTTAAAGTGCTGCAAGCATTTTTCAGCGTAATCCGATGCAGTTCTTCTCAGAAGTAAATCCCGTACCTTCCAACAAGCCACAGAAGAAAATTGGGACTAGCATCTTTTGGGGCTGAGTCATGTGACACATGTCTTTCCCTAAGAGAACCATAGACTCAAAAAACCGTAGAGTTGGGAGAGTTCCCTGAGGGTCAACTGGTCCAACCCACTGCCATAAAACTCACCCTGCCAGGTCCGGTTTCCTGAGGCTCAGAGTGCACACTTTCTCCTTAAAACCAGCTGCCTACGGGGAACGCAGCCAGTTAGAGGTGGAAACGGCATGTGGAGGGAGTCCAAAGGCCTGGGTATACTCCAGTTAGACTAAGAAATAAGGGGTTTATTGCTTGCTACTCATTAGATGCATGATAAGACAGACTGTGAGGATTTAACTCTCCTTTTCCTCCAAGGTCAGCTCAATATATTTTGCCACTTGAGGCAAAGGACAAGATGGCGTCCTTTCCCAAGGTACATACAGAAGCCAATTGTGCTGGCAATGGAATCTTATTCCAATACTGGTGAAAGGAAAGGGTCTTCTACTGCATTTGTGGGCTAGTGTAGTGGTTACAGGGCAGTGCACATGGCACTCGCTGCTCCGGCCACTCTCCCCACCTCAGTATCAGCCGCCTGAGGCAGCTTCCTCAGTCAGCTTTATAGCTGTACCTTGGTTCTCGAATGTAATCCATTCTGGAAGTCTGTTCAACTTCCGAAAATGTTCAAAAACCAAGGCACGGCTTCTGATTGGCTACAGGAGCTTCCTGCACTTAATTGGAAGCCTTGGAAGCCACACTGGACGTCCAAAGAATGTTAAAAAACCAGAACACCTACTTCTTTGTTTTCAGCGTCCAGGAGCCAAAACGGGTGAGTACTAAGGCGTTCAAGAACCAAGGTGCGACAGTACTCCCTGGCCTCCTCCTCCTCCTCCTGGAGTCAAACTCTCTAAGGAATTGGAACTCTCTTCCATTATCTTTTTACCATTCTGTGGATGTTTTCAGACAGTCGCTATTTTTTAATAAAAATAAAAATACAATCACATGGTTTTTCGGTTTGGAGACAGATGGGATGGACTTAGAATCATAGAATCATAGAGTTGGAAGAGACCACAAGGGCCATCGAGTCCAACCCCCTGCCAAGCAGGAAACACCATCAGAGCACTCCTGACATATGGTTGTCAAGCCTCTGCTTAAAGACCTCCAAAGTAGGAGACTCCACCACACTCCTTGGCAGCAAATTCCACTGTCAAACAGCTCTTACTGTCAGGAAGTTCTTCCTAATGTTTAGGTGGAATCTTCTTTCTTTTAGTTTGGATCCATTGCTCCGTGTCCGCTTCTCTGGAGCAGCAGAAAACAACCTTTCTCCCTCCTCTATGTGACATCCTTTTATATATTTGAACATGGCTATCATATCACCCCTTAACCTCCTCTTCTCCAGGCTAAACATGCCCAGCTCCCTTAGCCGTTCCTCATAAGGCATCGTTTCCAGGCCTTTGACCATTTTGGTTGCCCTCCTCTGGATACGTTCCAGTTTGTCAGTGTCCTTCGACTTCCTCGCAATACTTTTGGAGTGAGTGGTGGAGAGAGCAGCTAGAGAGCAGCCAATTGACAGAAATGCCTCTCCAAGTTCAAATGATGTTTAGAAGAGAAAAGAGTGTGGCTCTGAGATTCTGGGGAACACTTTTTTAAAAAATGGCTTTACATTTCACTTGGTACAACTAAGCCCTGTTTCCCCTAATAGACCAGTCTTCGCTGACTTTAATCAGGGAGTAGGAAGAACGGAGAATAGAAAGAAAGCATTGAATTAAAATGCTAGAATTCAACCATGGCAAATCATTGTTTGTAGTCATGTTTCAAAGACAACCTCTCAGTTAACAATGTATACTAATAACTTGGGAATTCTCAGTGACAAGGAGCCCTAATTTTGCACATATCTATAAATCCCCTTTTGCAGCCCAGCATTAAAGGGGATTTGGAACATTCTGTAGTCCCCTCACAGCTTTGTTTTGTCAGGAACTGAGCAAAAGATGGTTTCCCAACCCAGATATGCATTTTTCAGAGGTTTCTGCTTGGCTACGCATGTTATTAATTAGACAGACAGTGCTGCCAAAGGTGGCCATTGTCAACATTTCATTAAAGCCTTTTTCAAAGGGAAGCTGAGTGCATCTGCTTTAGAAATAATGAGTTAGTTCATTTTCCAACTCCCATGGCATTTTATAAGAAACGCCTGCCCAAGTGAGAGGTCTGTTAAAGCATTTTGTAAAAAATATATATGGAACAGGACTTTGCAGAAAACAAAATCCCCATTAATTTTACTTTTAGCCCTTTGCCAACACTTTCCTTAATCCAACCACAGTGGAGTGACCATCCAGAAAAGGCCTTGTGTGCATGTGTTGAGGGCAAGTGGCCTTGATGTCAGTTTCCTTGTTTACTGCTTTTGAGTCCCACCCCCCAAATCATAGATGTGTAGTTGGTCTACAAATGCAAAGTTGAATGAAGGGAGAGGGCTATAGCTCATAGTTTTACCAACCCCATAGTATTTCTATGCCTGTAGACCTCTTGTACGCTTCTTGTCAACAATGATCAGATGAGATGTCTTTCTTTTTTAAAAAAAATATTGCAAGTGCATCAGAGATACGTAAGTTTCAGATCATTCCTTACTCTGGTGAACAATGTGCATGCAAATAGATACCTGTGGGCTCAAAATGCCCCTGATCCTTCCCTAACTACCTATCCAGAGAACAAACATTGATCATTATGGCAACCAATATGCCATAATGAGCATGATGAGATTTACTGTGAGATTTTGATGTTTAATAGAGCACACTTTTATGCTCCGTTTACTAACATGTCTTGCTTCAGAAGCTAGAACAGGACAAGCTATTGGAATTAATGAATTAATGACATACCACAGACAGAGAAAACCCCTCAGTAATGGGACTGAGAGAGAACCCTCCACTTAGAGAATAGCACGAAAAGCTGGAGGGCTATTGTCTTCCAACACCACACACTTTTCACATTAGTGTTGCGTAAGGAAGCTCTTAACTCACAGAACTCCCGGTTCCAAAGATAGATGCAACATATTTATGTAACTAAGCAGTCACTAGCCACAAGGGTCAAATACATGCCTTCACATTGGCTGGCTGACCTATCCGCTGAGAGCTGGCCCGAGGATGGGAATATTGTGAAAGCACATTTCTTCATTTGCTCTGCTGCTCTCCAAGAACATCTCTGTGTGCGATTGCCGGATGGAGAAACTATTGTTTTAAAACTAAATGCTGAAATAAGACTCTCAGGAATGGACTCCATATCTGCCACAAGCATGAACCACTGCTGTTGTTCCTTTCCTTCAGGAAGGAAAAACAATAATACTTTACAAGACTCCAACATAAATATTTTCAGTACAAGCAAGGAACAGCTGCATGATGGGTCACCAGCCTTTGGGGGCCCAAGGGCACATTTGCAAAACAAAAGAGACCACAACCAAGCATATATACTACAACCTATTCTTTTGGCTACAAAAGCTTAATTTCAGTGAGGGGAGAAGAGTCTACTGAGCACAAGGGAAGGACTTTGCAGGCGCCCAGGGATGCCACATTAGCAATGCTTGTTCTACCTTCTAAAAGTTGTCTTGAAACTATAATCTAAGATTCCTCCATCGCCCTGCGATTAAGCAATTGAATGCCGAGGAGATTTTAAAGACATGGGCTACTGGATGGTGGCTAAGGCTAAAAAGCACAAATTAACGATGGCAAGGAAAGAAACCATGCTTTTTTAATGCATGCCAGTGAAAGGAAAGATTTTCAGGGTTCTGAGGCTGAACCAAAAGACTCATCCATACTGGCAAGAAATACAGGCAATTGCTGTGTGCAAAGCAATAAAAGATTTAGGAAGCAATGGAAAAGTCACTCGGGGTGATGAAAGACTTGCTCTTTCATGACTGCCAAGAAATCAATTCCCCTTTCAAAATCTGAAAAGGGGCGGAGGGTAAGGGCTGAGAGTGCAGCTGTTCATCCTGATTTTAGCTGGAGGATGAACAGAAAGCTAAATTTAATTCTCAAAAATATTGGCGGTGGCAGTGGGGGGTGGAGATCTATTCTAAAGGAATCACTAGTGTGTAATAAATACTGCTTTGTGTGAAGTGCCTGGAGAACTGCCTAATCAACAAGGGAATGCTAAAGAACAACAACTGCAAAAATAAAGTTTCATGCTTGACTGAAGCTATGACCATCTTTTCTGTGAGTCCCGGAAGTCCTGCTCCCTGTCTTGCAGGCCTTTTCCCAGTTGGCCTGGGAGGGCAGGGCCCCTGACTGACTCCAGCTACAAAAACTGAGGCTGCCAAACAGACTCTGGGGCTCGGTATTGTTTGGGGGGCTTTGTTCAGGTGTGTGTGCTGCTATTGATATTATTATTTTTTAGTTGAAAACTTACTGTGATTTGTGTTGAAATTAATTTGGTTGTGTCATTTTTGATGTTTTATTTATTGTTTATGCCTACTTTTGGTTATGTTTGTAATGATGTATTTTTTTCACTTTGCAAGGCAGCTTGAGCATGGTTTGAACAAGGGAAAGGTGGTATACAAATAAAATGATGCACGTATAGAATCACAGAATCGTAGAGCGGGAAGAAACACCCAGGGTCATCTAGGCCAACCCCCTGCAATGCAGGAATCTCAGCTAAAGTATACCTGAAGGAGCGTCTCCACCCCCACTGTTCAGCTATGAGGGCCTTCTGGCAGTTCCCTCACTGCGAGAGGTGAGGTTACAGGGAACCAGGCAGAGGGCCTTCTTGGTAGTGGCGCCCGCCCTGTGGAATGCCCTCCCTATCAGATGTCAAAGAAATAAACAACTATCTGACTTTTAGAAGACATCTGAAGGCAGCCCTGTTTAGGGAAGTTTTTAATTTGTGATGTTTTATCGTGTTTTTAATATTCTGTTGGGAGCCGCCCAGAGTGGCTGGGGAAACCCAGCCAGATGGGCGGGATATAAATAATAAATCATCATCATCATTATCATTATCATTCTGATTATAGCATCCGTGACAGATGGCTATCCAACCTCTATTTAGAAACCTCCAAAGAAGGAGAGCCCACAAGCTCCCAAGGTAGATTGTTATGACCATATACAGTGGTATCTCGGGTTAAGAACTTAATTTGTTCTGGAGGTCCATTCTTAACCTGAAACTGTTCTTAACCTGAGGTACCACTTTAGCTAATGGGGCCTCCAGCCACCACCGTGCCACCAGAGCACAATTTGTTTTCTCATCCTGAAGCAAAGTTCTTAACCCGAGGGACTATTTCTGGGTTAACGGAGTCTGTAACCTGAAGTGTCTGTAACCTGAAGTGTCTGTAACCCAAGGTACCGCAGTATATGAAACCTAAACTAATACAGTCTATGCTATTGCAAATGAAAGCACCGATGCAAAGTGCTTGCTCTGATGCTTAAAGCTGTAAACAGCTTGGACCCAAATATCTGCAACTTCATGTCTCATATCAACCTGCCTATGCTTTAACGTCATCAGATGAGCTCCTCCTAGTGGCCCTTGAGTGAGGGCCTGGGACAGAGCTATTTCAGTCAGAGGTGGGTGCTTGCATGCAGAAATCTCTCCCTGTGGAGATGTGCCTGGCCTTAAGCAGAAGTAACAAATTGTCAAAGAACCAGGAGGGGAAGTTGAGGGACGTCAAGGGGTGGGGGGAGTTTTGCTTTAATTTCTATCTTCTTTGTTTATATGATAAATGTGTTGAATATTACAATGTAAAATCTAATAATTTTTTAAATTTTTTTTAAAGAGATGTGTCTGGCCTCATTTATTTAAAGCTTCAAGCAGCTGGACAAGAAGATGCATCACCATTCAGTGATTTGTTTCTGTGCATTCTTAATTGACTGTTATTTTATGGATTTTATGTTTTCCAGTTAAACTTTTATTGCACTAGCCATAGGCCATGGCATCATTCAGAAGGACAACAAAAACAACAATAACCATAAAAATCATTGGGCACCACACATACAATAAAACCACGGTCACGGCTACTAAAATTATTTGTTGCATTAAATAGAATAGAATAGCAGATGATTCTCAGGTAAGATGTGCCAAATTAAATATCCGAATCCCCTTTGCAGTTGACTACTATTTTATCTAGTTCCTTCCTCCTGATCTTCTTAGCTGCCAGCGCATAGAGTGCTACTTTATGGATTCTTACCGCCTTGATTTTGTTGTTAAACAGCCCTCAGAAAAGAGCAGCATGCAAATAAAAAAAAAAAAATCTGGAGTAGAGAGGAGTAGAGATCACAGGAATATATTTAGGTGCCGTGGAATGAAATTCATGTTTTAACAAAGCTGAAAACATTGGTGCCTTAGCTAATTGTGTTATCTGGGTTGAAAGAAGAAATAGGGTCTTTGTAGAGACTGCAAAAGACACATCAGGGACGTCAGCACAGGAGTTAAAAAAGCATGTGTGATGTGAAAGAGAGCAGGACCGGGTGCTGTGCTGTTTAGCCAGTCCTGGTTGCAGAGTTCTAGTCTGATCACAGTGAGCACTTAGCATTCATATCCATCCTTCAGACATGAAGGAGTAAAACACACACAGAGAGACATCTGCATATACCATCATAAACTGCTCTTATCCAATCCAACCATCTAGTGGACATCCTAGGTAACTGCAGGAATTCTCCAAAGGAAACCAGAGCTTCCACACAACCAAAAAAAATATGCAGTGCTCAACCAAATATTACACTCCTTCAAGCCCCACTTCATTATAACTATTCCATCACACCATCCCTACATAATGGATATTGTCTAGCAGCAGAGGGTATTGCAGCCTCCTGTGGCAGTGAGTTCCACAGTTTAACTGTATGCTGTGTGAAGAAGTACTACCCGCTGTCCTGCATCTCAAAGCATTCAGCTTCATTGGATGGTCCTGGGTCTAGAATTATGCCAGAGGGAGAAAAAGACCTCTGTCGTGTCCCATCTTACATGCTATCTCCCTCCCCTCAAATTATAAAGCCAGAAATGTAATATTTTCTCATAGGGAAGTTTCTCCAGTGGTGACAAGAAATATTCTTTTGGAAGTGAGGTGACCAGAACACAGTATTCCAAATGCAGTTGCGCCATAGGTAATATAGTAGTGCTATGCTATTGGCAGTTTTGTTTTCAATTCCTTTCTGGAAATTATGGTATATGAGAAAATATCCACAGGCTTGAATCTCAATCTCTCTCTCTCTCTCTCTCTCTCTCTCTCTCTCTCTCTCTCTCTCTCTCACACACACACACACACACACACACACACACACACACACATTCTACACAGTCTCTGGTCTGCTTCTCCCATTTCAAACAGGCAAACAGTATGCGGAGGAGGAAACAAAGGGCTCAGTACAAATAATAGGTTGTACCTACAGGCGTCAGACATGAGAGAGAAATGGTAACCAGTGGCTCTTAATCCATCATGCCTATTAGTCTAGTGTCTCCAGTCGTGTAATTAGAACAGAAAGTCAGAGGTGAAATGACGGTAAATTGCCAATTATCCGTTGTTCCAGGAAATGAAGTTTTCGCTTATCATTTTACAGGCAAAGTGCAGCTCTTCGAATTTCTAAACGCTATTGGATGATTAGCCAGGCTTGCCAAACTGAGACATGATCATTTCAACATTTGGAAACAACATAATTAAGTCAGGTATGATCCCTTTGCAGTATCATGAACTGCCTTTGAGCCTTTTATGGTCTTATTTAATGTGATACATGTAGGCATCCCTGATTTGGGGAAATTGTTTATAGGGAATTTGATGGTAGCAGCAAAAATGGCACAGGGCTATGAAGCTCCCTTCTGTCTGTGAATGGTTGATCCAATATCTTGAGCTAGCAGAAATAGACAAGGTTGCAGAATGGGTTTACAGTGGTACCTCAGGTTACATACGCTTAAGGTTACAGACGCTTCAAGTTACAGACTCCACTAACCCAGAAATAGTACCTCGGGTTAAGAACTTTGCTTCAGGATGAGAACAGAAATCGTGCTCCAGCGGCGCGGCGGCAGCAGCAGGCCCCATTAGCTAAAGTGGTGCTTCAGGTTAAGAACAGTTTCAGGTTAAGAACGGTCCTCCGGAACAAATTAAGGACTTAACCCGAGGTACCACTGTACAAGGGATGGCAGTTTTGACAGATAAAGGCTCAAATATTATTTTATATTGGAATGGGTTTATATTCTGGTTACAGGGCTCTGGATAGGAATCTGTTTGTCTGAATTGTCCATGCACCCGAAGGACTGTAATACCTTTCAACCTGCCTCCTTCGCCTGCCATATCAGTTCCCTGCATTGTAAGTATAGTGGTGATTGTCTTTATATAAGAGAAATTCACGTGTCAGATTACTTTTATCACACCACTACTGGTGAGAAGCCAGCCAAAGTCAACATCTATAGCCCATGTTTCCTGAATGCCATTTAAAGATAGTAGATGGGTTCCCTGCCAACTGTGGGACTCTAAATCCTGTGGTAAATGTCCCAATTCATTTGGAGAAGGAAGGAACAGGACCTTTAGGATCAGAACTGGCATCGTGAGATCTTGCTAAGCCAAAGGAAAATGTTTGGGTGGTGGCAACATTTAAGCAGCTTACTTGAATACATGGGTGTTCAGATCATGAGATGAGCTTTGCCCATGTGGTCTAGCATCCTGTTTTCACAGTAGCCGACCAGGTGCCTATAGGAAGCCTGGACACACGACACAAGCAGTCTCCCACCTTGCAATTCCCAGCAATGGGTACATGGATATTTGCTGCTTCCAATACGTGGCCACAATGGCTAGTTGCTTTATCCTCCAGGAATTTGTCTACACCCTCCCTTTAAGAGCTACTGCAATCCCAAGATCCCTCTTTCTTACTCACTGCCAGGTCTCACACACCCTGTAAGCATATTTGTGAAGTTATTGTGGTTTTGACTTTCCCTCTCAACTTCCTTTCCCGCCCCCCAAAACCCTTCATTTTTAAGGAGGATTCTTCTTGGGAGAGGATAATTTGAAATTTTGGCATTGAAGCACTGTCCTAAAGCTGTTTACTCAGAAGTAAGTCCAACTGAGTTCAATGGCAGCTAGCCACATATAACCCATGAACTTCATTTCATTTTTCTTGTCATTACAGCGGGAGGGCCATGAGCCAAAGTAAAAATACAGTATACAGTGGTACCTCGGGTTAAGAACTTAATTCGTTCTGGAGGTCCGTTCTTAACCTGAAACTGTTCTTAGCCTGAAGCACCACTTTAGCTAATGGGGCCTCCCGCTGCCACCACGCTGTTGCCACGCGATTTCTGTTCTCACCCTGAAGCAAAGTTCTTAACTATTTCTGGGTTAGCAGAGTCTGTAACCTGAAGCGTCTGTAATCCAAGGTACCACTGTATTTGCTATAGCTGGGCTTTTTCTCTGTAGCATTCTCACACAGCATATGTTTAAAGCACCCTCCCCAAATAATCCAGTGAGTTGTATTTTGTTAAGGATTCTTGGGAAGGTGCTTTAAATGTATGGTGTGTATACAGAAGGGGCTGGCCTCAAGAATTTGAGCTGCAGCAGAGAAAACTGCCACATAAAGGCAGATTTGGCTGCACAATTGGTGGTTTTGCTGGCAACACTAACTGCTTTGGATCACAGGTCCAGTCCCTTTCCTTCCTAGCTATTTAAAGACAAAATTGGTTCAGAATCTTTGAATCCCTGTCAAGGGTTTTAAGTAAGTTAAGCGCAATGGCTGAACCATGTCCAAAGGGGAGCAACGGTATTGTTTCCTGGAGGCATTTTAGCCTCAATAATAGATTGTATTTATACACTGTTTAGAGCTGTGATTGCTCAAGCAGAGCCAAGTCAGCTTTGGCCTTTCTTTTGCTCTGGGAAGGGGTCCCCCTAGTCTAATAGCATAAACATTTCAACATCGTGGACTGGAAGTGGTTTATGCAAAAAGACCTGGGATTTCTCGTAACACAAGAGGAACTGCACATTTCTTGGAAGCAGTTTAGGCAGCATGAAGCATCTCTGTGCGACGGCCTGATATTCATATTATGCCTTTGATGGATTTAACGTATGCTCCACTTGGAGTACTTCCATAGAAGGTGTTTCGTCTGGAGTTTCTATACTTCATTAAGAACAGGTTAGAGCAGGCCAAAGACTCATCCAGTCCCACCTTTTATTCTCACAGTGGCCAAACAAACACCTTTGGGAAGCCCATAAGCAGGACCTGAAAGGAACAGCACTCTCCACACTTGTGATTCCCAGCACCTGGAGGCCTCTGACAGCACAAGGAGAGCACCACCACCATCACAACCTTTTATCTCACTTTCTAATTTTCTTCCTCTGCGGCCCTTTCCCCACACAGGAAGACCTTCCCCCCCCCCAGCCACCTCTCAGCATGCAAGCAGTTGCCAGTGCTCACATTGATCTAACCGAAATGTTGTGGGTTAAGGGGAGAGATGACAATTGAAGAGGCAATGAGGCCCATCTGAAAGTGGACCACCAGTGGATTTGAGAAACACTGCTTCAGTGCTACACATGGTCAGTGATACATCAATACAGTGGTACCTCTGTATAAGTCCACCCTGTCCAGCATCCATTTCAGCGGACGTCCGCAGCAAACCAGGAAGTACTGGAACGGGTTACTTCTGGGTTTGCTGACTGCACATGCGCAGAAGCGCAAACCGCTCCACGTGTGTGCACAGAGCGGTGGTTTGTCGAGCGTCCTTTTCATCAAGCGTCTGGGGCTCCGGAATGGATCCCGGACTCAAAACAAGGTCCCACTGTAAAGTGAACCTATCACAACTCACCACACTTTCAGGATAATCTTAGCAATAGGTGCCATTTTATGACCATGCCGAAAGACAGCTATTGTCCTAAACCCTTGGCCTACCTGGCAGCGAGTCAGTATGCCAAGCTCAAAGTCATGAGGGTCAGCCCACACAAACAAAGTCCCACATCCAAAGGTCAGGAAACACAATTCAGGGTCAATCCAAGTAGCCAAGTCTGAAGTCCACCAGTCAGGATACAGTTCAGAGGCAAACCCAAAGCACAGGTCCAGGAGCATCCAAGTCAAGATCCGTGAACATGGGCAGTTGAGCAGACACAGCACCTCAGCTCTGCTTCCCTTTTGTACTTTGCATGCTGACTGCGGCACCTGTGCTTGATGAGGAATCACACCTTTTCCCAGAGCTAGTGAGCCTCACCTGGCCAGCTAGGGAGCTGGGCTGTGGACCCTTGCCTGCCTCAGCCTCCTGGAACGCCCCTCCTGCTGCTCCCTCAGAGGCCGCTGTGTTTGTGGAGACAGGAGCCCCTCTGGCTCTGGTGATGGGTCCTGCTGCTCTGGTTCCTGTGCATTGACCCCCATCCCCTCACTATCCTCTGTCACCCTGTGAATACTTCTTTCCCCATCCCCTGTTTGCCCCGGTGTGTCCCCGTCCCAGCAATCCCCCACCGGGATCCTCTTCCTCCTCCCCGTTGTTCTGCCAATTCATGACAGCTACAACACAGTACAGTATAGTGTTACAGCATAATGGCAGTGTGATGTTATAGCACTATACTTCTATTTTGTTCCAAATAAAAGCTGGAACACTGCTTTAATGATAATTTTAAAATTGCCTTAAAATGTACAAATGAAGATGGCACCCACCACAAGGGTTATGGTGACTGTGTGTGCTGAGCTGCAAATGGCCTCACCCACAGCTGCTATGTCAGGCCAACTGGTCTGGACAGGACACAGTGGGAGAGACACATAGAAAAAGCGCATTAGTCCTAATGGTATGCAAAGGTACTTGCCGTTCTGCTTGCAGCTTACAATGGAAGAGCAATAACTGGGTCATGCTAGGAGCCCCCTGTGGGGAAGTGACCTTGACAGAAACTATCCTCACACTGGCAGCACTGGGTGGATTTGCCTTTGGTCTTTTTGTCGTAATTGAGTAGAAGAATACTAGACTGGACACCTAGACTGGAGAATGAAGCAGCTAGATTGGTGACTGGGAATGGCCGCCAAGACCATATAACACCGGTCCTGAAAGACCTATATTGGCTCCCAATATGTTTCCGAGCACAATTCAAAGTGTTGGTGTTGACCTTTAAAGCCCTAAATGGCCTTGACCCTCGATACCTGAAGGAGTGTCTCCACTTCCATTGTCCATTCTGTTGGGAGCCGCCCAGAGTGGTTCAGGAAACCCAGCCAGATGGGGGGAGGGTATAAATAATAATTTGTTGTTGTTGTTGTTGATGATGATGATGTTGTTCTACAGCATATAATAAAATTGGGCTTCCCATTCATTTTTTATTTATTTTCTTTAAAATATTGTGACCACTCTCCAAGACCCAAGGCAGCATGCAACAAATATTAAACCCACAAATCACACTAAGATACAGATGGTTAAAAGAAGCAAACACCCAACCGTACATAAGAAGATGCAGAAAAAGCTCATTCAAAGGTCAACTGCCAGAAGCTGTTCTGAAAAGTAAATTAGTTCCTATGCTCTCTGAAGGTGTAAGTGTTAAGGCCTCTAACTAGCTTCTGTCCAAATGTTAGAAAGAGATGAGAGTCTCTGGGACCCATCATCAAGAATGGTTTATGCCTATCTTTAGTCATCTTTTCAGCAGAAATGTTTCTTGATTAGCATGAGTTATGTACTTGTCTGAATGTTCGTTTCATATCACCAGCAGCTGCCTCCACTCTGGGTTTGGCTGATGATATGTTAATGCTCTGACTCACTCGTTTTCAGTATTGTTTGAAAGTTTGAAGTACTGTATACAGATATGCAGAAAAATTACACAACCATAACAAATTGAGCTCCTGTTCTGAAAATATCTCTCCAAAGATATTCCTCTGTGCAGATATTTCTGGAGTCTGCAGACATTGGTGAGATTGCCAAAAACAACACGCAAAAACAAAATTGGGAGTGGTTAAAATAATGAATAAAGTCTACTGGTGTTGGATTTGAGTGCAAACAAGGGTGTGTATTTGTGTTACTGAAGTTCAATATTTGCACTACTGAAGTCCAAATCTTACAAGTCTTTTTATTCTCATGCAACTGACAAATTTCATGAACTGCAGTAGTTTTTTTGGCAGAAGTGGGATGTGCAGATAATTACATACAGTGTTTGCACACATACGCAGTTTGCTTCTTGTGCAGTCTGAGGAGCCCAAGACTGACAGACACAGCTGACAATCACTTGTCAGCACACATTTGCATATTTTCTACAACATTCTGATTATAATACCTTGAACAAAAGAGGACAAAATGCACAATCCTGACTATTTACTAAAGGGAATCATGTCATGCAAGAAGAAGAGACTCCAAATCACATTTGGATGATCCAAGAAGCATCAAAAAATGGGTGTGCTTCTGCAGTCCCTGTGCTTGTCATTGGAAGCCCTTCCCTAGCTTGCAGGACCAATTGGAATTGTAGGCCAAAAACAGCTAGAGACCAACTAGATAGAATGCAGTTAGGGTTGGGGGAGAAATTTGATTCAGTCCACATTTAAAGGCAAACCTGTCTAATTCACACTTTCTGAAACAATATGACAACCGAACTGTAACACAGCCCGCTTTTGAAATCTGTCCTTATATCCCAAGCTTGTGATGCAGTTCTCCAAACCATGTTTATGGAAGACAATCTTACTTGGCCACGAGTGATCACCAAAGAAGAAGACAGACAGACAGACAGACAGACAGACAGACAGACAGACATATTTATTAGGAGAAATTGGCACTAAAATGCTGATGAATTTTCATGGTTCTTTTTTTAAAAAAACAAACCTGCAGTTTTCTGCAGAAATGTGAGGAACTGAATATAAGATTGGAAAAATAAGAAACTGAGAGGGCAGAAATTGGCATATCCATCCAGCCCTAGCTGCAGTAAACTCTAAGTTTTGCTGGCGGTTAGTTATAGGCAGAAGTGTAGGATCTTACTCATTCTCTCCCATGTGAAGTGGCTGGTGCGTCTGGGATTTTCCCCTCCTGTCTTTGCTTGTGCTAAGAGGTCGGCTTGCTTTCATATCTTCTGCTAAGTAATACACGGCCAATGCCTCAAGGTCTATTTGTTCATGTCTCTCTCTCCCCCACCCCCGCTTTTGAGAGACCATACTTTATGCAATATGGGCTGAACTCTTCGAACTGTGTATTTCTGCCCTGGTGCCAAAAATCACACTAGATGCTCTTTCTGTCCCTAGTACCACCCTAAAAAATTATGGAGGACAAGGCTGCCAGTGGGTTCTAGCACCAGCTGTTGGGAATAACAAGGGGGGAGAGTATGCTTTGCTTGTGGTCTTCCCATAGGCCTTTGGAGAACTGGATTTTGAACTAGATAGGTGCTTAGTCTGGTCCAGCAGGGCTTTTTCGTGTTCATAAAATTCTTTGACTCCAGTTCTCCTCACTCGGAGAGCAGCTTTTGCTCTCAGTGAAAAATGGTATACAGTGGTACCTCGGGTTACATATGCTTCAGGTTACATACGCTTCAGGTTACAGACTCCGCTAACCCGGAAATAGTACCTCGGGTTAAGAACTTTGCTTCAGGATGAGAACAGAAATCGTGCTCCGGCAGCGCGGCAGCAGCAGGAGGCCCCATTAGCTAAAGTGGTGCTTCAGGTTAAGAACAGTTTCGGGTTAAGAATGGACCTCCGGAACGAATTAAGTACTTAACCCGAGGTACCACTGTATATTGATCGTTGCTTTCAATATCAAAAGCATCAAAATAAAATTGAATATGATGGAATGTAGTTTTTGTGCAACTGCACAATCTCTTTATCGGCACTATTATACTTAATTTTTAAAGTCAAGAGGATAAAATCCAACTTCTGCCATTGGCCACTGGCCCTGAGCTCCGCTTCAGAAAGGGGTGTTGGTGGTCAGTCTATTGTTGAGGGCAGAAGAGGAGCAGTTTTGGGGCCGTCTGAGAGGTCAGAGGATCTTGAATGCTGTTTTTCCCCTCTGTATTAACCCCGCTGACATATTTAAATAAATAAATGAAGGGGTTTTTACCTAAGTTTATTTGCTTGCAAAATTCCCCACGCTACCTTGCAAAATGGGACAGTCCCTTTTATATTAGCAACCTTCCTTTCCCCCCTTCTCTGGATTGCATTCTGGTTTATCATTAAACAGTTCAGAATCTGCTTTGTCATCTCTTCCCCACATGACTCGAAAAATGTTTCCTGTAAAACATCTTCATCTACTCTCTATGTATAGACACTTTGGCTGATCATGTGTTTGTTGTCAAGGCTGGTCACTGATCTTTTCTCCACCAGCGTCAGGAAATTCAGCAACTGAGACAACATAGATTTGTTAGGATTTGGGAATGATGAGTTGAGGTCATCAAAACCTGGCCAAGCTCTGCCTGAAAGAGAAAACTCCCTGAAATGTACAAAGTTTACACAGATAGCTGATGTGTACAATGTGCTGTGTTATAAAACCAGTCTATACAATGCTGCTTGCTTCACCATTTTGGGAAAGTTTGGGTGTTTCCTGTTCCCTTAGAGTGCTCAGCCATTCTGCCTCCAGCACTTTAGCCAAAAATAAGTGCAATTTTGGAGTTCTACTACTTGAAGTAAAGAATATTCTTTACTTGGTTCTGTGGGACTGTAAAAATCTGGAGTGAAAAAGCATAGTCGTGTCTGACTCTTCGTGACCCCATGGACCAGAGCACGCCAGGCACTCCTGTCTTCCACTGCCTCCCGCAGTTTGGTCAGACTCATGTTAGTCGCTTCGAGAACACTGTCCAACCTTCTCATCCTCTGTCGTCCCTTTCTCCTTGTGCACTCAAGCTTTCCCAACATCAGGGTCTTTTCCAGGGAGTCTTCTCTTCTCATGAGGTGGCCAAAGCACTGGAGCCTCAGCTTCAAATAGCTTTACAGTGGTACCTCGGGTTAAGTACTTAATTCGTTCTGGAGGTCTGTTCTTAACCTGAAATTGTTCTTAACCTGAAGCACCACTTTAGCTAATGGGGCCTCCTGCTGCCGCCGCACCGTCGGAGCACGATTTCTGTTCTCATACTGAAGCAAAGTTCTTAACCTGAAGCACTATTCCTGGTTTAGCGGAGTCTGTAACCTGAAGCGTATGTAACCTGAAGCGTATGTAACCTGAGGTACCACTGTACTGTAGTTAGTAATATGTTATTAAAATGAGACACCAGAGGGCGATGCAGAGCTCTCCCCATCAAATAAGTGGGTAGACATTGTAGAAAAGGAAATGTTACTAACAAGAAACCAAATGCCTTGACATTTTAGAACAATATCAAAAAATATCATTCCAAGAATTCTTAAAGAGTGAGTACAGATCCTGCCAAAGACTCAGGATGAAGTACTGTGCTCTGCAGGCTCAGGCCGCGGAGACTACAGAGCAGCCCCATCTCTTTCTAGCAAAAAGAAGAACTGTGGCAGAGCATCTGTTTTGCCCAGCATCTTCAGGTAGGGATGGGAGAGACCCCGCTCTGAAATGGTGGAGAGGGGTAGACAGTTCTGAGCAAGATGGACTGGTGTCTTGGCTTGGTATAAGGTAAGCATTCTACATTACTCTGTCTTCCAGACTTCCACAGTACTGATAGGAATTGAACTTTTTTCAGAAGCTGACTGGGCTGACCATTCATCAGCCCTCCATTGCACCTGAAGACAGCAGGGTAGTTGTGCCATATCCTCCAACATTTCTCTGATGAAAATAGGGGTGTCCTATTCCATAATAGGCGGCTTCCAATTATGATTTTATATAACATAATATAACATTAAAAACCTTCCCTATACAGGGCTGTCTCCAGACGTTGTATAAAGGTTGTATAGTTATTTATCTTCTTGGCTCAGGGGTTGAATAACTCCACACCCTCCAATGAAAATAGGGGTGTCTTACCACACCCTCCAGCATTTCTCCAATGAAAATAGGGGTGTTCTAAGGAAAAGCAACACATTCCGGGATAAAATCAGAAACTGGAACAGCTTCTGTAAATCCAGGACTGTCCCTGGAAAATAGGGACAGCTACGCAGCTGCAAATAAAACATTTTAAATGTGTTGTAAAGTGCAAATGCGACACTAGGTGGTGATAGCGAGCTATGCCAAATTCAATGTATTTTTCAAAAAAATAAACAAATTCAAAATGCATTTTCACAGCATTTTTTTTATATGGGTGCAAATTCCACCTTGGAGGGTCTGCATGACTGGCAGTGTGACCGACACAGCCCTGATATCAAACAGAGGAGAATAGGAAGGAAGCTTCAGAGCAATAACCAGGGGATCTCCCACCACAGCCCTCAGTATCTGCCACCTGAGCCCAATACCTCACTGTGTCTAATGGCAGGGCCAGCCCTCCTGCCAGCAAAGCACACCTCCTATAATCCTTCTTTCTCAACAGGAGTTACTGGGGAAGAAAAGGTTATAGGAGCAAGCCCACTTATAAAATAGAGCTTACTACTGCCAGCATATATGGTAGCTGCCAAGAACACAGCTAGGATCTTATACCAGGTGCTGTTCAGCAGATTAAACTCTCCTTTGAGAGATTACATATTCTGGGATGCCAGCTTGCTTTTGTTATCACAACAGTTCACCTAGCAAAGCCACTTAGAGCCTGGTTCGTCACGCACATCACACAACAGTACAGTATATCACATTTCTATCTGAGTAACTTAAAACTTGCTGGAAGTTAATGCAAATGGAGTTTTCTGTTTCACGCTAAATGATTGTGTGGGCTAACTTGTCTTACTTGTCTATAATCCATATGGAGAGAACATGATAGTGCTAATTGCTCTGTGTGCTTTGGCACAAAACCCATAATTGAAAGACAAATGCTGGAGAAAGGCCTTTTATGTTACCTTTTAAAAAGGGCACATCCATAGCTTTAGAATGAATGTATGACTCTTACAAACCTAACTGCAGAATCCAGTACATTTTGCAGGTTATGTTCATCGTGTTGCTAACTTTTCCAGAAGTGAAGATATTTACCAACCCTGCAGATATCGGTTCTAATTTCTGTTTACATGTTAGCATATCTGAAATCTGTAAAGCTCTCTGCATATTTAATTTGTCCTTGCTCTCAACATTGCTGGTAAAAACAGTGGGGTGGGAGGTTGCTTTTTTGCTGCTTGAAATGTTAACTGCATATTTTAAATTTGTTCTTCACCTACTGTCTACCCACCATGACTCTCTGCCTTCGAATAGATTGTTCCTTCAGATAACTAAAGATTTGTTCCTAGAGTTTTATTCCAGAACCCCAGAAAATGGGATTTTTATTGGATTTAGTGGAATTTAGCCAGGCTCACTGGATGCTTAGAATGAAAATTCAGATTAATGTGCTTGTCTTTGCATGCAAAGTGGATCAGGGAGTGGGGCTTGCTAGCTGATAACAAGAGAGATAACTAGAATAAATCTCTTCGTTGTTTTTAATACTAATCTCCTGATGCACATAGAACAACAACCCAGATAGTAGTGCGTTTCATCAAAACAGGACATCAGTTTAATCTCCCTCACTATGCAACCAGAGAAAGATTAGTCCAAATGGGAAAGGAGGAACAGCCTTCCTTCTTAATTCCCTACAAAGCCTTGACCAGGCTCCAGATTAACATCCCTCTCACAAAGCATCGTTGTGATCAAGGCCTGCTTTTGTTCCTTCCTAATTCACATTACTCCAAAGACAGATCTACACGCCTTCTTCTTCCTTCACAAATGTTTGTCAACTTCCAAGTAGACTGAAAGCAAGACTTTTAGAAGACATTTTAAGGCAGCCCTGTTTAGGGAAGCTTTTACTGTTTAATAGACTATTGTATTTTAATATTCTGTTGGAAGCCACCCAGAGTGGCTGGGGAAACCCAGCCAGATGTAAAGGTAAAGGTAAAGGTACCCCTGCCCGAACGGGCCAGTCTTGACAGACTGTGGGGTTTGTGCGCCCATCTCACATCTATTGGCCGGGGGCCAGCGCTGTCCGGAGACACTTCCGGCTCACGTGGCCAGCGTGACAAAGCTGCATCTGGCGAGCCAGGGCAGCACACGGAACGCCGTTTACCTTCCCGCTGGTAAGCGGTACCTATTTATCTACTTGCACCCGGGGGTGCTTTCGAACTGCTAGGTTGGCAGGCGCTGGGACCGAGCAGCGGGAGCGTACCCCGCCGCGGGGATTCGAACCGCCGACCTTTCGATCGGCAAGCCCTAGGCGCTGAGGCTTTTACCCACAGCGCCACCCGCGTCCCAAGAGTGTGGTTGTAGTGGTTACCAAATCCTTCATATTCCTTAATTTATGAGGCATTCCATATTAAGGTTAAAAAAAAAGGTAAAGGACCCCAGGACGGTTAAGTCCAGTCAAAGGCGACTATGGGGTTGCGGTGCTCTTCTCGCTTTCAGGCCGAGGGAGCCAGTGTTTGTCCACAGACAGCTTTCCAGGTCATGTGGCCAGCATGACTAAATTGCTTCTGCTGCAACAGGACACAGTGATGGAAACCAGAGTGCACGGAAATGCAGTTTACCTTCCAGCCGGAGTGGTACCCATTTATCTACTTGCACTGTTGTGCTTTCGAACTGCTAGGTTGGCAGGAGCTGAGACCGAGCAACAGGAGCTCACTCCATCGTGGGGATTAGAACCGCCAACCTTCTGATCAGCAAGCCCAAGAGGCTCAGTGGATTAGACCACAGCGCCACCTGCATCCCTATGAGGGCCTGTTCACCCATATAAACCCCCTGTGTGCCAATGGAACTGTCACGACAGTTCTCCATAAGACAATAATTGGATAAAACTGGGAAACAATGTACTGTATATACAAAGAGTATATACACCCACATGCACGACTGGCCGACGAAACAGACTTCTAATTTGTTTCTGATGAACATTTCTCACATTTCTCACAAAGCAGCCAGTCCTCAGGGGAATGCAGCAGTGATTAAATACTATTGAAAAATGGAAAGTGATCTTTTTCATCAACAGAGCACAGAGAAGCCCTAATAATCTAAGCTACTATGCTGTATTATGTATATATCTAATTGGATATAAGCAGCCCCTCCCTCTCTCCCTGCCTAAGCCTTGCCTAAAATTGGAAAATGTTGATCACTTCTCCTACCTAGGCAGTTATCTTTCCACACTGATGCCGAAATCCAGCATCGCCTGAGCTCTGTGAGTGCGGCTTTCTCCTGATTGAAGTGCAGAGTGTTTGAGGACCAGGATATTCGCTGGGAAACCAAAATGTTTGTTTACAAAGCTATTGTACTACCAACCTTACTGTATGCTTGTGAAACATGGACCACTTACAAACGCCATCTCCAACTTCTCGAAAGATTCCATCAACGGTGTCTCCGAAAAATCTTACACATCACTTGGGAAGACTGGTGAACTAATATCAGTGTACTGGATGAAGCAAAAATCTCCAGTGTTGAAGCAATGATTCTTCAACATCAACTTTGTTGGACTGGTCATGTTGTGCGGATGCCTGATTATTGTCTTCCAAAGCAACTACTCTATTCCGAACTTAAAAATGGAAAGCATAATGCTGGTGGTCAACAAAAGAGGTTTAAAGACTGTCTCAAGGCAAATCTTTTAAAATGTAGTATAAACACCAACAACTGGGAAACACTGGCCTGCGAGTGCTCCAGTTGGGGAACAGCCTTTACTAAAGCTGTCATGGGCTTTGAAGACACACTCAGGATGTAAGGGAGAAACATGCTAAGAGGAAGGCACGCTTGGCAAATCCACACTGTGATCAACTCCCACCCGGGAACCAATGTCCCCACTGTGGAAGGACGTGTGGATCCAGAATTGGCCTCCACAATCACTTACAGACTCATTGTTAAAACCGTGTTTATGGAAGACAATCTTACTCAGTACAAGTGATCGCCAAAGAAGAAGATTATGTATATGTCTAATTGGATATAAGCAGCCCCTCCCTCCCTCCCTCCCTCCGTCCCTGCCTAAGCCTTGCCTAAAAATGCTCAGGTTGCCATATATAGATCAAGAAGTTCTGCTCCTCTGACTGTCTGCTGCCTCTCTGCTAGTGGTAGCTGGTGCCTGCCCATTAAAACTCGTATAGTGGAAGGCAGGGAGGCCAACAATAGGTGGAGCCAGAGCCAAGGACAGTCAGAGGCCCCATCGGCATGATAAATTTAAGACACTAGCATGCCCAGTGCTTTTTTTTGATGTCCACCATGGAGACATTAATTTTGCTTTTATTGCTCTTGGTTGTTTTGTATCTTTATTTTTAGATCTCATTATGACTTATGTGCGGGTGATTTAATTTTGTCATGTACCGTATGTTCTGGTGCATTTTTATTTCTTGCTTAGGCCTGATTTTGCTATACTTTTGAAATTACACAAATCATTTCCTGCTGTACGCCGCCTTGGGCAGGGTTTTAACTGTGGAGAGATTTTGCAAAAAACTCCTTCCTGTGGGTAGAAGCAACAAGGAGTCTTCCTGAGGACGTTCTGGACAGGCTGATCCCAGCCCTGCGCTGCTCCTGCCGACCTCCCCCAAATGGGCACCATGATGTCTTCCCATGTCCTTTGAAGCTGCCCTTGAGTCTGGGAGGAGCATCTCAGGCCTTTTCAAGAGCAGCAGAATCAGGGTCAGAAAACAGGAACAAAGGGTTCACCCCACTTGGCAACATCCAAATCGCCCTCTCTGCCTCTTTTCAGCACATGAAGTTGCCTTCCGTTCCTCTGCATTTGGCTTCCTGGGGTTTGGGAAGGAGGCGTGAAGCTCTGACAGGATCCTGCAACCCTCCTGCCTCCTCCCCTAAGTCAGGTAGTGCTTGCCTGGCTTGGGAAAGACTTCCCTTCTTCTCTTTCCATGGTTCATTTTACATATCATAAATCCCTGCATATTTTACATAAACTAAACTGTTCAGTATTCCATTATTACATCCATCAAAACTTATTTACACTGTTGAATTTATCTTAATGCTGCCAACTTTTTCAAGTGTACACATTTTTCCCCCAGTCTTCTCTAAACATATGTTCTTCATCTTATTCTATATGTTAAGTCTGCAAGCGGCGCATATTCTCTCAGCTTAAGTTGCCATTCTTCTTTAGTTGGGACCTCACTCGGTTTCCATTTTTGGGCAAACAAAACATGGGCCGCAGTAGTTGCATACATAAATAACCTTTCTTGACACCTAGAAATTTCCATCTGAATTATCCCCAAGAAAAAGGACTCAGGGTTTTTTTTGGGGGGGGGGCATTTTTTTCAATTCATTATGGAATATTTTCCAATACTCTTTTACCCTTTTACAGACCCACCACATATGAAAAAACATTCCCTCAACCTCATTACATCTCCTGCACTTATCTGATTCAGTTTTAAACATCTTAGCAAGCCTACATAGAGTTAATTACCATCTGTCAATCATTTTCAGGTAGTTCTTCAAATAATAACATGCTGTAAATTTCATATAGCTTTTCCAAAGTTTTTCCCCAGAGATTAAAATCTATATTATGTCCTATATCTATTGCCCTATGTGCCATAGAAGTTTTGACAAGCTCATCTTTGTTTCCCAATCTAATAACAGAATGTACATTTTAGATAAAAGTTTTTCTTTGTTTTGTAGAAGTTAGTTCTTTTTCGAATTGAGAACTTTGGTCCGAAGTACCATTTTTCCTGTCTATTTTAAACATTTCATGTAACTGATGATATTGTAACCAGTCCGTAACATGGCTCCTTACACTTTCCATTGGTTTCAGTTTAGGTTCCCCCTCTGTAAAGTGCAGCAATTCCCTGTTAGTTGCTCACTGTCTATCCATATTGATTCTCTTAATTGTAATAGCCATAAAGGAGATAGCCATAAAGGTGTTTTCCTTTCCAGCAGATTTTTATATTTCTCCCCTGTTCTGTAATTTTTAAACTTCCTTGGCTCTCAGTTGACATTCTTCACGTTACCTAACTAGAAGAACTACTAAAATAAAATATATATCTTGAGAAGATGGTTTTCTCAAGAGAAAATTTTGATTTCAGTAGTTCAGCTCTAGCATATGCTTATCTTTTTGTAATAGCCAAGGTGATTGCTTGAGAAACCTCAATTAAAAACTGATATTCTTGAGATGAAGATGACTCAAAGACAAAGCAGGGAATGGGTGAAGTCTCATAAATAGGCAGGCTGTTTGACCTGAAAATCATTAATCAATTTGCTGAAAAGATTTGGCAGGACTACAGTAGGATTAAACTATGAACCCTTTGAAAGGTACACTTTGTTCCTGAAATGCTCTCTGGTTCCACAGTGCCTGTGTCACTGATCTAGAAAACATCTGCGTAGAGAGCAGGGGAGGCTAACCCTTTCCTGCAAATGGGGCCCTGCCCTGCCCACCTCAGTCTGCCCCCAGCAAGCCCCATCTGCCTGACTTTTTATTTACAACCAGTTCAGGGGGTGGTACGGCCAATCAGGTTCTTCCTCCTCCTCCTTAGTCTTAGTGTTACTTGCAAAGAACTCAGAGGGGGGTGGGGGTGGGGAGGATGAAGATAAATCTAGAATTAGGCCCCATTTGCCTAAATGAGTTTTGCATGTCTTCAAATTCATTGAGGCTCTGCACAACATGGTTATATTTCAGCATTGCTCACAGCATCTACAAGGTGGTTCTCTGCTAACATTGTGGACCTTATCAAAATTCTTGCTTCACCATTTGATCTGTGTATATGCTGTCACTGTTAGTTGACTTCAATTGGGTATGAAAACCTGAAGAGCATCTGAATCGCTGCTCAGAACTCCACCAAACTAAGGCACAATTGCCTTCCTTGAAAAACACACCCTGAATAAAGTCTCTTGGTAGTTTTCACAAAAGGTGGAAAGAAATATATGATACGCCTGTTGAAAATTGGAATAAAAAGGATCACTGTGTCAATTTTCAACACCTGTTAACTAGCTGTGATCAGTGGCAATATGTAAGAAATTAATCTGAATTTTTGGCATATTTGGAAACTTGAAAAATTCTTATGGAGACCACACACACACAATCACAATGCATAGTCACACCACCACTTGGCACACCATGGAACACATTCATACTCTCCAGCATCCCAATGAGGCAAATCAGGTTGCTAGCCTTTTTGGTCCCAAGCTCTTGAAAGAGCCAGCTGACTTGCACCAAAAACTGAGACCAAAAAACGGGCTCCTTTTTGTCCTGGTCTCTGGCACAAGCCAGCTGATTCATGCCAGAGTGCTAGACCAAAAAACAGGACATTCTGGGATCCAATCAGAACCCAGAATGGCTTCTGTAATTCCGGGATGTCTCGCTTAAACCAGGACGGTTGAACGGTATGTACATTATGCAATTGTATGTAGGATTTAAGATGCACATATGACGTCTCAAGTTCACCACCAAAGTTGGCAAGCTCAGAATTGCCCCCTCTCTATTCAAGAGAACAAAGCATCCGATGTGGAATTGTGTATCTCCCTCTCAGTCACCAGACTACTATCACCAGTTTCTCCTTCCATTCTACTAGAAAAGCACCACCACAACCCATGGAAACACTTGACAACACCTTAAGTCACAAGGAAAGGGATCTGGAAAGCGACACTCCTTTATGTATTTGGATGCCAAGCTTGTGTTCAGGACTTTAAAGGTTAAGCCCCAACACAGCAAACTTATAACCTTTTGATATGATATTCTCTTATCAAAAGCTACTGGTTGAGTTGCCCCACCAAATTACACTTTGCTGAAATCTAGTCCATCTGCTGTGTCCATTTACTCTGCGATCCACCTCTCTTCCATTGATCCACAGGCCAAGGCAGTACAGTGGTACCTCGGGTTACATACGCTTCAGGTTACATACTCCGCTAACCCAGAAATAGTGCTTCAGGTTAAGAACTTTGGTTCAGGATGAGAACAGAAATCGTGCTCTGGTGGCGCAACAGCAGCGGGAGGCCCCATTAGCTAAAGTGGTGCTTCAGGTTAAGAACAGTTTCAGGTTAAGTATGGACCTCTGGAATGAATTAAGTACTTAACCCGAGGTACCACTGTATCTGTTTTTTTCTGGCTAATAATATGGGGGGGGGGACCAAAGAAACACACCATACTCATCAGTGCTTTTTCTCTTAAAATGTTTAGGGGTACTCTCATTTTCCTACTCATATTTAAATACTACCCCTCAATGAGGCCAAACTTAGATTCACAAAATGTTTAGGAGTATGCGTCCCCTGCGTCTCCCCCCAGAAAAAAGCACTGATATTGATAATATGCCACCACAAGTTAAGGTCTCGCTTTTCCTGTGCAGTGTGTGTGTGTGTGTGTGTGTGTGTGTGTGTGTGTGAGAGAGAGAGAGAGAGAGAGAGAGAGAGAGAGCAGGCTGCCATTTCTTCCCAAAAGCCTAGTAAATGCTAAGTAGGCTTTGAGAAGGAGCCCTCATGCCTCCTTCTTAATGCTGCTGCTGCTGTCACCCCAGGAGTTGCTTTCGCAGCCCTCATCTGCTGGCCAGGAGAAATTGGGGTGCCCCTGGATCAAGACAGAAGCTGTGACTGCTTCTGGGGTTGCCTCAGCCCTATAGGGACTGCTAGAGGGTAAGCCATTCACATTGCTTAAGGTACAGGTTGACTCCGTAGAACAGTGTGCCTTCAACCAGCTTATGTTGCTGGGTGGCCCAACTACTATGTAATCCGAACATATTAATTATTTGAACAGGGATATCTTGGCTGCAGCAATCTGAGCTGGATTTTCCAGACTGGACTATTATGTCAAGCTTCAATTAGTGTGGAACTTGGCTGCCCAGCTGGTGGCAGGACCGAGGTGAAAAGATTATATATATATATATATATATATATATATATATATATATGCAGGTTTTGGTGTCTTCGGGTGTCTTCCCGTGTAAGAGTCGGGGTGTCTGTGCGACGTTTCGACGAGGTCTCACTCGTCATCTTCAGGCTGGTGCTTTCGGCTTCTTGTTACTGGAACAGAGCAGAGTCTGGTGTTTGAGTTCCTATATACACCACACCCCTCAACAGTATTTATAGGAACTCAAACACCAGACTCTGCTCTGTTCCAGTAACAAGAAGCCGAAAGCACCAGCCTGAAGATGACGAGTGAGACCTCGTCGAAACGTCGCACAGACACCCCGACTCTTACACGGGAAGACACCCGAAGACACCAAAACCTGCATTCCTATACCCGTGAAAATCTACGAAAGCAAATATATATATATATATATATATATATATATATATATATATATGCAGGTATATATTGGCTCTGTTCCAGTAACAAGAAGCCGAAAGCACCAGCCTGAAGATGACGAGTGAGACCTCGTCGAAACGTCGCACAGACACCCCGACTCTTACACGGGAAGACACCCGAAGACACCAAAACCTGCATTCCTGTACCCGTGAAAATCTACGAAAGCAAATATATATATATATATATATATATATATATATATATATATATATAAAAGTTTTCACAATATTACATAATGAAAAAGAAAAAAGAAAAAATACAAAATAAAAAAGAGTTAAAAACAATTCCATCTTTTTGTCACTTATCTTTCATTTGCTTGTTTCCCGGACCTCCTCATACCTCCCTTTTTTGTATTCCAGTTCAATTTATTAGTTCAGCAATTCCTTTCCCTCCTTATTTTATCCTGATCTTTAATCTTAATATATTATAGCATTAAATTTTTACCTGTTAAAAATCCAATTTTTTCATATTCTTTTATACCATTACAACTAGAAACCACTTAACTTCAATCCAACATCATTCTAACATTCATTAATTTTGCAATATTTCTGTCAATAGTCTTTAAATTTCTTCCAATCTTCTTCCACCGACTCTTCTCCCTGGTCTCGGATTCTGCCAGTCGAAAAGATCATATCACACCAATTCTGTTCCAGTAACATTGGCTGCCTGCACGCTCCCAAGCCCAAGTTCCTATTCTCTCTGCTCAGTCTTTTAGACTGACGTGTCAGCTGTAGAGACTGCTTTCAATTCATAGAGTCATAGAATTGCAGAGTTGGAAGGGACCCTGAAGATCATCGAATCCAGCCCCCTGCAATGCAGGAATATGCAGCTGTCCCATACAGGGATTGAACCTGTAACTTTGGCGTTATCAGCACCAAGCTCTAACCAACTGAGCTTTACCAAGATTGCAAGGCCTTTTCCATCGTGTTCCAGTCCCACCTCAGGCTGCTTCTGGGCAAATGGGCACAACTGCCCTGTCTTCTTCCAAGAAATGTTGCTTTCACATCTCACACTTTTAAGTTCATGTTTATTTAAGATAGTCATCCACGGGCTTTTCTATTTGGTAACCTTTGCAAGGAGCTCACAGCGATCCACAAAATCTATTCATTCATCTTCATTCATACCATTTTGAATCAATCATATTGCAAATAGCAACATTAGGAAGAGAACAGTGTACAAAATCTTCAAAATCATTAGATGAATTGTGAGCAGGGAGGTCAGCCAGAATGAAATTAAATGCAGAAAAGAACATACAAAGATATTAACTGGCCTGTGCATACCTACTCATAAGTAAATTCTACTGAGTTCAAGGCTACTTCCAGATAAGTGGATATAGAATTTTAGCCTAAGAGCTTTATCTATGTGCTTCTCAAATTATCACAGAGCTACAATTCCCAGCAGATAACAGGGGACATGTTATATTCTTGAATCTTCTCTCTAGTCCAAATTCTGGTCACTGACATTCTCTCTAAGATGGACCCCTAAGATGGCACATGGCACACCAATCTGTGAGGAATTCTCGAGTTCAGAGCCTACACGGTTAATATTTGCAGGAGCAGCCCACAAGCCCTTGCTGTTCCAGGATTGGCCAGAAGCGTTCTGCTTCACCCTATTTATCGCAGCATTTTTGCTGGAAGGTGCTAAAGTGTTTGAGTGGCGGAGACAGAGAGAGACACCTGCGGCAAGCAGTAGCCCTCTGGGGAAGCAAAGGGAGGGTGCTTACCCCCCCCCTTGTCCCCATGGCTGCCACAACCATGAGGGGCAGACATAAGGACACGTGGATTTTGCCCTTGCTCTTAGCTGGTTTAATTCAGCCAAATCTGGGACAGGAGCAACAGAAGGTAAGATATTGCAGTACCATTCAGTGGGGCTCAAACAGGAAGATAACTTGGGATCTGACAGCTCTTGTATTCTGGTTTGAAACTATGCAGTATCGGACAGCAGGGTTTGGTGAGGACGAGCAACAGCTGCCTAGTGATTTATATAACATAATACTCTCTGCACCATCAAGCACCCCTTATGAATCTGCAGCCAGTGGGAACCAACCTGATCTGCGTAGGGACCAGAGATTCCATACCACAAAAATATGGGCAGAATGGCAGGTCCCAGTTTATATTCAGCTCCTCTCCCACAATGCCTTTGTAATTGTGTCTCTAGATCAGGGTATGCATTTGAGCCTATATTGTTGTGGGCATTGTCAGAGGACAAAGGGAGTGCTTCTTTTAGCCGTGTAAATTCGCGGCTTCTTATCAAGTGGTGAAAGGAATGGAGCGCATTTTATGATCAGCCTGTCCCTGCCCTGTCCCCCTTCTTCCCAGGCGTGGGAGCTGGCAGGCTGTTTCTCTGTCTCGCTAAGCTAGTTTCTGAACAGAAATTTCACATTTTCCAGGATGATTATTTCGGGATGATCTTGTGAATTTTGACCTGGATGCTGCTGGGCAAGCGCTTTAAACGATAAAACACCTCCACACCTCCTATCAGCGACTACTAGTTAGGACGGCTATATCTGATGTCCAGTATCAGAGGCAGCATGCGTCTGAATGCCAGTTGCTGAGGAACATGAACAGGAGAGGGCTATGGAGGTTCACGGTCCGATTGTGGCATTCCCAAAGGCAGCAGGCTGCCCACTACGAAAACAGAACGCTGGACTAGATGGGCCAGAGGAGCATAAACCTAGGGGCCTGCCTAATACTGAGTTCGACCACTGGTCCATCTAGTTCAGCATTGTCTACTCTGACTGGCAGCAGATCTCCAGAATTTCAGATGCGGTTGTGTGTGTGTATTCCCAACCCGGTCAGATGGGTGGGGTACAAATAATAAAATTATTTTATTCCACCTGGAGATGCCGGGGATTGAACCAGAGACCTTCTTCATGGTACAGCAGGTGTCCTGCCACGGAGCCATGGTCCTTTGTCCAATCCAGCAGGGTCCTTCTTACATCCTTAGGTTCTTGCCTGGAATGCTATAAATACCCATTTGTCTTATTGTGAAACTCAAAAGATCAACCTCACAGGATAGCTGCGATGATAAATGATACTATGGTTGCAAAGGACCCAGTGCGAATCTCACCCCCTATCTCCTAACTGATGTCTGAATCCCTCCTAGGGCAGGAGAGGAACCCGGAGATATAGTGCTTCAGGTCAGGCAGATCCTTTGTAGCACGGAACTTTAATCTCAAGCAGGGAAAGGGGGAGCTGCTGTCTAAAGCACGGGAGATGGATGCGACTTGTGCACCAATGTCATCAGTCCAAAGGACAAGGTTAGGCAAGATAGGATAGGTCCCATGTGACTTGTTTACTCCCAGGGCTATCTGCACAGGCAGATAGTGTGGCAGAGATGTGAGAGAAACCTCAGTGACATCTAATTATTAATAAGAAAGCCACATATAATCTGCCTAAAAAAAGGGAAGCACAATAGCCACTTTGTTGCTGGTCCATTTAAAGCAGTTTCTGCTCATACCTGCACCAATGCACAAGACCAACTTGTGTGGGTGACAGAAAGATGGAGGGGAAGCATTACCTAAGTGCAAAAACAAGTGGTGTGGAAATATTAAATCACCATTCCTAGCTCAGCTGGTAGAGCACAAGACTCTTAATCTCAGGGTTGTGGGTTCAAACCCTGTAAGCAAAATATTCCAGCATTGCAGGGGGTTGGACTAGATGGCCCTCGGGGTCCCTTCCAACTCCATGATTATATGTTTCCATTTCTCTCCAGAACAGCAGCTGTGAGGCGGGATGGGGAGACTTTGGCCCTCCAGATGTTGCTGGACTACATCTCCCATCAACCCCGGCCAGCGCGACCAGTATCAAGGCCAATGGAAGTTGCAGTCCATTAGCAACTGCAGGGCCAAAGTTGCCTCATGTACAAGATGCCCACTGGGGCACATGCCAAGCATACGTGCTAGGAGACGGCGTTGGATTCAGTGGGGCTTCCGGCAGAGCAAACACACTGGGTGGTGCTGCAGAGGTACAAAGACACCGTCACTTTTCTTATGGGAAGGAAAGAGAAGGGCTTCCAAACCTGTTGCTCCCAGTCACAAATACATCTAGCCTAAGTAGACTGTTCCTGTCCTGTTCCCATTACAGTGGTACCTCGGGTTAAGAACTTAATTCGTTCTGGAGGTCCGTTCTTAACCTGAAACTCTTCTTAACCTGAAGCGCCACTTTAGCTAATGGGGCCTCCCACTGCTGCCGCACCACCGGAGCACGATTTCTGTTCTCATCCTGAAGCAAAGTTCTTAACCCGAGGTACTATTTCTGGGTTAGCGGAGTCTGTAAACTGAAGCGTATGTAACCTGAAGCGTATGTAACCCGAGGTACCACTGTACAGCAATCTACTGTGCTGACTGATGGGAGTTGCAATTCCCAGCATTTGATGGAGAATCAGCTTGCCAAATGCTTACATATACCCCTGCCCTCTCAAGGCTGTCTTTAAAAGCCAAGGAAATGACAGTGCTTCTCCAAGCTTTTCATTCCTGTGCTCTGTATTTCAGCTGTTTACAATGGTTGAAATGTTTGTCCATCTTTTGTGGGTTTGCTGGCCAATGCTATTTTTACCCTTGTACCTTCTACCGCTGCTTAATAACTGGTCTCAGAAACTGACTCCTCTTGTTCTGTGTCTTCGATTAGTATTTTTTGTGCGGCATGCCTTTGGTTTGTTTAGAGCCAAAAGACGTACACAAGTGTTAATCCCCCTCCACAGTTAACATTCCCCTTCCTATCCCACGGCTGTAATCCAGGATTTGACTTGGAACAAAACTTCGAACAGGAACAAATCTGGGTTGGCTTACAGTAAAGGGGACCCATCTCTGTCATCCAGCAGCTGTCCCTGAAAACTGGAAAAGCAAAACAGCTTTAGCAGTGGTTGATCTGTGGCTTCTGACGCAAATAGATTTCCTCTCTCCTGCAGTGAACCAGAAGTTCAGAGCAAATGATGAAGTGTACCGATCAGAGCCTAGTAACCATGTGTTTCTAGGTGACCATCAAGAGCTAAGTGGTGGGGGCAGTTCTTCAGTCACCAATTATAAACTGCTCTGCCGTAGGATGTTGCTTTATATCGGTCCAGACCAGTATTGACTGGCAGCAGGAGTGCCAGCTTGGGTGCCCAGAGCTGTGGCTGCCATGCAGCGTGCATGGCCCTGGCACTGAAATTTGTGGGTGCCTGGCCCCTTCATGGGAAATTTTGTGGGTGCTTGGGCACCCAGGGAGTTGGCCGGTATGACTGGCAGCACAGCTCTCAAGAGTTTCAGGCCAGGAGTTTACCCAGCCCTACTCAGAGATGCCAGGAAGTGAGCCCAGGACCTGCAAAACAGGTGTTCTACCAATAACTTTAGCTCTTCCCTTCCTCACCACTGAGGATGGGATATATTTTCAGCACCCAGCACCAGAAGGGTGTGCCCACCCTACTGTATTTATTTCATCTTTCATTATACACTTCCCCTAAATACATTCATAGGTTTGTCAACACCTCTGCTTGGAAGATGCTCCTGTGCCTTTTTGCCAGCTCTGAAGAAGAATGGAGTTCAGCAGGGATGGCTTCTCTTATCACTACATCAGGAGCATCCAGACACACTGGGCATTTGCACCTGAGCCATGCACCCTGCCACCGTGCATTTGCTGAGCTTGGGAAGGGGCAGACACAGGCAGACTCTCCTCCATGCACAGGGGAAATCTGGGCCAGCCCTGATGTTCCCGAGTCCCTGCAGACAGAGGTGCTGTTGTCAGCCCTGCAGTATTTTGTATTGTAAAGCTGGAAGTCACTGAAGAGCTCACTGCCACCCATTTAGACTGTGTGGGATGACTGGTTCTCATACTACGCTAGAGGTAGAGAATCTTTGGCCACCTCAGTCTGCATTCTCTTCTGGGCAATTTGCCAGAGGCCACATGCCAGAGGAGAGCAGGGCAAGAGCCAAAAGTGGGAGGAGCAACAAAAATAATCTTTGCACAGTAGGCTGCGTTCTGCACATGCTCACACATCCCTCTCTAGCCAGGCAATCGAGAGTTGTTTTCAGAATTCTGGGGCACAGTTTAGCCAGACAAGCGAGGCCAGCAGAGTCCCGAAGGCCTGGTAAAAAGACCTGCATGGAACATTTGGCCTGAGGTCCCCCTCCCCTGTTGTGATCTGATCTCCTTCCATGGTATGGGCATCCGGGTACACTTGTGGAAATGTATATGAGCTGTCAAAGCAGCTCTGAGAAAAGCCCTGGTGCAGATCTGCATTCCAGAGTACCTTCTTTCACCTCCTTATCCTTCTTCAGGTAGAGTCTCTCTTGTTTCCCTCCAGGTGGACTGCTACAACACGAAAGCAGGAACAATCTACGACTATGGGGCTCTCACCATAAACGGCGATGAGTACATCCCTTTCCAGCAGTACTCGGGGAGGATGGTCCTCTTTGTCAATGTGGCCACCTACTGAGGACTCACAATGCAGTACCTTGGTAAGATTCTCAGCTAGGAAGAGAAGCCTAGCTAGCAGCACATGCCCTAGTAGTGGATACCTTTGATGGGAGGCACTAGACTTCCAGCAATGTCAGAAACTGAGAAAACCTCTTAAGCCCAGAAGCATGAAGATTAGCTAACATTATTTGGTAGGGATCATCTCTGCTCTGTGATACTTTCCTCTTTATTATTGTGTCACGTGCAGCAGATGAGATCTGGCCTAAGCACAGGTTCCGAGGCTCAGTCCAGGCATATCTACACTTAGGCAGATTTGCCTTTCCCTTGGGAGATTCAGGACAGATACATTACTCCTCCAGGCAGCACATCGTTAATTTATGCAGCGATTGCCACCAACCTGGATGCTTTAAAAGAGGATCGGGCAAATTGATGGAGGAGAAGGCTATCAGTAGCTACTAGTCATGATGGCAGTGTTCTGTCTTGATGGTCAGCAGCGATACTGCCTTCTGAATACTAGCCGCCAGAAGCATCAGGAGGGGAGAATGTTATTGTGCATTGGTCCTGCTTGCCCAGTTCTCACGGGCATCTGGTTGGCGACTGTGAGAACAGCATGGTGGACCAAATGGACCATTCTTGGAGGTTCATCTGCACAACGCAATGTTCAGAGATGCCACACTGCCTCTTGTTGACTTCAGGATGGCTCCGTCATATAAGTATGCTTTGAGCCAAGTTTTTTGTTGAGCTAAGTCCTGCAGGTGACTTTTAGAGGGATAGCCGATTGTATTAATTCTTTTGGCACCTTAAATGGTAACCATTTTTTATTGTGGCATAAGCTGTCACCATCAGAAGTGTGATCCTCAAATGGCAGGTATTTGGGGTACAGGTTGTAGCTGAAATTGCAGTGGAATGCAAGGACTGTGGCAATTCAATTAAGAGTCTGAATTGGGATTTTGCTCTGTTGGTGATTATGTTGCAGAACTGAATGCACTACAGAATGAGCTGCGAAATCATGGACTGGTTGTCCTAGGTTTCCCATGCAATCAATTTGGAAAACAAGAACCTGGCACGAACGCAGAAATCCTTCCAGGACTGAGGTGAGTACACCTACTGCATGACCTGATGGTTATGCCAGGTAACGCTACACTGCACAACAGGCTAATTTAGAAAGCCTCTTGTCTTTAGTGCTTACAGTTGCTCACTATCTCCTTCTCCTGTGGCTCTACCATGTACCCCAGAGCAGACTCACATGCATGTATTGCTAATTTTCACTTCTCTTCTCCTTCTGGCAAGAAGGTGGGGGCAGGCAACAGACTCTTTAATCTCTAGAGAACTTACCTACACTTCCCTGGAAATAGTGATTGCGTGAGAGCAGGGAATGGAAAGGATATTTACGGCTGGGCAGCAGGGACTGTGCCTAATAGATTCTGAGCAGGGGCCAGGAGGCTGTCCTCTGAACAGTGTAGAAACTTTTCCTTGTTGCAGCCTCTCTGCGAAAGAGCTGGTTAAACTCGCTCCTTCTGTTCCAGATACGTCAGGCCTGGAGGAGGTTTTGTCCCAAATTTCCAGCTCTTTCAGAAAGGAGATGTGAATGGGGATAAAGAACAGAGAATCTACACCTTCTTGAAGGTTTGTATCGGCTCCTTTGAACCTCTACCACCTCTCATCCTGGCTCATGAAGATGTTAAGGGAAATAGCTTGGAGCCAAGGATTCCCCAAACAGAACTACGCTCCGATGATGCTCTCACTGAGAGACAGGGGGGCATTTCTAACCAATTTATTCCTTTCCCCTTGTGCCCCCACTAAATCTGCTCCAACGGTTGACCACTGTGAGAACAAGGATGCTGAATTGCCTTTGGCCTGATTCAGCAGGGTTCTTATAATCAGGACTGGGGTCTCCTATAAAAGCGCTTAAGAGATGGAGCTGGGGTCCATAAGGGGAAATCAGAGAGAAGTGCCTCCCTTTCTCTCCCTCTTCTGCCAGTGTGGGTCTCCAATGGACACAGTTCCCTCCCATAAATAGATCATGGCAATCCCATTAATGGAAATGTAACTCGGGATCCAAGAAAGTAAGTTCTCTTTAAGCAAATGTCAGGGGTGAGGCTGCCATGAAAATTACAAGTTTTTAGACAGGCAAGCACCTATGTGGAACGTGGCAGAGAGAAAAAAGCAGCTGGGGAGGGGGAGAAATTTTAAGCAGAAAAGCAGCTGGTGAGGAGGGGTTAAGCACCTTCTTCCCTCCTGACTGGTATTCATTTAAGAACAAAACAGGTTGCAGCATCATTATCCACTTGTGGATAGGGGTAGTCTGGCCCTTTATTAGGCTCAAATGTCGCTGTCAGGAAGTACATTTCAGACTCCTCTCTTCCTGTTCACAGCTGTCTACATCTCCCCTACACCACTAGAGCAATGACGAAAAGCTTGTTTTTGTACTTCTTAAAGCACCTTCTCTCAAATTGCCTCCATTTCTAACAACAGAAAAGTAAATAATGCTTTTCTTTCTCTCTCTGGTAGAACTCCTGCCCGCCTCCTTTAGAAAGCTTTGGTGACCCCAAGAAACTTTTTTGGGAACCACTGAAGGTCCATGATATCAAGTGGAACTTTGAGAAGTTTTTGGTTGGTCCGGACGGGAAGCCTGTGATGAGGTGGGCACACAGGACCAACATTGGCACTGTGAAGAGCGACATCCTGAAATACATGAGAGAGCAGCAGAACCTGTCAATGGGCTAGAGGTCATGTAGATGTAGAGAAATAAGATGGGAGGGGTGGGGGTGGGGAGACCTGTTGCTTTATCCAGAACCAGACATTTTATCCTCAAATCACAGAAAAAGGAACTGAACTTCCTTTGACCAAAAGGTTAAGATATAATGTTAAATATGGACTAGTTTATTCAAAATCAGACTGCAACCCTTCCTCGACTGACCTGTTTTTCCAAACACAGCCTCAGCTTTCCAGTCCCTCTCTAGGCTTCGCTCCCACCATGTTGTGAGTGGGATCTCTCCCTGCCATCACTCCAACTTTGAGCCCACCATAGCACATTGGTAGCATTGCAGGGAGGTTGATGAAGATGACCCTTGGGGTCCCTTCCAACTCTACAATTCTGTGATCAAAGCTGAGTACAGTGGTACCTTGGTTCTGTTTTTTAAATAATAATTTTTATTGATTTTAACATATAAATTATAAAATGTACCACGAAACTTATCACTTATACCACCTTTTTTGACTTCCATCAGCACCTCTGATAATCCACCTTTTTGTTCACTTCTTATATATTTCTTAACTTTATATTGCCTTTAAGTCTCTTAACAAATTATCCTTTCCCTTATCTATTTTTGTAATACTTCCAATAATACTCCTCACAGAACTTCTTGCAAACCTACAAACGTCGTCTGGTCTTCACAAATACTTTTCAAATAGTCCGTAAATTTACTCCAGTCTTCCGGTACCTTGGTTCTCAAACTTAATCTGTTCCAGAAGTCCATTCCAAAGGTGCCCTTTCCCATAGAAAGTAATGCAAGATGGATTAATCCGTTCCAGACTTTTAAAAACAACCCCTAAAACAGTAATTTAATGTGAATTTTACTATCTAACAAGACCACTGATCCATAAAATGAAAGCAATAATCAATTACTGTACTATAAAATAAGTAAGACAGTATTGTAGGTGATAAAAATTATTATTATTATTATTATTTTACCTGCACTGATGCTAGTCATTGTTTGGATGGGGGGCTTTTATCCATTTCCGTAGTCACACAATCAATCAATCAATCAATCAATAGCTGAACTGGGTTCCACACAGTCACAAACCAAATAAACCAAAAAAGCCTCAAAAACAAAAACGCAAAATAAATAGCAAAAACAAAGCGCCAAACTTAATCCATTCCAGAAGCCTGTTTGACTTCTGAAATGTTCGAAAAGAAAGGCTCTGCTTCTGATTGGTGCAGGTGCCCCGGAAACAATAGCCGACAGCCGCATCGGATGTTTGGCTTCCAAAAATTGTTCGAAAACCAGAACACTTACTTCCGGGTTTTCGGCGTTTGAGAACCAAGGCATTTAAGAACCAAGGTACCACTGTATATTACAACACACAAAGTAGTCTTTTGGTTTTGATACTACGACATTAAAAGTATAGGAGGGACCTCTTTCCCCCCTCTTTGTTAACATATTTATATGCAAATATATATTCAGCAGTCTTTAGCCATCAGGCTTTGTAAGTCAAACCACACTCACTTCTATCTATAGAACTCAATTATGCCAATTTTTGATGGCATAAGCTTTCACAGACTAGTGCTTCCACCAGGGCAGCCAACACAGTGCTCTCCAGCTCTTGTTGGGACTAAAACTTCCATCTGTCCCATCAGGCATGGCTAATGGTCAAGAATGATAGGAGTCATATCCCAACAAGATCTAGAAAATACCATATTGGTTGCCTCTGGTTCACATCACTATCAGGTCTCAGAGATCTTTATTTGCAACCCTTTGCTATAAGAACCCAACTCACACTGCTCCCGTTAGGGATGGGAATATCTTTTGCTAACAGATGGGAACCACATTTTGGACAGCTCTGGATAAGGCACAGCCCACCTCCCTTCCACAGCAAACTGAACAGACCCTCCCAGGCCGAGAGGTTACGTTGACTGAAGTTTCTCAAAGATGGCATTGCCTCCTCCGAGTGTGGATGACAGGAGAGAGGGATCTGGGGACAAGATGATGCATCAGTATGAAGGTTGGGTCTGAAAGCTCCCAAAGGGTGGACCTAGCCCAAGGCTGCGAAGGAACAGTGGAGCAGCTCTTCTAGTGCATTCGTGCTGCCCCACAACTCACCTTTGCAGAGATGCAGTCTTTCTGATCAGCCCCACGATCCTAGCCTCTTTTGCTTCCACACCCACCCTGTGTATGAAAAACTCCCTAATAATAATAATTAAAAAAACAGCAAGCACTCAATGCAACTTGTGAGAGACTTTCCTTTAAGCAAGGGTGCAGATCTGGTGGCAATACAAGATGTGTGTTCCTTGGAGAATTTGGATCCTCTAGCTAGGTTACAGTCTCAACAAAATGAGAGCTTGTCTATACTGCCATTAGCATTCTCACTAAGCCAAGACCCCCCACATCCATCCCAGGCAGCACTGACAGTGCTCAGGGATTATGGGAACTGTGGTTCAGCAGCATTTGGAGGGATACAGGTTAGGCACCCCAATTTATAGAGTGCCTTTAGAAGGTACGAAAGCCATTCACACAATGATCCTTTATGACAACTCTAACCTGAGTCAGTAATCTTCTTCTCATATATAGAGAGAGGCTTGCTTAAGGCAACCTAATGAGTTTGCTATTTAGGTGAAAATGGAACAGAAGGGGTTTCTGGTTAGAGCTCATCCTTTTTTGTTCTGTGTTATCATACTAAAAACTGCCCCTGTTAAAGAAAAGAAACCAGTTTTCCCACTGCAAAACTGTGTGATAGCATTAGAATCTGACATCCTGAATCCATTCTGTATCCAGTTGCCCTGGTTCAAGCAGTTTCCTCTTGGTGTTCACTTCATGCAAATATAGATTCAAAGAGAAGATAAAGTACACAAGCACACAACACACACACACACACACACACACACACACACAAAACTTGGATCTTCTTTTTCACTTTTTGCACTGTGGATCAGGGGTAGCTAACCAGTGGCTGAACTACAACTCCCATCATCCCTGATCCCATAGCCCATATTGGTTGGTGCTAATGGGTTCAACATCCAGAGAACTACTGGCTCCCCATCTATGCTGTGCAGGGAATTATTTCTTACAGATGATGAAAGGAAATACCCAACGCCCTGACACTCATCCTCTTTTCATTTATGGCAATCCAAAAGGCATCTAATAAATAGCACTAGATAGCACAAAGACACATTTCACTTCAACATAACACTCCAGGGACTGTAGATCACAGGGGGGGAAATCACACTTTATTAGGAATAGAATAAAATTAATATATATAATTAATATCATTTTGCCAAAACAAAATGTCTCTAACATTTATACAACAGGAAGATCGGCAAGCAAAAATACCAGGTGTTACTATTTAGAGTGATGTGTACAGTAAATTCTAATCAGGCTTTCCTTCACCTTTTTCTTTCCTATGACAGAAAGAAAAGGGGGGTTACAAGTGCCCCCGCCATAACATCTATGTTTGGGGTGGTATGCATTGATCTTGTAATGTAACATTTTGAAAATTGTTATTCTTTCCCTCTGTGAGGACAAGAAAAAAGGACCACCCTTTATGGTTACTTCCCAAGGAAAGAGTTTTCCCTGTAGAGTTTGATGGCTGAATATTTGTAAACATCCAATTCTAGTTTCAAATGAGCCCAGGCATTAACCATTTGAGCAGAGGCATACATAAGTTCCCGGACGCCCTTGGCACCTCTGAAGCCAGGAGATACCATGGACCAGAAACTCAAAGAGTTTGCCTTTCACGCTCCACTATTGACTTCCTTTGCGGCCATCAGGGTCGAGTCCGCTTTGCTCAGCCTCCCTACCACCACCTCCTCCACTGATCTCTCTCTTTGCCTACCTGCCTTTCTTCCACCCTCCACTCCCTGCTTCCTCTTCTGCTTCCTTCCTTTTCGCTCCTCTTGCAATTCATGTCTTTCTTCCCACTAAGCTCATACCAGGGGCCTGCCGAGGTGCCCAGAGCAGTCTGTGCACCTTGTCCAGCCACCCAAAGCAGTGGAGCGTGCCGATGGGCAGAGAGCCAGAGTGGAGGGGCACGATTTTGGTGCCACCCTGGGTCGGCACCCTTGGCGAGAGCCAACCTGGCCAACCCCTGGTACACCCCTACACTGGAGTATTCTAGTTATTACAGCAGCATGTAACAAGCCATTTGTACCACCTCTTGCATAGCACACTTTGAAAGAAATGTTTATGACAATTAGGTTAGCTGGATTAGCATTTCAAAACAGTTTTTTTAAAGCAATCTGTGGTTGAAACAAGTGTAGGTTTTACAGAAATGTCAAAATAAAGGGCACCTTTGTTTCCTTAGGGATTATCATGCTGAGGAACAGTGAACAGTGGAAACCTTACTGACCAAAGTCTTTGCAGACTCTGACTCAGCCACTTTCTATATGCACTTATTTTCTTTTTCATCCTACCTATTCACCGTATGGTGCACCCTCATAATTAATTTGTCTCTTAAAAAGCAACAACCATCACTTCCCTGTATTTCATCTTTCATTCATGCACATTCTAAGGTCCATCTTAAAATGAAGCCTCTCCACTTCCACAAGCATGCTGCTGCTTTGTTGGAGAAACCAGCCTCTGTGCGAGGAGGAGATTGGGGAAGAAACAGTATTATCGAGCCAGTGTGCAGAATGCCTATAGAAAGCTGAACCCCAATTGCATCCAAGCTGTTTCATTATACCATCAATGCTCTTTTAAGAGTAACACAGCTGACCACAACACATGCCATCGGTGGTCACACAGCTGTGATTCCTTCCGACTCATGTACAACAGTGGTAACATCAGCAGTACCACTTATAGCAGACTTTTTAAACTTTGATTTTATGCAACACATATTCCTCAAAAGCCTTTGCTGGTCACTACTGCCCTGCACCAGGAGTGCAACCCTTCTTCGTTGTTTTTCCCCCACTAAACTACCACATTTACAGCACAACCTTATTCTGGGGTGAATCCCACTGGCCTCAAGTGGACTTACGCCAAGGAAAGTGGATTGCAACCAAAGATTAGCTATTCTCGTTAGCACATCCAGTCCATCAGGAATCATTTAAAAACTGCCTTGCTAGATCAGACTGGAAGTCCATCTAGTCCAGCAAGCTGTCTTCAAGGATTGAGAGAGAGAAGTTGTGCAGCAACACCTGCTAGCCTGTTTGCAGACCACATTTACATTGAGACTAATGGGTTCGATTTCATACTGTGAGATCGAAAAGAGACAGGAACAGAGTATCAGGCTCAGGAAAACAATGCAGGAAGCTGCCGATACTAAGAGGAGGGTAAGTTAAGGTGTATGTATAAACTGGGTGTGTGGCGCAATACACAAACAAATACTAGTTTTAACCACGCTGAACAGCACAACTCAGTGGAAGCATAATGTTTCCTTGGGCTAAACCACTGGACTCGACACGCAAATTAAAAAAAATATATTCAGGATGGGAAAAGTATATTTTACTTCCTATACACTATACAGGGATTGGATTTCTCCTTCTCCCTACCCCCTTGCAAAAATTCAGTGTCTGTAACCTGTCCAGGCATTGGCCACAACAGCTGCTCTGCAAAAGCCTTTTTGCACATAGAATGTTTCCGCTGCCACCAAATTCAGATGCCGTAAATGTAAAGCTGTCACATGACAGGGGGAATCAGCTAGATATAGGTTCTGTTGACACAGGGCTGCCAGTGTTTGCCACTGGAATCTGATAGCAGATCCATGGCTGTTGAATCCTTGAGGTCAGAAAGAGTTATTCATCCAAATGCTGAGTGTGAGTGAAAGGGAGACCCAGGTAGTTATTTCCAGTGGTTTCCCCCGTAACACTGGGCCACTGTCACTCCTTGGCAGTATCTTCCATACGTCTTCAGAAATTCCTGCTAAAGCTGCTGTCAGCTCAAGCATCCAAGTGTACATGTATTCCATGTACACAGATAAATGTGAATAGTGTCCAGGAGCACAAGGAGGCTTTTATCTGTACATGCAGACTCACATGCGTATATCACAACTCCATTTCTTATGCTCTTGCACATGGCCATAGAGTTAGGCGGGCCTTTGGTTTTTAGGTAACCCAAGGCCTGTAGGGTCTGAAAGACAAAAACACACAAATATTACAAAAAGTGGCAGACAGGTCTTTGGTCAACAATATACTATTATGTTCAGCTCACAGAGATTTGAGCTGAACTGAATCCACCATCCCAATCCTCACCAACAGCAACTGCTGAGAACTCCATAGCCAAATGCCCGGTGGATATTTAAAATCTGGCCAATGACATTTAGTATATTTCAGCCGCATCTGCACAACACACTAAACTGTGGTTTAGTACGTGGCCACCAGTTTTTGGCGGGTCATCAGCACAGTTACAAAATGTTGAGGGCTAGGTGAAGGGAGAGCTAGGGAGGCCCAAAGAGACACACCTCTGGCTCCTTGAAACACTGAGGCGCAAGTTTTCCATGAACTTGAAGACCAGTTAGATCTCTGTGAATCGCATACATCAGAAACTCATGTGACCTTTCAGGCATGAAAAAGATTTGCACCTTCAAGCAAAGATTTGCACCTCCTTTCCTCCTATTTGTTCAGGGCCCGTTTGTGTGTTAGGACAGGCAGGCGAAGGCAGCTTGAAACAGTGCCCTCACAGCACGCAGGGTGTGGCTGCCGTAGAGTGAACCTCCCCAGTTTTGTGTGGCAAATTGGCATGTCACCACAAAGCCACCTATGTCAGGTGCTAGTGATGGCATGAGGGCGCCCCATGCAATGGAAATGATCTACCATGTGGAGCAGCCAAACGTTTCTGAACTGTTATCATAGCAGATAAGAAGACCCTTCGAGGAGAGGAGGAAAAGCAGCATTCACAATAGCTCTCGGGAATTTCACCAAAGAAGTTTGAACCTCTTTCTTACCTGATTCCTTGGGGAGTTGTTTCCCACCATCTGGCGCTTGTGCGTTCTGACTTTGTGAAATAACGCATGGTGGATACCAGGTATATTCAGGCTAAAGTGAGCAAGACATAAATAAACAAGCATAAACATGGCACACAGCTAATGCGTGCTTCAAAATGGAAACTTTGCTTCTCCAAACTGAATGGCCCCACTGTGCAAGTAGGAGGAGGCACTGGCAATAGGCTAAGCAGAACCGTTCATTCTGGGGTGAACATGCCCTGGATTCCTTTGAGAGGAAGAACTTAATATGAATTCTATAACTAAAGAAAGAATCAGGCCATGCAACAAAATTTTGAGCACAGATTCTGGTAGGCAAAGCCAACAATTTCAGATTTTGGAAAACAGGAGAAGCAGAGCTGCTCGTTCTGGGCATTCGCTTACACCTGGAGTTTTGCACAGAATCTGGCACAATCCTGAGACTCTGATCTTCATTTATTTTTTAACGAAGCAATGGATGGCTTTATACTTATAGCCTCCAGTTCCCAGCTGCCTTTTTTCACAGCCCTGATGCCTTCTGATTTAGTTAACTCACAGGAGGGAATCGATGGTAGTTCTGAACCGGAGGACGCTCATTTGGCATTGCCGCTGGTGGGTAATGGATCTGCTGCCACTCCTCATAACCATGATACATGTGGGGCTGGACTGGAGTGGGGCACTGGAACTGGTACATGGGGCAGACTGGGGCCACCGGTCCTGGCTGTGGCTCTGCATGAAGCCTGTCACCAGAATGCTGTAAGTGAGAAAGCAGGAGGCTGAGAATGATGCAAACACAGATAAGCCATACACAAGGCTAATGATTTACTACTGGAATATTTGGGCATCAATAGGAGGAAGCATTATTGTTTTTGGTTATCCTGTACTTTTCATCCAGGAACATTTCATCCTGGGCTGACTGAAGGAACACTATGCCCCCTTCACTGTATTTTGATCTCACTGTTGCCAGGAGGAAAAAGTAAGCGTAGGCTGAGAAAAAGGAGTTAGCTTTTAAATAAAAGCAGTGGATAGTAAGATAAAAATGACTCAGATCTAATCTGGACCTACATGTAGAAGCAGTTTTGATCTCCCTGGATAGGTAAACAGAAAGCCATCTACAGACAACTCTGACACTGTCAATTTAATGGGATATCATGCCCTATAGTCTGTGGGGCAGAACCAGTCCTTACCAGCTGGGGTGGATTACAGAGATAGATCTCTCTCCCTCCCCTCCTCCCTCCCCCCCCTCTCTCTCTCTGTGTGTGTGTGTGTGTGTGTGTGTGTGTGTGTGAGAGAGAGAGAGAGAGAGAGAGAGAGAGAGAGAGAGAGAGACCTAGGACCCTGGTAAAATTATCAGCCACAATGGCATTAGTAATTGGTTGCTTTCCCTGAAAGAAAAACACATTATTATGTAAAAAAAATAGGTAATATCCAGTTTGGGGCTAGAAGTTTCACACCTTTCGCCCAATTAGGGTTCAATTTGACTGGAAAACATCCACAATGTATGGAAATAATTTATGGGTGCGTCATGGCAAAGAGAATATCATAGGAAGAGGCCACTTGGCCATCTGGTCCACCATCCTGCTCTCACAGTGGCCAACCCAGTGCTTGTGGGAAACCAGTAAGCAGGACCCCAACACAAGAGCGGTCTCCCCTCTGGCAGTTCCCAGAAACTGGAAACATTACTGCTTCCAACCATGAAAGCAGAGCATAGCCATCGTGGCTAGTAGCCACTGAAAGCTTAATTCTCCATGAATTTGTCTAATCCTCTTTTTAGGTCATCCAAGTTGGTTATTCAGATTAACTTGGGACAGAATGGACTTGTAGGTGAACACATGCAAAAGTGACCCGATTCATTCATTGATCCCTAGTACGTACTGGCCCTAAGGAAGCTACCAAAAAATTATACAAGTGATTGGAATCTGAGCCACATGTCAAAGTTGGGGGGAGAAGAAGAAGAAGAAGAAGAAGAAGAAGAAGAAGAAGAAGAAGAAGAAGAAGAAGAAGAATTATTATTTATTATTTATACCCCGCCCATCTGGCTGAGTTTCCCCAGCCACTCTGGGCAGCTCCCAATCGAGTGTTAAAAACAATTCAGCATTAAATATTAAAAACTTCCCTAAACAGGGCTGCCTTCAGGCGTCTTTTAAAAATAGGATAGCTGCTTATTTCCTTGACATCTGATGGGAGGGTGTTCCACAGGGCGGGCACAACTACTGACAGGCCCTCTGTCTGGTTCCCTGTAACCTCACTTCTCGCAATGAGGGAACCACCAGAAGGCCCTCGGCGCTGGATCTCAGTGTCCGGGCTGAACAATGGGGGTGGAGATGCTCCTTCAGGTATACAGGACCGAGGCCGTTTAGGACTTTAAAGGTCAGCATCAACACTTTGAATTGTGCTCGGAAACGTACTGGGAGCCAATGCAGATCTCTCAGGACCGGTGTTAAATGGTCCCGACGGCCACTCCCAGTCACCAGTCTAGCTGCCGCATTCTGGATTAACTGCAGTTTCCGGGTCACCTTCAAAGGTAGCCCCACGTAGAGCGAATTGCAGTAGTTCAAGCGGGAGATAACTAGAGCATGCACCACTCTGATGAGACAGTCTGTGGGCAGGTAGAGTCTCAGCCTGTGTACCAGATGGAGCTGGTAGACAGCCGCCCTGGACACAGAATTAACCTGCGCCTCCATGGACACCTGTGAGTCCAAAATGACTCCCAGGCTATGCACCTGGTCCTTCAGGGGCACAGTTACCCCATTCAAGACCAGGGAGTCCCCCACACCCGCCCGCCCCCTGTCCCCCCAAAACAGTACTTCTGTCTTTTCAGGATTCAACCACAATCTGTTAGCCACCATCCATCCTCCAACCACCTCCAGGCACTCACACAGGACATTCACCGCCTTCACTGCTTCTAATTTAAAAGAGAGGTAGAACTGGGTGTCATCTGCATACTGATGAACACCCAGCCCAAACCCCAATGATCTCTTCTAGCGGCTTCATATAGATATTAAAAAGCATGGGGGAGAGGACGGAACCCTGAGGGACCCCACAAGTGAGAGCCCAGGGGTCTGAACACTCATCCCCCAACACCACTTTCTGAACACAGCCCAGGAGAAAGGAGTAGAGCCACTGTATAACAGGAGAAAGGAGTAGAGCCACTGTATAACAGTGCCCCCAGCTCCCAGCTCCTCTGAACAGTCCACCTAGCAGTTCAACTGGCTGTGACCTAAATTTGGTATTGCCTGAGCAGTCATATCTTTCAGCACAGTGCTTTTCCTAGCATGGCATTCTGTACCTGTTTGTGCTGCTTGAGCAGCTTCTTGAACTTGTCCTTCTCTTCCTTCTCTTTACGATAGTCCTCTTTAAAAATCTGCATCTGGCAGGGAGAGAGAAGGCCACAGGTAAGTGGGGAGCTAAAGGATTCCCTGTCAACTGCACGCTGGGAAGGAGGCCAGGCAAATTAAATGCAAACATTCTGCTCAAATCTGCTAGAGCTGCTGAGCTCCCTCCAAATCTGGGTGCCCTCGTGGAGCACAAAAGGCAGCACATAACACAGTTCTTTGGCTCTAGGCCTCTGCGTGGATATAAGGAGAGGTTGCCCCAGCATACTCTTACAAAGGTCCAGTGAGGTCACATGAGTGAGGGAAGTAAGAGGCCATACTAGATTTTGACGGACAAGCTAGACAGCAAGAACCACTTCTGGTTGAGAGAGCAACTACCCAATCTTACTTGAACACACCTTGTCTTTGCTTACTGGCATGCCTCTTCCCCCTCTCCTTCCAAAACAAATGACACAATTATCTCTTTTCCCTTAAGGATAAAACAGGCAGCAGATGTGAGCAGCCTGTGGAGCAGGGATGGGGAACCTGTGGCTCTCCATGACACCGCTGGACTCCCATCAGCCCCTGCCAGCATGATCAATGGGTAGAGATGACGGGTGCTGTGGCTCAGCAACACCTGGAGGGACACAGGTTCCCCAGCCCTGCTATAGGAGTGAAGTGACTGAACTGTGGCTTGTGAACTGCATCCCGATTCTGAAGAACTTCCAGAAGATGCCTTCGCTTTGTGAGATTTTGCCTCTTTGTTCTCCTGGCTACCCTCTGGGAGAAGGCGGACAGTCTTAGTGCAGCAATGCAGGATATAGAAGGGATCCCCTGAAGATCACGGCTAGGCCTAGGAGAAGGCAACGGGAAGCAGGCTGATAAGGACAGGGGGGAGAGAGAAGTGGAAGTGCCTAAACTGGACACTGATGTGGCGGGAGGGAACATGGGAGACGAAACTAATGGTGGATAGAAAGGCTATGGAGCAGTCTTTTGGATTTTGGAAAGCACAGGGCAGCTGGATCAGTCAGCAGGCTGGGATTTCAGAGTGGCCTAATTGTCATCCCCTTCATTGCACAGCTTCCTTTTTGAAACCAGAATGTGCTTTCTGGGTTCCTACCTGGCTGTTGGTGAGCACCAACTGCTTCTGAAGCTTATCCAGCTGCTGCTTCAGCTCCTCCTTCTCCTCGTTCATCCTTTCTCTGTCGCTCCGCTCCCGCTGAAAGTCCTCCTCAAAAATCTTCACCTGGCAGGGAACAAGAGGCAGTGAAGTCCTTGGTTCACAGAGATACAACCCCAATGTAAGGCAAGCGCCAAGTGTCCCAACGCTGATGTCAGGAAAAGGCAATGGGCATAACCGTGTTTTGAGCCCAGCTTCAAAGACGTTAACAATAACAACAACAGCAGCAGCAACAACAACTACTTTGTACCCTGCCCATCTGACTGGGTTGCCCCAGCCTAGGAGGCACAAGCTTAGGAGGCAAAAGGGACACTGTGTTTTCTGGAAATAACTTTTGTGTTCACAAATGGTGTCAAACCAAGGGCAGTCCTAGTTTCATGGAAGCCTGCCATACCTGTTGCTTTAGGAGCTCATTCTGGGTCACCACCTCCTGATGCCGGACAGATGCTCCAGGTTCAATGGGGCTGTTGAAGGCCGAAGGGGAAGGAGCAGAGGCTTGAACGTTCAGGGCCTCTTCTAAGGCCTGAGAGGAGTCAGGAACAGAGAGGACAGTTAAAATGGTCTTTTCTCCACAGCAGCTTAGCATCAGTAAACAATATGTTTGCAGATATTGTAAGCTCATAACCTAGGGTAGGAAAAACTGGCATGCCTACAGAGAAGCAGAAGTATATTACCCACCTTATTAAGCCGTAAAATCTCCTTCTCCTGGTACTCCCTTTGCCTGGTGACTGGAGCCAACTGATCCTGAAGGAATTTCACCCTCTGTTTTAGGTCTTTCACCTCACCGGCAAGTCTCTCCTTTTCTGCCTGAGAAAGACAAAGTCATAAAAGTCAAGACAGCCGTATACCTTAGGACCACAGATCCACATTCTACCACCCTCCCTCCGTGCCTCAAAACCAGAAGTAGAAGAACTGGAAATGAAATGAAATGAATGAGAATTGGGGGAAGATTTTAAAAATAAATTTCAGGCTCCTGCCTTGCAGATTCCTTTACCTTCTTGAGAACATACTGTCCCAGACCAGGTGTTGCTATACTACAACTCCCATCAGCCCCAGAAAGCATGGTCAATGGCCAAGGGATTATGGGCGTTGTAGTTCAGCAACATCTGGAGGGCCAAAAGTTCCCCACACCTGCCACTGACTAATTGTCTATAACTGGGTAGCCTGCTGAAATCTCAACAAATGCAAGTGGCTATAGCTTTGCCATCATAATTCAAACTGCCTGTCCATCCCTCTAACCCATGTCCTATCCTCTCTGGTCAAATATACTATCTAGCTCATCTACCTTCACACTAGACAGGCTCAGTATCCCATGCTCAGTATCTTTGGTCTCATCTTTTATAACAGGGATGCAGAACTTGTGAGTGGGACTACAACTCCCATCATCCCTGACTATTGACCATGGTGGGTGCTGATGCATTTCCAGGGAGTGTCGGACCTCTTATCAGACTCACCTCCTCCTCTTCAATCTTGGATTTAGCCAGCAGGAGCTTACGATCAAAATCCCTCTGCTTCTGCTCTCGTTCTGCCTCCAGCTCCCCCAGGGCTTTCTGGGAGTCAGCAAGCTTCTGCCGTAGATCTGTTATCTGCCAGGAGGGGAAGATGACATGAAACATGAAACAAACCACAGAACAGAGCTAGAAATACTGCAAACATTTAAAAATATGCAGTATCTCTTGTCTGACTGTATAAGAATACTATAGAGCAATGAGAATAAAATGCTGATAAAATGGGACATCTCAGACAAAACACACACACACACACACCCTAGAGGCCTTGCCCTGGTATTCCAATGTTTTGAAGTCAGATTAAAAGAGATATTGAGAGGACAACTGGTTATGAATTTTTATTGGAATTAAAACCAGTTCAACTGGAAATCTATCATGAAAACATGCCCACTCAATAGGTAATGATCTCTGGTTTATTAACAGCTGCTCAGCTTGTTATAGCTAAAAATGGGAAAAGTTCTAGGATCACAACACGTAAGGAATGGGTAAATAAAATCTGGCATATAGCACAAGCCAAGCTAACCGAAGTAATGAGATTAAGAGATGGCAGACAACAACAACTACCTGATTGTTCTGTCTGACTGTCAACCGTATGTTGAGTTTGGTGCATCGATGCAGGCCAGTAAGATGGCAGACAAACATTTATCATAAAAAGCATTAAAGCCAGAGAGAAAAAGTCAGTGCCATAGAGAGACCCAGTTTTCCCTCTAGCAACATGCCTGTTAATATTCTTCCCCTCCGACAAGGCATATGAGAGAAACACAAAGTTCTCTTGGTGTCGTATTATGTGAAATAACTGTCACCTATAAAACTTCATTTGTGCAAGGCATTTGGTACCCTGCTATTACCTTCTGCTCGTACTGCTGCTTCATAGACCGGAAATGATGATCCCACTGCTTATTTACCTCCAGCAGCTAGAAGGAAAGGCACAGAGTTATCAAAGGACAGAATCTCAATTCCCTACAATTCCCTACTCAATTCCCTACAATATAGTAGCCAAAGCACTATATTGCCAGCTGTGATGAATATAGGGGTTGCTCGTGCGTAAGTTGCCGCCACTCCTGGCTAAGTTGGCTTGTTAAACCTTTTCTGTCTGGACAGCCCTTCACTTCGTGGCTGCCTCAGTCGCTAGCAGAATCCGTCAGTGGGCGTTTCTTAAACCTTTTCCAGCATAAAAGCTGTTTGACGCCAAGTCTCCTCCTACTCTCCCTGCGCGGAAGTCTTCTGTGCAGGGAGGGTGTGGGTAGCAGAGGACCCGTGCTCTCCCCGCTGGTGTCCAGCGAAGAGTCCTGGAGCCCTCTCGCCGATTCCCCCATCTGCCCCCCTTTATCCCTGGTGTTGCGCTGATTTCCTTCCACAGCTGATGAGCTGCCTCTCTCCCTGCTGGGTCCCTCTCCAGCATCACTTGAGAGCCTTCCCTCCGCCTCTGGCTCCGATGTCAGTTCCCTGACACCAGCGCTTTCTAGTCTGTCCAGCAACTCTCTTACAGGAATAGCCTCCTTCAGGCTCTGCATAGATTGCCAAACCTGATAGCACCCAAAGCTGGTTGACCTTGGGCCTCTCTTAAACAGCAGGAGCAGCTTTCCTGCAACAATAAATGCCTAGCAGCAGACCTGCTGCTGCTTATCGGAGGCAGGAGGAAGAGAGTGACAGTAGTAGATCTGGAGTTGAGCAGCAGCGGCACTGGACTGGCTCCATTGCTGCACCAATGCAGCCCCGACCTTGCCACCTCTTTTGGATACATGGCAGTAATGCTGCTGCCAGGATGCTACTGTTGCAGCTCCATCCCACCTGGCATCTCCAGTTAAAAAAGGTGATGCAATGTGAAAAGGGAAGATCTCAGCAGGAGACCCCAGAGAGCCATTGTCAGCAGACAATCCTGGGCTGAAGAGAAAAAGGCACCTGACCCTGCTGCTAATGCAGGCTACCATTGTGGGATCACAGCTTAGGCCACATGGCAACATCACGGAGCAGCAGCTCACTCAATATGTCGAGGGTATGAATCAGATCTCGATGTTTCCAAGGAAAGTGGGAGGGGGGCAGATGTCAGGTTCCTGGAGATATGGGAAGCACTGTCTATTCCCAACATGAATCGGCCTGACATTTAAGACTGTCTTCAGAGGTCCTCATCAGGCTATCCCTATCTTCTCAAGTGAGGCAAGTAACTGGCAACAGGGCCTTTTGGATTGTGGCAGAATGTAGGAAGCCAGACCAATGGTTCACGGAGCTCAGTATAGTCTACACCAGACATAGGCAAACCTGGCTCTCCAGCTGTTTTGGGACTACAACTCCCATCATCCCTGACCACTGGTCCTGTTAGCTAGGGATGAGTTGCAGTCCCAAAACATCTGGAGGGCTGAGTTTACCTATGCCTGGTCTACACTGACTGGTCCTCCGTGCTTTCAGACAGGGGTCTCTCCTTGCCCTACCTAGAGATGCCAGGGCTTGAACCCTGCAAGATGATCCACCTCTGTGGCTCTTCCCTAGAGAGCCTTGCCTTTGGAATGCCCTTCCCTGGTTCATTCCCCAGGCTTCCCTGGGGGGTGGGAATGAAAGCACTGCTCTTTGCTCTGACTTTCAACGTGATCCAACACTGCCCTGCCTTGTGGTTTGTGGGTTCTCCGCTTGCCGGGTTAGTATTGTGACTTCATCTGGTTACAGTTGTGAGTTGCCTCAGGAAACTGTGCATTTAAGGGGCAGGAGATGCAACACTTAAAATAATAAATGTGCTGAGCTCTCCTCTGGCCTTAGGTCATTTGGGGCAGATGTCCGGCTTACCTCATTGCGTTGGTGCTCGAGGATCTTCACTTTCTTTTCACTTGACCCCAACATGCTTTTCCCCGTGGCTTTCTCCTCTGCGACCCCCTTCTGAAATGATGACACACAAAAAGGTCCTGAGAAGCGGCTAAGCCAATCATAGCAAGCAGCTCACGATTCAAGAGCAGCACCCATGCTTCTCCCTCCCAAAGCCAGCATCCAAAGCACTGAACAGTAAGGCCTATTTTCTCCCACAACAACCATGATCCAATATGCACTGGAAAGGCAAATAACTACCAGGGTGGTTTTATTGTCATGTTTAATGCATGCATACGGGGGTGGCGGGTGGGGGAGAGGCAGTTCTTAAGCCTTCAAGTGGCTGGAGCAGAAAGTCCAACAGCCATTCCATTCCAGTTCTGCGCTCTTGAACAGTTATCCTGCAAGATCAGGCCCAGGGTAGTGAGGCAAGATGAACAGACTATCTGGTTTTATAGCAGGGCTGGGGAATCTCCAGATGTGGTTGGACTCCAATTCTCCTCATCCCCAGGCAAAATGCCAAGGGTCGGGGATGATGGCAGCTGCAATTCAACAACTTCTGGAGGGCCTCAGATTCTCCATCTCTGTTTCATAGGGAAAAGCCCCCCACCTGTTGCAGTCCAGCACATTCTACGCCTTCCGCCTTGACTCCTTCTTTGCTGCCCATCATCACCATCTTCCTGAGCTCCAGATTCTCACACCTACATTGGGAAGGAATAATATTAGCAAAACGAACATGAGGGAAGAGAAATCATTCTTCTGGCTGGAGCTGACCAAAGACATTTTGCCAGCTGAGGCATGGCAGAGCCCCTCTGCCCCATGGTGTGTGCCAGGGCTGCCACTTACTGTAAACGCCACGGTGAAGCTGCTCCCAAGTCTGGAAAAGGTTCGCCACAGTGCCCAGCCATGCAGCTGCCAGCAACTGAACCCCACATGGCATGAGAGTGTCTGGCAAAAGGGCTCACTTGTTCTGACACACTGGTGGGAGTATGTGCAGGGGGCTGCTTGCTCGGCTGCCCCTCTGCCACCCGAGACAAGTGGCTCAGTGTTACTTATGATAGGCCTGCCTTAAAAACTCTAGGTTCCTATCTTAAAGGGACTGCAAAGGGAAGCAGGAGGAGACTTGGAAAAGGCTTTCTGAGTCTCCACCCACTTCCCTTTTAAGCCTCTGGGATCAGAGCACAAGGCCAGGCCCACTTGTCAACCATGTGATGTCATAAGGATGGCATGTGATTGACAGGTGGGCAGCCCCAGCCACCTGTCCTGTTTGGCTTGCGAGGCAGATCCTGGTTGCATACTGTCAGTGCCAATGAGGATCTCATTACTCTAAAGTAACATAACCTTTGAAGGGAAAAAAAATGAGCCTCTTAGTTCACTTTTATGTTAACAATGGCAGTGTTCAAATCAATACAGCGTCTACATCCCCATGGAACCTGGTAAAGTTTCTTCTTTACTAAGATCTGCAAGTAAATTAAAAAGAGGACAGTTGCCCCTGAAGTTTGAAATGCAAGACTTCTATGTTTGTTCTGAATTTTTGCTTGGTATGGTGGCTAGATTTTACGGGGAGGTTTTCCTGGCGTCAAAGTCTTTTCCATTCTAAAGCTTGCACCCCCCTCAGCAACAGAATGTGATGCAGAACAAGACTTCAGGACAAGATTTCTTTCCTGAGGGCCAGCTCTGCTGTTATAGACAATGATGGAGAACAGCTCAGAGCACATGGAAGTCACAACCAGGCAGGTCCTCTAGAGGGCAGCATCTCATCCACGAAGACCAAGGGACAACTTTTAAAAGCTCTTTTGACTGGAAATATCAAGAAGGTGAAAGCCGAGCTATTCAGAGAAGCTTGGGTCTTCCCCAGCCAAAGCAATCAGGACACCAGTGTCTGCTGTCTCTAGGGAACTGCTGGTTGGGTCTTAAAAGGCCAAAGGACTTCATGATCTTCAGGCTAGGGAAAGGCTGAATCTTTAGCCCTCTGCAGGTGTTTGCCTGAGCCCAGGGGTGTTCAAAGTGTGTGGAGGGGCAGGGGCATGCATGCAAACCCTGCTGCATCCATGTTCCCAAGTCCACTTGCTCCTTTTAGACCTTCATGGCTTGAAGGAAGCTGCTATGCAGGTTTGACTGAAGGCACTTAGAGGCCTCTGTGCAAATAGGGAACCAGACTTTATCAGGAATCTCAGTCATGTAAATGCTTCTAAGTACATTCCGTCCAATGCACTTCAGACGGTTGCACTATATGGCAACTTGAGGATGGGGCTTGCTCAGACAAACACTTGCAGAGTGATTTGGGGATTACTTACTGGAAAAAAAGGGCAGCACCAAGGTATTAGGGTCTCTTTTCCAAGGTTCACCCTGTGCCACCCAATGCAAGGAAATTCCCCTTATCCTTCTCTGGGATTTCCCACCATTGTTGTTACTTTTCAGGGAGTGGCTCCACTCCTTCTGTTCCTTGCTGCAAGGTGGGTTGGACTCCCAGTGCTTGGAATGAACTATTCAGATGAACTAATTTACCAAATTATTTTTTTAAAAAATAAATCTCCGAATTACACCTGAAAGTAGTTCTGGGTCAACTGAACATGAATTAAATTTCCTTTGCAGTGAAATTTGGGAGATTTTAAAATCATTTTAATTATATATGTGTGTGTGCACATGTGTTTCACTGCACATAACTCCGTAATCGTGGCCACTACATTTGCCATTTTTACCTATCTGAAAAGTGATGCTGCTGTTTAAAGCTTAAAGATCAGAACTGTTGGGAAAAATAAAATGCTTGCATGTTCTGTTGTTCTTGCAGTGTATTTTATACTTTAGCAGGACAGCTTGCAAAATTCTGAAGGCTGAAAAATATCTGCCAAGCACCATCACAAGCGAACTGTGAAATGAACTGGAATGGAATTAGTTTTTGGGGGTTTTTTGCAAGGGATGAACTAGAATTAATTCCTTTTCTAAAATGAACTTTCTAAGCACCTGTGTTCTCTGCCATAACTGCACTCCCCTCTCAAATCCAGGACTGGAAGTTTCTTTTGGGCTCTTTAATGCTTGCACAGGGTGGCTGCACAGTTTGATGGGCCTTAAGAAAACTCACTAGGAGCAGAGCAGGGCAAGGGACAAGGGGGCAGTTTCCACCAGCTTCAGGCTTCCAATATTAACTTCAGTGTCATCACACACAGACACACAATGAAAACGCCTAGATCACTGCTCTGCCCAGCATGACTGTATTCTCCTTTCCCACCTGACATGCCCTCACCTCAGCTTCTCTGAAACCTGGTTCCTTTGCTCTAGTTCCTTCTCCAACTTTGCCCTCAGCTCCTCATTCTCGTTTCGCAGCTCCTCACACAAGGCCTGTATAAAAAAAAATGGGGGAGGAGTACAAGAAGCATCAGCAGTGGAAAGAGTTATATCTTATTAGCCAAGGGCCATTTTCTTGGTCATAAACAGCTTCTGGCAATTGGCCACCTGCTCTTAGCTAGCTGTCGATGCTGAAATTTGAATTTCCTAGTCCCCAATCCCATGAACCCTTTTCTCAGATTTTGACATGAATGCCAAAGCTATATTCCACCCCGTCTTCCTTGCTATTTATATCCCACCTTTTCTTTAAGGAACTCAGGACAGAGACTTGGTCTCCCCCACCATTTTATCCTCACAACAACCCTGGGAGCCAGGTTAGGTTGAGAGATGGCCCCTGGTTCGAGCTCATCCAGTGAGGAAAATTTGCACTTACATAGCCTTGGTATGACACTGTAACTATTCTGGTTCTCTCTAATGTTGAGGAAAGATGGGAATAAGAAAGCAGGAATTATATCTGCCTATTAAAACTGCAGGGCCAAAGTAAACAGGATATTATTCACGTGGACCTTGCATGACTTTTTTGGGGGGGGAACTAATAGTTACTACGGGTATGGGGAGATGGATTGGGATCACAGGAGACTTTAAACCTCTGCCCCATCATGGTTCTGATCAGAGGCAGCCCCTGTTGCCCTGCCCTCCACACCTGCTATTCGCAATGGGGTGAAAGTCGCAAACGGTAGGTGCAAAGAATATCAGCCACTTTAGTCAGGATTAGAGGCAGCCTGTATTTGCACCTCTTTGGGACTGACTGGGACAAAAGGGTTAAAGTCCTCCAGATCCCCATATGACAGTCTCTCTCTCTCTCCCCCCCCCCCCCGCCCCAGCATGCTGGTTATTTGTCATGGTGTTTTGTAAACTGTGCAATGCCAAATGACACGGAATAACATCCTGTTCAGTTTGGCCCATAGAAGGACGCACATCTGGGCATCACTGCCAGGGAATAAAAAAAAAAATAACGCAATTCTCCTTCCTCTTGAGGACTTCCCTCGTTTAATTTACTGAAACAAACTATAAATCACCCTTTAAATGGCCAATTGCACAATGGCTTGCCCCAGGGAAAAGTCTTTTAGTGGTGAGTTTATGACCTGAAAGGTTGTGGGGGGTGTCTGATGCCTTACTAAGGGTGTGTCATATCCTCAAAGTTTCCCTTCCTAGTTGGAAAGGGAAGAAGAGATGACGGAAGAAAAACTAAAGTGAAGCTTCATTCAAAAATGCCAGTGTTTCCCTCATCGACAACATTGCGAACAGTGGTCAGGAACCTTTATGAGGTCAACAGCGTGCCAGAGGACAGGTGGCTTTAGAGAGTACTTGAACGCAAAGTCTGGTGGCAATGTGACTGGAAACACACATAGTCAATGGGGCTTAATTGTTGCTATCAGTACAGTAGTGGATAAAGGTGGAACTGTGATCTAGAAGTTCCCAGTTAAAGACTCAGCTCAGCTGCAAACACACTGCACAGCTGCTGCTATTTCCCAGGCGTGGTTCAACATCCATCACATGGGAGTGATAATGCTGGCCACATGTTGTTGTTTTTAAAGGGGGGAGTGAGTGAAAAGGAAGGCAAAGAAACAGCCCTGGAAGGAGAAATTAAAATGTGATAAAATGACAGGGCCAAAACAGCTATGTGGCTTGTAATATTTCTTGGTTGGTGCAATAGCTGATCTTAAGTTCTTACTTCTGCTTACTTGTATCCTGATCTCCTGTTTTGCTTTTATCTGCTGGGGAAACCCAGCCAGACGGGCAGGGTATAAATAATAAAATTATTATTATTATTATTAATCTGCAATGTATGTTGAGCTTACTCGTACTGAGTTGCACTTTTGTTGTAATGGATGGGTGTAACGGGTGGAAGGCATGGGCATGTCTGGTGCCTTGTATTGCTCCAGGAGCAGTACATTGTATGGAATAGAATCATAGAATTGTAGAGCTGCAATGCCGGAATGATAGCTAAAGAATCCCTGAGAGATGGCCATTCAACCTCTGCTTTAAAACCTCCAATGAAGGACAGTTCACCATCTTCCAAGGGAGTCAAATAGCTCGTACTGTCAGAAATAAAAATTATTTTTGCGGGAGGAAAGTGTTGTGGGTAGGTGCATCACATTCCTGCCCCCCGCCACAGTAAGTGCATTTAAGTAGTGATGGGGCACATGGAAGTGTAATGTTTACACGGGAGAAAGGCCAGGCGCATGTGTTTTGGCCACTCATTGGGATCTGGGGTGGGGTGGGGGGAGAGAAGAGAGGAAGCCAAGACAGTTGTTCATGAAAACCAAAAAGCAAAATGAACTATGCACATCTACCAGCAGCCTTCGAACCTGAAGGATGGATGTTCTCTGCTCGTTCTTGTGCACCTTGGAGGCCAGCCGGTTGAACTCCAGAGCCATGCGCCCCAGGTGGGCAAAGAGCTGTGTTTTGTCCGACTCCTCAGCAAAGAGACTCAGCGTGTTCTCCAAGCGCTGGAGGTGCAGCATCAGGTTGCCGTCCTCGTTCTGAAGTGGCTCAATGTCCTGCAAAAGACACGGAGGCGCAGAAACATTGTAATCTGGGAGGAGGGCAAATAAGGGCGAAGTTTAGGCAGGCTCAGAGAAGCAGCTTGCCACCTTTTCCTTCCTTCATCCGAGGCCTGGAGTTGGCAACACTTTTGTCTCCGGATGAGTTACTCTGGACTTATTTAAAGAAATACCAGCTACAAAGTGAGCAGGCTGGATAGAGTCCCCATGTTGGGGGGAGGGCACGGTTTGCTTTTCCTGGACAAGGTATTTTCCCTCTGAAAATCTCACCCTGAAGCTGCCCCTATGCTTCAGTGGCAGAGTGGGGGGTGGACAAGATGGCATGGGAGGGAAGAGGAGACTTCCCCTCCTCACAGTCCCACTCAACTGCCCTGGCAACCTTGAGTGGTGTTTTTTTCTAAAACAAAAAACATAGAAAGCTGCCTTATACCAAGTCAGCCCCCTGGCTGTGGCTCTCCGTGACTTCAGGCAGGAGTCTCTGTCAACCCTACTTGGGAGATGCCAGGAATGAACCTGGGACTTTTTGCATGGAAGCCAAATGCTTTGCCACTGAGCCACAGCCCTTCCCCAAACACTTCAGCTTCGCCAATCCCTTGGTCTTTTGGGTTGCCGTTGTATGCAGCTCTTCCACTTACAAAATAATAATAAATTCCTCTCTCTTTTCTTAAGGTGGGTTGACCGGGAGTGTGAACAGTACAAAACTGCTCTCATTTTATGGTCTAAATGTTCAACAGCACTCTAAGCATAATTTAACGTCCAACTCTGGTTCCTCAAAAGTTGGGCTAAAACACCAAGGCCAGTGTTTAGTCCTTGAGGCCCTGCATGAGAGATGATTCCAGAGAGATCCAGTGGCTTTCAGGCACTTGCCCTTGTCTGTGGTATTCTGCACTTCCAGAAGAACTCATTGCATTACCCATGCCCCTTTCACCTTTGCCCTGGCTCTATTATTGCTGAAAATTCCACCTGAAGGCACCTTAGCTGGAAGCAGCAAATGGAGCCCGCCCTCCTATTAAGGCAAAGTAAGATTACCGCCTCAGGCGGCAGATGCTAAGAACAGAAGTGGATGCCCCCCCCCCTGGCTGTTCTTCTCTTTGAAGGACAGAGCTGTGTGTCTCACTTAATAGTTTAGTGCCTGCTACCCTTAGGCGCAGAGTAGGACACCCCCTCATTGCTGGCACTGAAGAAAAATTCAACTGCTAGTCCAGTTGTGTATGTGCCATTTTCCCTTCACCTCAGACTGCTAAATATTTTAAGGTGACCTTGCCAGTAAAAAAAAAAAAAAAAAGGATTGCCAGAACTAGTTTGCTTCCAAGCTTCTAATGCCACCTAAAAGTAGTGCCTAAAAATAATCCCCTCTCAGGTTTTTTCCAGTTGCAACTAATTGAACTTCTAAAGGACTTTAAACCAATTTGGACCAGCCGTTTTGGGAGCGCTGAAAAATTCCTTTGACACTTCAACACAGAAAACAGCCAGCATGTAATGTAGGAGAACTCCAGGGGTGCTTGAACTCTGCAGCAGAAGTCTACAGACTTGGGTCCCCCCCTCCCCGCCCTACCACGCACTTTAAGGACAGGAGACTCTGGCATATCTTCTGAGTTTGATTTGTGGCTGGGCTCCCCAGCACTCAGTTTCAGAGCTCATTTTCCATACTAAATATACGAAGGACGAATGAATGAATGATAACTAAAGTGTCTCTGATGATGTACTTGGTGTCTTTCCTTCACCACTGAGCAAGGCAGCATGTCTTTGGTCTGTATACTTGGAATTATGGCATGTGGCTTCCTGGGAAGACAGTGTGGTAGCTTACATAAGAAGAGGCTGAATCAAGCCAATGGCCCATCTAGTCCAGCGTCCTGCTCTCACAGTAGCCAACCAGGTGCCCGTGGGAAGCCTGAGCAAAAGAGTACTCTCCCCTCTTAAGGATTCCAGCAACTGGCATTCAGAAATGTTCTGTCTCCCACAAGGAGACTGGAAACAGAGACACTCCTAGGAACCAGCTCATCAGACCTGCCTTATACCAAGTCAAATCATTGGTCCCTTTACTTGAGCATTGCCCTCACAGACCGACTGAGGATTTTAGGCAGGGTTCCCTTCCAGTCCTACCCAGAGATGCAGGGGTTGAACCTTCTGCATGCAAAGCAGATGTTCTGGCCCTTCCAGAAGCGCAGGCAAAAACCTGACAACCAATGAATAACAACAAAAAGCTGAGCACAACTCTTTACTCTCTAGCAAGTGCCTCTGAATAAGGATTCTATTCATTCCATTCTCTGTAATTTCCACACTGCTAATGAAGAAAAATAGGGACCCGGGTGGCACCACAGAGCCTAGGACTTGCTGATCAGAAGGTCGGCGGTTCGAATCCCCGTGACGGGGTGAGCTCCCGTTGCTCAGTCTCTGCTCCTGCCAACCTAGCAGTTCAAAAGCACCCCCGGGTGCAAGTAGATAAATAGGTACCGCTCCAGCAGGAAGGTAAACGGCATTTCCGTGCACTGCTCTGGTTCGCCAGAAGTGGCTTTGTCATGCTGGCCACATGACCCAGAAGCTGTATGCCGGCTCCCTCAGCCAATAAAGCGAGATGAGCACCGCAACCCCAGAGTCGGCCACGACTGGACCTAATGGTCAGGGGTCCCTTTACCTTTAATGAAGAAAAACACTCCTGCAACTTGGACCACCACTTCCACCTTAACTTCGCTCCCCCTTTCCCCACCTCTCTCACTCCTACCTCTTGCTGTTCAGTTCCAATTGGTTTCAATTCCAAAGTGCTGGCGGCACATGCGTCCCTCTGTCAGAAGCTCGACAACTGAAATGCACCCGCTTTATACGAGGTCCTGGGTTTATGGCACACCTGCCCTTGACAGGCAGCTGCTGAGCCACACCCTCCTCCCTGACGTGGTTGAGCCAGGCATAGTGGAGCACTAACCTGGTCTGGGTTGTTATGGCTGATTAGTTACTTGGTTGCCTCGGAGACGAAAGCCACCATTCACAGCCAAGCAATCCAGGTCAGGAAAGGGATGTCACCCTGCGTAGATGTAGCAAGCATGGCCAGATCAGGCTGCATGCCAGCTCAAAGAGTCACCTTGCAGGCAGCCCATCAGAAAGGAATCCTTGAAGGTAAAAGGCAGGGAAAGAGCAGCTTTCACCCAGGACTCATGAGCTGACTCATCCTCTCCGCCTCTCCGTGAACATGCCCCTATGAACTTGGTCCACAAAATGAAAAACCCCAGTCTTGCAAGAGACTTTGTCCATCTCTGTTGCTGCTGACTCATAAGGGAAATACACACAGGAATCATAGTGTGTCTTTGGTGCCAGATCTTTATTGCCTCATCTGTTTCTAGTTCAATAGAAGTTACACCAAGGAAGACAACTGTACTCTGGGCAGGTTCCAACCAGTCTCCCAAAGCAGGGATGGGGAAAACCAGAGCCCTGCAGGTGTTGCTGGACTACGGCTCTCTGACTACACCACGGCCAGTAGTCCCTGCCCATTGGGTGTACTGGCAAAAGCCTTTTTCAAGAAGCAAAAGACCTTGCACTATCTTACTCTGATGGCAACAGCTATCCCAAATATCTAGGAAAATGTTTCAGATGCTACTTGTAGTATCCTAGTTAATATTAAAGCTTCAGTCTCATTTGGGAGCAGTAGCAGTACTGTCAAACCTTGGTTGTTGAACATAATCCGTTCCAGAAGCCCGTTTGACTTCCGAAACGTTCGACAACCGAGATGCAGCTTCCGATTGGCTGCAAGAGCTTCCTGCTCTCAAGCAAAAGCCGTGTCGAAAACCGGAGCATTTACTTCTGGGTTTTCGGTGTTCGGGAGCCGAAATGTTAAAAAACGGAGCCATTCGGGAACCGAGGTTTGACTGTAGTAGAAACTGCTTGTGAATCAATCTCCCAGACTGCTCAAGGTCTAGACGCTTTCCCCTTAAGTTCTCTAAAGTTTCTATACTTCCCATCAATTGCTCCCCATGAATTCATTTCAGTAATACCATATTGCACGACAAGCTTGGTGCCATTTTTGCAGTCACAGCTCTTCCGGTTGTATGCACTGGTTTCTGCTTGTGCTTCCTGCTCACAAAACCTGGGATACCTTTTACCTTGGGACAGTCAGATCCTGAGAATGTCCAATGGACATTCATAACACAATTTATGTTCAGATTAAACATTATAGATTCCAATGTAATAACATCACAAGTGGCACAGAACTGCGCAGCCTAAGGCAGACGGTGCACCTTTTGGAGCATCACAACTTTTACCGGTTGTCAGAAGAAATCATAAAGCTTTGTGATGTACCAGAGTTCACCAGCTGCTGTTTCTGCCAGCAGCCAAACATGGCTGCCTCTTGAAAGAGAGCCGCTCACAGCCGCCTAACCACACCAGCCTGGAGATGTGGCAGGAGCCACATTGGCTGACACGATGCCAACTTATCTGGGGGAAAGGCTCTTTAACTTACTGCAAAGCCTGGGAAGCAGTTACTACAGGCAACTAACAGCAAGCCAAGCTGTTGACATTACAACAACAACCCCCATTGTGTGTGCCTTAAATATGCATGGCTGTTTGCCCCACCTAGTTCCTCAAGCACTAGGCCTGTTCCACACCTTCTCCAAATCTTTTTTTTTTTTTAAGGACATACTTTTTATGTAAGAGTTGTTTCTTTTAACCTTCTGTTTCTTGTGCCTCGCCCATGCTGGCTCAAGAGCAACGCACGAAGGGACTTGTTCTGCGACAGCTTTAAAATAATTGAGTTAGGATTCCCCCTTCGCTCTGCGTAATAGCCCTAGGAAAGTCATGGGCAAGATCGAGGAGGAGGCACTTGGCTCGGGAACAGAAGTAACTGGCTAGGGAAAGAGGGTCTGATTCTTGCTAAGAAACAGCTATTTAAAAGTATTTCTCTGGAGGAAGAGTCTCTTTTCTCCCTCATGGTTAGCACTGGTTTGGACAGCAATGTATACCTTGTTCTGCCACTGGCCAGATCCAATTTCAAGCTGGGTTGATGTGACAGGATGGGGGCAACTCACCAGCACAAATGAACAAGGCAAATTGTTTGCGGGCTAATGTTTTAACAGAATATTTTCATGTATCAATTTATTTATTTATTGAATTTATATACCGCCCTATACCCAGAGGTCTTAGAGTGGTTCACAGAACATAACCAAAATATAAAACCACAATATATATAATCAAGATAAAAAAACACCACCCCAACCCCCCCCCCCATTTTAAAAGGGCATAGGATGTCAATCGAATCAACCAAAGTCTGGTTAAAAAGGAACGTTTTCGCCTGGCGCCTAAAGGTGTATAATGAAGGCACCAGGCGAACTTCCCTGGGGAGAGCATTCCTATTTAAGAAGATAGGCTTGAGAAGTGAACAGATAGCCAAATCCAGAGATATCTGTCAGATCTCCAGAGCTCCTCGCTTATGAAGGTGAAGTGAGAGCTCTCATTCACTGCATTAAAAGATTGTAAAACTTTCAGAGAGGCAGGGGTGCTATTTAAAGCAGGTACTAAAACCACTGCCGGCATTACACTGGTTCACGTGATCTAGAAGGATTCGCTAGATTGCTCCAGTCCGTTTCATTTCATCACTTGGGTTTTTTCCCCAGCCCCTTTCCTGAGAAGTGCTGTCTGGATATAAGCGGAGTTCTCTGCCATCCTCTTGGCTGGCTGCCCAAGCCTGTGAGCCTACACATCTCACTGAGGAGAAGGAAGTAGCTGGCCACCACACAGCTTTGCATATGTGAGCAAGAAAGGGGGGGGGAGGGAGAGAAGCCTCTTGACAGCAGCACTTTCAGATTACGCTTCTCACTTCTCAGTAGGAGAGTTCCCATCAGCTTGTTCTGGGAAAGAGGCCAAATGAAAAAACTGCGGCACGTGCCTGGTTTGTGCGGTTACAGCCTCTGTGAGTGGCAGCGCACCAGCGCAAGGAAACTCAGCTGGTGGCCCAAGTCAGGTCCTGAAACAATCACCTATTTAGGGGCAAACTACACAGACTGTGGGATGCGGGTGGCGCTGTGGGTTAAGCCACAGAGCCTAGGACTTGCCAATCAGAAGGTCAGTGGTTTGCATCCCCACAATGGGGTGAGCTCCCGTTGCTCGGTCCCTGCTCCTGCCAACCTAGCAGTTCGAAAGCACGTCAAAGTGCAAGTAGATAAATAGGTACTGCTCCGGCGTGAAGGTAAACGGCGTTTCCGTGCGCTGCTCTGGTTCGCCAGAAGAGGCTTAGTCATGCTGGCCACATGACCCGGAAGCTGTACGCTGGCTCCCTCTGCCAATAAAGCGAGATGAGCGCCGCAACCCCAGAGTCGGCCACGACTGGACCTAATGGTCCGGGGTCCCTTTACCTTTTTTACACATACTGCACTCAGTTGCAGAAGCAGCAACCTGGAGCAGAAAGTTCTACAAAGAGGGAGCAGCTCTCTCTTTCTTTCCAGTACCAATTTCCCCAGCATCAATAACTTCCCAGCTGATTTTAGCTCTATGAAGGAGGAAAAAAGAGGGGTATGGATATAATCATACTGGGGCATAAGGAAACTGAGGGTTTTGTGAAAGGAAAGGTCCACAGCAAAAGGATTGAGCACCCCTTCTGCGCCACAAGATCCGTGGCTACAGATTACAGCAACTCATTGCTGCTTCCAGTTCAAGACCACGACATGGGGAGGGGAAATATTCCAGTGACTGAGCACCCCTTGTCGTTTCTTCCTCAGCACATCTCTTTTTCTCCATGTGAAAAAAAGAAGACTGCGAGTAGCTCACGGCAGATACCTTTGTTGTTTCTTTTCTTTTGCTTAAATTACTCTGTGAAATGCAATATAAAATAGTTCAACTGCTCAATAAAACCTGCTGACTAGTTTAGCTTTCATCTTCTGGAGACCTCTATATTTCCCTGTCTCTGAGCTATCAAACCACACAAGGAGATTGTATGAAAAAAATACATCAGAACTAAACGCACACACAAAGTGTAACAAAGGAACTTCCAAGACGACACGACCCATAAAACATCCCCCCCCCCTTTTGCGTCTCAATCTAAACAATCTGTTTGGATTAACATACCGATTTCCCGGTGCTTCCTTGGCAAGACCTTTTCTCTTCAGCTCCAACGATTTCAAACTCAGATGAAGATCCCTGTAGAGAAAATGAATGAATGTAGAGTTATATACCCCAAATTCCAATGGGCCCCTTACAGGAAAAAAACAGAGTAGGGATTAAATGAGTAATTTGGGTTTCCCCTCTGTCTACTGAATGTGTTTAAAAAACAAACAAATAAATAAATATATGGTGTCCTGCTTACTTAGAAACAGGATAAAAAAGCAAAAAACCTGCAACAAAATATTGCCATAAATCCTCACCTCCCAGCATACTGATATTCAAAAGGTGGGTTGCTGCCTGATCCAAGATAAGTCGCAACAGGAAGCACCACCACTATGCAAATATGCAATAAAAGATTAAGAAATGGGTCCCCAAATGCATGTTTGGGTCAAAAGTGGGTCCTGGGTCTGGTAAGGTTGAATATACCTTTATATACACTGTTCCAATTATGCCTTCCTCCATGATAATATAGGCTGTCAAGGGTTCAAGCAGGTCTTTGCTTTTCTGTTAAGTCTTTCCCACCTAATCCTCAACTTCCTGAGCTCCTGGAGGTCAATCTAGTCTTTGCTGGGCTCCTTTGCAGTTTTGTTTGCTTTTTTATTTTGTTTGTGGTTCTGCAAATCTCTGTGCTTCTCTGAGTGCACCAATAACTCTCTAATGTTTCTCAGGGACCCTCTGTGGGCTCCAATTCCGTTAGCAAGAGGCAATGCATTCAAAGTCAGAGGGGAGTGGGACTGCATCTTTCACTGGATGGAGCTGTTTCCAAATGTTGCTTATTTCTTTGATCTAAAAAGGTTGTGTGGGAAAGGAAGATAGCATCTTACACACCAAACTGGAGGCGTAGCGAGATCAAAATCTACCTAATAACTATTAGAAACTACAGCAATCTGTAACTGTCCGTGATACAGAATGAAACAGGGCTACATGTTTTCTCAAATAATACAGTCTTCAAAACTACAACAGTTTTATGTGAAGGGCTGGAGCTTGGTGGCAGAGGATTTGCCTCACATGTAAAAGATCCTAGGTTCAATCCCTGGTGTCTGCAGGAAGGGCTCAGAAAAGTTGTTTCCTGAAGCCCTGGAGAGCTGCTGGCATCAGTGTAGGCCATGGTGAATAAGATATGCCAACGGCATAAGGCAGCTACCTCTCAGAAACAATCTAAGAGACATCTCTTTGTAGTTAAGTGGCACTCAACAAAGCCAGGCAGTTTGGGATCAGACACTGAACCATGGAATGGACTCTCCCCGCAGCCTCACAATACTTAAATAGTTGTATCTTGGGTCAGGAATAAAAGCACCAGCCTTGGACCTCAATGACTATCACAGGGCGGTTTAAAAGAGAGTGCTCTTTCAGCTCCAGTTCTTCAAAATAAAAAGCACCTCCCAAAGTAGTTGGGACGATCAACTTTACTGTAGAGCATGTGGCTCATTAAAAGTGCTATGCAGCATTCTTCTAGTTCAGAAACTTCCTTCCAGTTACATGGACAGACTAAAAATGCCAGAGTCCTCAAACCTGAGTAGTTCATTGGAAGAAAAAGTCATTCTGATATCATTACCCTCACTGCATTTACAATGTGTTTAGCATTCTCGCAGCCTAGTTCTATACATACTCGGAAATACTTGCCGCTGAATTCATTGGGACTTACTCCTGTGTCTGTCTAGCAGGGCTTGCAGCTTTAATCATTATTATTATTATTTTTATGTAGCCTTGGCTATTTAAAGTCTGATTTCTTACACTGCTGGGTGGCTTCTGTGTGGGTTTTTCCATCTCCTTCTGATCTTCACCTGGAACCTCTGAGGAAGAGCAAAGATCTGGGATTCCTCCTGGGGGAAAAGAGAAAAGAAGCACATGAACATTTCTCACCGCAGAGATCCAAATCTGCCAACAGAAACAACAGCAGCAAAAGTACAAAGAAGAAAAGGGAAAGTTGGGGAAAGGAGAAAACAGGTTGCTAGGCAGGATAGAGATCTCCCATTCTGCATTAACAGGAAACAGGTTCAAGAGCAGGAGGGCTGGTAGCAGCTATTACCTGCCTAAAACAAATCCATTTTATGACAAATTTAAAAACACACACCAGAGAGTCTACAAGGAACAGTACTTGCCCTTTTACATCTTGTTTTAAGTCCCCATGTATAAATTACACACACACACTCCCCCCACGTCAAGCCCCACCTTCCCCGTGCAAGAACCAGTAGCTGGTCTCTGGGGGCATAGAGGCGGCAATGTTTGGTGTGCGACGCAAATGTGTATAAATGGCCTTTGATGAGTGTCAGCTGGAATTTCCCTCTTTCCTCCTGGGCTCAGCATACGGTAATACTGAAAGATCAAAAATCACCCCTCAGCTTTTCCATTTGAAGCCCATCTAGTTCTCAAGAGGGGTGGTAGGTGGGAGAACAGAACAGTCACCTTTTTTAAAAGTGCACTGCATCAGCCTTTGCCAACCTGGCACACTGAGATGTTTTGGACTACAAGCTTCATTAGCTCCAGGTTGATGAAGGTGAGAATGTGCCATATTAGAATGATATGGTGCATATCAGAATGACAGTCACCTTTTCTAAGGTTAAAGGAAGCTGCTCTCAGGGCTTTCACACTCAGATCTATCAAATGTGTGATCCCAGGTACACTGCAAGACTCCCACTAAGTCCAAGACCAGTAAGCTCCCTCTAAGTAGCACCCCCAATAATGGTCTAAACAAATAAATCAAGTAATTGACCATTGGCTGCTCTTTGGTATGAAAAATTCTACCACCCAAGTCAGCTGACCTCACCCTGAATTGGGGATATGTGTGCAATGTGTGTGGCATGCACATATTTACACCCAGACTTTGCTAGTATCAGGTGGGACTCAATCGCAGACCAGTAAACCCAGGTTGTGCAATTACAGTTGGAGGGGAGGTTTTGCACAACAAACCCACTCTCCCCCAGAAGACGGACCTCCCTACCAACAAACAGGAATGAATGCTCGATAAAATCAGTCACCTGGAAGCAATCATGATTTTTTTGAGACCCAAAAAGAAAACACACCGGGACAGGGGGGTGTCTAGGAAGCTGGCTCAAACCAAGGGATATGTGTCTACCTAGCCCTCTACTGTCTATTCTGACTGGCAGTACTTCTCCAGGGTCTCAGACAGAATGAGGTCCTGCCCCATCACCTGCCTGAAGATGGAAAGGATTATTCCTGGGACCTTCTGCGTGCAAAAGTGTAGGGAGTGAGCTGCCCCCTAAACCACACAACCTTCAAAGAAGAAAAAAGTGTTTCAGGGCAGGGGTGTGGAAGGAAGAGTTTTGCTGCAGAATCAAAAATGTATTCAAAACCTTTGGTTACTGGTCATTTGATTTCATGTTTTTCTCAGGGAGGGGAACAGCAGTGAACATGAGCAAAAAGCACGGCCAAAACTTCCCTCAAGTTCCACCGTCTAAAGGCTGTTCGATTTATTTTTGCATATGCACAACCTGCCCAGAAAGTAGCATGCAACAAGACAGGACTGATTCAATTCAAGGAGGCTGGGCTGTAGCTAAAACCATGCGAATGGAGTTCTACCCACACAACGGAACCTCCCCTTCCTCTCCTCTCGCCAAGCATCCACAGAATCTGCTCTGGAGGGTTCCACAACCCGCTGCAGAAGATTTTGAATGTGCACGGGGGCTGCAGGGGAGAGGAGAGGTGCAAGTTCTACTGTGAAGTCTGTTGCACGAGTTGAACACCCCTAGGAACTGAAGTGACACAGATTCAGGCTGCAGACCTGAAGACGCAGGTTGGCTGCATAGATGGCCCAGTGATATCAGCATGTATATATTTTGAAAGGGATTTTTACACTTAATGCAAGACAGCCAACAGCAGCACTGGAGGCTTATTACTCTTCCTTCCAACTTGTAATTCACTTAAATGCAACACACACACACACACGCAGTGAAAATCTAGGTCTGCCAAAGAAGGTGTTACTGGGACATGCTAAACAGTTGGTCCTTTGATGCTCATACCTGCCATTTCCGCAAGTTTATCAAGAGAGGAGGTGGACCTTAGCATTTCGTTGTCCTTCACTAGGTCCTCCACTTTCTGACGCAGCCTGGAGGCTTCTAACTGAGACTCTTCCAATAGATCCCCTGGCAAAACAACAAGGGCACGATTTAACACTCCTTTGAATTTGCAGGTTCTTTCTTTACAGCAGCACGTTCAGCATAGTTATCAGAACTAGCCAAACTCTAGCAATTCTAGCCTAACTCCACTGCATTTCAGTTCAAATGACTGCTTTATACACAGTACTTTTACTACACAGAGAAGACCTCTGTGCCATGGGGGGCAGGGGATGGAACTGTGAATATAGCAGCCACATAATTTTTTGCATAGATTAGGGAGCAGGCACGAGCATGGAGATATTCCCAACTGTAGGAAAAAGTAGTCAGCTGAACTGCAATGTTTTGCCTTGTCTACTTATTGGCGAGCGCCTCAGCCACACATGTGCAAAGCTCAAATTTTATGCCAGTATTTGGGGCTTGCTAAGAAATGTATCGCTATCAAGATCTCATTTTAAAAGGCTTTGGAATAAAGAGCAATGGGTGTTTAATATGCATTGGTGAAAGCTTTTGGAGGCACAAAAAATTCTCCTTTAGGCTAGGTAATATGAACTATTCCTTTAAAAAAACTAAAAACTTCAATAGAAGTAAAGGAATTCCTAATATATACCTCCAATTCCAAACCCTAACTACAGAGAGGTGCATCTGTGGAATGAAAAGCTGCTGAGTTGGAACCCATTGACCTATTCAGGACTGTTTCTCAGCCTCTGAAAACGATTATGTTCTCAGACGGCAAACAGTAAAAGATTCTTCATGTGATGCTACTACATCCGGGACCTGTGTACAATTTTCACACTTACGATGCTCAGCGTTACTGAAAAACCCTTAAGATCTTCCACTGGCTGTCACAGTATTTTAAAAGGTCCATATCCCACTCACAGCCCACGTGTGAGCAATGCCGGTAAGTCATCACCTGGGACGTCTCTTGAACAACGTGCAGACACGAGGCAAAGGCCTTTTGAGCAACAGCAGTAGCACAGAGAGCACCCCCAGAAAGACTTTAGCACACAAGGGGCAGCAAGTCCAAATCACAGACATGGCCTTTAATGCTCACCACCAGTGAAACTAGTAGGCTATCCCCAGTGGAAGCTCACGTGCTGCTACAACTATGCCTCTATGGTGCCACAGAGGTTTTAGAGGTTTCCTGCTAAGTACACAAGAAAGTGGCTTCTTTGAAGTTTGCCGCAGACCTGGGCATTCTGGAAACAGCAATAATGAGTAACTTTTGCTTTTCCGCTTCCATGTCATCCTCACCGTTACCTAGAGACTTAATTCCCTGCATCTTCTCCTTCAGCCGGGTATTTTCCTCCACCAGCCGTTCAAAGGCAGCAGATGCTCCCTTTTCCGTTCCCCCACCCGGGTCATAGATACGATAAGGCCCCTTTCCTTCCATGGGTGCAGCTTAATACTCCAGTTTCCTGGTAGCTGTGCCTGAAACAATGGAACAGGTGGTTAGCATCCCCAGTGTAAATCCTTTAAGAACGCTAGAACAACCAGAGGGATTTAACAGAAGGGGGAGATAATAGTGTTCATCTGTAACTGGTACTTCAGGGGTTTTCCAGATAGGATGGCCTTGGTCAGAGGCTACAACTTCCATGACTGATAAAACGCTCCCATTATTTTTAACCTTGGTTAAGGAATTATGATCAGGTGGTGCAAGTGTATATCTTCTTGCCTTCCTTTGCCCCAGTTCCCTTGCTCTTCCTGAACTGAACTGGCTTTAACCAATAATTAGTCCTAACGGAGACATCAATCTTAGCCAAGACTTGAAATATTGGGAGTGGTCTATATGCATAAGATGACAGCAAAATATGATCCTTATGATACTCTGCTGAGCACTGTTCTTTCATTATGCTTGTGTTTGTAGAGAAAGGACTGGCACCCTGATTGCCAGAGCAAATTTCTCCATTTCTGCAAAACAAAAGGTTTTTAAGCAGAGGCAAAGAAGCTCTTTGACGCCTAGTCTCCGCCTACTTTCCCTGCGCGGAAGCCTTCTGCGCAGGGAGGGTGTGGGCATCGGAGGACCCGTGCTCTCCCCACTGGTTCCCGGCGAGGAGTCTTGGAGCCACCTTGCCGATTCCTCCATCTGCCCCCCTTCTCCACTGGTGTTACGCTGATTTCCTTCCCCAGAAGATGTGCTGCTTCTCTCCCTCCCGGGACGCTCTCCGGAATCCCTCTGGAGCCCTCTCTCTCCCTCTGGCTCCGATGGCAGTTCCCTGACAAGAACATCTGGGAGAAAACCAGGACTGGGTTTTTGGTGAGAGAGAATGTATAAACTTGGTTCTGGTACTGCAGTACTAATGCCCAGTCTGAATATGTGCTCAGAGGCACCCTGCTTACTGATTCTTGGTGTATATGCCTGCCCACTTGACCCAGTATTTTACTCTGGTTCATACATCTCAGTTTTCAAGCAAAAATGAACAAACAAACAAATGAATAGATCTACTCCATTAGCTCAAGTTGACTAGGTTGGGGAGCAAAAAGGCCCAAAGTGATGGAACATTCAGATCTAATGCACAGAGTGTTCAACTCTCTATGCACATCTTGTGCTGCAAAATTTAATCCTGCATCATTTAACGATGCTCATCACGCACCAAACTAATGGGAGTTCAGCTAGGTTACTGCACTCTGGATCAACAGAGAACAGAACTAGGTCAGCAGGCGTCATTAAAAAGGGCACACACATTCTTCTTGAATGATGCAGGAACAGCTCCGGGATATTTAGTGTGCTGAAACAAACCTTACTTCAGTTCAAACCGTGTGAAAGAAAGTGTCATAAATAGATAACAGACCAGTGAAAGTGTCTGAAACTAGAACAGGCTTGCTGATGCTGAATAATATACATATCTATTAAATTATCAGTATGGGAACAGAAAGGAGGGGTAAGTACATTTAAATACTATTTCTTAAAACAAAAACACTATTCAAGGATCCACAAATACACTGACAAATGCACTATCATTTTAAGCTGATAAAGGCAGAATCAGGGAAAGGCAGCACCCTACTCCTCATCCAGAAATGGAGGGTCCCCATCTGGTGCCACACTGGTCACATCCACACAATACATTCAAAGCACACTCATGCCACTTCAAAAGGCATGGCTTCTCCTAAAGAATCCTGGGAACTATAGTTGAAGGGAATTGTGGCACTGTGAGGGTCTCCTAACAATGCCCAACACCTTTATAGTTCCCAGGATTCTTTGGGGGGGAACCATGTAAGAATGCTCTAAATGTACAGTATGGATGCACTAAGTCACTAAGTCTTGCAGACTCTCAGGAAGCAAGGAGATGACTCAGTGCTTAGTGCATCAGGGATTATGATCCCTGAGGGTCACTGGAATTTCTAGAGTTTGCTGGGTGATCATGCTCCTCCTTTACCCCTGGTTCAAGGTATGGATAGGGCTACCACCCAGAATTTTATCGTCCTTGAAATGCCCCATGGGTACTGAGACAAGTTAGACATGGCTGGAATGTGGGAATGTTCAGGGACGCAGGAGAGGATATAATGTTTATTAATATCCTTCCTAACTTGTGCTAGCAAGTTTCTTTACTTAGCAGATTTTCCCATTCCCCTTTTAAACGCACAGCAGGTAGCTGGTTGCAGGCTTGTGTAAGCCTCTCACTATTAGGTTCCTGGTAAGTTCCCTTATATCCCTCTTAAAAGAATGAACTTGTCACAATCTTGTGTAAATTATATAATAGTAGTTTACTCGCATTCTGTTCACAGTTGGATCCCTGAAGGCAGGCTTAGTTACAAAGTATATACATTTGGAGCTATCTCATATGGGGATAATCACAGTGTCCTCTGTTGGCTAGCTAAAAAGCTGCTCCAATGACGGAGGAAGTCAAAGAGAGAGAGTGTGCTGTGTGCCTTGTCTCTTTTGTTACCTGGGCAGGTAAGGCCACACCCACCTCTAGTCACATGCAAAGGAAGTATGTCCCAGCCAGGAGAAAACAGGAAGTTTTCAACTGGCTGGACCAATCATTCCCCTGCATGTCCACTCTAGGAAAACAAGGAATGATGTACTTGACTGCTACTTATGTATCACATCCCACATGGAAAGCAATGCATACCCTTTTGTTGGTGTTTTTATACAGAAGCTGGATGAGCACCTATCAAAGATGCTAGAGCAACAGATAAGGGCATCTGAAGTCCCTTCCATCGTTAAGATTCTGTGAAATCTCTTCTCCTAGGACAACTGTGATTCATTTCTCAATTCAGAATGCATAGCTTCCACGCACTGCAGATGCCAAGGCATATTTTGAACTTTTGACAAGCCATTGTTGGAAAAAAAAATTTTCCCTGTGCTGTTTTGACCCAATGAACAAAGAGCCTCCTGATTTTCAAATCAGAGGATAGGATTGCTGCAGTCCATGAATACAGAGCACAGCAGGTGAAGTAGAAATTAAAGCAACACACAACGTGGAGGCAGGAAACAGTCCTCAATAGGAGTGTTACAAGCCTGCCACTGTCTTCATCAGTAACACATTCAAGGGTATGTAGATACAAGAACATAACAAGAGCAGTGCTAGACCAGATGCCTGTTCCCTATAGCAGCCAATGATTCCTCTGGGAAGCCTACCTGGGAGGAAATATATATCCATCATGACAAGCAGCCATTGATGACCAAAAACTCCATGAACTTCTCTAATCTCCTTTTAAACCGTCCAAGTTGACAGCACAATAAATTAGTTCAAGAAAGATGCCTTCTCTCCTCCTAAAAGTGAGAAGGGCTTTTCCTGCAAATCAGTGCTTCAAGGTTAGAGCTTTTATTCTTTAGCTTCAGGGAAAGAGTAAAAAGATACTGCTGTGAGACCCAACAAAAGCTCACAAAATAACGAACTTATTTAAATAGTGTGATTGACTACTGGGTTCTGTACAGGACTTCGTAATTTATTTGCAAGGCTACATTTCATTATTTAAAAGCATCATCACATTTCTGCTTATGGACTTGAGGTGAATTAGTATGCTTCATCTCTAGTCTCTAGATAAATGAGAATGGTAATAGTCCCTCCCGAATGCAGATTGCTATCGTTTGCACTGGGAATGTCCCGATTTAAAGATACTGTATTGGCATAAAAACATAAATACTATCTCTGTAGGGACTTGTTACAAAGTATATTTAGAACGGTTAGTCAACTTGTTGAACTATTTCAAAGGTGTCAGCCTGTTGCGTCTCAGTATATGTATAGGTTGCTTCTAGAAAGCTGACACAGTTAAAAAAATTGGAAGACCCCAAATTTCCTTCAGCTTTAGCTTTGTGGGGTTTTTTGTTTGTTTCCTTACAATTCTATGTGCAGAAATGAAAATGCTTGCAGCGTGTGTATCCTGATGGAGTATACTGTGTAAATATATATGTGTGTGTGTATACTATCTTGAAAGATGAATACACATGGCACCATGGGTGAAATCCATTGGTGACCATCCACCCACAAATCAGATACTGCTGGCAGAAGAGATTCCTCTTTTCCTGTTTCACCCAATGTGGCTGGCAGCAGATTCAGAAGAAAGCAATGTTCAGTTCTTCCTCACATAACCCACACTCACCTTACAAAATTCATTCCCACAATATGGGGCGATGGACACCATCTGCCTCACGGGAGGGATGAGTTTCCAGTATTAACTTATTGCAACATTATTACTGTAGTTTGATTTCATTCATAAGCCAGCTTGATTTGTATTTTTCAAAGTGAAATACAATTAGAACCAATGAATAAGCCGTGAGTTGCCTAGTCAACAAGAAAGAACAAACTACTGATCAGATGTGTGGGGGTGGAGGAGTCAGGAGTTAACTGCTCTGAGGGATTTCACAGACCCATGACATTAAATTCAATGACGCAAGCATTTCCATATACATATAAAAGTACTATTTCCCCCCCATTCATGATCTGCATAAACCCCTCTGCCATACACTATAGTTCATTAGAACTCCCGTCACCCTGCCCCATATCAGCAATTTTGTGCATTCTGACTATGGAAATAATCAAATTACTCAATTGTGGCAGGTGCAGGCCATGAATCCTGGATTCCAGAGAATTTTGGTGTTTGTTTGTTTTTTAAATAAAGTTTCCAGTCCTCGTGTTACACGTACTAACACCAGTTCTGTAAGATATGTTTGCTTATTTAGGGCAGCAGAGGGAGGCTAATCAATGGCCTTTCAGGCCATCTTGCAGGCCACAATGACAACTATCATTACCCCTAGCCAGTGTGGCCAATGGTGGAATTTGGAATAAAAAATCTGGAGGACTGCAGGTCCACCTCTGACTTAACCGAGTTGTGCCCTGCTCTTCTTCTTGATTTTAACAACGTCCTCTACCACTTTAGCTCCTCCTGGAGGCTGCATTGGTAGAAAGCATTGCTAAAAACAAGAATAATGAAAACACAGAACAGAATAAGCCTTGTTGAGAAAGAATCAGTTTACTCATCTTAACCCTTTGAAACACAACTATATTTAGATATCAGATCACCCTCAATGAACAATATTTGGACTTCCAAAAAACTTTTGATAAAAGCCCCTCATGATTTCACAGAAATGGGTAATGTGATATGCTTTCACAGGGATCATTCAGTGGTTAAAAAATAATTGGATAGGTCCCACACAGGACTTTGAAACTGGCGCCATCTAACATATCTGCAAGTTATCCGGAGTTGGGGTGAACAATGAAGTTGACTACAATTCAGTACAGTACTACTGTTATTTAGTTGCAGGCGACTTCCTATTTACACACCCTCTTTGAGTGTACAACCACACACATGCCTGGTGCCAGGAACCCAGAAGTGGATCCCAAAAACAGGGAGCACCCTGGAGAGTCCTCCTGACATGCAAGGAGACCCTCCCTGGAGCCCAAAGAGAATGTGGCATGGCAGCAGCTGCTTCCCCAGACCTCAGCTGTGCAAGCCGTACTTCTGCGCATGCTTTTCCCCCATGCGTTAGCTGAGCTGATACAAGCGACTCCCCATTTCACACGGTTTCACTGATGCATGCAGAGGTCTGGAACGTAACCCCCACACAAATGGGGAGTCAGCTGTATTTAGTTATACCCTGCATTTTCCCCTGACAGGACTCAAGGAACTCAAATTTGCCAATACCTCCAGAGGCAGGATTCAGCTAACTTGTTGTTCCTAACAGGGTTGTCCCAGTCCACCAGTCCTCACTCAGAGGAAGGGGTCCTTTTAAACAGAGTGAGGTATCAGAGTGATTTGCCATCAATCAGGCAACATGGCAGTAATGCAGGTTCTCTCCATAGCCAGCTCAGTCACATAGCTTCACTCCAGGAAGGGGTCTCAGAGGTACCCCAAATTAGAGAAGATGAAAGCAAAAGGGGGAGGGAGGGAGGGAGGCAAAAGGAGAAGGGGGGAAGGTGATAACAGCAGCAGGAACTCCTCAGGCAGTACGCCAGTATTTAGGTCTAGAGTTCTCAATCACTATAGGTCTGTCTTCTTAGCACAAAACCATCCTTTTTGTCCTTCAAAGGCAACCAACGTGCAGAAAATGCTTTGCCACACAACCTGTGTCAAAGAAAAGACAGACAGATGGCACCCTCCAGCTGCAAGAAGGCGACAGAGCAGGCAACCGCTACTGCACAACAAAAGCCTGCAAGGTCTCATCTCTGGAGGTGTTTCCCAGTTTACATAACCTGCCTGTCAGGAATGCTGGGGATTTTCCAGCCAAGGGTTGAAACCTGGCATAATCCAGGACCAGAACAGCAATTAAATGCCTGATGGTTAGGTACATGGGGGGTTTTTCTTCCCACAAAGGAAGGTTCTTAAAAAGCTAGGTGAGAAAACATTGTCATAAATGTTTTCCATCTGAGCATGGCTCTTTCAAGGAAGTTTCCATTTCTCATGATACTAACAGTTTTCCTGACACACCAAGTAAAAACTGAGTAACTCCTATTTATTTATGATCTGGGCACCCAGTTACAAAACTGAGTTGCGCCTGTCTCTAAACTCATGTGCGCACGAGTCCCAATTCTTTCTGTTAGATTCTGTTCAATGAAAATTGCTTGCACGTGAAAACGCAGAGACACAACAATTGTTAAGCATTCTCCCTGCCCTGTTCAAGGTCATGCGACACCCCCCCCCCGCAAGCTCTGAGCAAATATATTATCTCATCCTTCCACTAAGTGGTAGGAAATACTTCAGAGGTAGTTTCTGTAAGGGCCATTTTTTATGACGAGGGTGTTTTTCATGCTATCAGCAGATTTACAAACACACAAGTACCTGGGTAGACAACACTCATATTTAGGGATGCCCCAATTTTCACAAAAGCGACAACATGTCCCTGGGACACACCCCTCTCCTTGCTCAGACTTCTGTCTTTGTAGGCTACATTCCAATTCCAAAATCACTTTTTCAGTCATCAACGACTCATTAACAAATTATATTTATCTATCAGCTGTGCAAAAGCCAGGACGGGGGACAGCATTTCCCCCACGCAATGGTCACAACGATATATTTAAGATCTCTTTCTTTCCCTCTGTACAAAAACACAGACGTGTCTCCCCCCCCCAACGCAAAAGCCACAAGAACGCAAGATGATTTAAGGCAGTGCACAGGGGGTTGAATGACTCCAGGCTGCTGTTAAACGCCTTTGGTTTCCAAACTTCTCATTTGCCATGAATTAATGTAGGGAGTTTCCCCTGAAGGAAACCACCACTGTCTTTTACAAGAAAGACTTCCAAGGGAATGTTTCGGAGGAATGGGGAGAACTGGAACAGGAGAAGAAAAATCCTTCTTCCAATACATTTCCCTTATGTTTGACCTTAGTTTGCACATGTAGCGCCATTGCCTCTGCGGTGGCCCAGAGCTTGATGGGGTGGGGAAAGAGGACACATGCGACTAGGAAGAGAACGACGAGGGTCCTTGGAAAAAGAGCAAAGGTCTCTTTAGGCCAGGATCCCATAACTGGGGACATACCAAGCTGGGCACAGGAAACTGCCTTATACCAAGTCTGATTATTGATCCATCTAGCTCAGTAGTTTCTCCATGACTAGCAGTGGTTCTCCAGGATTTCAGGCAGGGCTCTCTCCCAGTCCTACCTCAACACCCCAGGATTGAACATGGGACCAACTGCATGCAAAGCAGATGCTCTACTACTGAGCTACAGCCTTTCTAGTAAGGTAGCCCACCAGCTTTGCCACATCCTTGTCAACTTTCCAGTTTTTACAGCCCTGGGCAACGGCAGGTTGATTGAGCCTCCATAACATGGCTGGTCAGCTGCATTTGGCCTAGTGGGTCACAGGTAGTCCAGGTTTGACTGAAGCCCATACAGTTTGCAGGAGGGCAAGCAGATACATGGTGGCCCCTCCTGCTGTCAACACTGGCCCATAGGGGTGGACAGGGGCATAGCGGGAGTAGTTTAGTTAAGTAGTTTCTACTTAACTAAAAATAGAAATAGTCAGAAAATCCTAAAATCCTAGCTACTCCCATGGGGATGGAGAATATAAAGATCTGGTCATAAAGGTTCCTCACTTCTGCATTAGGACTTGCACCTCCACAACAGAACTTCCCCTCCCTCTCCTTTCTCTGCATATCCCCACAAATCTGCTCTGGAAGATTATGGGAACTCCCAGAACAAATATGAAGGGGAGAGATAGGAAGCTCCAATGCGCAAACGAATTCCTCAAACTAAAAGGGACATTATTGTTGGCTACAACCAATTATAAGCAAAGCAAAAGATGAAGAACTCAAAAACAAGAAATCCCAGAGCACGCCAGACATAATTGCATTTTTGGAGCCTTGTCACAAATTTCACTTTTGTGCTTCACTCTCTTGGAGTGCACTCTCTCTTGCCCCCCCCCCCACTCTCACACAAATCTTATGCATAAATACAGACTGAGAAATTACATGCAAGTATGTCAAGAAGTAGCTATTTTGGAAGTTAGCAAAATGTGTTTGGCATCCAGCTGCACAGATGCTCTGGCATGTATCTGGGGTATGTGTGTGTGTTTTAAGCCTTGACCAACCACAGGAAGATTCACACTTCATTAAAAGAAGTGTAGCTTTCATAACTTGCCCAAAAAATCATCTCCCTGGAAGCAGTGCATTAAACACTCTACAGGCAATTTGGGCAACATATTGTAGAGCAATGCCAAGGGGTGGGGAACCTCTTATAAGAGAGGCTGGAAATGAAAAGCCTATTCAATTCTCTGTGACGCTTGCCTTAGTCAGCAAGCCAGTGTGGTGTAATGGTTACAGTGTCAGACCAGGACTTGGGAGACCAGAGTTCGAATCCTCACTGAGCCACGAAGCTCACAGGATGACCTTGGGCCAGTCGCTGCCTCTCATCCTAAGCTTCTTCACTGGGTTGTTTTGAGCATAAAATGTGGAGGTGGAGAACTGTGAACAACATCTTGAGCTCCTTAGAGGAAAGGTAGGATATAAATGTAACAAAGAAAAGGAATAAATAAAAATACTTGCAGCTGGTGACCTTCCTGCAGTTCGAGAAGTTTTGAATGCTTTAGGAAATGGCAAGAACTAATGGCACAAGAAACACACACCCCTCTCTTTGCCTCTCTGCATTTATCTCATTGGCACATGACATACTTTTTCGGCACTTTTAATCCACCGGGCACCCACTCTGAAAGGAGGTCAAGGTCAAAGCCTGACAATTCAGGCCCAGCTGACAATGAAGCAGAAAGCTTATCAAAGCAGTGAGACAGAGTCACTGGCTCACCAGGTGACACATGAGTACAGTGCCTATTTCTGGAGAATCACTAGCAGCTGACAGGAAGCTGATTGAGAAAAGTGGTGTGTGTAGGTCTCTGAACGTGCTGATCACACAATGCACAAGCACCACCCCCCCCCAGTAGCAAGGAACATTAATCTCTGCCGAATCTGAATGTATGTTGTAGCCAATTCGGGGTGAGGGGGGCAGAAGCAGTCCACATGGGGTTGACCCTGACAACAGTCCAGAACTGGTAACTGGTGCAGGGCCCTAGGCATTGCCTTGGGGTCTTCACATACAATGTCAATTCTCAGACAATTGTTCTGACTGCTTATTGCCTTCTGGGCCCAATTTAGGGTGCTGATGCTGGCTTTTGAGGCCCTAAAAGACCCAGGCCCAAAATACTGAAGGAACGCCTCCTCCCATACCAACCTACCTGAATTTTAAGATCTACAAAAGATATTCTGCTGGTGGTCTCCACACCTAATGAGAATCATAGTCTGGGGCCCCACAGGGAGGCTCTCTCTGTGGCAGCCTTACACTTTTGGAACACCTCACCATGCCATTGCTTCTATTTCAGTAGCGGAAGAAAAACAAAATTGCAGAGTTGGAAGGAACCCAAGGGTCATTTAGTACAACCTGCTGATTGCAGGAGTCACAGCTACAGAATCCCTGACAGATGGCCAGCCACCCTCTGTCTAAAGACCTCCAATGAAGGGGAGTCCATCACCTTTTGAGGTAGTCCATTCCACTGTCAAACAACCCTTTGTCCAGGTTTTTGAGGAGGGGTGAGGTGTACTGGGTGCCTATAAATTCTTGTCCCTGCTGGTTGCATAATTGGGAATTATGTATTTTGTTTTATATTGGTTTTTGAAGCTCATGGGTTGTTTTCAACATACATTCCATCAACGCAAGGACTTCACTTTACACAGTGGAATGTTCTCCTCCTCTCCCTCCCACCCCCCCTTAAATCTGTTCTGAGTTTCCCCCCAACCTTCCACAGAGGATTTGGGGATGACAGAGGGGGAGGTGGGGAAACTCCGCTTGTGCTAGTGGTAATCCTTGCACTCACACTTCATTTAGATGAACAGTGCCTTCTAAACACTTTAATATATATTATACGTATTATATTAAAATAATAAAGGAAAGAAAATCTAGTCAAGGAAATGGGCAGTATAATATAGAAAACAGAATAACCAATAAGAGTCCACAGCATCCCAGTCACAAGGACGGTCAACTTCATTCTAGGTATTTGGCCATTTGGGTGACTACATTTGAAGAAGAATGTAATTTACATCATTAATCTACCTTTCTGGAGACAGGATAAGCTATGACCATGACCACAATATCCACAGGAGCCAGATTAATTTGTTGAAGGCTAATAATAAGTCACATCAGGAGAGAAAACGGGGTTTCCCTTTTTTTAAAAAACAACAACTTGTCAGCAGGTACAGACAATCTCTATGCTGATTTGTGATGGAGCCAGCATTCACATGTCCATCCTGTTCACAAATGAAGTGGGTTTTTTTTTGGGGGGGTGTCTTTATTCTTAGTGGTTAGGTTCCATCCTAAATTAGCTATCCCAGAAAATCTTTGGAATATGAGAAGTGGACAGCAGAAACACCTTGAACACATGAGAAACTATTGCAGTCATTGCATTACTCACAGACGAACCAAGGAGTGAGAGGTTTTCAACAGGTTCCCAATGGACAGCACACACACATTGCTACAGCATGAGCTGGGCTTCTTAATGCTTTCCTGCCACCCAGCCTTCTTGTTCTAGATTCCACTGTTGCTAAATCTGTCCTCCCACGAACTTTGTCTTTTCGGGCGTCAGTTGTATGCTCACATAGTATGGGCCAGTAAGTGATACTCATGCATATGCAACAGAGAGTATCTGGCTTTTGTAGACCAGAAGAACTTGTTGATGCTGTGCTAGAGAATGGAGAAAATCTCCATACAGAGAGTTCTACATTCCCATCACATTCCCTTTAAGTAGCAAAAAAAAAGTTGCTTGCATACATCAGGAACTCTAGCACTCACCATCCCCAATTGGCTATGCTGGCTGGCACTGACGTAAGATGGAGCCTAGCATCATTACACAGGATTGTTCCACTGGAAGTGTTTACAGGCCCCAAGGCTGAAACAACTGCATCTGTTTTGGTAACGAACTGGATATACAAGTATAATCTAGAACAGCATTTCCCAACCTGCAGGTCATAAACCCTGCGCAAATGGGTCACATGCTTTATAAGCAAACCCAAAATAACTATGGCTTGTAATACTTAACTGATACAATTAATACCCCTTACAACTCTTTTGCTCGGTTGGTATATCATAAGGCTGCTTTGACACCTGTAACAAAATGATGGAAAAGCTCAAAAAAGCACTTGGGAACTGCTAGCAGTGATGGCCCGCCACAAAGTGCTCACACAAGGAGGAGCCCTGAGTGATCACCACGGCCTTTGGAACCTGAGCACCAGAAGCGAGCTGTAATACTCCCTGCACAAGGATCCCATGGTGAGCCATCACTGAATCTACCGCCAAGTTAATTAACAGTTAAACCAAGGGTGAGTTGAAGTTTGTTACATCTAGCACTGCTTGCACAGCTGTATTCATTTTTTATTTTTTTTAAACAGCTTATGAAGCAATATCCTGCAAATTGGTGGTTGGAACTCTTACATTCCTATAAACAAAATAGTAAATAACTATAAATATTTTAACAAATTCCATGTTAAGTAAATTTTTGCTTGGATGTCTCAAGAACAGGCAAACCTACAGTTAAAATGAATGAAACTGTTGGCTGCCAGAGACCTAAGCTCCAAAATTCATCTGACAATAAGTTGATGGGTAAATTTGAACCCATGCATCACCAAGCTGAAAAGCCTGGAAAACGCTGGTGTAGAGAAAACTCAAGATTGAAGTGTTAGTGCACAAATCCAAATAAATCCTGGTTGACAAACCAGTACTCCTCAGATGAAACACAGCATTTCAACTGGTATAAAGAAACTCTGGGCACAATCCGCACAGAAATGCAACCCTATGCATGTTTACTCTGTTTAATGAGACTTTTCCCCAGGTATGTGTGCACAGGTGTACAGCCTTAGTCAATTCATTCATGTGTGAGTGCGAATGGATCAGTCAACCAAATCTTCATAAAATCTGCATGTGGTAACTAAACCTCTCTATTTTTTGGGGGGGGTAACACTTTTTATGTACCTGTGTGTACAAGATGTGGACAAACATCTCCTCTGTGATGACACCTGCCATCTGTGGAATGGCAAGAAGATGCACAAAATACTATCTGGTAGAAAATCAAATCAATAGATTTTCAGGAGAGGGACTTAAAGAATTGTACATATTTGTACAGTTCGTTCTCTGTCTCTGTGTGTAATTTATATGGAGTGTTTTAGACTGCTATCCTACACCTACTTACCTGGGAACAAACTCTGTGGAACTTACTCCTGAATAGGCATATATAGGAAAACATTGCTTGCACTAGTACAAATTTCCTTTTCAGTTACCATCAGCAATATTTTGTTGGAAAGGCAGGATATTAAAAATGCTTAATAAAATTAAGAATACGCTTTCTATGACAACATCTCAGCTGTGGAATGCGCTCCCAAATAAGGCTTGCCTAGCGTTGACCCTTATGTACTTTAAGTATTTTCATTTGCCCAGGTCTTATTACTATTTTCTTTCAGATTTTTTTTAATTTTAGTACGCTATTTGCTTTAAATTCAAGATGTGTCGCGGCTGCTTTGAAGATTATTTTGTTTTCACACTTTATTCATCTGAAGACTTTCAAAGCAGCTCGCAATTAAAACAACAACAACAACCTTAAATGCAGGTCTAAAAATTTTTTTGCAAGTCCGACAAGGTTGCAGTTTTCTGACATTCATACTAACACTTCGGTATAGAAAACAAAATCACAAGAGGGTCAATGAAGGGAGTGCGGAAAGGATATGACACAGGATGAGGCTAAAAAGTGCATGAGGCTAAGTGTGCGTTAAAAATAATGGAAGATGGATCAACATTGCTCCAACTTATGCTGGCAAAGATCTAGTATGCTGATATTTGGATGCAACTGCAGCAGTTGGCAACATGCTTCCTTCCTCCCACAAGTCATGCTTTGCTCAACCTGAAAGAAGGCACACTATACACTGACCTTTGCACTGAAAAACCCACATGCCTACGCACACAAGCACAGCAAAACTCCATGTGCTTCAGAGCATCAAATGTGGCCAGGACCTGTCAAATCTTTTAAGAATTAAACTTGCAACTCATCTCTGTTCCATCTGGTAACAATAGATCATAAAAAACTAAAGCGATTCTTCTATTTAAACACAGAGAGAGCAAAACGCAATTAAGAGAACAATTATAATTTTACTAAAGAGATTGTAATTAGAGAGAAACACATTCACAAACTTTCAATAGGAACTGCAGCTTCCCTTGGCTGCCGGGTTCGAAATTAGCAGGGTGTCAGGCGCATTTTGTCCCTAAATATTCTCCATTTGGGAGCACCTCAAAAAGTCTGGATGCCATTTTTTGTGCCTGGCTGACACTCAAGGATTACTGAAATGTATGTGCTTTGAAGCCTCGGAGTATATGTTAAGGATAGACAATATGTAAAGGAGTTTAACAAGAAAGAGTAGAGTGTTTTGAAAACTAAAGTTTGGTACCAATGTTTTTAATGCAAACACCAAATTAAACATGTATTAACAATTTCTGCTAAGATGTGATATTAACAATATGTCAACAATGTGTTATTTATATGAACTGTGTATTAGTTAATGCTTATCAAAATAATAAATAAAAAGTGTTGCTGCCCCTCCATGGCGACTAGACATTCTGTTTTGGCGCCCACAACTCATGTCCCAAAAGACATTTGGCTCCTAGTTTTTCTATCCCAGTTTCTTGGCTTTAGAATTTTGTTTATCAGACATCCCTAATAGAATATTGTCAGAGCTGCCCAAGGTCCCAGCTCACAAAGGACCAACGCCAGTTCGTTGTTATATACAAAAGTCTTTATTGAAGTTCATTTTCGTTTTTACAGCCGCAGCGTGCAGCTCTACGTCTGAAACTCTAGACCGCTGAAGCTCCATCTGAGTCACCTCCCCCCAGACACCAGTTTAAGACTCTAGCCTTGCTCCACCTCTTCCTCCGCTCTTTCCTCCTCTGGGCCCGCCTGTCCGCTGGGGTCTCGCCCTTCCTAGACTCTTCTGACGCTGAGTCCCCTGAGTCTTCCCGCTGCCTCCGGCGGGCTTTAGGACCTGGTTCCCAATCCGAGCTTTCTGCTGTCCCGCGCGCCTGTACATTTGAACTTGGCGCGCGCGCCCAGCCGGCCACCTTCCTCCTGACCGTTACACTGCTCCTGTCACTGCTTCCCCCTTCGGGGAGGCTAGCTGGACTTGACCTCCCCTCCGTTCCCCCACTCTCCGATAGAGGCGTGGTCAGTCTCGACTCATCTTCTCTCCCTGCTGGAGGAGACGCTGGCCCTGACACCTGGGACTCTTCCCCCCCACTACGCTCTGGTGGGGAAGCTGGTCCTGATCTCCAGCTGCTGCTTTGGGAGTCCCCGCTGGCCCCCCTTGCCCTGACCATCGGCACCTCCTTCTGGGAATCTTCTGATTCGCTGGAGAAGCTCATGGAATCTCTCGGGTCACTGCTATACCCCCCTACGCTGCCCTCCGATTCTTCCCCTTCGCTCTCCATTTCCTCTCTCCCCTGTGCCTCTGTTCCTGAGGCCCTGACAAATATGAAGTTCAGAAAAATGTCACAGAAAGTGAAACACAAAATTGCATTAAGCACTTTCCCAAAGTTTAGGTCCCGATGCAATGGATTCTAAACCAGACTGCGGAAACTGTGGCTCTCCAGATGTTCCTGAACTATAACCCACATCAGTCCCAGCAAGCATGGTGAATGGTCAGTGAAGATGGCAGTAGCAGTTCAGCAACATCTGGAGGGGCATAGGTTCCCTCCAGGCCTACTCTAAACCTTCACCTTCAAACAGAAAACCACATGGGGAAAAGAAAAAGAGCCTGTCAGGTACCCAATCCTTTTTGTGTCAAACAGAATAGAAACAGCCAGCAAGACCACAAGTTCTGATCAACTTATCAAACACACCATAATGGTATTAAAATTAGCACCTCTCTTTGCACATTTATAAGCATCAAATTTACCCCTCTCCAACTCTATGCAACTTGCAATATACAAATTCTGGTGGTAATTGTCAATATAGATCCTCCAAGTTTGCTGCAGGCAAAATAATCTTCAATTAACCATTTAAACACTACCACCCCCATATTAGACTTTCTGAAGTCACTAAATATTATATACATCACTTAGAATCACATGAGCTTCTGGAAGAATGGCAGATGAAGGTGATAGACTACATGGGACTGGCTGAAATGACCGGCAGAATCCGTGACCAGGGGAAAGAGACAGCGGATGAAGATTGGAAGAAATTTAAAATTTATCTTAAGAAACATTGTAAAATTAATGAATGCTAAAATGTTGAGGTTTTAGAAAAAAGGGGATTACAGCTGTAAAAGATTAAGTAAAAGAAAAGAATAAGGGAAAATTCGATAAAACCAAGGGCAGGATTTGCTGAAACAAATTCAGAAATTGGGATGCAGAAAGGGGAGGTATGGGGAAGTCGGTGAAGTAAGGTTTAAGAAATAAGGATTCAAAATTATACATGTTTGTTTATGTGTTTGTTTGTTTGTATTGTGTAACGTTTGTGTTTATAAAAATTGTGAAAAACCAATAAAAAAAATTATTAAAAAAATAGAATCACATGAGCTTCACATATATTCTACACATATATTCATTGAGAAACTGATGGAAAAGGCTCCAAGACAATAGCTATTACTGACAAGAGCCTAGAAGCAACAATAACACACTTCCCTCTTCTCTTGGGTTCACTAAGCACATGACTGCATATAACAAAGCTGGGTTTTACCTTCATGAACGCTACAGCTTAGAAACTCAGGATATCTCCATCAGAATGCTACCTTGAAGTGAAGCCTTCCAATATGATTTCATCCGCAAGAGGAGAAACCATGAAGTCAGCTTTCCTTACAAGAAAGTACAGATACATAATTCAATAGTCAAAATTCCATTTGCTACATGACCAGAGTTAACTACTCATGTAACATTCTGATTACCTGAAAAGAATGCAGGAATACCAAACCATTCAAGTTTGGGAAGGCTAGGTAATTCACAAAACCAACAGCATCACAGGAGGAGAAATACATTGACATATGTAATCTAATAATGCCATCCTTGGGATTGCTTACTCACCACCAGAATTTCAACATAGTATTCCATTATTACTGTGGTAGCATTTGGTCATCTGTACAACATGTGCCAAGACATTTGTAAAGGCATTTTCTGAGTTGCTACTTTCTGCACACTGCAATTCTGTATCACCTTCACATTGGTACACAACTGATCTATGGGTTTGTTTGTTTTGAATGGTCTAGAAAAAAACAGCTAAATATCCATTCACAATGCCCAGAATACGCAGTTATTTACAAAATGTGCTTCCTGCTGGAAGACCACTTCAGCAAATTTCTCATTGGAAAAGTTTAAGTGGAAATACCTTTATTCCATTTTGCTGTATTTCAGTAGCAATTAGAAAAGGAGAGCAGACACTATGGGGGCATCTAACTTTTTTAACATTTACAAATTCTGCTGGCCAAAATACCTCAGCATGTATCAGCTATTGGAATTAGGGCAAATAGCTGGTGAGAATAATTTCTATCCTTTATTTATCCTTTATATTTTCATCAGTCAATTAGCCAGTACATAGTGGAAAAAAATTAGAAGGGCCTGTCTACTCTTTCTCAAGGGTAGAAAGATATTGTTTGGAACCAGGCATACATTAACAACACTCCTTTTCTTTTAATTCCTGTTTCATTTAAAGTTACTGACAATGAACCATGTGTCATTATTTGGGCTTGCAAGGTTGCAATCCAATTTCATGCATGTTTATCCAGACATAAGTCACACAGGAGCATTTACTCAAATAAGCATGCATAGACCTGCAGCTTTAGAGTCACTATCACGTACAAAGTGAAACCACTAAACCTTGGCTTCATTTTCCCCAACTGCAAAACATGGATAATACCTCCTTGCACTAATTTGAAAAAGAAAAGTAGCTGAAGAACACAAAAGTGATATTAAAAGCCAGAGTAGCGTGATAGCTATAGTGTTGGCTTCAATTCCCTGCTCACCCAAGAAGCTCACTAGATAGCCACTATCTTTCAGTCTAGCCTACCTCATAGAAGTGCTGAGAAGACGAGATTGTACAACACTCTGCATATCAGCCAGAGCTCCTGGGGAGTAGGGTAGGACAGAAATAAATGCATGAAGTTAAGGCTACAATCCTAATCACATTTATTTGTGAGTAAGCTCCACTGCAATCAGCGGAGGCTACATGAACAGGATTGGGCCCTAGGTGTCATAACCTGGGACCTAAACATTTGAATCAGCACCTCCCTGTGCATTGAGATCTTCAAAGGAGGTCCTTCCTTGTGTCCCCATCAGGTGTTACTAGTTATGTGGCCATGGTGACCCCCCCCCCTTGGAATGCCCCCCTTAGAGGTATGGTTGGCACCATACCTTTGAGAATTGAAAACATATCTGTTTGATCAGGGTCTTGGTGTTTCTAAGTCGTAATACAGCTAGTCAACTCTATGAAGAACATATTTGGTTTATACGAGTAATGCAACAGTGTAAAGGTAAAGGGACCCCTGACCATTAGGTCCAGTCATGACCGACTCTGGGGCTGCGGTGCTCAGCTCGCTTTATTGGCCGAGGGAGCCGGTGTACAGCTTCCGGGTCCTGTGGCCAGCACGACTAAGCTGCTTCTGGCGAACTAGAGCAGCACACGCAAATGCTGTTTACCTTCCCGCCAGAGCGGTACCTATTTATCTACTTGCACTTTGACATGCTTTCAAACTGCTAGGTTGCGCAGGAGCTGGGACCAAGCAATAGGAGCTCAGCCCATCACGGGGATTCGAACTGCCGATCTTCTGATCGGCAAGCCCTACGCTCTGTGGTTTAACCCACAGCAAGAGCTGCGTCTCATGTGTACTGTAGTCTTAATCATGTTTTCTTCGTGTTCATAGATTTCAATTCTACAATGGAAGGGATCCTGAGGATCATCTAGTCCAGTGTTTCCCAACCTTTTTTGGGCAAAGGCACACTTGTTTCATGAAAAAAATCTTGAGGCACACCACCATTACAGCCCCGTGACGTCAGCGCGCAGCGTCACGCCGGGAGGGACATGAATTGCTAGCAAATTACATAATCACCTCCTTGAGGGCTGGCTCATCTTCTCCAAAGGCAGAACCCCATTAATTAACAGCACAGACTCACACCATAGCCAAGACGAGGGGGGAAAACCTCAGTCATGCACATGTGGGGGCTAAATGAGGACGAAGACCGGGCAGAGAGCAGGGTTCAAATCACCCCACCTGGCCAGGACAATCCCTGGGTGCCCCCTTGGGCCACTCGCCTGACCCACCTCACAGGGCTGTTGTTGCGAGGATAACACGGGGAGAACCACGTGCGCCCCCGGGAGCTCCTTGGAGGAGAAAGCGGGCGATGAATGCAATGCACGAAATATATGAGAGGCGACCAGGTTTTGCAGGTGAGGGGCCCCCGCCAGCCTCCGCTTCCAACACCCGGCGCAACGACGCCAAAGTTTCCCCCCGGGCTCGGCTTGGGGAGCAGCGCTGCTCCCCCCCGGCTCCCCTTCGCCCTCCCGGCTCTCTCTGCCGCCCACTGGGGATCCCCCTCACCTGCCAAGTCCGGAGCGCCGGTGGAAGTTGCATGCATGCATGCAGGGCGCCGCGTTGCCATTGCATTGCACTGCACTCCATGCAACGCCTGCACACATGCATTGCCTTGCACGCCCGCCAAGGGGTCTCCCCGCGGTCCAATGCGTCCCCTCCGGCGCGGATGCAGCATTGCAAAAATAAAAAACCCCCGACGCAGCCCTACCTGGGGGGCAGCCTCCGCCTTTGCCGCTCCGCCTCCGCGGGGATCCCCGGGCTCCATCCTGCCGCCCGATCTCCGCGGGGGTGCAGGCAGGCTGCGCGGGGTCTGCGCGGAAGAGCCCCTGCCCGCCCGGCCGCCGCCGCTGTGCTCATTCCATGGCTGGGAGAAGAGCGCTTCAAACAAAACGCCCGGCCCGCCAGGCCACGCTGGGAAACGTAGTTTGCGCACCCCGCGCGGGCGCGGAGCCCAAGGGCGAGGGGACTATGGATCCCGGCAGCCCCCGCGCCGGGGACGGAGGGGGAGAGGCCGGGTGCAGGGATGGAGGGACGGGTGGGCGAGCGAGTGAGTGAGTGGCAGCCGCCAAGCCTTGGCCGAGAGCCAGGAAGGGCCTCCCCGGAGGAGGAGGAGGAGGAGGGAGGCGCAGAGCGGGAGGGAGGGAACCCCAGGGGTCATCTAGTGACGGCGCCCCAATCGAAAATTTGACTTTAAAAAAAATATCTTTCGAATTTATTAATTTTTCCCGCGGCACACCAGGCAACATCTCGCGGCACACTAGTGTGCCGCGGAACAGTGGTTGGGAAACACTGATCTAGTCCAACCCCCTACAATGCAGGAATATTAAGCTGTCCCATGTGGGGATTGACCCTGCAACCATGGTTATCAGCAGTAGCATGCGGTCAATGGACTAGGGGAACTAGGTTAGTCCCTTAAATGTCCCGAGTAAATTAAAATATTAAAGCCTGTCGCCTCATTCCCAAAGCCCAGGAAGCTTTTGCCCAGCTTGGGGGGGGGGTGATGGCCACATGCACACGTCACCCTGCCCCCTCCATCGCCCTCGCAAGCTGGCGCCTCTGGCCCTGATGAAAAATGTCACTGCATGCCACTGGTTATCAGCACTATGCTCTAACCACATGAGCTGTCCAGTGGTATTTTTTAATCTTATAATAACAGGTCTTTGTTGCATAGCATTGTATTTCAGTGCTTATATTGATGTGCCTATGCCTTCATTAAGGACAGACTAAAAATGCGTTAAAAACATATGCATATGTTCAGCCACGAGCAACACTCAGCAAATCAGTAAATAATTTTACTTATTTATGTGGAATCGCAGTCTGGAACAATCTTTAAACCTGAACGTGTTTTTCTCAGCACAACCCAAGGCATGATCACTCAGAGGTTAATCCAAGTGAATTCAATGGTGCTTACTCCCACATAGAAGATTGTAGCCTCATTAAAGCAAAAGATATGACCAGTGCCGGATTTGCATATAAGCTAAACAAGCTATAGCTTAGGGCCCCATGCTCTTGGGCCCCCACCCCAAGAAATTTAAAGGGGAAAAAAATGGATGTACATATCCTAAATATGAGATAAAAAACAAATAAAATAAAACCTACATACAGCGACAGTGTTTTGTGTTGTGTAGGCTCCTATGATGTAAGTAATGGGCCCCGCCTGCTAGCCTGCTCCCTAAAATATCACTGGTTTGCTCATTTCTATATATAGGGTGCCTACATTCTGCTATTTATAATTATTAGTAGTTTGCATCATATATTTACACCTATTATTTCATATTATAGCAAGTTTCTAGAGACTAGATTATGAGTCTTTGAAAATTTTGTTTCTAAAGGAACTTTTGTTATTGCCCAATGCCAATGTGTTTGCATGATTGTTTGTTATGAATAAAAAATCATTTTAAGTTAGAGCTTAATAATTATTTCACCATTAATATATTTCTTCTTAATTGTATTTCACTATTAACATACTACTTAATTGTATTTCAGTTCAACAATTACTTCGATAAAATACATATTTTGTTATGTGCAAATGGCTTTAGATACCTATTAGGTCCATAAATTACCATATATAGCATATATTCAACACAAAAACCAGCGACAATTTGTTGCTGACAAAAGACAGCTGGACTTCTAAAGGGCCCCATTAGCTTCAGTAGTTTAGGGCCTCATCAAACCCAAATCCGACCCTGGATCTGACCTCCTTTAACAATCACTACCCTGCAAACATGACCTGTGCATTCTGTTACTGCCACTGTAGAGAGCCTTGAAATAAAGAAACCCTTCAGTCAATTCAACAAAACAGGGGCAATAAACCCCTCAGCTAAAAATCGCGTTTGTTATCCAGCACTATGGAGTGTGTGACAGGTTCCCTGTTGATAACTCCAAAGGAGATACACACAGCACACAGGTGCGTTTGTGAAACCTTGCACGAGCCACTTGTGCCTGCGTCCTGTTGGGAACGTTGCAAACAACTCCTCTCACGGAACACAGAACCCACCAGGCACCGGGAGAAACGGGGTCTCAACTTTTACAGAACTTCAACCCCTGACACCTCCCCGCTTTAGGGAGCGGGGTCTCCGTTCTTAAGGTGGGCTGACCTTATTTTCATTTGCTTTCCCAGGACCGGAGTTCTGGGGCACAAGGAGCCGCGGAAGAGGAGGCGCACCATTTGGTCGCCCCCCTCCCAAGAAAACACCACAAGCCCGTTGCTAAGCATCCATCCCCTCCGACCTTAAGCGTAAAGCATCCCTTCTATCCCCACAGGGACAAGTAGGGGGGGGGCATTTCTTTCCCCGTAGGAAAGGAGAAATGAAATGAGGCTGGCTTGGGCTAATGGATGCCCCGATCGTACCTGCGGGAGATCCTGCGACGGGGACCCAATCAGCTCCCGGATCTAGTGGGCTCTGAGCCGCGGGCATCTCCCCTTTCCCCCCCGCCCTCCCCACTCGCGCTCCGCTTCCTCTCTCTCTCTGTCTCTCTCCTGAGGAAGGAAGCGTGAGTCAGAAGGACCGCCCCTCTGGAATTCCCCCGGCGCGTGATTGATAAGCCGAGCGGCTAATCAGCGAGCTGCTTCCTCCCAGCCGCCCCCGCGCGCAAGGACGGCGTCTCGAAAAACCTCAAGAGAGCGAAGGGAGCCGCCAGCCCAAGAAAGGAAGCGGCGGGGCGAGGGGAAAGCCCGCGCGGGCGAGCTTAGCTGGCATCGCCGACCAGGGCAACTGCTAGGCGGGTCGCTTTCTAGCCTGATCCCGTAGGCTGCTGACTTAGGTGTGGAACAGGCTTTCTCTTATATTTGACTTTCTTCTGGATTTTTTAAAAATTTTGATTTTTGGATGTTTTAATGCAGGTTGTAAACTGCTTTGTGATTCCCCCCCCCTCCTTAAAAATATAAAACGGTGCAGAAATAAATAATAATAATTAATGAGCAAGCTGTGCAATTGCCTGTCCTTCCCCCAGGTGGTGTGCGGGGGATTCGATGGAAGCTCTCTATATAAAATAGTCTGTTTCCTTTTTAAAAACAAGGCTTTCCTTGGCCCAGTGAAGGAAGTCTCCATGAGATTTTTCTTCGATTTTTTTAGAGGAATTGCAGAGCAAGAGGGCCACCACTCGTAGCCGAGTAAGCTGCCATAAACACAGTTTTAACAGTGAGTCCATAAGTTCTGGATCCTGACGTCCTTCCACCGTGGGGACATAGGTTTCCAGGCGGGAGTTGATCACGGTGAGGGTTTGCCAAGAGTGCCTTGCACTTAGCACGTTTCTCCCTTGCGTCCTGAGTTCGAGCGTCTTCAAAGCCCATGACACCTTTGGTAAAGACTGTTCTCGCAGGCCAGTGTTTCCCAGTTGTCAGTGTTTATACTACACTAGTGGCTAAAAATGAAATCAAGCAAGCTTCCGGATTCCACAGGATCCCTCTTCTAAAATGAGCATGAAATAAAATGGGGGTGCCCTCGGGGGTGGGGTGAGCAAGGCCTATAACAGGTGTAATAAGCTGGTTCTCACAGGCTTGGCAGGGCTGCCTTTCCATTCTGTCAGCTAAACAGTGTCCCAGACACACTTTATCTTTGGAGCAACTTTGTCACTAGCCCCAGTCCAAAAGCAGCATTGCAACCAGATGTAGCTGGGGGTGGGGGGTAGAAGATCTGCTGGCCATTGTCTCTTTTTTTAAAAAAATCTGCCTGTATGTGCCTGGCTGCAGAGAGAAGGGAGCTTCTGCACTTTTAAGAGTTGCATAGAAGAAGGAATTTTGGCAATGCTGCTTTATCATGTGCTGCAGGGATTGGGAAAGTGGTGTCCAAAGAACTTTCCTCATTTGCACAACCCGTTGGAGGTGCAGGAGCCCTGCCCTGCTGCTGCATGGCATCTGGTCACCTGAGGAGCACCCAGCTCCTAAATTATATGCATGGATGAGAGAGAAGTCATGAAAAATGGTGGTGAGAAATGGGGCGTGGTTCTCGTGTTGGGTTTTTTAAAAACAGTACACTACTTGTATTAGAAAATCAACCTTAGAACTGTATATCAAGCAGCTTTTTCTCATACATACACAACCTGGTCAATGGAAATAGCAGGAGGAAGAGGAGTTGGTCCTCTTGGCCAAGAACTGCTGTCAGTTCTTCTCCGCCACTTGGATCCTCTTTTCCTCTCAGAGCAGGAGATGTTGCTTATCATTAATAATGTTCAGTGCTGGATTGATGCTGGTGTGGGTAGGTTCCCTGCACAATTCTTTTACCCTTCCCTTCTTGCCAGAGTGCGGGACATATCATAGCAATCTTAAAACGATATACAAATATCATAAAACAGTAACAGAAATTCCGACCAGTAACAAACTTTAAAATACAATTCAGAGGATAATAAATTATACTGAAAAGTGTAGGGAACTACTGCTGAGCTGAATATATTTTATGTTAACATCTGTTGTTGTTGTTTAGTCGTTTAGTCGTGTCCGACTCTTCGTGACCCCATGGACCAGAACACGCCAGGCACTCCTGTCTTCCACTGCCTCCCGCAGTTTGGTCAGACTCATGTTTGTAGCTTCGAGAACACCGTTAACATTACGAATGTGAAAAGACAACCAAATCTCAGTCAGGAAGGACAGTGCTATAGGTGAGGGACATTACCAAGAAGCTTAATGTAGGATTTTGAAAGACTACCTTCCACCAATGGCTGCATGAAGAGGGCAGGTCTTAAAAGCATGGGCTGGAAGCTATGCAGGTAGGTCAAGCTCCTGTTTGGGGAGTCTTCAACCATGAGACATGAATTAATGAGTTCCTCTTGCACTTCTCAGAGCCAAGAGTGTTTTTTAGACCCACCAGTAAATCTCTTCTCATCTCTTCCTTTTATTCCAACCCAGTGATTATCAAGATTCTCTTTTTATTCCCCATGCTTGTGCCATAGGAAAAGTAGACAAAAAAACCCCTTCTCTTTAGCTGACCAGCTGGCCAGTTTGACATCACCAAGGCTGCTCAAATAAACATTGGTTTGTTCATAGAATCACAGAACTGTAGAGTTGGAAGGTACCCCGATGGTCACCTACAACATCCTACAATGCAGGAATCTCAACTAAAGCATCCATGAGAGATGGACACCCAACCTTTGCTTTAAAACCTCAAATGAAGGACATTTCACCACCTTCCAGATAGTCTGTTCTATAAACATGGACTCTCATATGATGTGTTTCCTATACTAGGTCAGAGGCACAGAACCAACAGTATACGTTCTTCTAGCTCACAAGCTGGGAGTGGGGAGCCAGCAGGGAGTAGAGAGAGATTTCAGCTTCTTGTGATCAAATTCTGAGCTATATACCACAAGCTAGGTAACCCCCTCCCAAACTCCCACAATGTCCAAAATAAGGAGTTAAAATGTCCTCTTTGACTACTCACTCAGATAAGTAAGAGAGGGGGGTCCAAAAGATCCTTTCGGGGTGCTTTAATCGAATGTGAGGAAGAAGGCACGCCTAAGCTTACTTTTAGCTTAGGAGATGGGGAATTCCCCAGCGGAGGCCATAGACAGCTCTTCTTCGGTGGTTTTTGAAGAGGATCCAAAAGTAATTTAAAGGGCTCCCCTCTAGCCCAGAGGGGTATGCTGAAGTACGTCACCATTCAGTGAATAATTCACTGAGGAAAAATGTGATTCAGTTTTGGAAAGACTATTATTCCATGCCACATTCCTTAAAGGGCTACGTATTCTAACCACAAAGCTGTTTTATTGTTCCTGGGGAACGTCTGCATGATTGATAGGCCTCTGTAACCAGGTATTCCAAATCCTTTGGAATATAGAAATAACTACCATTTTCATTTTGTTAACATTACAATGTGACACGGGAGATCCATGACTGAGGGTGCATCCAGACTGCAAATATTTGAGGGGTGAGATTCAGCTACATACCAGCAAATCCAGGTTTCTCAGTTACAGCTGATAGGGAGGGTCTTACACACAAAAAAGCCCCACTTCCCCCAAAGACCAGACTTTGTGATAAGGAAAGTGATGGGGAAATCCCCGAGACAGTGTGGGATAATGCCATCAAGCCTCCCGGTGGAGAAAATAGGGGAAGGATTTATGTCATGGAAATGGCAGGAAGAGAAAGGATCAAACCCTTCCTCAGGGCCGTTGATCAAAAGCCTGTTGCTGCTTTAAAAAAGAAGTTCAGAGATCCAGTCGCAGATGAGTCCAAGCCACAATCATTTGAGAGCCTGAGGCTCCAGGGTTGCCACCTGACTTGTATTCTGCCGTCATTCCATGTGGCTGACAGATGGCAATTGGGAAAAATGGAAATCCATTGCACTTGGGCAAAAAAAATGAGAGACACAAATACAAGATGGGTGACACCTGGCTTGAGAGCAGTACATGTGAAAAGGATCTAGGAGTCTTGGTTGACCACAAACTTGACATGAGCCAACAGTGTGACACGGCAGCTAAAAAAGCCAATGCAATTCTGGGCTGCATCAATAGGAGTATAGCATCTAGATCAAGGGAAGTAATAGTGCCACTGTATTCTGCTCTGGTCAGACCTCACCTGGAGTACTGTGTCCAGTTCTGGGCACCACAATTCAAGAAGGACACTGACAAACTGGAACATGTCCAGAGGAGGGCAACCAAAATGGTCAAAGGCCTGGAAATGATGCCTTATGAGGAATGGCTAAGGGAGCTGGGCATGTTTAGCCTGGAGAAGAGGAGGTTAAGGGGTGATATGATGGCTATGTTCAAATATATAAAAGGATGTCACATAGAGGAGGGAGAAAGGTTGTTTTCTGTTGCTCCAGAGAAGCGGACACGGAGCAATGGATCCAAACTACAAGAAAGAAGATTCCACCTAAACATTAGGAAGAACTTCCTGACAGTAAGAGCTGTTCGACAGTGGAATTTGCTGCCAAGGAGTGTGGTGGAGTCTCCTTTTTTGGAGGTCTTTAAGCAGAGGCTTGACAACCATATGTCAGGAGTGCTCTGATGGTGTTTCCTGCTTGGCAGGGGGTTGGACTCGATGGCCCTTGTGGTCTCTTCCAACTCTATGATTCTATGATTCTATGAAATCCATGAAATGAAGAGTCATAAAAAATGGGTGCTAGGAAGGGTGGAAAATCCCATTTGTCACCCACCCCTTTGCATCTCTAGTCTTAGAAGAGGCTTCCCATAATTAAATGATTTTTCTGCTGTTACAGTCTTTGGCCTTTGTCAAATCACAGCAAATATAGTCTTTGTTTTCTGTGAGAAAAGTAGGGACATTGGCTCGGCATTCAACCCACATAGCCAGGATCTACCTTTTGCAGCCAGTGTCTGAAGATTAAGCTTCGGAGGAGTGCTGGTAGAGTGTAGACAGCAACCCAGGTATGTTCAGATCCTGAGGAAGCTTGACCCTCCAGATGTGGTTGGACTGCAGCTTCCACCTCTTTGCTTTACAGCACAAAGTCTGCTGGTGGATAACACAGCAGTATTGCTTTATAGCTAGGGTGGCCATGTGTATCAACCTTTACAGATGACACTGCTCTCTTTGAAAGGGCTGTCAGGAAGTCAGTCTTTGAAATCATTCTCTCTTTGAAGGGCTGTCCTACTGAAGTCTATTTTTAAAAAACATATAAGAAGGGAGTGCAGGAGCCTTGAGGATGCTCATCAATGGCTAGCACCTGGACAGCAAATTGAAAAGGCAGATAGGCCACTTTTCTATTTAAATTACGGAAATGATTTCTAAATGTGCAAGTGTACATATGAAGTAGCATGTACAGATTTGTATCTATTTTTGTCCTCATTTTGGGGTATGTGTGCCTTCTTTGACAATGCAAAGCAGGCCACACTATATATGCACAATCCAGAGTAAACTTATTTCCAGCAGTGAACATATTCTTGCACTCTGCTTTAGCCCAGCAGTACCCCCCCCCCAATGCTGAGAACTACAATTCAGCCCCATCATGGTCAGGGATGATGTAGATTTACAACATATGGAGCGCCTACACTGGCTACCCACACCTTAATTTTTCCAGTTCTGACTATGCATTCAGGCATGGGCATTATTGCATTAGCTTTCCTGGTTATAATGCTAGCACTTCTGTCCTGATTGCTAACATTCCTTCTACTCCGCATTATGGAATTGTGGCTTTTTGATGAATATGGTGCCTTGTCCTGCTAAACTTCATTTGCCACCAACGGCACAGCAGCAGATGCCATTGGACATGTCTCCTCCACTCCAGGGCTTCTTACAAGGAACTGGAGACTGTGCCTGTGTGCACTCATTTCATTCCTCTCCTGCATGTACAGATTTGTATCTATTTTTGTCCTCATTTTGGGGTATGTGTGCCTTCTTTGACAATGCAAAGCAGGCCACACTATATATGCACAATCCAGAGTAAACTTATTTCCAGCAGTGAACATATTCTTGCAGAGGTATTTCTGTGTGCATGTCATTCTCCCCACATTTGCACGTGTACCACGTTGCTACAGATGCTTCCAGCCTCTGAGAAATTAGCTGGACAGATTTACCCACAAATGCCTGTCTTCTTTTTCTTCTTTTCTTTTTTAAAAATTTGTTTATTTGGTTTTTCAGATTAAAATTTTACAGTCACATGTCCAACATACAACATTAAAACAAGATCCCAAGGAATCTCTTGGACTTTTCTTCTCCCCTTTGCGCATCCTGTTATTAATCATTTCCTCCCGCATCTTTCATAATAATCCAAATCTTTTATCTCTCCATTGTATCCAAAATTCACCATTAAACTACAAGTGGTATTCTAATCCTACTAACGATTTTAACTGTTTACAGTGGTCTTTAAGATGTTATAAATTTCCCCCATTCCTTATTAAAATTCTGGTCTTCCTGATTTCTGATTCTTCCAGTCATTTTAGCCATTTCAGCACAATCCATCAACTTGATCTGTCATTCTTCTCTGGTAGGGACTTTATCTTCTTTCCATCTCTGGGCCAGTAACATCTGTGTAACTGTGGTCTTTTCTGCTCTCTTGGGATTTTGGCACCTAGAATTCCCAAAAGGAAAGTTTCAGGTTTTTTAGAAAATGTTATTTTAAACATTTATTTCAACTTCTTATATATCATTTCCCAAAATTCTTTTACTGCCTTACATTTCCACCACATATGATAAAAGGTGCCTCCTCCTGTCTGCTTTTTCAGCTTTCTCTCCTAGATTAAGAAAGGTCAGACAGGAACATATATAGCACAAGGGAGACCTAAAGGTGGTTTTAGTGTCATATAGAATAATGTCCTTAGGCCTGACCTTACTTACATATGCCTTTACCAGGGCAATGGTCTATACAGGGCAATGTTTACAGGACACCACTCACAACACCCAGCCCTTTTACCAATCCACTGTGTGGTGTGTAAATATATTGTCAGGACAAACAGCATATGCAGAAGCCATGGTGTATCCCTGACTGGCAGGGGGGCAACCATGAAGGAAGTGGCACCCACTCTGCTTTAGCCCAGCAGTACCCCCCCCCAATGCTGAGAACTACAATTCAGCCCCATCATGGTCAGGGATGATGTAGATTTACAACATATGGAGCGCCTACACTGGCTACCCACACCTTAATTTTTCCAGTTCTGACTATGCATTCAGGCATGGGCATTATTGCATTAGCTTTCCTGGTTATAATGCTAGCACTTCTGTCCTGATTGCTAACATTCCTTCTACTCCGCATTATGGAATTGTGGCTTTTTGATGAATATGGTGCCTTGTCCTGCTAAACTTCATTTGCCACCAACGGCACAGCAGCAGATGCCATTGGACATGTCTCCTCCACTCCAGGGCTTCTTACAAGGAACTGGAGACTGTGCCTGTGTGCACTCATTTCATTCCTCTCCTGCTCCTGGGAATTAGGGGGAGGGGACTTTGTTGCGACAGGAGGCGGAGACACCTGAAATATACTCAGAGTCGAGAGTGGATTTCATGCTCTTTATTCAGCTCATAGTGGTGAGGAGGAATGAAAGTTCCCCCACAATATCTGCTTTATATACATTATTTACACAATGGGCCCCACGTGATTGGCTACTTCTGGAATTCTCCTGTGGGCAAATCAGGTTGTGGATTCACTTCCACCTGGAGCTGGATTGGGTGGCTCCTGCAGACCAATCATACTGCTACATTGTTCTAGGACCAATCAGACTGCTGCATTCTGAATCCTATTGTTCTAGGACCAATCAGACTGCTGCATTTTGGATCCTATTCAACTCAGTACATAACAACACCCATGCCTCTTTACTAGCCTGGCTCATCTCTGCCTCTTGGTCTCCCCCCTCCCACTCTTCTGCTCTGAGCTCTGAGGTAAAAGGAGCTGGCAGGAAGAACAGGGCAATGTGTGCACTTCAGGTGAATGGATGTCAAGACGCCGCCACATTCCACTTACCTATCAAGTGGTGCATACTGCTGAAACATAAAATGGCACAATGCTTTCTGGGCGACCTAGGGCTGCTCATTGTCTCTTAGCCTAACCTGAATCACAGGATCGTTGTTGTAAGGATAAAATGGAGACAGGGAGAATCATATCTGCCCCCTTGGGTTTCTTGAAGGAAAAGGCAGGATAGAAATGTAATGATGAATTAAAGAAAACACAAAATATAAGATTAAAATATATGATTGTAAGAGGAAAATTTTACTCTCTTCAAAATGGTGCAGTTCATTACAAATATAGGTTTTCATCCTCAGTTGCCTCATATGAAGGATGCAGGTTCCTGGTGTATTCCAAAGTACTTTATTTCAAACCTATGTCTTTGCTTACAATTGCCATTTTCTTCTGAGTTTTGTCCATTCCTACTTTACTCAAACTTTTATAACCACCACTTTCCCCCTTTCAGTGTTTCTCCCTTCTCAATCTCATGCCATGGCCACTGCTGTAGTATAACCGGCCTTCGCATTTGCTCCCCAATCCTGCCCTGACTTCATGCAACTCCAGGATTGTGATGTGGCACTAGAAATCCTCCAATGGGTCTTGCGTGATGACAGTCTTACATTTTTATTATATATAGGGAGAAATTCACAACTCAAAAGGTGGCACAAATTTGCCATAATGCTATCACCACCACCATGGAATGAAGCATTAACATCCTTCGTAATCAGTTTGATTTTGGAAAGAAAAGCTGTCTTCTGCGCAACAGGATGGATGTTAGGTAACTCAAAAGGGGCTGAACCCACAAAGTCAAGAAGAAAGCTGTTTGCACTGCCTGCCAGTTCACATCAGGAGTGGGTTTTGTTTACCCCTTCAGTTTGCTCTGTTTGGTTGCTCTGGTCTGAAAGAAAGCAGTGAAACAAAATGATGACGCCTTCTGAGCCTAGGGAGGAAGTTTTGGTCAAGAGAAGGGGATTTCCAGAACACAGAGATATGCAAATCATGTACTTGGGTTAACCTGAGTGCATTCTGAATAGGCCCAATACAACTGATTCTTGTGAACTTATAGAAGGTGGTCTAGTGGCCCAGGGGAATGAAAAGAGTACCACTGAGGTAGGAGAAAGCAGTATTAGAAGTCCAAGGAAGGAGAAGAATGGGGAAATCAGAACCTAAAGCACTAAAGGCAACATCGCTACCAGACCCACTTGAGAGGAACCATCTATGCAAAAGCTTATGGCTACCACAGATGAACCATTCCATTTGGGCATTTCTGCAGGAAACCTTACTCATGTTTTCTGGAGAAACATAGGCCTTGAGAAAATTCATCAGCTCCCAAAAGCTCAATACTTGCAGAGTCAGGCATAGTGGCTTCTGTTGCCATCATGACATTGTGGGGACATAGCTGGGTGGCAGAAATGGTCCCCATTTCAACATTTCCGGGTAAAAGTGTTTCAGACAGCAGAACTGGACAAGGCATCTATCTGCCAAATAGCTCATGGAATTATTGCCAACTGGAGCAGATAGCAATAGCCTGATTCAGTATAAGCCAGCTCTCTATTGCAATGTCTCCCTATAGTATCATGCTGCTTTTTGTTTTTTTAAATTGCACAGGATTAGTTACTGATGACACCCCATGCTCAACTTAAGGAAGGGGTATGGAACTTAATGGATGGGGGTCAGATTTGGCCCACCATGACTTCCCCCAGCCATGCCTTCTGTCCCCAGGCCCCATCCCTCACTGGCTTTGCCTCTCACCTTCTTTTTATTGTATTTATTAGGACAGGATGTGGGGAGGTTCTACACCCCTGATTTAGGGCCTATTAAAATGTTTATCAATCTGCATGGTATAGGCCTGAAAGGCTTGCAGATGATGACCCACAAGCAGTGCATGGCAAGACAATTGAGCACGCCTGTTTTGTGTGCAAAATGGGTGAAAGATTCCTGCATTTTAGAGGTTTGAACTAGATGATCCTTGTGGTCTCTTCCAGCTCAACTATTCTATGACTCTATGGGTGCTTCCTGATGCACCTAGGAATCTTGGGATGTGGTTCATGACATGACAGAATTCAAATTAACCAGAAAAGAAGGTTTGGGCCTACATAGATCTTCTTTTTAAAAAGTGTGTTTTCTGGACTTCTTAAATTAATCCATGTAACAAAAAGTCTATTGGCTTGGGTATTGCACCACCCTGTAGATAAATTAAAAGTCATTTTTAGCATCCAAAGTAGATTTTCAGAAGGATTTTTTATAATTTTTATTTGTGCCTTACGGTGTGAATCTCAAGCTTCTTTGGAGGAATCACGATACTTTAAATGTAGGGTGTGCATGCAGCAGCCATTATTAGAGGGGCCAGGTAAAAGGAATGGAGAAGGACCTTGAACAGCTGTACAGGAGACAGAATTTCAGCCAGTGCTATTTGTCATGGGAGCAACCCCAGATGAAGTTCCCATTTCTTCTACAGAAGCATTAAAGGCACAGGAGCCCTATCTTCTCCCCCATGCCGCCTAAATACTTATTAGCTAGAACATGCTGCCTCCTGACAATCTCTTTCTTTCTAATCGAATTCAACTTGCTAATATGGCTCAGCTCGCACACCTTCAGAATCTGGCTTCTTTGTGACCTAATGCTTGGTATCATCAAGGCATGAAAGATGAAACCCTCTGGGCTGAGCAGGTATATTCAGTGGCTGGAATGCGTTTGCCAAGGTGAGCAGGTTCATACATAGTAAAACCCTACAGGCAAGATATGTGTCTTGAACACCTTAAAAATAGCATTTGAACCCCCCCCACCCCCGGCATGACTAGGTGACAACTCTTGTAGTAAGATTCCAAAACAATGCATATGTTACCCAGCAGCTCTTTGCTACGTTTCGGCTCCTGTGCAAAGATGACGTTATCTTGCAAGGATTATATGTTTCGTTTGCTCTCATCAAATAAGAAGATGCTAAGATAACTCCCAAGTTTTTCTCATCAGAGCTGATATTTACAGATTGATACAGATGATGGCAAAACTCAAGACAGGTGAGGAGGAAGAGAAACCAGAAGGCATGACTAGCATATACTTAAAAGGATATGCTGTATCCTGCAACCTCGGAAGTGCTTTTGCAACACCCAAGTTCCAAGATTGTCACTGGTTTACCTATGTTCCAGGCCCAGTGCATTTTTTTCTGGAGGGACTCATACCCCTAAACATTTTGTGAATCTAAGTTTGGCCTCATTGAGGGGCAGTATTTCAATATGAGTAGGAAAATGAGAGTACCCCTAAACATTTTTTTTTTTGGGGGGGGAGCACTGGTTCCAGCTATTTCTTCCTCTGGTAAATCAGTTTCCAATCCCAGCAAACTTGCCCTATGGGTGGCAGGGGGTGGGGTGGAGTTGTTGTCCAACACCATATGGAGGGCGGCAGCTTCCCCATTCCTGCCCCATAGCAAACATTCATTCTAGAGTCTGCTAGTGGCAAAACTGATGTGAAGTATTGTTGCCTGCTGAATCAGGGAGGATATGCTCCAGACATCTGGATGCAGCATGACGAGAAGAATTATAGTTGGTGGAGGTTTTTTGTTTTGTTTTCAATGTTGTAACACACAAATAATAATTTAGCATTTCCTGGAAGTTTTCTCTGGGCTGCCCAATTTGAAATGAGGACATGCAACGCAGCTGAATGCGATTGTGAACCTCTAACCTTTAGCAACGGTGGTTTTTCCTGTGGGAACTATTTAGGGTATTGTTTTTCTCATGACTTCAGTTTTCCCTTGCCTTCCTTAAAATGCATTATTTGCTGTCCTCATTTCTCCTAAACACTAACACATTATTTCCTGTTGTGTCACTTCAACACAGCACAGCCCTTAGCAGAGGTAGGAGTTGGGGAAAAGAAGGGACTAGAGGTACAACCAGGAAAGAGGAACTGGTACCTCACTATAGGGGAGCATTGATATTTTCTTCAGGGCAGGGCCCTTTGAATGTTCAAATGTGGATTGTCAGCTTTGCTTTTCTTGCACACACAACCCTTTCCAAAACATTCCTTAGGAGCAACATGTTTTCACCACACCTCAATTCATATTTGATAGGGATGGGGGTAGGAAAAAAAATTGCTCCATTTCTAACCCAGAGACGGCCAGCTGGCAACCTACAGCTCAGATGTGGTACCTAAAGCAGTTATATATGCAGCTGTTAGGTGGTCCTTCCCAGTATGTTGCAAGAAATTAGTTTCCATATTTAAACATCTTTGGATTCAAACGTGCTTTGACTGAGTGAGTGGGAGAGGCCTTTATTCCTCATGGATGACTGTGGGGCCCCTTGTTGCAGGAAACGGTCCATTCTGAGAACAACGGATTTGAAAAGTTTATTTAATAAATGTATACCCCGCTTCCCGAGAAATATTCTCCATATTTTTACATTTTTTAAAAATAAAATAAAAACCATTGCATAATCTAATTAATAAGGCAACAGAGCAACCTGAAAACCCAGGCACTGAAAGGAGGTAGTCTTAAAAGTCCTATTCAACTTTGCAAGGGTTGGAGACTGTACCTCCAAAGCAACAGGGCCACTGCTGAGAAAGCCATGGGCAGATCCCAATTTGGGGAAGTCATGAGCAATAACCCCAGTTGTCACTTTTGACATCAATGACAACTGCTTCCAATGAGAGCGAAGGGTCCGGCAGCAGATCCATGTGAAATAATATAGAAAGGGCCCAATTATAGAGGTGAGGGGCACGTGGGTGAGGAATGCAGACCCTTCCCCATTCGTTATCTTCCCTCTGTAGCCCCTTGCTGTTATTTCTCTCCTACGCAAGACCCTTCTCATATCGGAGCTTAGCTGAGGGAGAAAAGCTGTGTGGGAACAGACAATTGGAACAAACCTTTTATTTGACAGCAAGATGGATGTATCAAAATGACTAAACATTTTTAACTCCCCACAAATTCAGCACCATGTGTCTCTTAAGTTAGGTGCATCAAACTTGGGCTAGGGAGACCCAGGTTCAAATCTCCCCACTGCCACTGAGCTAAGTTGTTGACTGTGAGCCAGTCATGGTCTTTCAGCGTAACCCACCTCAAAGAGTTGCTGTGAGGATAAAATGGGGGAGGGAGTGGCGTTTGGGAGGAGAGTGGTGTATGGTCCCCTTTCTGGACCACCTTAGTCTAGGAAGAAGTGAGCGAGAGACCATCTTGGCCCATGCTTCAAGCCCCCTTAGTTCAGTGAGAGGCCTGTGACCCCCCCCCCCCGTTGTTCTTGCAGATTTAGAGGCCTTCACAAACAAAAGTCTTCCACATTGGGCCTTCACGTGGTCATAAGTAACTTTTCTAAAGCCTTCTGCCCAAATGAAAACCAGAAATGGATAAGGATGAGCTGAATATATTATTATGCATGCAGCTTGGGGAAAATCCTCATGTGCAAGAACAAATATTTGAAGCTTATGGTTTCTGGTGGAAACTGAGGTCATGTTGTGAGTGATTCTACAGCTGGGCCTCAGGCCAGAACAAATAAAACAATCAGCAAGCCACTTACAAGCCTCTTTGTTGACTCTTCCTAGCTTTGGAAAGCTCCTGTACATTTGCTGTTTTATCAAGTAACTTGAATATCATGCTTATCTTGTTGGTAAATGAGACTCCTGCCAGCTAATTGCTTGAGGGAACTGAAATCACACAAGCAAAATATGTTTACTGGTGCTTAGAACGGCCTCATTAAAAGCAACCATTTAAATGTGGGTGTGTAAAATATAGAGTTCTTATTTATGACGACAGTTCTGTGAGGGTCTGTCACTATTATTCCCCGGCCCTACCTGACACACAAAATCTAACTGGAGAGGCACTAAAAATAACAATAATAATCAAGTCTTCTTAATTCTCACAAAGATGCTGATCAATTTTCATGAGGACTTTGTGATTTTTTTAAAAAAAAGTGATGTGGAAATGTGGAGAAAGAATGAAAAAACGAGAAACTGAAACATACCAACTGGCTCATTGCAAGCTGATGGGGGCAGAGCTCTTCTCTTCTCCAGGCTTGAGAGACAGGTCAGGTCTCATCTCTGCCACACTAAGCTTTTGGTATGAGCTTTCGTGTGCATGCACACTTCTTCAGATACACTGAAACAGAAGTTGCCAGATCCTTCTATATAGTGAGAAGGTGGGGAGGGGTATTACTCAGAAGGGTGGTGGGAATGGGAGATTGGCAGATAGCTGAGATGAGCCTGTTGACGACTCTGCCAATCTCCCATTCCCACCACCCTTCTGAGTAATACCCCTCCCCACCTTCTCACTATACAGAAGGATCTGGCAACTTCTGTTTCAGTGTATCTGAAGAAGTGTGCATGCACACGAAAGCTCATACCAAGAACTAACTTAGTTGGTCTTTAAGGTGCTACTGGAAGGAATTTTTTTATTTTGACTATGGCAGACCAACACGGCTACCTATCTGTAACACTAAGCTTTGGAGACTCAAAAGCAGAGAAGAGCCATATTGCCTTCAAGTTTCTCTGAAGTCCAGTGTAAGGAAACTAGACCCCAAATATCATTCATTTTGTGTTGTGTCAGGCAGCTGCCTAACTCAAGAGAGGGTCACCACTTGTGACTACACAGTTGTGAACTGCTACATAGGAACTATGTGAGTGAGAGCTTTTTGCACGCCCAGCACCTTACTGAGAATCAGTGTCTCTTGTTTACATGTTCTCTTCTTACAACAGAAGAGGGAAAAAGCAGACCAGAGCCTTCCGGTGGCCAGCAACATGTAACATTTTATTTCTTTTGTTTAAAATACCTATAACAGTGCTACTTCATTGGACTTGTGTACATTACTTAGTTTTGCACCAGTTTAGACAACTCCCCCACCCACTGGACTGAGCAATCCCCCGTGGTCTTTGTTGTTTGCAGTGTTAAGCTCTTCTGCAATATCTTCCCCCCCTCCCAGCCAATGTGAATCTTCTCAGTGGATCCAAAACATCCCCTGATGCTTCTAAAAGCAACAGTGATATATCTAGGCTACACATATGTGAGTGACGCCGGCACAGACATGAGGACGAGCTTCCACAAGAGTCACCTGCTGGTTACTTTTCTTCCCCACAAATGGTTAGCAAGGCTTTGCGGTAATCTCCAGAGGTGTCCTTCTAAAAGAAAGGAAGACAAAATGAAAACCAGAAATGCCTACAAGTGATCAGCCTCACTGGTAAATCGGAGGATATAGAAACTTAAAAAATGATCTTTTTAAGGCAATTCCAACATGTGTCTTTTGATGTATCTACACTGCGGCCTTTAAATGGATTTAACTATCATTACTTTGTGCCGGAGAAGCCTCAAACTACTAGGACTCTTTAGCATAAGCCGTAACTATTAAGATAGAATAAAATGCTATCATTTCTTAATGTGGATGTTATATTTCCTTTAGCATCTCCTTAGTGTCGTTTGCTGATGAGTTATTCTTCAAAGAAACCTGAAGGGCTGCTTTTGAAGGTTACAGTTTTGCTCATTCTCTGTCTAGGAAAAAGCCCAGGTAATTTTGGAAGTGTACAAGTACATTGATCAGGCACCTGCTACTCATAGCAGCTGTCTGATTAGATGCTATCGTGGTAAAGCACATATGCCCATACGCGTCAAATTTTAGTCTACGGTTGTTCTTACAGGAAGACACATCTCTATGGAGGAAATTCTAATGGTGTGAAGTAGTCTTACTATGACTGCACATTCTTTTTGCCACCTATGCTTGGGTGGAACATTCACCTGGTATGAACAGGCTGCTGTGAGTACAACCAATCAAAGATGTACATGAAACAAATCATAAAGGTCAGCACAGCTCACTGCACACAAACAGGCACATTTGTGCTGGCAAAAGCCAGAACCTCTCATTACCTCGATCATGTGATAGAGAGATTTGTCATAAATATCCCAAAATTCACGCCGGATGTTGAGCAGATCAATTTCACTCCTTGAGACAATAATCCTGATAAGAGTTCGGTCGTCTGTGCCAGCACCCTTGGGAGATCAAAAAACCAGTGAGAATGAATTAATTTTTTTAAAGAGAGAGCAAGGGCAGGAAGTGAGGGGACTTTCCCGCACATTGCTATCAGCAAAATATTTTGAAAAGGTGGCAACAAGCTCTATCAACCAGAGGCAGAGTGCTTTTGTTTACAGTGATACTTGGCAGATGGTAGAATGGGAGCTTCATGATCTGTTCTGCTAATGCACATCAGCATTGAGAGATGAGCTGGTGCTGGGCACATACCAGGTAGCTGGTTCACTCAGTTGTTGCTGCCACCCCACTCAACCTCTTTAGAGCAAAGCTCTATATTTGAAATGGGAGAATGATGCAAGCTTTGAGCACTGTGACTCTCACTGCTGCATCTGTTTCACTGACAAATTCTCCAAATTGACTCCCTTCACTCAAGCAACACACTATTTGCTGAAGGGGCCTCCTGGTTGTTTCAGTGAATCACAAGCAGGAATTAGCCATCCCTGGCCTTCTCAAATGCAGACCTGTTCAGGAAACCACCCCAAGCTCCTACTTTGCAATCAGATGATTATTATCATAATTGAAAAGCTACTGATCTAGCCTTCCCTTCCCTGGTGAGAGTCAAAACAGCAAAGGGAATGTAGTTTTTACCTTCATGGACTTGTATAGCTTGTCAGCAAAGAAAGCTTGCTTGTTCTTGACACTCCGCACTTGAAAGAAAGAGCAGTGCAACATGAAAACATTGTACAGGAAGCCCCATCTCAGTCAACCCCCACACCCATGTTTTTAAAGAGCTACAGTTTTGCATTTTAAGTTTGGGTGTAGAAAGAAAGGAGTGGAGAGGAAAAGACAGCTTTTGGAAAGCACACCCCCCCCCCAATTACTGTATTGAATGTCCAAAATCGGTTGACAGGGTGGGAGAAATGGTTCATGTTTGCTGTCTGGGTCAATCACAGATGGATGTAGGTTTCTAGAGCCCGGGTTTGCAAGCAGAGGGCTCTAAATGTATAGTGTGGTTGCCTCATCTCCATTAAATAAAAAAACCATAGATATTTTTTGAAAAACTGCACGATTCTGTTGTTTGCAGGAGGAGGAAAGCCATATGGATGGTTGGGTAGCCACTTTCTGCTCTGTGAGGGAATTGCAAAATTTAAGTGTGCAAGGATGTTGCAAAATGTTTTAACTATGCAGCAAGGGGCAATGCATCCAGCAGGCGTTGCTTCTCTCGTGACTGTTCTCCAGGCTTCTTGTCTATCCAGCGTCCTTCTCTGGACACCACTGGAGGGGCTCTCTGGGTCTGCAGTGAATTCAACAGGCCCACTGACATGCTACAAGATTACTAGAGAAGCAGCCATTGAAGAAGCCACATTCGAGCTCAGTGGTGGCAAAGCTCGCAGCGGGTGGCAGCCATTTCCTGTTAGTCTTGGTGAAGGTACATTTTTAAAAGTCCGTTCAGGAGAACAAGATAGCAGGCAGGTCAGCCAGCCTGAGAGAATCAATATACTGCAACCAAGCAGAAAGTCACTGATAAAGAGAGATAGTGCTTGAAACCTCTAAGACCTATATGACATACTGCTGAGCCATGCCAAGGGTTATGGTGTCAGTGAGATCCTATTCATTGATTCTATCTAACAGCCAAGTCTCAGCCGAAGGTGTTTGAAATCTGCACAGCAATCACCAAGAGCAAGTTTCTAGCTCTCAAAGCTGTACAAATAAAGACAGAAAACATGCAGACAAATGTTGGGAAAGGTGCATAGTGCGCCAACGTAAGATTTCAGCTGGTTAGGAGGCATTCCACCTACCACTCCTTCCCCAACAGGCTAACAGCTAAGTCCCCACTGGATACATAATAGGTCGCCCATATAGCCTCTCTTAGACATTAATACAGTGGTGCCTCGCAAGACAAAAAGAATCCGTTCCGCGAGTCTCTTCGTCTTGCGGTTTTTTCGTCTTGCAAAGCAAGCCCATTAGCGGCTTAGCGCTATTAGCGGCTTAGCGGATCAGCTGTTAAGCGGCTTAGTGGATCAGCTGTTAAGCGGCTTAGCGGCTTAGGATCAGCTGATAAGCAGCTTAGCGGCTTGGGGAAAAGGGGGGGGGGAGGAAAAAACCCCCGCAGGAACTCGCAAGACATTTTCGTCTTGCGAAGCAAGCCCATAGGAAATTCGTTTTGCGAAGCACCTCCAAAACGGAAAACCCTTTCGTCTAGCGGGTTTTCCGTCTTGCGAGGCATTCGTCTTGCGGGGCACTATTGTACCATTCACCGGAATAGCTGAATTCTGTGAAATACTTTATTTTTATTATTTTTATTTATTAAATTTGTATACGGCCTATATCTATAGATCTCAGGGCAGTTTACAACATAAAATTACAATTACCACCCAACACTTTTTTTTGCAAGTGGAATACACCAGAAATTTAACTAAGGCCAGCTTTCTTCATCTCAGGAATATTATAAAAATTTGGTTGACTGTTGAGGTGGACTAATTGCAAGAGCAAGTTTGGCAGGGCAAGGTTTGCTGAAGTCCACACTCAATGTGCAAGGAAAGCACAAGCCTCTTTTTTTTATGCCCGTGCAAGAGACACTCACCAATGGCTAAAAAGACGTCGCGCACATCTCCAGACATCCGCTTGTTGATGGCATGTGCCACGTCATGGTTCGTCATCTTAACGAACTCCTGGAAGACTACAAGGATCGAAGGTAGAGAATAAGAAATCAGAACCCTCTACGGCTTTGGAATGACCTAAAAGCTAAGCTAGGGAACAAGCCAACTGTCCTCAGTGAGGAATGGGACTGGCAACAGCAGGCTCATAAAACTGCTATGCCCTTAGTCCACTTCTACAGTGTGTTAGGCAAGGTCAAGTATGTTCAAGGGCGATTAGGTGCTGCCACAGGGAAGTATCAAATATCAAGATGTTCTACAGAAAAGTACAGTTAGTGAAACAAACCTCCTAACCCTGAATTCCATCAGAGGAGCAGGTGTTCTTGAGCTAAAGGAGAATTTCTTTCTTTTTTGTAGCACAACAATTGCATCAGCAGCCTCTTTCCTTCAAAGCCCCTGAGGAGGTAATAGTTGCCCTTTTCCAAACTACAATAACACGGCCTGAGAAAGGTCAGGTCAATGAGTCTGCATCTAGGCACGGGCTCCACAACATTCAACAAACACACCACTCCCTCCCTATTTACCTCTCCGGAGCTGGGGGTAGCTCTGCGTACACAAGACGGTCATGAAGCGTGTCTCCAGGGATGTCGAATCATCACCGGAAACATCAGACAATTTCTGCGAAACCAAAGAAGATTGAAGGGATGGGGAAGAACAGCAAAGGATACAGGCTAGTGAAATATTTTCCTTTTGATTCCTGAGAGCCTATATACTAGTGCATTCCTGTAAGAAGGTTGCTGTGTATTCCTCCATTAATATGGCAGCAAAGATTGTGAAAGCAGCTCAGCAAAAGCTTCTGTGACTATTATGAGAAGGCTGGCAACAAGTAGAAGTCTGCCCAAGTAGGATTCTCTCTCCAAGTGTACTAAACATATTGCCATTTGAGCTGATCCAGTGAGAGATCACCATCAGGCTCAAAAAGGTTCCATGTGACTATAACTGAGAGACACTCCCTAATCATTAGGGCTCTGACAGGCCTCTCCATTTGGCCTGCAAGGCTGTTTTGGTTAAGCCACATATTGGTCCTACACAAGGAGACATATAGGACATCAAGTGTGGGGAAGATAAAAAGATGCAGGTGGGCTAAAGGGGGGACTGTAGTCGATCGGAATACCTGAAAAGTCCCATGCAGGGCACTTTGCAAGCCTTGACAATCCACTTTTTGTTGGGGGTTTGTGTGCCTTTGCCCACATGGGGCAATGATGTCAGGTAACTGACTTGTCAAACTTGGCCTGATGTGGTGAGGGAGATGTGACAAGCCAGACAGATCCAGTTCCCCACTCCTGGCCTAATGGGTCTATAACAGAAGACCCTTGAGAAGCTTATGAACACCTCAAGGCTATATGTAACTCTAACATCTTTTCCTACCCCTAAACAGACAACTCAGCTGGTTTTTTAAAATTTTGCCACAACAGGTAAAAAAGGAGGTCATATTTTGCATCGTCACCTGTGGGACATTAACACACAGAAATAGCAACCATTTCTTCCCAAGCACCAAAAAAGGTTGCATGAAACTGCCTTTTGACAATAAATACATGCAACAATGCAATGACAATTCATCTTCCCATGTGTTTCATATGTAGTGAGAAATGTACAGCACATCTAATGGCACTCTTATGTTTTGGAACACTTAGCAGGTCACTAACAATTTCCCAATTGCTTTTAATTGTCCTCCCTGTGCAGTTAATTAGTTATTATGCAAACTTTTGACATTCTCTGCTCCTCTCCGGGTACTTTAAGAAGCATTTCCCCCTCCCTTGCCTTCCCAGTTTTGCAGGCGAGAAGTCATGCCTAAACAAGCCAACAGTAGATTTTTTATAATTTATCCTCCCCCACTACTGTAAGGGAATGTTTTCAAGTTATCTTTGGTTGGAGAGCCAGATGAATACAGGCAGTAGGGCAGGCCCAACAGCCAGCGAGATATGGGCTAAGATGGGTTTGGCAAACCTCTGAGTGGCCATGTGCCCAACTCTAAGCAGAAGACATTCCTCCCTTTGAAGGGCTGTCAAAGGACAGTTTGCTGTTTTAAGAGCTGTCCAACGCAAGCCTACTTTAAAAGGTAAAGAGCCCAAAAAAGGAAAACAGGAGGAGCCTTGAAGCTGCCCATCAGCCGTTAGCAGCTGGACAGCAATGTGAGTCTGCACAAAGCTCACTTGGCCACAGTCTTCCCACTATGGCGAGATGTATTGCACTTCTATTTAAATCTTCAGCAATTTTGCATCTATATGTACGTATAAATTACCAAATGCACGTTTTGTGCGAAGTCACGTCCTCATTTTTGACAGTGCACAAGTGGTCACTGTAAAAAACCTCCCTGTGATTTGGAAGGCACTGTTGTGTGAGTCCACCCCATGAGTCCTGAACAAATGTCAAACAACAAAAATGGCAGGCACTCACCAGGGTTTCAGCAACAACCTGACAACAGAGAGAAAGAGGGAGAGAGAGAGGAAGGCAACAGGGTCAGAGATAGGCCTGTGCAGCACTTTCTTAGGATTTTTCATAGATTAAAAACAGAGTCATTCTAATCTCTCAAGCCAAGATCTTCAGGCTCCCAAAAAGTGGCAGCAGATTCATTTCTCAGACCATGTGCAGCCCTTCAGATATTTTTATGTGTCCAATTAAACAAAAAATATATCCCTTTGTTCAGAAAAAGTATATCTGCCAATGCTCAGATGTGGAAGAGGGCCAAAAAGAGAATGGAAAAGGAAAGGGAAACATATCTGCAAAGGACCTTTGGCCTGGGGTAAAGAATGTTCTACTCACATACACATGCACACATACGCCGAGTTTCGCAAAGACTTCAAGAACACAAGGCCTGTGCCCCAAGGAGCTTCCAGAGAGAGGAGACAAGCCAAAGATGGACCAAGAATCGTGGGGAAAGAGAACATTCAGTACTGGAGCAGAAATTAGTAATCTAAGGCAAAAGGGACATGGAAGATGAGAGGGGCTTGGTTTTGTATATGGAAGGAAATAACAATAGTTCTGGTTGATTGGGGGTGGGGGAGGAAAGCGACATGCCAAAATAATTCA